>NW_006408525.1:28667431-28695070 GCF_000296735.1 Chrysochloris asiatica
ACACATATATATGTTGTTGTCAGTTCTGACCCATAGCAACCTTGTATAGGGTTTCTGAGGAGCAGCTGGTGAGCTTGAACCACTGACCCTGTGGTTCAAACCTACCTTTCAGTCCAGCATATTAAGGCACAGTGCCACACAAGGACTCCATATATACATAAATTCATTTCAATATCCAAAGAACACATTCTGCAAGCCAGCCTCCTGCCTGTATGTAAGCATATAGCCTTACTCAGTTTTGGGGCCTAGAGAATGCAGCTGCTCTATTGCTCCATGCCAACACGGTGACCACCACCACCATCCCTGCTGTCAACGGAACTAACATGTGTCTGTCCTCTAGCCAGTGAATTACTCTCTCCTCTCTCCCACCCATGGTAACCATCAAAGAATTTTTCTTTTAGTTGTCGAATGGATCTTGACTGAATGCAGAGAATATCAAAAAGATGTTTGCTTATACTTTACTGATTATACAAAGGCATTGGACTGTGTGGATCATAGCACACTGTGGAGAACACTGTGAAGAATGGAAATTCCAGAACACTTAATTGTGCTCATGAGGAACCTGTACGTTGACCAACAGACAGTTGGAACAGAACAAGTGAATACTGCATGTTTTAAAATCAGGAAAGGTGTATGTCAGGGTTGAATCCTTTTCACCAGACTTATTCAATCTATGGAGTTCTGGTGTGGGGCTGTGGGCTAACGCACCAGACTGCAAAATCGTTTGAACAGCAAGGTCAATGGTTCAAGCTTACCAGCTGCTCCTTGGAAACCCTATACAGAGTCACTATGGGTTGGAAAGGACTTGATGGCACTTAACAAACAACAACATTCAATCTATATCCTGAGCAAATAATCTGAAAAGTTGAACTATATGAAGAAGAACACAGCATCAGGATTGGAAGAAGGCTCATTAACAACCTGCAATAAATATGTAGATAACACAACCTTGCTCCCTGAAAGGAAAGACTTGAAACATTTATTGATCAAAATCAAAGACTTACAGCCTTTAAGTACGGATTGCAACTCAATGTAATGAAAATCCTCACAATTAGATCAATAAGCAATATCCTGGTAAATGGAGAAAAGATTGAAATTGTCAAGGATTGCATTTGCTTGGATCCATAATCAATGCTGATGGAAGCAGCAGTCAAGAAATCAAATGACATACAGTGTTGGGCAAACCTGCTGCAAACGACCTCTTGAAAGTGTTAAAGAGCAAAGATTTTTGAAGTGCTGCTGGCATCTGTTTTCTTCCACGGAGCTCCCACCATTCAAACAACAAATTGGGTGAAATAATACCGAGGTTGAGTGTACTTCTTGCCTCCACTTGGTCATCTGTGTATGAATCTGATGGGTTTTTGTTTTTGTTTTGGAATATTTTGTTGGTGTTTTGAACATGATTTTTAGCTGATGCTCATGAAAAGTCATGAGTACTTAAAACTGTGCCACTAATGAAAGGAAATCCACTCTACGAAGGTGCATTTCTGTACCAGAGCTGTATTACCCCAATCTGTGGGCCCTCTGCTGGAAAGGAGAATCAAGTTTCAAATTGTTGTTGTTGTTAAGTGCCATTGAGTCGGTTCCGACCCATAGCGACCCTGTACAGGGTTTCCGAGGGTATAAATCTTTACGGGAGTAGAAAGCCTCATCTTTCTCCCGCGGAGCGGCTGGTTCAAATAATCCCTTTTTAATTGTATCCTCTAGCATTTTAGATGTAGGACCGTCCTGTATCACACCTCTGTGAATGTAAAATATCTTGTACCTGCTTTATGATATGTAATAGTAACTGCATTATATCAGAGCTGTTTTAATGATGTTATTTTAGGATGTTTTATTTCCAGATGATGATTCAGAAGCTAATAATAATAATTTTTAAAAAATGGTGCCAGGTACCATAACAGTAACAGAAGTTTGCTGTTTTCGGAGGGTTTGTTTTATACTTTTTCTTTTTATTAATGGAGTGTGCTAGATGTCTCTATAATTTTGTTATAATAATGACTGCAGAACCTGGAAAAGCTGGTACTGCTATTGATGCCTAACTCTGCGACTGGTCTTTATATATGTAATTTGAAAATTTAGAAACTGTAGCTCTGCTGTCAACTTTGGAAAAAGTAGCCCAGTTGTACCATGTTGAGTTGGCATTGTACAGAAATTAACAGCCATATTGGTCTAGAAAAGTTCAACTTAATTTTTTCCCCATTTATACAGAGATAATGCACTGATTAAATATGTAAGGTCTTATATACATGGGTTTGATTACAGAAACTAATAAAAATATTCACTAAATAATGGAAAAAAAGAGCAAAGATGTTATTTTGAGGACTAAGGCGTTCCTGACCCAAACAATGTTGGCTCACATGCATGCAAAAGCTGAACAATGAATAAGGAAGACTGAAGAAGGAGAAGAATATGTGATGCATTTGAACATACTGAAGAATATTGAAAGTACCAGAAGAAAAGATTAATGTGTCTTGGAAGAAATATAGCCAGAATGTTTCTTAAAAGCGAGGATGGTGAGACTTTGTCTTGAATTCTTCGGACACGTTGTCAGGAAAGACCAGTCCTTGGAGAAGAATATCATGCTTGGTAAAGTGGAGGTTAAATGAAAAAGAGGACCAAGATGGATTGACACAGGGGCAGCAACAGTGGACTCCAACATAACAACCGTTGTGAGGAAGGCGAAGGACTGGGCAGTGTTTCCTTCTGTTGTATAACACCTAACAACAACAATGATACAGCAGTGCTGATGCTGCCATCTCATTTTCTTCGACATCATCGTAAGACTCTGCCCACTGGATGCTACACAAGGGGCAGCTAGCTGACCAAAGTATCGGGTATGGCCCACTATGCTAAGGGCTAGGGGGACAGTGGGTGCTAAACAGACAATCACAGTCCACTGCCTAAGGGAGATTCTACTGGAAAAGAAACCATCTCAGATAGCCTCTGGTCCTTGAAGGTGAGAGCCAGCCCTGGTCTCTCCACCTGTCCCTCATCTTCCTTCCTTAGAGCTTCTTCTTCCCACTCCGACTATCTTAACCCAACTGCCCTGTTGCTACACAAGGACCTCATCGAATGGAGGGAAATAGATTGCAGGCTCCTCAGAGGGACTTGGTTCTCAGACTCCTTACCACCCACTGTATGTCTCTCACACTCCTTGACTTTTTACATCCACAGCCAGACTATGATGAGGGACCCGCCCTTTCTTTCCTGAGACCCTTCCAGGGACATGACGTCCCAGTCTCTCCCACTTCTCAAAGGGAAACGGAGAATCCAAAAGAATGTGGACTGAGAGTTAGTCCTAGTATCTGGGTCTGCCGGCTACGTTTTCTCCTTCTGGACCTGAGGCCTCCTCCACAAACATGCTTCGCCAGATCCTCAGTCGGGCCAAGAAACACCCAAGCTATCCCTCTCTTTGTGTTTATTGGAGCTGGAGGTCCGGGAGCAGCACTGTATGCCATGCGTCTGGCATTGTTTAATCCAGATGTTAGTTGGGACAGAAAGAATAACCCAGAACCATGGAACAAACTGAGCCCCAATGAGCAATACAAATTCTACTCAGTGAATGTGGATTACAGCAAATTGAAGAAAGAAGGCCCTGACTTCTAAATGAAATGTTTTCCCTTAAAGCTGCTTAGAATGAAGGTCTTCCAGAAGCCATCCACACAATTTCCCATTTAACCAGGATATCTTTCTTCCCTAAATGCACAGAATCATATTGATGTATCGTGTTGGGATTTACACTGAATAGTAAATATCTGAAACTTGAAAGAAAAAAAAAAGAATATAGACTACTTTGGGTTAGGTGACTTCCATCTGTTGCTCATTTATTCCTCACATCACCCTTGTGCATAGATAGTATTATTTTACATTTTATATTTGAGGAAATTAAGATGCAAAAGGATAAGTTAACTTTCACAAGGTCATCACCTGGCTAGTAAGAGAAGGGGCTAGAATTGACCCCAGATCCTCCCAGAATGACTCCTCACTGCCCATCTCCTGTGCAGAAAGATGAGACTTTCTGCTCCGTAAAGATTTATAGCCTCGGAAACCCTATCTAGGGTCATTAGAGTCGGAACCAACTTGATAGCACACAGCAGCGGCAGCCGCCACCACCGTCCCATGTCCCACTGCCAGGGCCCAGCAAGATAGGTAAGTATGGGCCTGGTGGTGGTTAGCAGTGTGCCGTGAAGTCAGTTCTGACTCATAGCAATCCTGCATAGGGTTCCAAGGCTGTAAATCTTTACAGGAACAGAAAGCCTCATCTTACTCCTGCGGAACTGCTGGTATCTTCAAACTGCTGACTTTGAGGTTAGCAGCCTGACTTGTAACCACTATGCTACCAGAGATCCTTAAGTATGGGCCTACTTGTGCTTATTTATTATCTGTAGTAAGCAATTTCATATGGGTTTCACCAGATCAAAGAAAAACATGTAAAACTTTTCACTACAGGTAAATATGTAATACACAAGTAAATCTTTGCTTACCTTGCTTTGGGTAATCCCACTGACCACAGCTCTTCTTCACTGCCTGCTAGGAATTAAAGAAGGTAATGCTTGAAAAGCACTTGGCACCGGATCAGTGCTAAATGACCCTTTAAGAACAAAATTAACATTCAGTGGACCAGAGCCAAAATATGCAAAGTAACCTTAAATTAAAGGGTCTCAACCTTGGCTGTGAATTGGAATCACCTGGGGAGTTTTGCAAACTCCAGATACTTGTGCTACACCTCAGACCAATAAAATCAGAATTTCTAGAGGAGAGGTTAAGACATAGCAGCTTCTCAATCTCCCCCAAGTGATTCTAATTTGTAACCCTGGATTTTTTGCAGGAGGAGTCGGCTAGGTGACATTGACCAGAGAATTTAAAGTAAATAAAAAAATATGCCCGGCCCTATCAAACCTATATCATGACCAACTGCTGGTTCAGGTGGACAGGCCAGTTTCTGCCATATCTCAGTCCTGGGAAGAAATTGGCAAGTCAGTTATATCTCTTATTGTAAATAAGCGAATTGGCATTATGCTTTTGCTTTGAAATTTACTATAGATCAAAATGTCGCTTGAACCGCATTGTCGGTTCAAGCTCACCAGTTGCTCCTTGGAAAGTCTATAGAGGATCATTATGGGTCAAAATCGACTCATGGCACTTAACAACATAAACCAAAACGGAGACCTGGTGCTGTGGCTTAGATCTTAGGCTACTAACCGAAAGGTCAGCAGTTCAAAACCGTCAATCTGCGCCTTGTAAAGATTTACAGTCTCAGAACTCCTATATAGGGTTGCTATGAGCCGGAATCAACACAATGGTAGTGAGTTTTCCTTTGTTTTTTTGTATGGCTCAATAGGGTGGCCTCAAGCATAACTTGGCAAATCTAGATCTTCCCCAAAAGACAGTCTCCCTTGGTTAGTTGATGAAGTCAGTTTTTGATCCAGGCCCCTCCCATGGACTATGATAAATTCACCAAGCCACCATGCCCAGGTGTCCTTGTAAGACTCAAATTGTGCACCAGCCAAGTCACAGACTTCCTGTTCAGTGACTCCATATGAAACCTCACCCTCTTCCCTTCCCTGCTTGTATTTTTTACCTTATAAATCTTCAGAGCTTCCCACTCTCTGTAGGGTAATTCACAAACCGGATCCCACCCTCACCCACCCAGTCATCCTGATACCCTGCACTTCAGACACCTCAGCCTACCAGCCTGTCCCCAAACAGCCCGCTCCCACCCCTGCTCTCTCTCTCCCTCCTGTCTTCATCTGGTGATCTATCTTATTCACCTAAAGTGGAGCTCAAACAGCACTGACTCCACCTCCCCTGAGCAACATGAATTGCTGTGTTCTCCCTCCTCTCCTCACTCCCTGAGTTCCCTGAGACAAGACAAGTGGTGCCCAGCGCCAAGCCACTGGCAGTGTGTAGTGCACATGCTCAAATACGTCTTTGTTGAAATTTTAATACACGATAACAATTGTGACATTCTAGTAATAATACTTTGTCTTTTTTTCAATCTATAAATCTGGGTGAAAGTTTACAGTGCATACTCAACAATTTATACACATTTTTTTCTCAAAACCATGTCACATCCATTATTATTTTGTTTGTTTGTTTTCATTTAACTACCTCACAGGAAGCCCAAAGATCCAGAGTTAGAAATCGCATTGGCAGCACAGGTTAAACCAGGACAAGGGGTCAATGGGCAATACTGACAGAGCCCAACCATTTCCTTCCCAGAGACCTGCAGCACCAGAACCAAGCCACCAGTGAAGTTTTCAGAAAGTAGAAGATAGGGCAGGGGATACTCAATAAACATGTGAGGAATGAATGAATGATGTTCACAGTGCAGGTGTGGTTTGGGGAGTCACCGGCCTGGGTTGAAGCCGCCTAGGAAGAGAGTGGGAAGAGAGGGACAGAGAAGAGCTGAGTCTAGGCCAGTATCATGTTGGGGGCAGAGGGGCAGGTGGGGGAGTGTAGGGCCTGGGGCCAGAAGAAGAGGAGACAGGCACGTACCAGTTGCAGGGGCAACACTGAAGACCAGCTTGCATGAGCAGATGAGTTTTTCAAGGAGGTTAACTGTCAAAGGTGTCAGGTATGACCCAAACATTAAAAAGGAAGAGGTATGGGGGAACCCCAGCAGATTTAACCACAAGAAGGCCATTGATAGCCACAAGAAGTCATTGGTGACTACTTGCTAAGCAGAGGTGCTCATTCATTGCTGAGCAGAGGTGACCAGAGTCCCACAAGATTGAGGAGGGAACCACAGGCATCCTGCTCTTTGGAATGCTGGGTGGAAGAAGTCCCTTGGACTTACATGGCCCCAACACTACACTCTCTTTCCACTTTAAATCCACGAAAGTGGAAAGAATCCTCAAGAGTAAACAAATGGCGGGCAGCGCTTCCCTTTCCACTGTGCCGGCTCACTGATGCCCTGCCCCTTCTCTGCGGCCTGTCTTTGGCCAGAGATCAGGCAGTCAGACCTGTGTCCAGAGAGTCAGACTTGGGCAGGACAGATGACTGCATACGCCCTGCAGTGTTTTCATAGCTCAGAATAGCTCCTTGACCCCCTAAAGGACCACAGAATTGTTTGCTTTAATGTCTACTCAGGGCCTCACCTCGCCTCCTTGTTCTGCATCATGGTTCTTTCGAGGTGGATTCAGAGTCCAGACCAGTTATTTCTTAGGTATCCCTGCCTACCCCCCTTGACTCTGGAAGAAGAAAGGACTAGTTACTGACTGTACAGTATGACTTGAGTGGGTTGGGATGAAATCTTCCGGCTCTTAGAGAAAAGTGTTGATTGAAAAGACCAAGCACAGAGCTGGGGAGAAGAAAAAGAATGAGGAACAAAAAGGTAGAAGGATAACTCCCAACCTGGATCCCCCCTAGACCTCAGGCTCTGCAAAAGGAGGTGACTTTCACTTAAGAAATGGGCTGCAAACCTTAAGGTCAGCAGTTCGAAACTACCAGCTGCCCCACAGGAGAAAGATGATGCTTTCTACTCCCGTAAAGATTTCCAACCTCGGAAACCCTATGCAGGGTCACTATGAATGGGAATCGACTCCACAGCACATAACCACCACTTCACTTAAGAGCACAGAGCTTGGAGTCTGGTTGGAAGTCTGAGTCTACTCTGAGGCACCTCGGAAGAAAGGGCTGGCAAGCTCCTCCTGAAAAATCAGCTCCACTCGGACACACATGAAGTCCCCATGTGTCAGTAAAAGCACAGTTCTACTCGGACACACATGAAGTTCCCATGTGTCAGTAAAAGAAGCATAAAGGATAAAATAACAATTCAATATCCATTCATGATCAAAAGAACTGGAGCTTTCTGGGATATCCTGGTGCAGCTCAGTTCTGGCAGGGTTCTGACACACTATTTAGAAAGGACCCCAGGGGTGAGAGGAAGACTGACATGCCCTAAGTATCTCTCAAACTCTGCATTTAAAAAAATACAACAGGTGAATGCATTACTTTTGGATATATGTATATATATAATGTTAAAATTGTTTATTACTTTTGTTGTCTTCAAAGAAATTCAGTCATTCTGCTTATTCTGAGAGAAAGACTATTATCCCAAGAAACCTTTTATATGCATTGCATGTATCTGCTACTATTCTAAGGACTGTCTTCTCACATTTTATGATGCATTTTGAAGTACAGGTTTTTCTTTTATTATTATTATTTAAGCAGCTAAAGAGTTCTGAAATACTGTGTGTATGTGTGTGCTTCTTGGGAATGCCTTCTCTATTACTTTTGGAAATAATTTTAATCTAAAAAATATAACCCTATTTATCTTTTCTTTCAGGCAATGATTACTGACTTCTGTTAGATCTTTCAAAATCAGGCAACACCTCCTGGGAGAATGTGAAGGGTGAAAGGAGAGTAAGGGTCTCAAGTCTGGTTTTATAGTTGAACTTTATAGTTTAAAGCCCAGAGATTGACAGTGACTGGGTCAATGTTGCACAGCACTTCACTCTACTTGTTCTTTTTTCTTGTTTTTTAACCCTGGAAGTGTCAGTGGGAATGGGACAGTCTCCTGGGAAGACTTCTGGAAGACTGAGTGTTTGTTTCTGAGAATATTCTAAGGAAACCAAGGAGCTCTTTCTATCCCACTCCTTCCTCATTGTAGCCTCCATTATGCTTAGGGTTTACCCAGGACTCAATTACTGTGATTGGGGACGTGGTTTCCTTCCCCTCCTTTGACTGGTTCTCAGTTCTTCCAAGGAATACAGGAACCAAAGTCAGAAGGGACAACAGCTAACTGGATCCTTAGCTCCAGTCAAACGTCTCCTCAAATAGCCTTTTTATTCCTCTCGGGAAACAGACCAAGACAAAGGGGAAAATGAGTCTTTTCCAAATAGTTCTGTCCATCCACAAAGTTTAACTCCTAAGAGGAAGGTTCTAAGTTGACAATAAGAACATTTCCTAACTGCTAGGATGGTTTTGACATTGTCAAAGGACTGTTTGAGATGGGGAGAACCATCTACTCGTTTCTGGAAAGAAAAACAGCTTCTTCTGAGCAGAGGTGAAAAGGTAAGAGAGGGAGAGGAACGTCCATCTGTGATCCCATCAAGATGCTGGTGATTGATTAGACTTTAGTGGAAACCAGTCCCTTCTCTGTTTACCATGAGGCAAGAGTCTTCAGGTATTTTTCTCTGAACAAAGTGTCCAGCCCTTCTTACGTAGCTGAGCTACATACATACCATGCACCCCTCACCTGGCCAAAAGCTGCACAGTTCAAGGTCCTGAAGTTGAGCTGTCTCACCGTGCCAGAGATAAGTCAGCCATTTTCCAGGCTAACAATGATTAATCTGCCTTTCCCTCCCTCTGTTTTTCCCAACATGTTTTTGTAAAAAACTATCTGGGTCACTCAGTTAGAAGGTGATAACCACTCGGCCAGCTTCTACTGTCCACCACTGAACATCTCATTTCAGACCCTCATTGGTCTCTTAGTAGGAAAAAAAAAAAAAAAAAATCCAAAACAAAGAAAGAAAATTTTTTAAAGTACTTTGGGCTCTAACCCTTCAAAGAAATCACCCCTACTGCTCAAAGATCTGTCTAGAAATGACAGGCTTTTGCAGACAAGATCCATTCCTAGTGGCTAACAGCAGAGCAAAGTAAAAGTAACTCTTCTCTGTACAGAACCCCAAATCCCAGGCAGAATAAAGAATTAGGCTACAGGAAAACTCAAAATTTCTTTTTGGTAATAAGTACAAAATGTCTAATGAAGTGTTTGATACATTCTGACTCCTCATTTTTGCTTTCCTCTTGGCAGCTAAGCATGTTTGAGTGAATGAGTCAACCTTACTCTGGGAGAAGGTGCCAGACCCCTGGAACCAACTGCACTTGTTTAAAAAACAGACTGTATTTCCTGGCACCTTTCCTTCATTTTCTTCCCAAATCAAAATTGGGGAGCCTCTGGATTTCTTTTGTGGAGAAGAGTGACTAAGGAGTACCTGTATCATTTTTTCATTCTAATTCTATCCAAGAGTAGGCTGGCCATTTCCCCAGAGGGCATGACTAAGTCTTGAACATCTCTGAGATGTTCACGCTTACTGACATCTACTCAAGTGAGGTTCACTCTCTATCTAGGGGTTTCTCAGTTTACATAGTTGTCTAAATATCTGGCCACCCTTCCCCACCAGACTGAAGGTCCAGATTTCACTTTGAACTCCTCTTAAAGCCAGGCATGGTGCTTTGCTCGTTAAATGTTTATTAAATTAAACTGAAGAATTTCTTTAAGGATGGCAGGTGTTAGAAGGAGTTGGTAGAATACCACCTTCTAGAGAGATATGTAAATGGCTGGAGTCTCAGCAAAACCTCCAGTAACTCAACTAATACAAGACCTTTTAAAGGTTTGATAACTCCACAGTTTCTCCCTTCTATCAGCTTTCTAGCAGGTGCAGATCCTCTGGGGCCTCACTTCTTTCTGTACATGATAAAAATTTGCTGGAGGAAGCAGAAGAGGGGCTTGGAGGTAGAAAGATGGAGACGAGCAATAGTCTCATGATGGAATATGCAGTTGTTCTGAGGCTCCCTGACGCCTGCTGCCTGCCCAGAATGGGGTACCAGCTCATTGTGACTCCTTATCAGCACAGTCTTCTACCCAAGATGCCCCAGAAGATAGGGTTCTCCATTTCCTTCCCATAAGCTGAGCACATGATAGGAATCTACAAGACTCAAAGACCCTGGCTCCTGGCAATCCTATGGAGGGAGACCCAGAGTGGCCTTTGGATATTTCGCCACATCGGCCCTATTTGCCCTCAATGCTCCTCACTCTGTAGAAACTCCAGTCCCTAGGAATTACTCAATACTTTCTAGGAAAGCTTATCTAGGTAGAGGGAAGAGGCCATGTCTTCTGGTGGGGCTATTAGCATGCTTTTTTTGGGGTTTTTTTTTTTTTTTAACTGTGTGGCACCGTAGGATAAGCACTCAACCTCAAGGTCAGTTTGAACTGCAAGGTTGGCAGTTCAAACTCACCAGCCGCTCCTCGGAAATCCTATACAGAGTTGCTATGAGTCAGAACAGACTCAATGGCACTTAACAACAACATTGTGAATTGAGTGAAGGTTCACAGTGTTGCTCTCCCTCCATGTATATCTATCTATTACTTGGCTGAAAACCAGGTCAAGAGGGTGAATTCTGTTTCAGACCTCAAGGGCAGTCAAGAGCCATACTCTTGAGTTTTTTCAGTCTCTGACCAATAAGCTTGGTTTTTTAAAAAAATAATTTTGAGTTTTGTTTCACATTTTTCCCCACTCTATCCAGGACCTTCTAATGCGATCCCTTTCAGAGTAGTTGATGGCGGGAGCTGGGCACCATCTAGTTGTTCAGGTCTCAGAGTCGTGGTGACTGATGTTCACCTGCTCCATTGATCCTTTGGACCGGTTGAGTCCAAGCAACTTCAGTTTTTATCACTTCTTTCTTCCCCACATGGAGAGATCAATAGTTACACCTTAGATCGCTACTCATGAGCTTTTAAAAACCCAGACACTACTCACCAAAACAGAAAGTAGAGCATTGTCTTTGTGGACTATGTGATCCCAGTGGAGTGACCATGGTGCCCCTTGAGACTATGGCCTTGAGCCCCCAGACCCAGCAACTCATTGACTTTGGATATTTGATAATATCCTAGAAGTTTGGTCCAGTAGTCTTAACAATACAGAAGCTCCCTCTGCTTCCAACACTGCTAAGCACATGCTTCCTTTGCAGCCTTCTCGGGACACCACCATTACCTGTCTCCAGGACAGATTCAACAAGAGACTCTAGGCTCCTTGGACCAGCAGAGACAATATTATCAAGGACAACTGGAGTTGGCTTGAGCTGGGTGGGAGCCTATTGGAGATTGGGGATGAACCTCCAGATAATACCTCCTGGATGCTTAAAACAACAACAACAACAACAACAATGTGGTGTTTTAGTTCTCTCGTGCTGCTATAATTGAAATACAAGGGGGTAGCTTTAACAAACAGAAATTTGTTTTTTCACAGTTTTGTGAAGTTGTTATTGTTAGGTGCAGTCAAGTCAGTTCCCACTACTCATAGTGATCTTATGCACAAGGGAACAAAACACCGCCCAACCTTGCATCTTCCTCATAATTGTTGTTATGTGTAAGCCCAGTGTTACTGCCATTGTATCAGCCCATCTTGTTGGGGTCTTCCTTTTTCTCACTGAGTCTCCACTTTTCCAAGCATGATGTCCTTCTCCAAGGACTGCTCCCTCCTGACAATGTGTCCCAAATTCAAGAGATGAAGGAAGTCTCACCAATCTTACTTCTAAGGAGCATTCTGGCTGTACTTCTTCCAACAGATTTGTTTCTTCTTGTGGAAGTCCACGGTACTTTCGATATTCTTCATCAAAACCATAACTCAAATGTATCAATTCTTCTACTGTCTTCCTTATTCACTATCCAGATTTCATATGCATATGAAGCTATTGAAAATACTATGATTTAAATGAGGCACATCTTAATCCTTAAACTGGTATCTTTGCTCTTGAATATTTTGAAGAGGTCTTGTGCTGCAGATTTGCCTAGTGCAATACGTCATTTAATTTCTTGACTGTTGCTTCCTTGTGAATCCAAGTGAAATGAAGTCTTTGACAACTTCAATCTTTTCTCCATTTATTATGATGTTGTTTATTGGTCCAGTTGTGAGGATTTTTGTTTTATTTACATTGTGGTACAATCCATATTTTAGGACGCTAGAAGTCTAAATTTAGAGGACCAACTTTAGGGGATAACTTTCTCTCTTTCTTAGTTTTGGGTCCTTGTCTCTTCAGCTTCTGCTTCTGGGCATCTCTCTTCTGCTATCTCTGCTCTGCTTGCTCCTTTGTTTTATCTCTTTTATATTTCACAAGAGATCGACTCAAAACACCCCACACTAATTCTGAGTCATTAACATAACAAATACAACCCATTTCCAAATGGGATTATAATCAATGGTTATTGTTGTTGTTATTGTTAAGTGCAGACTTACACTGAACCTGAATAGGGTTTCTGAAGATCAACTGGTGGATTTGAACTGCCTATCTTTTGGTTTACAGTCCAGTGGTCATCCTATAATACCACACCAGGACTCCAAGGGGCATGTTGTTAAGTGCCATTGAGTCAGTTAAGACTCATAATGACCCTGTATGGATTTCCGAGGAGCGGCTGGTGAGTTTGAACCACCAACCTAGTGTTTAGCAGTCCAGAACATGTGGTAAATATATTTGTAACAAAACATTTGTGATTTGAACATGTTTCACATGCACAATTCAACAACATTAATTGTGTTCATCATGTTTTGTAACCATGACCATTATCTGTTTCTAAATTTTATAAATGCTGTTTTAATCATTTCCAGCATGGGATGTTGCCAACATTTGCTAGTCTCGTCAGCTCTGAGCTTCTCTTTCCCTGTCCTCAGCTTACCCCTTACAAGTCAATATGAACTTACTAATGGGAAGTTCAGGTGTATTTTTTTAAAGTGTTCTTCCCCACTGACCTTTATCCTTGAAAATGCACTAGTTCATGCCCGGACTCACTTCCCCGGCTTCCTTCTCCCAGGTGACCTGAGCATAAAGTCTTTGTTCTCTCCATACTTACAGGCTGGTTTCTGCTCCTGCAGGTGAGCAGGAAGTGTGTTCTCTCATACCTTGGTGTTTGTTAGTTATATTTATATCTTGTTGGCATTAATAGTAGTAATAAAATTGCATTGTCTTTCTGGTAGTTTTAAAAACTAAATGCATACATTGTTGGTGTTGTTAAATGCCGTCCAGTTGGTTCTGACTCATAGTGACCCTGTGTAGGGTTTCCAAAGAGTGGCTGGTGAGCTGGAGCTGCCAGCCTTGCAGTTCAAACCAACCTTGCAGTCCAGCGCCACACCAGGACTCCTTAAATATATATATATGCATGTATGTGTGTATGTATGTATGTATTTGTATATACACATATATAAGGGGGCTTCAAAAAGTTTGTGTCCTGTGCTTATCCTATGAAGCCACCACACTCCTGTATATATATGTTGTTGTTGTTAAGTGCCATCAAGTCGGTTCCAACCCACAGCAACGGAAGAGCAGTTTCCAAGGAGCAGAGTCCTGGTGTGGCACTGTGGATTAATGTGCTGGACTGAAAAGTCTGTTTGAACTGCAAGGTCAGCGGCTCAAGCTCACCAGCTACCCCTCAGAAACTCTATACAGGGTCACTATGGGTCAGAACAGACTCGACGGCACTATACATATAGGTGATGCAGGACCGACCGAGCAGCGTTTGTTCTGCTGTGCATAGAGTTGCCAGGGTCGCTATGAGTCAGAACTGACTTGACGCATCTGAACAACAGCATTCTCTCCAAGATGAGTCCCTGGATGGTGCAAATATTTAAGCACTTGACAACTAGCTGAAAGGTCTGGTGATCTGCTCCTAAAAAGTCACAGTCTTGAACACCTTGTGGAATGGTGCCATTCTGCACACATGAGTAGAATCAACTAGAAGGCAACTAACAACAATTTATCTCCAACTGCATCGCAAGAAAGGAGCTCGGGTAGCGTAGAGGTTACTAATCAGGCTGCAAACCACAATGTCAGCAGTTGGAAACTACAAGCTGCTATGCGGGAGAAGCAGAAGGCTTTCTGCTCCCATAAAGATTTACAGCCTCGGAAACCCTGTACAGGGTGGCTATGAGTTGGAACTGACTCCACGGCACATAACCACAACAACAACAGTGCAAGATGGAGTCCAGGGGTGGGGCTGTGGGCTAATGCATCAGACTGTAAAGTTGTTTGAACTGCAAAGTTTGTGGTTCAAGCTCACTAGCTAGCTGTTCCTTGGAAGCCCTATAAAGTGTCGCTATGGGTCAGAATCGACTCAACAGCACTTAATTAAAACAACAACAGCTCAAGGTGTAGAAACCCTTATCTCAAAAATAACCAAGAACTTCAAACACTTCTTGTAAAGTCCTCAGTCATCAATTTTCTGTTGTTCTGATTTAGGGTTACACAGTCATATTGCTTTTGCAGGAACATGCATTCAAGCTATTGCTTAAACTTATGTATGAAAAACCAAAAGGCCCTAACTTTAAGAACATCAGATGAATTCATGCATTCAAATAGGATTATTTTCTGGCCCAGAGATATGGGGCCAATACTGAGAAGAGAGTCTTATCTTCCAAACCAGACACATTTCCTAGAACCTAATGAAGTTAAGGAAAGGCCAGCTGGGTGACAGTCCCCAGTATGATAAAACTTACTATATAGTTTTAAAGTAATAACTTGAAAAACTTGAATAGCTAGTGCACAAGGCCTTCACCAAGACAGTCTTTGTCTCCGAACACATGCACTCGCAGACTTAAGGAAACAGACACTTTTGTAAGAACCATTGTGGAATTAGCCTCTGTCCTGGGTCTCTGGCAGCTTTGAGAGACCAAGAGGGCAACCCCTTGCTCTGTCAAGCAATATGCCTAAGTTAATGATTGCCCTGCCAAGCGCACGGCAGATCAGGCTGTTTTTGTGTGCCTGTTTTTTATTTTACGTAAATCACCCCAAACATGTTTGCATCAACCTACTGGTGATGCACCTTTGATCGATAGATTTTAGACAAAAGTAGCTTTTGAGTCCAAAGATCAGGACTGGTTGACCTTCCGACTGGCTGCAAAGTGTATAAAATAGAGGCAAGGCGCTGGCTGATAGCAGAGCAATTACCACCAAGCCTGAAAGTACTGCAAGGGCTCAGCTGACGGTTTACTGTGGTGTCAAAGGAATGGGGCTAGGGGAAGGCATGAACGTTCTTCACGACTTTGGAGTTCAGTCAACACGTTACCTCCAGGTGAATTACCAGAACTCCCAGGACTGGTTCATCTGGGTGTCTGTGGTGGCAGATCTTAGGAATGCCTACTATGTGCTCTTCCCCATCTGGTTCCATGTTCGAGAAGCTGTGGGTATCAAACTCCTCTGGGTAGCTGTGATTGGAGACTGGCTCAACCTCGTCTTTAAGTGGTGAGTAAGAACCACAGTCCTGGTCGGCACTGTAGGATCAGCACTGGACTGTTAACAGCAAGGCTGGTGGTTCAAACCCACCAGCTGCTCCTTGGAAATGCTATACAGGGTCACTAGGAGTTGGAATGGACTCGAAGGCGCTTAACAGCAACAACAAGGAGAGCCAGCCAGACAGGAGATGAGCAAAGGAAGAGGCTACCTGCTCTTCTCCCTGGAAATGACTGGCATCCTAGGAAGCTGTTGTCCTCAGGATATTCAGGAAGCCACAGGTTACTCTGCCCCCTCTTGCCTTCGGGTCATTTGCATCAAAAGGGAAGGCAAAGAAACTGCTGTCAGTGAATTGAAAATGCAGGAAAGCCTGCTACATCTGGATTGAAGGGGTGGAAAGATGGTTGGATTTAGTAAAAAGTCTGAATTATAGGCTTTAAGCAAAAAATTTAAAAAGGCAGTTCTGGTACCTTGAAGCACCACAGGAAGCAAAGACGTATGAAAGATGATGTGTGAAGAATGAAAAAGATAACGCAAAAACCTGTTATGTGGAGTAATGAAAAGTAATTCCGGGAAGTGGGTTCCAGCTCTTGGTCCACCAGCAGCATCTTTGTCTTTAGCAAGTCACATCCTCACCGCTCTGAGTTTCTGTTTTATAATCTGTACATTTAGGTTGTTGGTAAGTGCTCTCGAGTCAGTTCCAATTCATAAGGACCAGATAGAGGGCTTCAAGGATCACTGATGGCCTTAAGGTTTACAGTCCAGGGTTTATCTTACAGTGCCACACCAGGTCCCAGGTTATTTCTGGAATCTTAATAACAATCATAGTTAACATTTATTGAATAGTTAGTAAGTGCCTTTGTATGAGGTAGTTACTACTACTTTACTGATGAGGAGCCCCAGACCCTGAGCTAAATCACTACACCAACATGGCTAGCTCGCTGAAGGGCCATGTTGGATCTGAACCAGGCAAGCAGGCTTCAGAGGAAATGCTCTTGAGCACTGTGTTGTATCTAGGGAAGGTGAAGTCCTGATTTTAGCATTTGCCAATTTCCCTGATGTAAATATTCCCACCACAGTCACTTTCTGTCTTGGAAGAAGTAAGCACAGCCAGAATGCTCCTTAGAAGCAACCGTGATGAGACTTTGTCTCTCATACTTTGGACATATTATTAGGAGGAGGACATCACGCTTGGTAATGTGGAGGATCAGCAGAAAAAGAGGAAGACCCCCAATGAGATGGATTAACACAGTGACAGTAACAATGGACCCAAACATAACAATCCTGAGGTCGGAGCAGGACCAGGTAGTGTCCTGTTGTGTTGTGGATAAGGTGGACAGCATCTAACAACTCCTTTCAACCTAGTAATAGTTTCAGCTTGCAAAAATTCTGAATACTAAACAATTGGCTCTGGTTAATCAGTGGAGTCCTGCTGTGGCTCTGTAGAGTAAGCACTGGACTGCAAGGTTGGTTTGAACTCAAGGTCGGTGGTTCAAACATACCAGCTGCTCCTCGGAAACCTTATACAGGGTTGCTATGAGTTGGAACTGATTTGTGCCAGGAGTCCTGGTGTGGCACTGTAGGATAAGCACTGGACTGCTAACTGCAAGGTCAGTGGTTCAAACCCACCAGCTGCTCCTTGGAAACCTAATGTTGTTGTTGTTAAGTACCATTGATTTGGTTCTGACTAGTAGCAACCCTGTTAGGGTTTCCAAGGAGTGGCTGATGAGTTTGAACCACCAGGGTCACTATGAGTTGGAACTGACTTGGACTTGTTAAAACTTAAACAAAAGCAGAGCCTATGCCAGCTTATCCCCACACATCATTGTTTTGGCCTCTGTTACCTCATCTAGAAAATAAAGTGGTTGGACTAGCTGCCTTCTAAGACCTTTACTATCCTGAAAACTATCTCTACTCTTAAGCTCTCCTCTAGCTTTGATATGCTTTAATCATAAACAGTAAAAGCCCTTAGAACTAAAAATATATATGTTAGTGGGTTAAGAAGCCATAGGCATACTGATGGAAGTCCTGAAACCTCTGGTGGCAAACCTACTGAATGGTGTCTATAATTTCCCTTATTCAACAGCATAACCATAAAATATAAAAGGATAAAGGGTTATTCCAAATAGCTGAATTTAGTGACCCATGAATGTGATGTCTGGATTAGCTGAGTTGGAGAGGTCAGCATTAATTAGCAGCTGCTCCAGAATCAGGTGAGACTCACCAGAGCAAGACTGCAGGGTAGACGAGGGGTCTTAACTAGCCTTTGATACCTGTCTTCACAGTGAAAAACATAGTCTGTACTTTTAAAGGGGAAATTGATTTGTCTGAGAGATTTCAAAGCACAGAGGACACTGACAAGCTTCTATAGCTAGTGCATCTTTAAGCTTCCAATGGGGAAGGAAGTCACATCTCCTCGAAGGTTTCTCCTTGAGGCTGGGGTACATCCTCTCATGTCTGAGGAAACACAGGATTCATAAGACCTGAAGAAAGAAAGAGGAATCCATAGCATATGCAAGCCCAATTTACAAATTGCAGTTTCAAATCTTTAGAGCATCCTTCCAGGACAAATTTCTCCTTGAGGTGAAAAAAAGAAAAAAATGTCATATAGCAACCATTTATGTGGATTTTTAGGATCTTGTGTTTATTTATGCTTGATAAATTGTATTACTGTAAGTCTCCCGCCCATGCCTCTTCCCAGACAGCTGGCTCCTCTTCCTGGAGCCAACCAAGGCTACGAGTGTTCTGTTTAGAATTATGTGATTCTTCTCTTCAAGTTAATCTCTGTTCTTAAAGGTGCTCTTTGGGGAAAGGATCATTCAATAACTCCACACCTTGCTTCTGTTTTTCCACAGGATCCTCTTTGGGCAGCGACCATACTGGTGGGTCCTAGACACTGATTACTACAGCAACACCTCTGTGCCCCTGATAAAACAGTTCCCTGTCACCTGTGAGACTGGGCCAGGTGAGAGTCCCCCCCCCCCTTAGACACAGAAGCTGGGTGTACCGTACTATCATGCTATTGGTTCCTGACTCATGGTAACAATGCATAGTAGAATGAAATGCTGCCTGATCCTGAATCATCCCATGATCTGTTACAGATCTGACTGGTGTGATTCATACAACATCCACTAGCTAATTTTCTATAGTAATCACCAGGCCTTTCTTCCTTTTCTATCATAGTCTGGAAGTTCCACTGATAGACAGTTGTGACTACCCAAGGTGCACTGGCCAAGAATCAAACCCAAGTCTCCCACGTGGAAGGCAAGAATTCTATCAGTGAGCCTTTGCTCATCATGAGCCCCATAATGACTTAGTGGGAATATGAGGACAGTCACTGCTTTGAGCTCTGTCCTGGCTTCACTGAGTACAGCTACATTTTAATTCACTTCAGCAGGTAGTCATATTGCTGTCTCTTCAGAAATCGATCTGATGTTTTCAGAATCTAAATGGTTGGTACCAGAGAGGCAAGGGTACTCCGCTTGGGAGAGTAACTGCACTATGGCCTCTTATCCAGAGAAGGGTAAATGGTAGAGGCCTGAGCTCCTGGCTATCCTGCCCAGTGACCTGGTCCACGGATATGTCTCCACTGAGCTGTGTGTCCAATCCCACACTCTGTCTGCAGGTTATTAGTTACAATAGTATGTTGTTGTTGTTGTTAAGTGCCCTCAAGTCAGTTCCAACCCATAGCGAACCTGTACAGGGTTTCCGAGGCTGTAAATCTTTACAGGAGCAGAACGCCTCATCTTTCTCCTGCGGAGCAGCTGGTAGTTTCGAACTGCTGATCTTGTGGTTCGCAGCCCGATTCATAACCACTACGCTACCAGAGCTCCTTTTGTTTAATCAAAGGATAGATAGGAAAACTTACTCATTTCAATCCTCCTCCTTATGGGGTCACCATGCGTCAGAACCAACGCGATGGCAGTGGGTGGGGTTTAGTTTCATTTTTCACTCCCCCTTGTGTCTCATACCAGCATCCCTTCCTCAGGGACTTCTTCCTTGTCCTCCAGTGTAAATGAGTAAATGGATGGAAGGCAAGATAGATGGCTACATGGAAGGCTCAATAGGTGGATGAATGGAAGGAAGGACGGCTAGATGACACCCTGAGACAGTCTCCCAGATGGAGACCTTCTCATTTTTCATCCATTCATCTCTTTCCCGCCCTTTAGGGAGTCCCTCCGGCCATGCCATGGGAACAGCAGGAGTATACTATGTGATGGTCACGTCCATCCTTTCTATCGTCCGAGGAAAGAAAAGAACAACCTACAGATTTCGGTAAGAACTCAGCACTGTGGCAGGTGGAGGGCAAGCGGTAGCTCTCCTTGTAGCAGACACGCCCCTGTTCTCTTTCACAGCGCCCCCAGCCCATTCCCACACCGTGGGGCAACACTGATAAGAGTGCTGGCCCTTCTGCTGAGGGTGCAGAGCAGTCACAGAATGTTCGAGCTGGAAGGGGCCCAGCAGTACACCCTTACTTAACAGATAAGAAAACAAGGTCTAATGAATTAAAGGGACACCTCAAGATCAAAGGTGCCATGGTGGCACAGTGCCTAACTGAAACAGCAGACAGGTCAGCAGGAAAAAACTGTGGCAGTCTGCTCCTGTAATGATGATAGCCTTGGAAACCTATAGGGCAGTTCTGCTCTGTCCTTAGAATAGACTCAAAGGCAATGGGTTTGGTGCTTTGGCTTCTTAAGAGCAGGTAGTAAGGTGGTGGAGACCTGGTGTGGCACTGTAGGATAAAGCACTGGACCACAAGGTCGGTCTGAACCACAAGGTCGGTGGTTCAAGCTCGCCAGCTTCTCTTTGGAAACCCCATCATGGTCTCTATGAGTTGAAACCAACTCAACAGCACTTAACAGCAACAACAAAGATGGTAGGATTAAATTTTAAAAATCATTTCTGTCAAAACTATAGAGTTGCCAATCAAGGCTTAAAATAAACCAACACACATTCTGACTAGTGAGTATTCAGCTACTTTGTAAATCCTTAATTGTTGTTGTTGTTAAGTGCTGTGGAGTTGGTTCTGACCCATAGCGACCCTGTATAGGTTTTCGAGGAGTGGCTGGGGAGCCTGAACCACTGACCTTGAGGTTCAAAGCAACCTTGAAGTCCAACGCATTAACCCACAGCACCACACCAAGACTCCAAATCCTTAATTAGTAACAGCTAAAATAGCTACGTAAAAACTAGATGATAGTATCTGTTAAAAATAATAGGTAAAGTTCACTAAACATGCTTCACACTTCTAGCCACAGACTGTCTTTGAGCTTTGGACCTTTGAACTTTATGAAAAAAGATTACTGAAGTAAACTATGGTTGTTGTTGTTGTTATGTGCCATGGAGTCGGTTCCGACTCATAACCCTGTACAGGGTTTCCGAGGCTGTAAATCTTTACAGGAACAGAATGCCTCATCGCTCTCCCGTGGAACAGTTGGTAGTTTCAAACTGCTGACCCTGAGGTTCGCAGCCCGATTCGTAACCACTACACTACCAGCTACCAGAGATATGATTGTTGTTGTTGTTAAGTGCCGTCGAGTCGGTTCCGACCCATAGCGACCCTGTACAGGGTTTCCGAGGGTGTAAATCTTTACGGGAGTAGAAAGCCTCATCTTTCTCCCACGGAGCGGCTGGTAGTTTCGAACCGCTGACCTTAAGGTTCGCAGCCCGATTCGTAACCACTACGCTACCAGAGCTCCTTAGAGATATGATTACCAGTCTCCAAATTCTTCCTCTTTGCTGAAGCTTCTGCATCTGGGTTCTGAGATGCTTGTCTCTTCCATTGCAGGTGCCTGAACATCATTTTGTGGTTGGGGTTCTGGGCCGTGCAGCTGAACGTCTGTCTGTCTCGAATCTATCTTGCTGCTCATTTTCCCCATCAGGTTGTTGCTGGAGTCTTCTCAGGTATCAGCTGCTCCAACTCCCTTTTCCTGCCCCCACTACACCTTTTCTCCTATTCACAAAATCCCAGCATGAGAGCCATACCATTTGGAATCAATGCGTTAGCATCTCAGTAGGTTGAAAATCAAGGGTAAACCCATGGCTCAAGTTTCAGCCAAACACTAGCCAGATCTATGGGGGGAGCAATAACACTAAAGAGGGACTGCCCACCTTAGACTCATCAACCATTTGAGATGCAAAGGAGAGCATTTACCCAAGGACAAAGTTCAGAAGGGTTAGGAAAACAGGACTGGATAGGATAAGTGATGTTACATTATCATCAATGACGTGAAACAAAATATGCATGAATAGTTCAATGGACACCTTTGTCCAGTCCAAACACACACCAAAAAGTTGTTGTTTTTTTTAAAAAAAGAAAGAAAATCTCCGGTGGACTACCTATACTGGACCAATTAAGTATGTTCCAGAAAATGTGTAATGCTTCAAATTAATTTACCCAATTGAATTAGCCTGAAGTTTCCAAGCTTTCTACATTATTTAATTGTTACTGATTTCCCTAATTTAGTTTAAATTAAATTAAATTAAAATTATTAAATTTAAATGCGCTACAGGATAAGCATTGGACTGCTAACTGCAAGGTTGGTGGTTCAAATCCACCAGCCACTCCTAGGAAACCCTATATAGGGTCATTCGTTATTAGTTAGAACTGACTCCACAGCACTTTATGACAATCAAATTTAACAATGTAACACAAATAGCCCAGGGAACATTTGTTCCAGGAAATACATTCGTTTACAAATCTACTAGTTAGTTACCTATTGTTAATATCTTCTGTAGCTTCTGAGTTTTGAATAACTGTGTTTTCTTAGATCCAGTTAATAAAGGACAGAAAATATTTAGGTGAAGTGTAAGAAATAATTTCTTGACTTTGTGGGAGGTGCCAGTTTCAAAAAGTTTATGGAAAAAGAAATCGATTATCTTTCTATTCCATTTTTTCACAAACTTTTTGAAATCTCCTTGGCTATCACTTTAGGGAAATAGGAGACATGTCTTTCCCCAGACTAGAGAAGAGAAAATATACAAATGTGTTAGAGAGGGATTAGATTTACAATTTATTAACTTCTGCAGAAAAAAACTAAGACCAATAAATAGCACTGAAGAGGACAGATTTCAGTTTAGCATTAGAAAGAACTTTTAAACAATAAAATCTATTTAAAGGTGAAATGAGCTGCCTAGCAGTCATCTGTTTTCCACCCCTGAGGGGACTCAAGTAGAGACAGGAGAACCTCCCACCCCCACAGGAAATCTGCAGGTGGTAGGAACATATGAGACATGACCTTTCTATCCAAGAGTTTATGGCTGAGGACACCAAGTCACACATGTGAATAAAGCAAATGACCTCTGACATGGCAGCTGTGACTTCATTCCACATTGGCAGGATCAATGACATGTCATCTGTTACTGCAAACCTACCTCTAGGTGAAGGCCCAGCATGACACATCATTCTTTTTCCACACAGGCATTGCTGTTGCTGAAACCTTCCGCCACATCCAGAGTATCTACAATGCCAGTCTCAAGAAATATTTTCTTATTACCTTCTTCCTGTTCAGCTTTGCCATTGGATTCTACTTGCTGCTAAAGGGGCTGGGTGTAGAACTCCTGTGGACTCTGGAGAAAGCCAAGAGATGGTGTGAACGACCGGAATGGGTCCTAATTGACAGCACACCCTTTGCCAGCCTCTTCAGGAACCTGGGGACCCTCTTTGGCCTGGGGCTGGCTCTCAATTCCAGTATGTACAGGGAGAGCTGCAAGGGCAAACTCAGCAAGTGGCTACCCTTCCGCCTCAGCTGCATCCTGGCCTCCTTGGTCTTCCTGCACTTCTTTGACTCTTTGAAACCCCCATCCCAATATGAGACGATCTTCTATGCCCTGTCCTTCTGCAAGAGTGCAACAGTGCCCCTGGCATCTGCAAGTCTCATCCCCTACTGCCTCATCAGGGTCCTGGGCCAGCCAGACAAGAAGTCTTTGTAAAGGACATGGAGTCTTGAGTATTTAAAGTCAATGACTTGTGCCTGGGATTGAGGGGTTCTGGGGTCTCCTGACACCCATTTTGAGGCCAGAGGTGCTAGAGTCAGCTCAAGCAATCCTCCCTTTCTTGCAATTCTAAATCTATCGGGCGGTGTTTTCTGAAACGCTAATATTTGAGAGAGTCTTCACTGTTAAAAGTTAAGTCACTTCTGGATTTTTTCCTGAAGACTTGGTCTTCTTCTGTCAGATATACAAAAGTAAGATTTCCAGGTAGGGTCAGATTGTAACCACAGACTGGGGCATTACAGATGAAAAATTTGTAACTGTGCTCAACCTGACAAAGGAAAGAAAAAAAGGAGTAGTGGATTTGATAGGGAAAGCAGGATGGATGAAGGAGTATTTTTTACGATCTTGTATATCATTCAAAGAGTCCTGGTGTGGCACTGCAGGATAACATGCTGGACCACAAAGGCAGTTTGAACTGCAAGGTCTGCAGTTCAAACCCACCAGCCACTCTCCGGAAACCCTTTACAGGTTAGCTATGAGTTGAAACCAAATCTAAGGCACATAACAACAATAATAATATCATGCAAATTTTATGCTAAACAATATCTAAATGGCTCCAATATTTTAATCATTAAGGAAAGTACTCTCAATAAGGGGGGACCTACTTAAAGTACAATTAATAGGAGGTTAATGGAGTAATTTTCTTTCTTATATTTTTCTATCAAACACCCATGTCTTCATATTTACTTGGATTTCTGAATAACCACAATGGCCTAGATATTACATTCAGGCATAGTTGAATTCTCCTCCATCAAGTTGCATCTTCCTCCTTAACCCAATTCTGATTTCTCAAGAATTTTCTACTGGCTCCAAGCCAGCCTTACTGGATCCTCAGATGCCTAACAGGTAATTCTGTGGTGACGCTTTTGTATGTTTGTCTCAAACTCTGAAATCTTGGCAAAAGGTCAAGAAGAAAGGTCAGGATTCTCTCACCAGAAGGTCACTCCAATATAACTTTTGATTTCTGGAGGGCATACATGACTCCTTTGTATCTTACAAGTCTACCAAGAGCACATTCTTAGAGGAAAAGCCAACTCCTCCTCGCATCTTCTCCTATCTCAAGTGATTGACAGAATATGTCCTCAAAAAAATGCTAAAGTCTATTTATTTGAGAATCTTTGTTTTTGCTACTAATTATATAGTACACCATATATTATAATTAACACCAACCATCCTGGTCATGACATCTTTAAAAAGAAAAAAATACATGTGCAGTGTTTTATTAAAGCAATGTTTTATTTAAGAATGAAGTCTTGCTGATTACTATATTTTAGATATAATTGTGATCTGAAGGTTCTAATTCAGGCTCAGCTAAATTTCTAGCTCTTTCCCTGTTTCCTTAAACAAATCATCTGGTTTCTTTGTACTTACATTTTTCCTTTGGAAAATGAAGGTTCTCTGTCTTGAGTTGACCAGAAGTCTCAATAGGGACAGGGAGACTTACAAGGTGTCCACATGGGTACAAGTACCACTGATCAATAAGCACCATCAAGCAATGAGGGTCATAAGTTGTAGCAGCAGAGTAAGACTGGGCAGACTCTGGGATCCTGTAACCCAAATGCCACAAAGGTTTGCGGCAGGTAAAGAACTTGTGAACAGGGAAAGTCATGGTACCAAGGAATGCTCAAGGGAGCTGGTGCAGGATTCGTTGTTGAATGATTTCTTTCAACCTGGGTGCAGGGTCCATCTCCAAAGACCTGACTCATCAACATAACCCGGATCTCCTGAGGGCAAGATCTGCTAATTTACTCAACCAACTTTGGAACATGTTTATTTAGGGAAGATATGGGTGCTTCAGAGGGGGACTAGGCCCCTAATTATACCACTAATAGACATTAGTGTCCCACCAACAAAGAAAACTAATAATGGTCATGACTTGTCTGAATTGAACCCCACAATTCCTGGCATGGCACTATATCCGCACTGAATGGCGAACCAAAAGGTTGGCAGTTCAAACACACAAGCTGCCACTTGGAAACCTTATATTGGGGCACTATGAGTCAGAACCAACTTGATAGCACTTAACAACAACAACTCAGACATAGCTCATACTCCTTGATGAGTCTTTGTTCTTAAGGACCAAATTCAGATTCCTCGCAATAGATTTCTGACTGAAAGTAAAATGGTGCCCCTGACCTCTGCAGTTTGTGAGGTGGATAAAGACATATAATAACAGATCAATTATTGAGTGCTTATTATATGCCAGGCTCTTATTCTCTGCAATTGATTAATTTATGCAACTAGCTCACTAAGTCTCTCAACATTTCTGTAAGCTAGGCACTATCATTTATTCTTATATTACAGATTTAAAAGCCCCGAAGGTTGAGAATCTTGCCAAGAATGGTGGAACCAGGCAGTCTGACTCCAAAGTTCACGTCTCCTTTCCACCCTGTACCCAAAGAATGCCAGCAAAACAGACGATGTTTCAAAACATCCTTCAGATACCAGATACAACTCTTAATTCAGGACAGGAAGGGTTTAATTTCTTTTGACCAAAGGCCATTGTAACACTTAGAGTGATCCTCCTCAGTTAGCTTAGCACGTATTAGTTTCTAAGAATGAAGATACCATATTTCAAACTAATCTCACAAAATAATTAAAATAGGCATCACCATGTTAATTTGACAGCTATGTCTAAAGGTTTTCTTTTCTTTCTTCCTCGTTCCTTTCAAGGAAGAGTTTAAAAGTCAAGCTCATACTATCTGAGTCAGACAGTAGGTAATTCACTACATCCAGAACTGAGAAAAGAGAAGATAGAATTACCACACAGAACTTTTGGTATAGATCTATACACAAGGGTATAAAATCGAGACACCATGGAAGATTGTTTAGATCAGACAGACACTCAACAAAAACGATTGGCTGCCTTCCATTGGGACAGGCAGAGTCTAGAAATCCACAAGCATAAAGCTGGAGGTTTGCGATGGGCAAAGCTGACCAGAACGAGCATCAGTCCACAGTCAGTTAGTAACTTAGAAGACAGCACATTTTGATCACTGATCTGCTTCCCAAGGTACAGATTTATGTCTGCTTATGCATGTGAAAGCTGGACAGTGAATAAGGAAGACCGTAGAAGAATTGATGCATTTGAGTTATGGTGTTTAAGGAGAATGAAAGAGCCATGAGCTGCCAAAAGAACCAACAGATCCGTGTTGGAAGAAGTGCAGCCAGAATGCTCCCAGGAGGCCAAGATGGCCACACTTCGTCTCTCATACTTCGGACATATTGTCAGAAGGGACCAGTCGGTGGAGAAGGATATCATGTTTAGTAAGGTGGAGTCCCAAAGAAAAAGAGGAAGACCCCTAACAAGATGGACTGGCCAAGTGGCAGCATCGATGGACTCAAGTGTGGCAACAATACTGAGGTTGGCCCAGGATCGGGCAGTGTTTCGTTCTACTGTGTGCATAGGGTCGCTATGAGTTGGTACCAACTCGATGGCATCTAATAACAACAACAGCAACATACAAGAGGGCTACAAAAATTTCATGGAAAATAGAATTAAAAGATAATGGAATTTTTCCACAAACTTTTTGAAGCCTCCTCCTATGTGTGTATGTGTGAGTTTGTGTCTCTATATATATGTTCGTGTTTCTATATGTGTGTGTTGTTGTTAAGTGCCATCAAGTCAGTTCCAACTCATAGTGACCCTGTATAGGGTTTCCAAGGAATGGCTGATGAGCTTGAACCACCAACCTT
>NW_006408525.1:28695396-28713135 GCF_000296735.1 Chrysochloris asiatica
ATTCGTAACCACTACGCTACCAGAACTCCTTATATATATATATATATATCTTAGTGCTGTAGGATATGCACTGAATTGTTTACCACAAGGTTGGTGTCTTAAACCCAAAAGCCACTTCTTGAACACCCTATGAGCCAGACCAATTCAATGGCACTTAACAACAACATATATATACGTATATCATGATGTGTATTATTTATATATATAACATAATTTATAGTTTCCGAGGCTATAAATCTTTGTGGGCACAGAGAGCCTCATCTTTTTTCTTGAGAAACGACCGGTGGTCTTGATCTGCTGACCTTAGTGGTTCATAGTCCAGTGAAGTGGAGGGTAGGAGAAAAAGTGGAAGACCTCCAACAAGATGGACTGGCATGGTGGCGGCATTAATGGGTATCAATGGGCTCAAATGTAGCAATGATTGTGAGGTTGGCCCAGGACTGGGCAGTGTTTCATTCTGTTGTGCACAGGGTGGCTATGAGTTGGTATCAACTCGATGGCACCTAAAAACAACAACAACGTGAGTTGAAATCAACTCCATAGCACTTAACAATAATAACTAAGACATGTACAAATAAGTCACCTATTTTTACAATTCAATGGTTCTTAGTACAGTCAGAGTTCTACAGTCATCACCAAATCAGTTTTAGGACATTTTATCATCCCAACAAAACAACAAAAAAATACTTACTGATGAAGATCAAAGACCACAGCCTTTGGCATGGGTTACACTTCAACGTATAGAAAACAAAAATCCTCACCACTAGACCAATAAACAACATTGAGATGAATGGAGAAAAGATAGAAATTGTGAAAGACTTCATTTTGCTCAGATCAATCATCAACACTCATAGGAGCAGCAGTCAAGAAATCAAAGGACATATTGCATTAGGCAAACCTGTTTTGCAAGACCTCTTTAAAGGGTTAAAGAACAAAGATGTCAGTTTGAAGACTAATGTATACTTGACCCAAGTCATGGTATCTGCAATACCCTTATATGCATGTGAAAGTTGGACAATGAATAAGGAAGACCATAGAATTTAAGTATAGTGTCTAAGTATAGTGTTGGAGGAGAATATTAAAAGTACCATGGAATGCCGGAAGAACAAACAAATCTGTGTTAGAAGTACAGCCAGAATGCTCCTTAGTAGCCAGGATGGCCAGACTTCATCTCTCATCTTCAAACATATTATCAGGAGGGGCCAATCTATGGAGAAGGACATCATGCTTGGTAAAGTGGAGGGTAAACAAAAAAGAGGAAAACCCTGAACGAGATGGATTGGCACAGTGGCAGCAGCAATGAATGGACTCAAGGGAAACAATGATTGTGAGGTTGGCACAGGACTGGGCAGTGTTTCATTCTGTTGTGCATAGGGTCATTATGAGTTGGTGTCAATTGGGTAGCACCTAACAACAACAGTAACATCACCCCAAAAAGAAATTCTGTACCCATTAGAAGTCACTGCCATCCAGCCCTTGTTGTGTGCCTTTAAGTCGGTTCTGACTCATAGTGACCCTGTATAGGATTTCTGAGAGTGACTGGTGGATTTGAACCAAAGACCTTGTGATTAGCAGTTTAGCACCATCCCCATCCAACCCTAGACAACAACTTACTGTCTCTACAAAGTTGCCTTGTCTGGACACTTCATATAAATGAAAACTATACATTATGTAGCCTTTTCTGTCTGGTTTCTTTCACTTAACATAGCATTTTTTTAAATGTTTTATTGTGAATTATGTGATAGTTTACATGGGAGAACACTAGTTCTAACTACATTAGTTCTAGTTACATTCATCCTAACGTATATCGTTTAATTGCCATAGTTACAATCCCCTTCATGCATCATCAACCAACCAAAGGGTATACCCTACAAGCCTGGCCCCCGGTCATCAGCACACAGCCCCTCTCCCTCTCTGTGTCTAAAGTCCTCAGCTGCTCCATCTCTCCATGCCATCGTCTCTGCCTCCATCTCAGGCTTCTCTGGGTAGGGTCCCGCTACCATAGAATTTTTGAAACTCATCCATGTGGTAGCATGTACCAGTACTTCATTTATAATGGCTGAATAATATTCCATTGTATGGATTTACCACATTTTATGTATTCATTCATTAGTTGACAGATATTTGAGTCAATTCTACTTTTTATGTATTATAAATAATGTTGCTATAAATATTTGTACAAGTATAAACGTCTGTGTGGACACATGTTTTCATTTCTCATGAGTATATACTTAGGAGTGAAATTCCTATGTCATCTGGTAATTCTATGTTTAACCTTCTGAGAAACTCAAAGGCTTGGTTTAAGGAAAAATCTTAGTGTTTTTGGTTTTTTGTCATCTGTTTTATTTTCCTAGGATCGGACCTTGTATCATAAATAACTTTGTGTGCTTCTTTGCTTGGGGAGAGAATTAAAGAAAGATTGAGCAAATTATCCCATTTTACATGATGTCAGTGGGCTCCTCCTACTTTTGTTGGCAATGGCTTTTGTTGTTCTAGTACGTATTCCAAGAGGATTTCATTTGAAGACACTTCTGGATATTTAAAGTTCCAGTCTGAACAACTGACTGGTTGTTTGTGACCTGTCAAAATTTGCTGACTTGTTTCCTAAAAATCATTACTTTAGCTGATTAATTATTAATATTTATTGATTTCATCCTGCTGTAAATGCTGGACTCGGATAGGTACGCTTAAGGCTTGTATGTGTAAATAACATTTTGTTGTTGTTGCCAAGTACTGTGGAGTCGGTTCTGACTCACAGTGACCCTACACATGGTTTCCGAGGCTATACATCTCTATGGGAGCAGAAAGCCTCATCTTTCTCCTGCGGAACTGCTGATAGTTTCGAACTGCCGGCCTTGAGGCTAGCAGCCTGATTCGTAACCACTATGCCACCAGAGCTCCTTGTAAATAATATAGGATAGTAATATTTGCATTCAGAATTTTTCAAGAACCTCTTGAGAATAGAAAACACTGTGTTCAAATAGCCTTCTGTTGTTTTAAGGAAAGAATCAACTAGAAATAAAATCATGACGTAGTCAACAAGTTATTTCCATCACACACAAGTATCTAATTAATCTGTGACTCTGTGGATTAATGCGCTGAGCTACAAAGCCTGTTTGAACTGCAAGGTCAGTGGTTCAAGCTCACCGGCCGCTGCTCAGAGACCCTATACAGGGTCACTATGGGTCAGAACCAACTTGACAGCACTTAACAACAACAAGAAGTCCATTGATGGGCAATCTGAAGCCCAAAATATAACTTAATAAGAAATGAGTTAAAAATTGCATCTGGTTTGCTGCTTTCTGGGATTGGAGGAAGAACTATAAATAGTTTTATTTTTCTTGAATTGGCCCTTATTCAAAAAAGTTGCTCACTCTTCATTCTATTTAAACTTTTTTTCCTTTCATAGATAGGAAAACAAAGACCTGGAGGGATAAAATGGCTCAGCTAAATCCCATCAGTAACCTGTCCCCAGGTCTCCGGAGTTTAGCAGAGTTCTCTCCCTGTGTTGAGTAGTACCCTGCACGTCTCTGGGCTGGTGCATCAACAATCAGCTGCTGAAGAAGAAATGACGGGCGGATGTAATGCGAAGCGCTGACTTCTTTATTGGGCCAGGGTTGGTTAAAGCTGCTCACTAAATGTGACTTGCTCTGAAATTTATCACACTCTCCTCTCTTCCTTTGTTTTCATAAATCTCTTCAGAGCAGAAACAGAAATGTCGCTACAACAGGGAACTGGCTGGTATTATAATGAGGCATTTTTTTTGTTGTTGTTGTTTTTCATAGCTTAAGAGTATTTTTCAGCCAGAAAATTTTCAGTCCTTTCTTTCGTGCCATCTTCTCACTTTCCTCTTTGTTCTCTATTCATTCCATAGTCATTGCTTTCAACTCATTTCAATTCACCTTGGACCATCTGAAGGCTGGTAGAACTCTTGGGGAGCACAGTGGCTCCATATGATAAGCACTGGACTGTGAACCACAAGGTCCATGGTTCAAGCCTGCCAGCTGCTGCCCGGGAGAAAGATGAGGTTTTCTGATTCGGCAAAGATTTAGAAGCCTCAGAAAGCCTATTACAGGGTCTCTATGAGACAGAACCCACTGGAAGCGCTTAACAACAACAATGAGAATTCCACTTACTGCTCCATTGCAGCTCTGAGGATTGTTGTTGCTGTTAGGTGTGGCCCAGTCAATTCCGACCCATAGTGACCCTGTGTAGGGTTTCCAAGGAGCAGCTGTGAGCTTGAACTGCTGACGTTGCAATCTGGTGCATTAACCCACAGCACCACACCAGGACTTTGAGGATTAGGGTCCTTTATTATCTGCACTCCTTTCTCTCCAAAGACAAAAAGAAGCAAAACGGAATTCCTTCCCCTCTATTGTTAACTGTTTGGGGATTACTTGACCAAGGCATGTACCAGAATTTCATCTTTTCACTTCCTTCTTTCACACTAATCTCCTCTAAGCTCAGGTTGTTGGCAACGCTGCATCAATCCCTACTTGATCCACCCTACATGTGATCTTCAGAGAGTTGTGATTTGGTTTCATGGATTTGATAGCTTAAGTGGTGTAAGCCAGCTTTCTTTATTAAGGTAATGTCCTCCTTAGAAGTCTAGTTTTCCCTCACACAGTGAGGGGAATAACAATGGCATCCTCTCTCCCTACTGTCTGCGAACTACATGGAAATGCCTCCTGCATCTTGAGTGAGGACCCTCACTCCTGATGGGTACTGGAGTTAATTCAGGAAAAGCTGATGCAGCAGCATTTAAACCAGTCTCCAAGCTTCATCAGCAGACGCCCTGTTATCTCTAGAACTATGCCCTTTCTTCCTCTGTGCTCAGAGTGCACTGCACAGCTACAAGATATGCTTCTAGAGGCTTTCAAAGGGCAAGTGACCCCAAATAGAATGACTTGATCAGACTAGAAAATGAATTTCTTGAATGGGTATGGTAGTGAAGTCTGAATTCCATCTGTTTTAAGAAAAATTAAAGAAACAGGGACAGTCCTGACCTTTGATCTCTTTTACCTGAAAGTTCAAAATTTCGTCCTACTCATTCATAGGTTTCCTTTTGGGATGCCTATAATACTCAATCCTTATGCTCTCCTTAGGGAAAGACTAACTGGGGAAAGTCAATTTGAATATGAGGTCAGAAGGCGTTAGGAGTCCTGGTGGTGCCCTGGGCTAAGCATTAGGTCTGTGGTTCAAACCCAACAACTGCTCTGCAGGAGAACTATACAGTAGTCCATTTCCACAAATTTTTATTTATAGCTTTGGAAACCCAAAGAGGAACTTCTACTCTATCCTAGAGAATCTCTATGAGTCACAATCAACCTGACCCAGTGGGTTCGGTTTGGTTTGGAAGAAGGCGTTAAAAGGAGTCAGTTCGCGATGACATGGAGAGATGGAGCAGTTGGGGACTTTAGACACAGAGAGGGAAGAGGGTCTGTGTGCTGACGACCAGAGGTCAGGCTTGTAGTGTATACCCTTTGGTTGGTTGATGATGCATGGAGGGGATTGTAATTATGGCAATGAAACAATATACGATAGAATGAAGGTAAAACAAATGTTCTCCTATGTAAACTATCACATAACTCACAATAAAACATTAAAAAAAAAAAAAAAGGAGTCAGTTCAAATCCATCCATCAGCTCTGGAGGGAAAAGACCTGGCCATCTTCTACTATAAAATTATAGCCTAGAAAAGCCTGCAGAGCAGCTGGACCCTGTCACCTGCGGCCACTGCACATTGGAATGAACTAGTTAACACCAAGGAGCCCTGCTATGGCGCTGTGGGTTAATGTGCCAGACTGCAAAGCCGTTTGAACTGCAAAGTCGGTGGTTCAAGCTCACCAGCAGCTCCTTGGAAACCCTATACAGGGTCGGTATGGGTCAGAACCGACTCAATGGCACATAACAACAACAACAGTCAACACCAAACAACAAAGACTTAGAGAAGTGCTTGGTGTGGCTTGGGAAGAATCTGGAATAGAAAACAGGTTCTCCCTCAAGTTTTCTTTTGATTGAGTTCACTGAGAAACTGAGGGCAGAGGAGATGAAGTTTGAATGAGTGTTCCATTTTCTTATCAGATAAGGGAAAGCCTTGTGCCACTGTTTGGTGGTGGTGGTTGTGTGCCATGGAGTCACTTCCGACTCACAGCAACCCTGTACAGGGTTTCCGAGGCTATAAATCTTTACGGGAGCAGAAAGTCTCATCTTTCTCCCGCAGAACAGCTGGTAGTTTCAAACTGCTGACCTTGTGCTTCGCAGCCTAATTCGTAACCACTGTACCATTATTTCCACATAAAATAGCTAATAAGCCAGTGATTCTCAACTGGGGGGTGATTACTTTATCTCCTCTACCCAGAGGGCATTTGGCAATGTCACAACTGGGGGGCAGAGTCAGGAGAAGGATGCTGCTGGCATCTAGTGGGTAGAGGCTGGGGATTCTGCTAAACATTCTAAAATGTGCAAGACAGCTCTATGCGCCCTGCCACCACAAAGAAATATCTGTCAGCAGTGCTCTAGCTGAGAAATATTGTAATAAACCAACAAGAAGGGAAGAATCCATCACTGTTGACTTGAAATAGTTTTCCTTCAGTGACTGTTTTTCAACTCAGCATCAGAGCACTGTTTGTGCAACTAGTTCATTTTTCCAGTTCTGTCTGAAGTGGGAGGTTTATTACTCTAACTTCTAAAAGGAGGTAGAATTTTTGCCTTCCATGTGGGAGATCTGAGTTCAATTCCCCGCCAATGCACCTCACCTACAGCCACCAACTGTCTGCAAGTGGAGGCTTGCAGGCTGCTATGACGCTAAACAGATTTCAGCAGAGCTTCCAGACTAAGACACACTAGGAAGAAAGGCCTGGCGATCAGTTAATGAACAACCAACTGGTCCAATTAATGCAGTCCTCACCGGATCATGGGGATGGCGTAATACCAGGCAGCATGGCATTATGTTGTACATGAGTTCTCCATGAGGAGGCCTTTTGATGGCAAAAAGCAATAACAATTACAAGTTCTAAAATCTTTCCTTCCATTCAGATCTATTTGTGAAAACAATTGGAGTCATGGCATCTGAATTTATAAGTAAACTCACTCCAGGCTGCAGGCCTTTTGTAGAGACTCTGAAGCTAAATGTGTTTCTAGGCATCAACAGATGTGAACATCATTAAATGCAGGATAAGGGACTGAGGGACTTAGTCAAAGAGTTAGGGCGAAATGGGTGGGATCTGGAAGAGAGCCACCAATTGTAAATGTTGGGTAGACAAACTACCCCACCCCAGCCAAAGGTTCTAGATGTCCTTAACATTGATTAGTGTTATATTACCAGGGACAGGATGAGAAAACAAAGCACATTCTTAGATGAAAAGAGAAAGAATGGAGTTACAACAGTCACTCTGCACAATCCTACTGCTTAATGCCACTGAGTTTGGATTTTCTGTTAATTGATGATGAAAAAAATCCTCATTTGATTGTGCCATACTAAAGTTAAAGGAGTCATGGTGTGGCACTATAGATTAAATACTGGACTGCTTGCTAACTGCAAGGTCCGTGGTTCAAACCTACCAGCCACTCCTTGGAAACCTTATACAGAGTCACTATGAGTCAGAACCAATTCGACTACAGACAACAACAACAACAACAAAGTTAGAGACTCCAGGTGAAGTGTCCACTGCTAACCAAAACCAGTGGTTCAAACCCATCTTAGGCTTCACGGGAGAAAGATGAGGCAACCTGCTGTCTTAGTGTCAGAAAGCCTTGTCAGTTCCACTCGGTCCTAAGGAGTCACACTATGAGTCGGAAATAATTCAAAGGCTGCGGATTTACTAAGGCTGAGAAAGGAAACAGTCCCAGGGTCAAATAGCCTTCTGATGACATTGCGAAGATATGCATTCACTAGAAAAGCTAGTTTAGAATGTATAAACTTTAATAAAAGTTCGCTCCAGTCAACAATTTATTTTACTTTCTAATTGTTAAATATCAACACATGCCCAAGATATTTTATTTAAAATACTCTATATGCTCCTGGTTTAGCACTGTAGGATCAGCACTGAACTGCAAACTACAAGGTCAGCAATTCAAACCCACCAGCTGCTCCTCAGAAACCTTATACAGGATCGCTATAAGTTAGAACTGACTCAACAGCACTTAACAACAACAACAATATACGCCCTAAAATTTGCCACAAATATCTATCCATTTCCTTCCTGTCTTTTACAGTTCTATGATTTAATGTACTCTTAGTTTCTTGATCTGGCTGTCTAGTTTCCTATCCTGGAATTTTTCTGTAACTCTTGGGTTTACAGTTTGAAAAAACAAAAAAGAAGTGAGAATGTCGGTAGGCTTGGCACTGTAACAATAACTGAAGAGTGTAATAATTATTAAAGAATGACGGTCAATTTTTAGGAAATATTCTTTGGCATCTCCTCTTTATTATAACTTCTGAACTCAAATTTCCTCCTGCTTGTCTATTTTACAAATGAGTTCCTAAGTCTCAGCTGGTTGGTGGTGAGCCCTAGACAATATCTGGGAATTGATCAGCTAGGAAACAACCATTCCAGACAGGCTTTAATACCCACAGCACATCTTTTCAATCCTTCCTTGGTGTTTCTAAACTCTTGTACAAAGAATTCTGATGCTAGCTAGAGTTTACATTTTCCCATGCCTTGGAACACAACTATCAATATTTTGTGCTACAAAATGAAATTCATTGGTTGATTTATATTATCACTGGTGGCTACTTTATATACTCAAATAGCTATTCTAGGCTCAAAAGGGTCAGACCTGGAATGTCCCTCAGCAGATAGTGTAACTCACAAGCAGTTTAACAGAAAAAGTATCTAAACCACGTTTTCCTTTCTTCCACATTCTTTTCCAAATTCCTGTAACAACATATACATTTTATATACTTACAGAATGCAGAAATCATCAGACAATCTCTTTGATATCCCACGTGAGTAAAGTTTTACTAAAGGTAATACAGAAACAGCTGCAAGCATACATTGACAAGAGAACTTTCAGAGGTTCAAGCTGGATTCAGAAGAGGCCATGGAATGAGGGATATTATTGCTGATGTCCAATGGACCTTGGCTGAAAGCAGAGAATATCAGAAAGATGTTTATCTGTGCTTTATTGACTATGCAAAGGCTTTCAATTGTGTGGATCATGACAAGCTATGGACAACATTGCGAAGTATGAATATTCCAGAACACTTAATTGTGCTCATGAAGAATCTGTATCTGAACCAAGAGGCAGGAGTTCGAACAGAACATGGGAATAACGAATGGTTTAAAATTAAGAAAGGTGTGCGACAAGGTTGTATTCTTTCACCATACTTACTCAACCTGTATGCTGAGCAAAAAATCCGAGAAGCTGGGTTATATGAAGAAAAATGTGGCATCAGGATTGGAGGAAGACTCATTAACAACCTGCGATATGCAGATGATACAACCTTGCTTGCTGAAAGTGAAGAGGACTTAAAACATCTACTGATGAAGATCAAAGAGCACAGTCTTCGGTATGGATTACATTTCAATGTCAAGAAAACAAAAATCCTCCCCACTGGACCAATAAACAACATTCTTATCAATGGAGAAAAGATTGAAGTTGTCAAGGACTTCATTCTTCTTGGATCAACTATCAACACTCATGGAAGCAGCAGTAAAGCAATCAAACAATGTATTACATTAGGCAAATCTGCTGCACAAGACCTTTTTAAAGTGTTGAAAAGCTAAAATGTCAGCTTGAGGACTAAGGTGCGCCTGACCCAAGCCATGGTATTTTCAATAACCTCATATGCATACGAAAGCTGGACAGTGAATAAGACCGTAGAAGAATTGATGCTTTTGAGTTATGGTGATGGAGGAGAATATTGAAAGTGCCATGGGCTGCCCATAGAACCAACAGATCTGTTTTGGAAGAAGTACAGCCAGAGTGCTCCTTGGAGGCCAAGATGGCCAAACTTCGACTCTCATACCTTGGACATATTGTCAGGAAGGATCAGTTGCTGGAGAAGAGAGGGACAGAGAAAGAGAGAAAGACCCCCAACGAGATGGGTTGGCCAAGTGGTAGCATCAATGGGCTCAAGTGTGGCAACAGTTGTGAGGTTGGCCCAGGATCGGGCAGTGTTTCATTCTGCTGTGCATACGGTTGCTATGAGTCGGTACCGACTAGATGGCACTTAACAACAAAAACAACAACCTTTGCATTTATCAGAGTCCTGGTATAGCGCTGTGGAATAATGTGCTGGACTGCAAAGTTGGTTTGAATCGCAGGGTTAGCAGTTCAAGCTCACCAGCTGCTCCTCAGAAACACTATACAGGGTCATTATGAGTGAACCAACTCAACAGCACATAACAACATCAACCTTTCCATTTAGTGTTTTCACTTAAAATAATTTAAGCTACATAATCCCTAGAGCCCATGGAGGCTACATTTCTTGCCAGTTTAAACAGTTTAGTGATGTTACCTTATGTCACTATACCATAACTTGTTGAATCATTCCCTTATTTGGCATTTGGATGATTTCCAGTTCTTCACTGTCTATAAATAGCAGCACCATGAACATCTTTGTACAAATTACTTTTTTTTTTCCCTTATGGGTTATTTCCTTGGGATATATTCCCAAAACTAGCTTTACTGGGTCAGAGGTTTGAAACGTTTCATAGCTTTTGTAACCCACTGCCAGAATGTTCTCTGGACTGATTGTGGTATATTTGAGCATTTCAAAGGTTTAACCATGTTTTCCCATGATATCAAATAAGATTAACCTCCAGCTTCTCTTATTCTTCTATAATCTTCAGTCGCGGAGAGAGTTATAAAATTTCAAAATAAAACAAAAAACTGAAGATAGAAAAGCTCTGTTTGTGACTAGAGACAGATGAACGCTTGAGAGAATGTTACCCAAGCAGTGCTGGGGTGGAAGATATGCATTCCAGGCAGAAGAGGAAATATTGCCCAAGTTTCTGTGAAGTAATTTCAGCTCTGAGGCTGAACTCGTTTCAGGGAGAACTTCAGACCCACCAACACAAGTGATCAGGAAGACTCCTTAAGCAGGACACTGCGCCAGCCCAGTTGCTGTTGAAAATATGTACCACAGTAGTGTTGTGCGTCACAGAATTTTCATTGACTGATCTGTCAGAAGTACATCTCCAGGCCTTTCTTCTGAGGTACCTCTGAGTGGGCTCTAACCTCCCACCTTTGGTTAGCAGCAGAGCACATTACCCTTTGCACCACCAGGGACTCTTCCACTTTAGTACACAGCTCCTTTTATTCAACTCTCCTCCGGTTTGAACATGCCATCTATTTCCTACCAGGGCCCTGCCTACCCCCCAACCTAAACCAAACCACTGCCATCAACTCGAATCTGACTCTTGGTCTCGGATGCTGTAAATCTTTCTGGGAGTAGAGAGCTTCATCTTTCTTCTGAAGAGCAGCTGGTAGGCTTGAACCACTAACTTTGCAGTTAGCAGTCCAGTGCTTATCCTACAGCACCACATTGGCTCCTCCATCTCTCCCAGTAACTGCTATAAATACTTCTTGTTAAGTTGTTGTTAAGTGCCATTGAGTCAGTTCTGACCCATAGCAACCCTGTACAGGGTTTCCGAGGGTGTAAATCTTTACGGGAGTAGAAAACCTCATCTTTCTCCCGCGGAGCAGCTGGTAGTTTCGAACCGCTGACCTTAAGGTTCACAGCCCGATAGAGACCAATCTCCACTGAGGCCTAGAGCTGTACCACTCCGATTCCTCACAAATGCCTCAAAGGGAAAACATACAAACCTGAATTCATAATATTTACCTCAAACCAGTCCTCTCTAGAATTTTCTGTCTCAGTGAATGGTGCCACCATCTAGTCAGCTGCTCTCCTCCTCACTCTTCACTCTGTCAGCAAATAGTGTGATTTTTTACCTTCTTAAATATCTCTATAACCAAACACATAAACATACATATATATAAAACCTGCCTTTTTTTTTTTTTCATCTCTACTGCTACTTCTGGTCGAAGCTATCTCCATCACTGGTCTGCAAAACTTTCTAACTGATGTCTGCCTCCATTCTTACCCCTTTCAAATCCACACTCCATAAGACTGACAAGGTGGATCTTATCAAAAATTGGATATCACATTCTAACTTGAAATTCTCTAATAGATTACTGCTCTTTGAATAGAAATCCTCATTATAAAAATACACGTCCAAAGAGCTAAAGTGAATAGAGAGAAATACTGATGGTACATGGAGGGGATTATAATCATTTTAATGAAACAAGGTGTATGATTTGTTGAATGTAAAACTGATGATTTGCCCTGTAAACTTTCACTCAATCCACAATAAAAACCTTAAAAAAAAAAGATTTATAACCTCAGGGGGAAAAAAAAAAAAATACATCCACACAAAAACTTATACACAAATGTTCATAGTAGCACAATAACTGAAAAAAAAAAAAGGAAATAATCAAAAAGCCCATTTTACTCATAAATGCATAAGAAAATTGTGGTACATCCATAAATCAAATATCATTTGGCCATAAGATGGAATCATGTACTGATACATACGACAGCAGAGTTCTGGTGTGGTGTTATAGGATAAGCACTGGACCGGAAGGTCGATTTGAACCGCAAGGTGGCAGTTCAAACTCACCAACCGCTCCTCAGAAACCCTATACGGGGTTGCTATGAGTCAGAACCATTCGATGGCACTTAACAACAACAACAACACATATTAAACAATAATGAACCTTGAAAATATGCTAAATGAAAAAAGTCAGATACAAAAGGCCACTCATATGAATATCTAGAATAAGCAAATCGAAAATGCTGTAAAGGGTTGCTATGAGTCAGAACCGACTCCATGGCACATAGCAACAAAACATAGATTAGTAGCTGCCTAAGACTGGGGATGAGATGGCTTTGTAAAATAAGCATTGTACTGTGAAACAAGGTCAACTGTTTGAGCCACTAGCTGCTGTGTCAGAGACAGATGGGGTTTTGTGTTCCTGAAAAGGTTTCCAGCCTTGGGAACCCTATACAGGGTTGCTATGAGTTGATACTGACTTAACAGCATTTAACAATAACAACAAGGATTGGGAGTGGGATAGGGTGGGAGAAATAAGAGATGACTGCTAAAGGCTATTGAGTGTTCTTAGGGTTGTTTTAGGGAAAATGTTCTAAAATTGTGCTGGGAGCTGCACAACACTGTGACTACACTAAAAACCACCAAATTGTACACTTTCAATGGTGAGTTTTATGGTTTGTGATTATAGTTAATAAAATTGTTAAAACAAACAAACAAACCCAATGCCATCAAGTCAATTCTGACTCAGAGTGTCCTTAAGGCCAAAGTAGAAATGCTCTGGAGGGATTCCAAGGCTGAGGCAGACTACCACATCCTTCTGCCATAGCGCAGCTGGTAGGTTCAAACTGTAGACCTTTTGGTTAGCAGCTGAGTGCTTTAAACACTGTGCCACAAGGGCTCCTAAAAAATTGTCCCGCCCTCCACATACACAAAAAAATACATATCATGCCCTCCCCTAAAGCCTGTTTGATCTGAGTCTTGTCCATCTTGCTAACCTCTTAGTTCTTCCAATGTGCCATAATCCATACTTATTCTGGGCTTTGACATACTGTTCCCTTATTTCAGAACATTTTTCCCTACCCTTTCACATAGTTAATTCTTCCCCATCCTTCCAACCTCAGTACAAATAGCATTTTATGAAAAAAGTCCCACGCCACTCACCCACCTCTCTAGATCAATTTGCTTTACAAAGTTCTCTCTACATTTCCTTTCTAGCAAATGTCATGTGTCATCCTTTGATTCATGCCTGCTTTCCCCACTGGACCTTAAGGCCCATGTGAGTAGTTGGGGACAGCCTTGGGTCACCATTGTTCATCATCTCAACGTCTAGCCAGGGCCTAACACATAAGGACCCTTAATAAATCTTTGTTGAATAATAAATGAACAGCATATACTATTTGCCCCAACTTGAAACAGAGCTAACAAATAATTGAATCAAGTAGTTTTATTGTTGTTGTTAAATGCTGTCAGGTCAGTTCCTCCTCAAAGCGACCCTGTGTAGGGTTTCCAAGGCTTTTAAGTCTTCGTGGGAACAGAAAGCCTCATCTTTCTGTCCACAAATGACTCAGTAACAAGATATGTTTAGGCACTCCCAACTCTAAATTAGAAGAAGGTTGAGAACTCAGAGGACAGAACAGACTCATGTAGAAACATTGGCCTCTTCCTTCCAGGAGATACCTACTCCCCAGTAGGCAGGGCACAAACTCTGAACAACCAATTAGTAGGAATCTATGAACAAGCCTTGTTACTGTTTTTCAAGATAGAAATGGACTTTCAGAGGTTACAGGTTGTAGTTGAGGCTGTGAATCTTTACAGGAGCAGAAAGCCTCCTTTTTCTCCTGCAGAGCAGCTGGTGAATTCAAACTGTTGACCTTGTGGTTAACAGCCCAACATGCGATCCATTGTCACCAGAGTACCTTTAAGCAAGCATGCTGTTGTTGTAGTTAGGTGCTTTCAAGTTGGTTCTGACTCATAGCAACCCTGTATAGGGTTCCCAAGGAGGGGCTAGTAGGTTTGAACCACCAACCTTAAGGTTACTAGTCCAATGCTTATCCTACAGCACCACACCAGGATTTGTTGTTAAGTGCTGTTGAGTCAGTTCCAACTCATAGCAACCCTGTATAGGGTTTCCAAGGAACAGCTGGTGGGTTTGGACCACTGATTTTGTGGTTCGCAGTCCAGGACTGATCCTACAGCACCAAACAAGGAGTTGGGTAACTTCATGTAACATGACTTGCCAAAGTCTGTGGACTAATTAAGAGGCAAAACTTAGACTATGTTCCAAACTCTTCCCACTATACAACAACCACAACAACCACACAAAAAAACTCTCTGGTTAAGAAAGTTTATAGGCAAACCAAAATAAAAAGTCAAGTACATAAGAAAAATCTTAGGGATCTCTCCATAGATTTTTAGATAGAAGAAAATTCATCTGTACAACGGATGTTACTAAGTACCTAGGATCCTCATTCTCAGTTCTGTAATTAAATCTGTGACTGCAGATAACTTATCAACATTTAAGAATAGGAGATGCCACTCGTTTCATTCAAGTCTTCAGCCACAAGGTTACACCTTACTCTCCCATTCATTAAGAGAAACCAACCAAATTGAAGTAGGATAAAGTGATAATAGTGAAGACAAATGCATAGGGAGGCATTTCTTTTTTTAGAAACAGATCAGGTGACATAGAGTAAATTGAATCCTGCTTCAACCCCACCGGCTTCCTGTATACGTTTTTCTTGTTTGGTGGGTACAGACCCTATTGGTGGCTTAACCAGTGACTAGCAGATTGCCTCCATCCCTGTGACACTTTAGTTCCCTGTCACAGTGGTGTTTTGAGTATGTATAACTCTTTATTATACAAACTTAAATAGCTACTGAAGCATTAATTATCAACTTTTACCTTAATTATTACTAAATTTATTCTTTTACTTTTCTGGATTCTCTTTCTGGGGTTATTTGATACTCTCCTAGATTTACAGCAATTTCTATTCTTGTATCTTCCTAGGATTACAGTAATCTTCCAAACCCAAAGGAAAAAGAATAATGTCTCAGGCCAGTGAGGTTTGGTTTCTGCATGGTAAACCACATGACTCTTGATCAGGCCATGGACTTGCTTGTACTTCTAAACCTAAACTCCTATTTTCTATTTAAATTGGATACATCAGAAGAAACCTTGGTGGCACAGTGGGTTACATGTTGGGCTGCTAATCAAAAGGTCAGCGGTTCAAACCCACCAGCTGGTCCTCGCGAGAACTATGTGGCAGTCTGTTTCCATCAAGATTTACAGCCTTGGAAAGCCTATGGAGCAGTCTGACCCTGTCTTATAGGATCATTACGAGTTGGAATTGACTCAGAAGCAGTGGGTTTGGTTTTGGGTTTTGATACATCAGTAAGGTGTTTTTTTAATTCACCCCTTGTAACCTGGTGTCTCTCACCAAAATAATGCTTTCCACAAATCTTGCTTGGCCAAAACCCATTGCCTAATCACTCGGACATCCAGTATGGACACTGATTTAAAATGTGTACAGACTTGTTATGATTACCAGGGAGCTGTGGAGGCTTCAAGTCAGTCCTCATCTTAGAAAACTCTGGAGGCTGATGGGCTATGGGACTCTCCCCGCTCCTGTTTATTGTGTGGGACCACGAGTCTTGATCCGTTTTTCCTGTTGTATAAACAATTTCTGTTTTTCCAGAACTATTTGGCTTACATTAATTTCTATTTATATAAAGTTAACTTATTAAAATTTATCTTATATTTATACTTTTTTCATTACACAGGGAAAAAATATACAGACCTATGTATTTTATTTTTAAAGTACCCATATTTATTGACATTCCTTACTGATTAAAATGAACAGATCCTGATAATATTTATCTTTTTAATAAGTCATATAGCAACTTTTTTTTTTCAGATCTTTCACATACTCAACTTACATTTGTTCATCATAATTAGTTTTTCCTTCTTAACGTCAAAATTGCTGTGATTTGCTCAGTGGTTTGCTTGTCCTTCCACTCATCTCCAGACTGTTCACCAGACCCACTCTGATTTTTCTTGCTCTAACATGTAGAATCAGCTATCTTCCAAGAAGTCTCCATTTCTTTAAGTGGGCATAGGGGAACATGCAAGTTGTGGGTTGGGAGAACTAATTCTGCAAATGAGTTGCAATTAGTGTTAAAGGAAATGTATTTCTTTTTTGCAGAAGTATATCTTGAATGGTATAAATAGAGTTTGTATATGTTAAAAATGGTATTGGTTCAGGTAGGAATAAATACATGTTGAGAAGCTGAGGAATGGAGACAGAGGATATGGGTGGGATGGAAAGGAAAAGATAGGAGGAAAGTAAATTGATAAGGACATGGATGCAGAAACAAAGCATAGAGGATAGAAATCAGTTTGAGGGTCGGCTTAGAGAGATCTTGTCTCATCACTTCTAATTCTTCATTTAAGATGGTTTCTTTTCTTAACATTTTACAACATTGCTCTCAACAATATTTGTCCTTTTGTGACTGACAAATGGTTACGAATCGGGCTGCGAACCTTAAGGTCAGCAGTTCGAAACTACCAGCTGCTCCGCAGGAGAAAGATGAGGCTTTCTACTCTCGTAAAGATTTACACCCTCGGAAACCCTGTACAGGGTCACTATGGGTCGGAACCGACTCGATGGCACTTAACAACAACAACAATTTCATTTAGCATACTGTCCTTTAAGTTCATCCATGCCGTGAGGTATTTGGCATATTCATTGGTATTCTTCAACATTGCATAGTATTCTGTTGTGTGTATGTACCAAAGTTTGTTCTTCTGTTGATGGACTGCCTTGACTTTTAGATGTGTCTCTTTTAGACAGCATATTGAAGGATCCATTCTGTTCTGTCTCTTGATTGGTACATTTCATTTATTTACATTCAGTGTAATTATCGAGTAGGTTTGAATTGATTGCTGTCATTTTACTGTGTTAGTTTTGTGTGTGGTTTCTTTGTTCCATATAATTTTCTGTGCTGAGTTCATTTTGTTTGTGGATTTTCTTTTCATTTTCATTTCTGTTATGTTAATATTTACTAAATCTTTCTGATTTTCCTCTTTTTATTTTGAAGTGCAGAATTATTCATTTTCACGGTAAATTATAGGTTACCTTGTAATTTATTAATTTTTCCCTACTTAAAATAGTTTG
>NW_006408525.1:28716607-28726799 GCF_000296735.1 Chrysochloris asiatica
TCAGTCGACAAATGGAAGAGTCAAGAACAGAATAAAATTATAAGAACAGAGGATCTGGGAGGTCAGTCTATGATCAAAACAATTACAATGTGAAAAAAGATAAACACAGAGGAACAGAGATCCAGGTGGTGGGAAGGTCAGGTAGATTACTAGATAAAATAGATTGTCTTAAATGGAGGGAAGAACTAATGGAATATAAGGTAACCACAATGGGGTTGGGGTGGGGGGTTTAGTTCAGGTGTTGGGGAGGGCAATACAAGAAGAAGGAGGAGGCAGAAGAACAAGATAGATAGGGGAACACTGAGACAGGTTTGCATGGCCTAGTGGGACAGAGGTAAATAGTGATGCATACTCAATGTTGGAACAATAGGGCTCTGGGATACAGGGATCTAGGTATAGCTTGAAGAGGGTACATAACAGTAAAATCCTTGACTGTCTTATGAATATTAGTTTCCCTTGCCTACTACTGTAAAGTAGATACTTGAGTGGGATAGAAAGGAATGTTGGGAAACATGATTAGAGAAAACTTGTAAGCCAGCCTTCAGCCTATAACTGATTGGAATACCTAAAAGGGGTTCTACAACTTTCCCAGAGTAAACAGGCCTCATGCAAAGCCTTTACAGAGTATAGGACCTTATGTGGAATCCTAAGTCCCATCCAAAACCTTGTGAGGTGGGACATTCCCACTAGAAAGGACAAGCAGACCGGAACAGCTACAGTGACAGAAGATACATCTTCATGATGAACCCGACCTATACTCAGAGCGGTAGTTACTCTAAATACCAACAAAGAGGGAAAGAGTCTTCAAATCAAGTATCAATGCTATCCACTCTGTACACAGGGTAGATAGGGATGGGCAACTTAGACACTGGCTACCTAAATTGAGGGGGCAATAGAGGCACGAAGTGACTGGCTTACAAGGTTTCAAGAGGGAGTTTAGTTTAAGAGTATGGGGGGAAAGAAAGAGTCCCCACTGGATGACTGTCATGTTGTCTGGATGGGTCTGGTGAAAAGAGATGGGGATAAGATTCATAAGACTCAATAGTGAATAACTGTTATCATGCATGACTAATCGTGACTGTCACAATTGTAAAAGTAGCAGTTTTGTAACAAAAAAAAGGGAGTGGTTGATCTTACAGTCCAGAAATCGAGGACCCTAGGACCATCAAGAGAGAAGGGCACAAGCAGAATGAGGTACTTTATCCAGAGAAGTAGCAGCACCAGAGATGGAGGCAGAGATGGGGGCATGGAGAGGGGGAGTGGCTGAGGACTCTAGATTCATGGACTAAGAAGAGAAGGACTAAGAGCTGGTGGCTGGGAGCCCACTTGCAGAATGTGCCATTTGGAGATGTAAATTATTATATATTCCTGAGTGGTTTGTTTTTTTGTGTGTGTGTGTTTTTTTAAAAAAGCTAAAGTGGATAAAGAGAAATACTGTTAACTGATGGTACATGGAGGGGATTATAATCAATGTAATGAAACAAGGTATATGATTTGTTGAATGTAAAACTGATGATATGCCCTGTAAACTTCCACTCAATCCACAATAAAACCTTAAATTAAAAAAAAATTAATGTACCCAAAAAGGATAAAATAGCAAGGTTAAAGTAAAAAAAAAAAAAGAAAGAAAACAAACAAACAAACAAAAAACAGTGCAGCTGTTGAATCCAGAGAGGAGAAAATTCTGGGGGATTCCAGCAAGCCAAGGAGCTCCCAGGAGTCCTGATGTGGCGCTGTGGGCTAATGCGTCAGACTGCAAAGCCATTTGAACTGCAAGGTTGGTGGTTCAAGCTCACCAGCATCTCCTCGGAAATTCTATATGGAGTCGCTATGGGTCGGAATCAACTTGAAGGCACTTAACAACAACAACAAAGGAGCTCCCAAGGTGGGTGTGGGAGGGATGCAACACAGAGTTCCTGGCCCTAGATGGAGTTCCCATCGGTCTCACTGTTATCTATGTTCAGGACACTCAAGCCAGAAGTAGTTCATGGAGACCTTGATGGAGCTGGTTTCAGTGTCTGTTAGGACCACAGGGCAGCTGGGGCAGGGTGACTGCTTACATGCTGGCATCAAAGCGGTGCAACAGGCCCCAGTTTCACATTGGCATGGCTCCCAACCATGTGGCTCCAAACTCCCAGAAAGCAGGGTCTGTGCTGGAGATGGATAAGGGTAGGAGCTGGCCACCTCTGATAACCAGGGGAATGTGAAACTAAAGAAGGAAGGGCACCTTTCCTGCTGCCTCTGTGAATCTGCTCCGCCAGGCCTCCTTCTGTTGTCAAAGCTGCTACAAGATGGTCACCACGCGGCTTCTGACTGGCTGTTCAGCAGTCAGTCTCCCTCCTCTCATCATCCTTGCTCAGCTTCTCCTCCCAGCAAGCACTCAATTCACTTCTCTAACCTTTTCTCTGAGGTTCAGGGTTCCCACCTTTTCAACTTTGTCTGCTTCATTTGGTCTCTCATATCTTTGTTGTAGGGGTTCCATGTAGTGCATCTGCCTAGTCCGCCATCTTGCCAGAAGTCTCCAAAACGTATTTTGCTAAAGATTTTTCCAATTGAACTCTAAAATGTTTTCCAACACAAAATCTTTTAATTTAGTTTATCTACACATATTTCTCATGAGAAAGATGAGGCTCCCTGATCCTGAAAAGATTTATAGACTTGGAAACCCTATTCAGGTTTGCTATGAATCAGAATCGATTTGAAGACACACAATCACCAGCACCACATATATTTCTGGAGATCCTGGGTAGTGTAAACCATCAACATACTTGGCTGGTAACTGAAAGGCTGGAAGTTCAAATATACCTAAAGGTGCCTCAGAAGAAAAGCCTGGTGATCTACGTGTGCCACTGAAAAGCCTATGCAGTACATTGTTAAGCTGATACACATGAAGGTACTGTAAGTCAAAGTCTATATCGAAAGTTTTAGGGTTTTTCCCCCCTATCTTTAAGTACACCCAGAACCCATTACATCTCATCTGGACCTGAGCCATCCTCTCTCACCTGAATACGACATTACTCTAATAGATTGCTTCCTGGGCCTCCTACAGCCTTCTCTCAACAGAGCAGCAAGGTGATTATTTTAAAATGAAAGTCAGACCCTGACCCTGGTGTTTCAAACTCTTCAAAGTGGCTCCCATGAAGTTAGAGCAAGAGCTGTAATCCTTACAGGAGCCACAAGCCCTGTCATGACCTGCACCCTTATCTCACCCACCTCATTTCCTCCCACGCTCCCCTCAAGGCCCCATTCCAAACACCCTGGCTCCTCCTGTCCCACAAGCAGGCCAAGCACACTCCAGCCTTCAGGCCTTGGCACCAGCCGCTCCCTCTGCCCACCGCTCTTCCCTAGCTAATGCTCACAGAGCCCTCGTTATTGCAAATGGTTACTGCTCGGCTAACCAAAAGCTAGGAGGCTTGAGTTCACTCAGAGGCACTTTGGAAGAGAGGCCTGGCCATGTACTTCTTTGAAAATTAGTCACTGACCTCCTTATGGAGCACAGTTCTCAACAGCAAGTGGCTGGATTGTTTAACGCTCTCATCTCCTGTAACTCTCTGCTCCATTCTTATCTTCTTGAGACCTTCCATGGCCACCCTATTTAAAATTTCACACACTCTACTACCTTCTTCTCCCCACCTCCCTTCCTGCATTCTCAGGCCTCTTTCCTTCACCTCACTACCTTTTCTCCCTCTAAAAACGCATCGCCTTTTAACCTGCTATGTTGCTAAGTGCCATCGAGTCAGGATCCGACCCAGAGCGACCCTGTACAGGGTTTCCAAGGAGCAGCTGGTGAGTTAGAACTGCCGGTCTTAACGGCCCACACCAACCGACGTTGCAGTTTACTACATTAACCAGCAATGCCACACCAGAAGTCCTTAACCTACTATATCACTCACTTACTATATTTACTATTGATTACGTGTCTGTATCACTAAAATATAAGCCTCTTAAGACAGGAATTATTCTGAAAATATCATATAAAGTATCTTCTAAAAGACAGTCACATTGAATTATACGTTAGAAATTGTTGAGTTGGTATGTTTTGTTAGGTGTAGTCTCACCTCACATACAACAAAAAGACAGTCCAAGGAAAAAAGAAACATAAAAATCCCATCATGATTAGTAACTATTACAAATCCAAAATGATGATACATGAAATCATAGTATCCATAAGTCCCATTGTTCCCTCCCATCCCCCAACCCTGAAGTCCCAGGCTAAAAGAGGAGTAGTTTGGTTTAAAAAGTACTGCTCCTTTTGTTTTATCAATTGTTAAAAATTTCATTTCAAAATCATAGCTTGCTATATTTTCAAATCTTGACTATCTTAAACCATACTTTTTTTTTTTTTAATTTCCAACTGTCTGTTTTCTTGTTGGCAGACAAGACATGTACGTTCACCTTAGCTCCTTAGGAACTTAGCTCATTGTCAAGGAACACAGCTGTTAATGGTAATTAACAAGTCTCAGTTAGTGTTTCTTACATCTTCTTTCTTGTATTCCCCTCGCTTTGCTGATGTTCATCTAACAAGTCAAATTCAATATCGTTTGTCTGTTCCAGAAAGGGAGCATAGGTGGTAACCATTCCGAGTCCTCGTCTGGCTCCCAGCAGCTCTATTTTGCCTAGGTTTAGAATCTTGTCAACGTTTATATCCCTGGTGACTGCTAAAGTTACCAGAGGCCACTCCTAGTAGCTACAACTTTTCCTCATATGTTGCCCATGTTCCCACTGCATCCTATACCTTCCTCTTCCACTCAGTGGTTACAAAACCCCATAAAAATAGTTGAAGTCAACTCTCCCAGATAGATACACTCTGTTTGTAAGAGCATATCAGACACCATTTCTTTCTGTTACACATAAGGTCTCCCTGAGTCAGAACCCACGGGACAGCATCTAACCACACTAATATCATACTGGTAAGAAGTGAACAAATCAAATGCTGTGTTCACCCCACTGCATTAGGTACTCATCAGCATATCTTGCCTTGAAAGCCTGCTATGAAAGATTTTGTAAAATAAATCACCTTTGATTTATCACTGAGATACTGGGATTCTTACACAGGAAATTTGCTTAGAGTCCGGGATAACTGACTGAGTCAGATATATGGAACTTCATCGTTGCTTTTTGTCTACAATTAAAAGGTGAAAAGGACTGTAGAAAAATAAAAGTGGGGGGGGGGGGAGACAAAGAACGAAAGAGACCAAATTTCAAGAAGTTGGAGAAGACTTGACAGAGAACCTAGAAGCAACATTCAAAAAAGAAAAAAGAAAAAAAAATAGTCTTTTGTCTTATTGCCATTAATTTAACTAACAAAATGGCATTAAGAGGGAGCTCTAGAAAACAGGAGTTATGGCTGTTCTTTTAGGCCTCAGTACTTATTGGGTATCTCATAAAATATCAAGTATTGATTTCACTGGAGAAGGTTCTTTTCAAAAACAGAAATAGAATTGATCAATCGTGGCCAGAAGGCCAGTTTGTCCCTTGATTCCCTGCCTGTATTTTGGGAAACTCCTGCACCATCTACATCACAAGAAAAATGTCTGCGGATACAACAAAGGGGCAGACAATTAGAAGCCTTTGAGGCTAGCTGAATTAGCGAGGGCTCTTGTGCCTTTGTTTTTGTTTGGTTTGGATGGGTTTTGGTTTGGCAGAGACATTGGCAACCACGGGCTCACAGCACCCTCTACTGTTAAACTGTGAAGGACGGTCCCTGGACGTTGAGGGTCGCCAATGTTACTTTACACCGAGACTGTTCAAGGATCGTGTCTGGAACAAGAAGCAAATTAAAAGAGCAAAAGAAATTCAAAAGTTGTTTTCATGAGAAATTTCAAGATGAGTTAACATTGCTGGTAACAGCAATGAAAAAGGTGAACAGTTTCACCAGTGGCTTTTCAGCTTTTTCCAAGCTGACTAAAAACTGCCAGTCCACCCAAACCAATGTTCTAAAAACAGGAAAAACACATTTCTAGTGCCATCAGTGGAACACATGTAATACTGTCTCCATAGAGAGCAATCCCAGATTGACAGAAAGGGGGTTGGCAAACAGGCTTAGAATTAGGAGACTCATCTTACAGACCTGAAGAAGAATAAACCCCTGGCTTCTCAGTTCCAGCATTATAATGTGCATACCGTCCCAACAGGTAAAATTAGAGGTTACATGGCAAGTTGAAAACGGAAGCTTTTCTCTATTTATAGCTTGCTCGTTTGATCCTTTTTCCTTGCCAAAAGCATCAGACAGCCTTATATCCTTAAATGCCCTAGGTTCTAAAACCTCTTACTTGTTTATAAATTGGAGTTCTGGAGTAGCGCTGGACCACAAGGTCGATTTGAACTGTAATGTTAGTGGTTCAAACCCACCAGTCGCCCCTGGGACACTCTACGCAGCGTCCTTATGAGTCAGAACCAACTCGACAACACTTAACAACAACAACAATTTATAAAATTGAAAAGATACTGGTCATACATAATTTATGTTATCTTTTCAAGTACATTTGTAGACATATTACTAAGAGATCACACAACACAGGGGTTCAGTGATGGTCTCAGCAACCAGGCTGCTGGCTGAAAGACCTGTCCATCACTTACTCACATCACATAAGCACCTTATCTCCCTGTAGCTCAGTATCCCCATCCGTAAAATGGGGGTGACAATAGGCTCTGTCTCATAGGGTTGTTAGAAGAATTAAATGAGTGAATCTTTGTAATGATCATGCTTGGCAAAACAGAGGCTCAGAAAAATAGATGAAGATCATCAATGAGATGGACTGACACAGTGGTTACAACAACATGGCTCAAACATGGCAATGACTCTGAGGACGCTGCAGGGCCTGGTAGTGCCTCGTTCTGTTGTACACAGGGACACTATGAGTCAGAGCTGATTCGATGGCACCTAACATTTATAAAGTGCTTAGAACAATTCTTGGCAGAATAGCATAAGTGTTGATTACAATAATAAAATAAAAATTGTGCAGTGTGTCCATCAACAAGTGAAAGAACAAGCAAACAGTGTGTGTATGCATACAATGGAGTATTAGGAAGTAGTTTAAGAAGAATGAAATTCTGATACATGGCTATGACATGGATGAACCTTAAAAAAACGTTATGCTAAGCGAAATAAACCAGACACAAAAGGACAAATAATGTATGATTCCACTTAAATGAGAGCTCTGTTGTTGTTGTTAAGTGCCGTCGAGTCGGTTCTGACCCACAGTAACCCTGTATAGGATTTCTGAAGAGGAGCTGATGAGCTTGAACTGCCAATCTTGCAGTTCAAACTGGCTTTGCAGTCTGATGCATTAAACCACTCCGCCACCCCAGGACTCCTCTAGAACAGGGAAATTCAAAGAGACAGAAAGCAGAACAGAGGTTATCAGAGGAGGGAATGGGAAGTTATTATTTTATGGGTACAGAGTATTTGACTGGAATGATGACAAAGATCTGAGAAGAGATATTAGTGATGGTTACACAACACTGAGCTCTGGTAGTGTAGTGGTTAAGAGTCGGGCTGCTAACCTCAAGGTCAGCAATTCTAAACTCAAGGTCAGCCATTCCACAGGAAAAAGATGAGACTTTCTCCCCCCATTAAAGATTTACAGCCTTGGAAACCCCATACAGGGTTGCTATGGGTCAGAACCGACTCCACGGCACACAACCACCACCGGCACACAACCACCACCAGCACACAACATTGTGAATGAACTTATTACCATTCAGCACCCTCTATCCCCTGAGCTGCATGTAACACAGTTTGCCTTTTGCTAGTGGAGAGAGAAGTGGACTTTATGGAATCAGAAGAAATGATCAAGTAGTGATGGGAAGTTGGAAAGGTCTATTTGAGTAAACAAGACACAAGCTCTATGTTGAACTCAGTCTTTGCCACCTTGTAGCTGCCACATAGAAGATGCCTGATATATGTGATTTACTGATGAATCCAGCAGCCTCTTCAAGACCCTGCTCACCTTCTAGGGTTGAAGAACAATTTATAGTGCCAGAATTTCAGTAAGAAGGGGTGAAGGAATAGAAATCAAGAATAATAAATTTAAGATTTCAGAAATGGACAATACATTGAAAGGCCAAAGGAGTAGACTTACATCAATGGAAGCCCAAATTAGTGAGCCTGAAGATAAATTTCTCAACACAAGTATGCTAGAAAACCAATCAGAAAGAAAAAGGAAAAAATCCAAAGAAAACTATGAAGAAGAACAATTTACATGTGATTGGAATTCCAGAACAGGAAGAGACAATGAAAAGCACAGAGAAAATTGTTGAAGAGTTGTTGGATGAAAACTCCCCTAACATCATGAAAGATGAGAAGATAACCATCCAACAAACTGAACACACCCCAAACCGGATAGACCCCAAAAGAAAATCACCAAGATATAACATAGTCAAACTTTGCAAAATCAAAGACAAGGAAAGAATCCTGAGAGCAGTTTGGGAAAAATGAAGTTACCTACAAAGGAGAATCAGTAATACTAAGCTCTGATTTCTAAGCAGTAACCATGCAGGCAAAAAGGCATAGGATGACATATATAAAGCTCGGAAAGAAAAAATTGCCAAGTAAAAATCATATGCCCAGAAAAGCTGTCCCTCAAATACAATGGTGAAATTAGGGCATTTCCTGATTAACAGAAATTAAAGACATTTATAATGACCAGACCAACTTTATAAAAAAGTTAACGGGTATTCTTTAAACTGAGAACCAAAAGCAACATGCAGAAAACATTCAAGACAACACCATCAAGAACTCAACCCTGATATAGAAGTATTTAAAGTAAAATAAACCTAAAAGACTGATAATAAGGAACCAAAAATATCAATTTTTAATCAAGTCAACCACAAAGTAAGAACAGGGAATGGCAAGGAAGTCATGTAGATTACAAGATAAAACAGACCATTTTAAATAGGGAAAAAATAAATTTACAGGGTAACCTCAAAGAAAATTAATATATCTGTACATCAAAAATTTTTTTAAATAGGAAAAACAGAAAGATTTAGTAAACATTGTTATTGTTGTTAATAAATGCTGTCCAGTCGGTTCGGACCCATAGTGACACTATATATGGTTTCCAAGGAGCGGCTGGTGAGTTTGAACTACCGACCTTGAGGTTCAAACTGACCTCACAGTCCAGTGCGTTATCCTGCAGCACCACACCAGGACTCTTAGTAAACATTAACATAACCTAAGTGAAAATGAAAAGAAAACTCACAAAATGAACTCAGGACAATTCTGTGGAACAAAGAACTAGCAGCCGCACAAAAAACACACACAGAAAAATGACAGCAATCAATTCATGCCTATTGATAACTATACTGAATGTAAGTGGATTAAATATACCAATCAAGAGAGAGAAAGAGCAGAGTGGATAAGAAAACGAGATCCTTCAATATGCTGTCTAAAAGAGACACATCAAAAAGACAGGACAGTCTAATTGTCCATCAATGGAAGAATGGTAAAGCAAACTTTGGCACATACACACAATGGAATATTACATAATGTTGAAGAATACCGATGAATCTGCAAAACCCCTCACAATGTGGATGAACCTGGAGTACATTGTTGTTGTTAAGGGCTGTCAAGTTGGTTCCAACACATTTGCTGTCGCTGTTGTTAAGTGTCTTTGAGTTGGTTTTGACTCATACTGACCCTGTATAGGATTTCCAAGGAGCAGCTGGTGAATTTGAGCACTGACCTTTTGGTTCAAACCAAACTTGCGGTCCAGGAGGACAGTATGCTGAGTGAAATTAGTCAATCACAAAAGGACAAATTTTATGTAAGACAACTGTTGTAAAAAGCTAAGAAAAGATTTTCTTGATAAACTAAACAATCTATGGTAGTTATGGTGGGTGGGGGAAGGAAAAATTATTCATAGCCTAGAGGGTTGCTAAGTGCCGTCGAATTGATTCTGACCCATAGCGACCCTGTATAGGGTTTCCAAGGAGCAGTTGGTGAGCTTGAACCACTGACCTTGCAGTTCAAACGACTTTGCTGTCTGACGCATTAGCCCACAGCACCACACCAGGACTCCAGCCTAGAGGGTAGACATGTTCACGTGTTAACATGAGTGGCAGGGTAGGCAATATACAATAAGAGAAAAGTTAATAGAGGAAAGATGAAGGTAGCGGGAGACACAGGAAGGAATGCAATAGTTTAAATGAAAAGAGGACTTAACAGAGGAAAGATGAAGGTAGCGGGAGA
>NW_006408525.1:28726899-28728233 GCF_000296735.1 Chrysochloris asiatica
ACCCTTTAGAATTTTCTGTAAAGTTGGTCTGGTCATTACAAATTCCTTTCATTTCTGTTTATAAGGAAATGTCTTAATCTCACTAACATATTTGAGGGATAGATTTGCTGGGCATATGATTCTTGATTGGTAATTTTTCTCTTTCAGAGTTTTGTATATGTTATTCCATTCATTGCCTTCTTGCCTGCCTGGTTTTTGCCGAGAAATCAGAGTTTAGTCTTATTGGTTCTCCTTTGTAGGTAACTTCATTTTTCCAGTTCTGCTCTCAGGATTTTTTCCTTGTCTTTGGTTTTGGAAAATTTGATTGTGATATGTCTTGGTGATTTTCTTTTGGGATCTATCCTATATGGTATCAGTGCAGATTCTTTTATGCCTATCATCTCATCTTTCATGATGTTAGGGAAGCTTTCTTCCAACAACTCTTCAATAATTTTTTTCTGTGTTTTTATTGCCTCTTCTTGTTCTGGAATCCCAATCACCCATAAGTTGTTCTTCTTCACGGTGTACCACATAACTCTTAGGCTGTATTTGGATTTTTTCTGATTGCTCTTCTAACATACTAGTATTGAGAGATTTTTCTACAAGCTCACTAATTTGGGATTCCCTAGCTTTGAATCTGCTGTTTTAGCCTTTTAATGTATTGCCAATTTCTGAAATCTTATACTTAATATTCTGAATTTCTAATTGCAGGCTTTGTATTGCTTCAAAATTTGCATTTATTTTGTCTTTTTTTTTTTTTTTAGTGTTTTCCTGAATTCTTCTAAATTTTCTTCTGTTGTCTTTTTGCTTTCCTCAATCTTTCTGTCAATCCTTTGAAGATACTTAAATATCATTCTTTTGAATTCTCTTTCACTTTGTTCCATTATCTTTTCTTTCTCAGAAATGTTTTCTGTCTCTGCATCTTGATCATTTGTTTGAGCCAGTCACCCTTGTTTCTTTATGTGAGCAAAAATTGTCTGTTGTTGTGGGGACGTTGTGGGGTTGTTGTATTTATATTTGGTTTATGATTTAAGTTGAGTTGTTCTTAAGACTCTCACTGTCTTCTGTAAGTGTAGTTAGAGAATGGAAACCCGTACATTGTTCTTTTTCACCATTTGTGCACCTCAGTTTAGGGTGAGTTTGGCTGGTATCGGCTGCTGTCTATCATTGATCTGGTGGCATAAGAGCTGGTACTGCCTCCTTCTCAGTGAGTGGAGTTACTAAGGGTACAGTTTTGACTGAGCCATATGGGCACAGTTGCTGTCTCCTGTTGGATAGAAAAGAAAAAAAATCCCTCTCCCCCACTCCTCCACATACAAGAAAACAAAACATAATAAACAAACAAGAACCCAACA
>NW_006408525.1:28729444-28730474 GCF_000296735.1 Chrysochloris asiatica
GGGGGGGTGCTGAGAAAGGAAATGAGAAACAGGAGAAAAGAAGGAAAAACAAAAACAGATATAGAAAGGATAAATTCAAGGAAATGGAAAGAGAAGTAGAAGGAGGAGAAAGAATAACAAATGAAAACAATGAAAGAAGGAACAAACAAGATGGCGGATCGGGTAGACGTGTAGAGCTCCACAAACAACAACACAGAATAACCGACCAAGCAGGCTCAGGGGATGGTCCCAGAACTCTGAACCACATATACAGGAATATTTAGAAGGTTGGAAGACTTACAGCTGGGGGAATTCGTGGCAGAAGCAAGAATTCCATTGCTTTCTAGTCCGGGATGCTCAGCTGCTCCAGGAGCCGCCATCTTGGGTGAAACCAAGTTGAGGGAAAGATCGCAGCAGCCACAGATGCCTGGCAGAACCACAGAGATAAAGATGTGGACATTCTTTTCTTTTGATAGCTGTTTATTGGTCCCTTGTTGTCTGCACACTTCCATTCTGGTGACTATAGGGGTGCCTGAGCTAGTGGGCACCCCAGCCCCCCCACCCTCAGAGGGTTCTACTACGCATGCGCACAGATCTCCTCAAAATTTAAAGAGACAGTTTCCAATTAAAACCAAATGGCCACAGCCAGCCCTGAACTGTTTCCAACTAGAAACAAGGCCTGAATGGGGATTGTGGAGCAGGACAAGCAGACAAAAAAGGAAATAAGCCAAAAATTAAATCCTAAGTTACGTCAAAACGACCAACAGTGGCATCTTGAAATTTCTCAAGAAGAAGAATGAAAAGGGAAGCCCATTTCCTGACCACATCTACCTGGAGGCAAACAGAAAGCATAAAAAAATACCAAAATACATACCCATCTAAGTATTAAGGCCACAGATAACCCCTGAATACACCTAAAAAACAGAAACAGATGACCATATCTGCACATGTCCAGAAACGAGATAAAGTGACTGAGGCAAATGAGCTGGAAGTAGACCTACACTCCATACTGAAAGATGGGCAGGCTTTGGAAATGCCTGAGAAGGAATTC
>NW_006408525.1:28743120-28755284 GCF_000296735.1 Chrysochloris asiatica
ATGCAATAGTTTAAATGAAAAGAGGACTTAACAGAGGAAAGATGAAGGTAGCGGGAGACACAGGAAGGAATGCAATAGTTTAAATGAAAAGAGGAAAATACTGTTAACTGTTGGTACACGGAGGGGATCGCAACCATGTAATGAAGCAAAATATATGATTTGTTGAATGTAAAAACTGATGGTCTGCTCTGTAAACCTTTACTCAAGTCACAATAAAAAGTTTTAAAAAAAAGGTTTGCAGGGAGGCCATTTGGCTGGAAGGGAAACCAGTAGACTTAAGGCAAACTATGGTAAACATGCTACTTTATTTGAGGTGGCTTGGATGCTGGAAATTATTAGGAAGTGAGGTTTAAATTCTCCCCAAGCCTCCTTTGGTACTGCCATAACCTCCACTGCTCCTCTCTTCCCCCTGTTAGTCTCTATTACCTCACCCTGTTCTTTTCCTCTCAGATTTAACAGAATTTATAATGAAACACTTACTTGTTTCTTTCTTTCATGCACTTCTTTCCCGTAGTTGTAAACACCATCAGGACAGGGCCCACGGTGGTTATCATTCACCAATATGGCCCCAGTGCTAACTCTACAGTGTCTGGCCCACACTACTACACTCTCAGTAAATATTTGTTGAATGAACAAATGAACAGATGAATTCTGTGATTGTTTATGTGCACAAGTCAGCAACAAAAACACAAAACAAGATGATATGGAAGAAAGAGGAACTTTTGGTTTTCACAGAACTTGACAATTCCTCCTTTCTTTCTGAAACACTTGGCTTTGAGGTTGGTGTTTTCTGATGTAGCAGCATGGATATTGATGCAGCCCTCAGAGCAGTCAGAGCGCCTCTTCTGATTTCAGGCAGTCCCAGGTAAGCTAAGACCTGCTCTTGTTCCTTAAGGTTTAGTGTCTGGCTCTCTGTCAACAGTAGTCATGTGGATGGCACAGAAGGTGCAGACATTTCTGGAAAGATGGAAACTTCTCCATCACTCTTTCCCAAATAGCCTTGGTTGCCCTTGGTCAAGAGAACCTTAGTCACAGCTTGGATCAAATCTGGGGAAGGAATGGGAGCCACAGCAGCTTTCTGCAAGGGAGTTTTTCATTAGGGTGTATCGAGCCATCTGTTTTCCCATCAGTACCAAGCGGGGCTCTGGAGTTTATTTAAGTTCTTATTAAGCCAAAGACCTGGCCTTCTAGCATAGTCTAGCCAACTTCACTGGTTTTCACTCAGAACTAATGAGTGGGGTGGGGCTACAGGACATTTTGGCACCACCTACAATGCCTTCCCGAATTCATGCTCTGTGTCTGTCTTTCGTCTTTCATAGTAACACGGGCTCCAACATATACATGTGCATATAAACAGCAACACAGGAGACTCATCACATGTGATTTATGGGAAATTAAGTAGAAGAACTGATATATATGAGTTATGGTGTTGGAGAATATTGAAAGTACCATGGACAGCCAGAAGAACAAACCAATCTGTGTTGGAAGAAGTACAGCCAGAATGCTCCTTAGAAGCCAGGGTGGCCAGACTTCATCTCTCAGACTTGAGACATTTTATAAAGAGGGACCACTCCCTGGAGGACATCATGCTTGATAAAATGGAGAGTCAACAAAAAAGGGGAAGACCCCCAATGAGATGGAATGGCACCATGACAGCAGCAATGGGCTCAGTGTCATAATTGTGAGGATGGCACAGAACCAGACAGTGTTTCGTTCTGTTGTGCATGGGATCACTAGGAGTCAGAACTGACTCAACTGCGCGTAACAAGCAGCAAAACCTTTCTGAGGAGCCAAGAAATCACCTCTCACTATTTCTATACTGGAAGAATGGATGATAGTGGTTCCAGAAGATGTGTGTGGATCTGTACATGAGGGGGGCTTCTAAAAGTTCATGAAAACAAAGAAACTGAAAGATAATGGTATTTCTCCATGAACTCTTGAAGCCCCCCTATCAAGTACAACTTCCATGTTCTGTATTAATACACAGAATCCATTTTAAGTATTAATACATAAAATTCCGTGTGCTGATTTAATATTAGCCAAATAATTAAAAAGCTACTTTGTTTCCTTGTGAAGCCATAAAGGGCAGTCCACCCCTTTCCCTGAACACAAACTGTTCTTCCCTCTGGGGCACTGGATAAGGGCCCTTGGGACAGACGTGAATAGCGTCACCAGTTCCAACATTGCTGCTTTCTTTCCCCCTTCCTCACACAACCAGTTACTGTTCATTTGCTCAGGCATTTGTGTGTTTTCCTGAGTTATTTCAGAAAGGTCCAGTCTACAAAGCTGTGTTCAGATCCCTCCGTCCACATTTTCTTTCTCAATATACGCTTTTATACAGTAACTTTATTGTCCCTGGAAAACCATATGAAATTAATGAGCGGGGAGGTTTCTGAGTAGGGGTCAACCATTGAAACTGTCACTCCGACCTGAGATTTCCCGCTGGCAGTTGAAAGCACTGCATTAATTCTGCCCGTTTCAGTCATGGTCAGTGAAGCAAAACTAGAATGGACCCAAATTTGTAAAATGTGGGTATACCTGAACGGGAAAAATTAGGATTGACACCCTGCTAGAAACTTAATCTCCCTCTTAGAAACTAAGGGTAGCTTGTGTGTTGAATAGCAACCAAATCTCTCAACTGGCAGAGTTGGCAACATCGCTGCCCCAATCAAAAATGGCAGCCTACCAGTACCACTCTCCCCATCCTCACAAGGGTCCAGTCTTCCACATCAGGCTCCTCAAAGGGCTCACTATGCCGCTCTGAGTCTGTTTCAGGGCTGTTTTCAGTTCCAATTAGTCTTCTAGTACACCCACATTTTACAAATTCAGGTCTCTTTCCATTTGGCTGCCTTGGCCGTGACTGAACCAGCGTCAACCGGTACAAAGCTGCCTTTGTGATCTGAAAGGTACCTGACCCCAAAGTCAAAATGACTTTGCTTTGTCTGATCTGTATGTGGCCAGGTTCTCTGGAGCTCATCATTGACTGTGTTGGAAGCAGTTTTCCTGTTCTCTTTGTCAATGAGAAGCAAGAAGAAAATCATTACGAGACGGTATCATCCCATTCATCTGTGACTTTTTATCTTCAGAGAACACAGAGCATGCAGTCTAGCCTGGGTCTCTACCAGCAGGGCAGCTCTAGTACAGACCTGGGACCTGGTGTCACCACGTGTAAAGCAGGAAGCCAGAATGAAGTAGGCTGCATGTCCCTTTCAGCCCTGACATGCCATGACGCTGATCAAGGAAGAGTCAATTTGCAGGTTAAAAGGAAAAGAATCTTGCGTTGTTGTTGTTGTTATGTGCCGTGGAGTCGGTTCTGACTCATCGCGACCCTGCACAGGGTTCCCGAGGCTGTAAATCTTTACAGGAGCAGAAAGCCTCATCTTTCTCCCGAGTTACAGCTGGTAGTTTTGAACTGCTGACCCTGAGGTTAGCAGCCCGTTTCGTAATCACTACGCGTTGTTAAGTGCCTTCTAATCGGTTCTAACTCACAGCGACCCTGTAGAGGGTTTCAAAGGTTGTAGATCTTTGCAGGAGGAGAAAGCTCCTTCAGTCTTTCTCCTTCAGTCCAGCTGGTGGGTGAACAGAACATAAGGTAATTAAACACTAAATGTTCTGTCAGTTAGTCACAAAAGGGCAAATATTCTATGATGCCACTTATATGAAATATCTAGAACAGGTCAGCGTATTCCTGACTTCCAGGGGCAGGTGGTAGAGAAGGAAAAGGAGAGTGCAATGCTTAGGGGCCTCTGAGTTTCTGATTCGAGTGATGGAAAAACTTGGGGGTCCAACTGAATATGATGAATGTAATTAATGTCATAAAATTGACATGGGAAGAATGTTGACATGCTAAGTATTTTATTAGGTATATATTTACCAGAGTCCTGGTGTGATGCTTATCCTAAGTTTAAACTGCAAAGTTGACAGTTCAAACCCATCAGAATCCTTGGAAACCCAATACAGGGTTGCTATGAGTCAGAACCGACTCAATGGAACTTAACAACAACAGTACATTTCCCACAATTTAAATAATCATAATGATAAAAGATATGTTGCTGTTGTCATTAAGTGCTGTCGAGTCAGTTCCAACTCATAGCAACCCTTTACAGGGTTTCAGAGAAGCAGGTGGTGGGTTTGAACAGCCAACCTTGTGGTTAGTAGTCCAGTGCTTATCCTACAGCATCACACCAGGACTCCAATAAAGGAATGATGTTGTTAAGTGCTGTCGAGTTGGTTCTGACTCATAGCAACCCTGTGTAGGGTTTCCGAGGAGCGGCTGGTGTGCATTTGAATCACCAACCACAAGGTTGAAACCGACCTTGGGGTCCAGTGCATTATCCTGCAGCGACACAACAGGACACCAATAAAGGCAGTGGAGCCTGGGAAAAGAAAAAAATAGATGTGTTCTGAAGATTCCAGGGTGGGTTTTTCTTGAGAGCTTAGTTACATGTTGCCTCACAGTGCGGTGGAGCTATTGTCACTGCCATTCTACTGATAAAGAGACTGAAGGTTGAAAAGGCACGATACCTCTCCCAAGGTCAGTAAGTGACAAAGCCTGACTTTTCTTAGGTGTATTAATTCTGAAACTGTGAAACAGTAACACATGAACATGACACCAAAATTCACACTGTGATGAGTTAACTACAAAGCAATCACCTATAAAACCATCACCTACATCAAGAAATGGAGTCCTGGTGTGGCACTGCAGGATAATGCACGTGACTGCCAAGGTCAATCTGAACCGCAAGACTGGCAGTTCAAACCCACCAGCCACTCCTCAGAAACTCCACACAGACTCGACGGCACTTAACAACACATTAAGAAACATAAAATTATCAGCTCCCCAGAAATTACCCTCCCCACCCCAGCTCCATACGATAATCACTAGTCTATAAACCCCAAGGTCTGCGGTTCAAGTCCACCAGCCACTCTGGGAGAAAGATGAGGTTTGCTTTCTTTTAAAGCCTTGGAAACCCTATACAGCAGGAGCGGGGAACCTTTCTCCTGCCAAAATTTCTAAGATAATTTGCAGGTCATATAAAACTACCAATTTAAAAATCGGCCTGCTATATTTGGTCAAACATTAACTCACCCCTAATTTGAACTGCAAGGTCGGTGGTTCAAGCTCACCAGCTGCTCCTTGGAAACCCTATACAGGGTCGCTATGGGTCAGAATCAACTTGATGGCCAGTTTGAACTGCAAGATTGGCAGTTCAAGCTCATCAGCTGCTCTTCAGAAACCCTATACAGTGTTACTATGGGTCAGAACCGACTCGACGGCACTTAACAACAACAGAGCTCTCATTTAAGTGGAATCATATATTATTTATCCTTTTGTGTCTGTCTTATTTCGCTTAGCATAACCTTTTTTTAAGGTTCATCCATGTCATAGCCATGTATCAGAATTTCATTCCTCTTAAACTCCTTCCTAATACTCCATTGTACATTCTGGTTGTACTTCTTCCAACACAGATCTGTTTGTTCTTCTGGCAGTCCATAGTATTTTCAATATTCTTCTCCAGCACCGTAACTCAAATGTATCAACTCTTCTATGGTCTTCCTTATTCACTGTCCTCAGGCAACTATATTTCTACATTAAGATATATTTCAGCTGAGCTTCGATAAATCAATATATTTAAGACAATCTGGTGGCTCAGGTGACTGACATGGTCAGCTGCTGACTAACAGGATGAAGGCCTGAGTCCATTCAGAGGGGATTCAGAAAAGAGGCCTCACCAGCAATCTACTTCTGAAAGGCAGACACCGAAAACCCTATGACATACACTTCTACTCTAATACACACGGGGTCATCATAGCGCCACATTAAGGGCAGAGTAACAGATACCGATTTACATAAATGAGAACATTTCATCAACATAATGCTTACTGATATAGATTGTACCTAATAAGGCCCAAATCAGAAAACAGTTTATTCCAAAAGTGATCTTAACTGCACAAATACACTGGAGCATACTGTACAAGTTAGTCAGACACACGGGAGGACCACAGTCATTTGAGTGGAACTATATTTTATTGTCCATCAGACTCCTTCTGCGGTCACAACAGCAGGCACACCGGGAGGACCTCAGGCGGCCTCACACCTCAGCTCTCTCCGTGCTGATAGAGTTCTGGAGAAGCACTTGCGCCTCAGCCCGCCGACTCATCTTAGTAGCCTTGCCTTGAAAGCGGCCTTTCTTCCCGGCTCCTTTGCCTTCCAGAACCTCAGCAACCCTGAAGAGCAGAGAGACAGTCAAGCAAGACCCGAGGTAAAAGCCACAGAAAACCAAGAGCAGCTCTGAGTCTTTCACCAGGGTGCAGGGGGCAGGAGAGGAAAGAGGGGGCTTCTAAAAACATTTACACACCGTAAAAGTTAAATTCTTTGCTAAAAAAAATTAGTAAGTAAATTGCAGGGTAACCTCAAAGAACATTAATTCATCTTCACATCACAATAAAAAAAAAAAGATCAGAAAGACTTAGCAAACATTAACACAACAGGAATGAAGAATAAAAGAAAACCTCACATACAAAATGAACTCAGCACCGGAAACTGTGCGGAACAAAGAAAGCAGCAGCACCCCAATGAAACACACAACAAAATACAGCCACCAGCAGTTCACACCTATCAATAATTACACTGAATCGAATACTGTCCAATGCTGAAGAGTAACGATGATTCTACAAAACACTTCACAACACGGATGAACCCGGAGGACATTATGCTACACGTCTACATCAGCATCTTAAATAAAAATCAGTCAATCACAAAAGGGCAAAGATTGTAATGAGACCACTGTTGTAAAAAGTCACAAAAAGGTTTTCTTGATAAAACAAACATTCTATGATGGCTACTGGGAGGGAAGCAGGAAGGGAAAATTATTCAGAGGGCTGACCAGACAGGCAATACACAACAAGAAGTAGGTTGGCGGAGGAAAGACGAAGGTGGCAGGAGACACAGGAGGAATGCAAAAGTTAAAGGGGATTGAGGTAAATACTGTAAATCGATGGTACAAGGAGGGAACTGCAATCATTTTAATGAAGTATATGATTTGTTAAATATAAAACTGATGACCTGCTCTGTAAACCTTCACTTGATTCACAATAAAAAGGTTTTTTTTTTTTAATTAGTTCATCAAAGGACTTTATCAACAGAGGGAAGAGATAAACTATCAACTTTATCAACAGAGTAAAGATATCTCTGGAAGAAAATTCAGGGAACGATATATATCAGACAATATAAAGCATTTAATATCCAAAACAATTTAACACCACAAAAACAACCCAATCTAAAAATGGGAAAAGGACTTGAACAGGCATTTCACCAAACAAGACATACAAATGGCCAACAAACACTAAAAGATGTTCAATGTCATTATCCATAAAGAAAACCAAGAAAAACCTCATAGCTATCAAGCTGATTCCAACTCATTGAGAATCTATAGGGCAGAGTTTTCAAGGCTGTAATCTTTACGGAGACACACTGCCACATCTTTCTCCTGCAGGGCACAGTCAAGCGCTTAATCACAGTACCATCAAGGTTCCTCTCATTAACCAGTTGTTGTTGTTGGTGGTGGTGGTAAGTGCCATCAAGTAGGTTCCGACTCATAGCAACCCTGTATAGGGTTTCCAAGGAGCGGCTGGTGAGCTTGAACCACCGACCTTGAAATTCAAACCAAGCTTGAGGTTGAGTGCCTAGCCTACAGTGCCACGGTAGGAAGCTGCAAATCAAAACCACAATGAGACACTACTACTACGATGCTATGAAAAAAAAAATCAAAAACCAAAATAGGAGTTTGTGAAGGTGTGGAAAACTCGGAACCTTCATCCAATGTACACTGATACAGCGGACATGAAAAACAGGCAGGTCCTCAGAAAGCTGGACACAGAATTACCATAAAACCCAACAATCCCAATCCAAAGATTTGAAAGCTGGAATGCAAGCAGAAATCTGTACACCAGTTTTCACTGAAGCACCAATCGCAACAGTCAAACCGCGGAAACCTACATGTCGATCAACAGGTGAATGATGGATAAGCAAGACGTGGCTTACACATATAACAGAATATCGCTCAGCAATAAAGAAATGAAGGCTTGATGCTGCTACCACATAGATGAGCTTTGAAAACAGAATGCTGAGTGAAATCAGTCACAAAAGGACATACTGTATGAGCTCTCTTGTATGAAATAGGCAAACATATAGAAAGCAAAGCTTATTACTGGTTACCAGGAGCAGAAAGGAGGAGGAAAGGCAAGTTCCCATGTGGGGGCACTAAGGTTATGCTAATGGTGGTGAAAAAAGTCAGAAAAGGAGAGTGACAATGTGACAGAACATAGTGAATGCCATCAATGTCAATGAATTATACACGTAGAAAGTGTTGTTGACTTGGAATATATTCTATGTGTATATTTTTAGTTCAATTTTAAAACACAATGTAACAGCTGCATGTGTGTACACAGATACAAACACAAGGCTGATTCTAAGAGTGAAGAACTAGAAACCAAGAAGTGCCTGTAAACGGGACGTGAGGTGAACTGATGGTGCTCCATAGTATTGACTACACTTGTTGATAAGTGCTGTCGAGTTGGTTCCGACTCAAGAGTCATCATGTAATTGTTACAAATACGGAGGCACCCCACATGCTACATGGGGAAAAGTTCCTAGAACATGAGTTGAGAGAGATTTAAGTTGCAGGACAATGCACATGGTTTGATTCCGTTTTGAAGAGAAGGGGGGTTGGGAGGGCACACCAGTGTCCACAGAGGTGCTCTCCTGGGGGAGAGGTGAGGGCTGAGGGATGAACACAAACACCTCAGGCTGCGAGCAAGTGAGAAAATGGAGATGGTAGCAAACTAGGGAGGCCTGTCCTGTCTAAAGAGGGTGGCCGCTGGTCAGTTCCTTTGGCTACTACTATGGGGAACTTGGGTCAGAGCCACAGGATCCTTCCTTTTTATTTTTGAGAAAATTTTAAAACCATAAACAAACCAAAGAAGTCACTAGGCCCCAAGTGGCTGTGTGTCGGGAACCTGGGTTTTAATACTTCTTTTTGCTACAATGATTTACAAAGAACATGTATTCATCAAAGTCAATCAGGAACCCCTAGACACCAGAAACATTATGGGGAACTAGATCCCATATCTGGAGTTCTGGTGTGGCGCTGTGGGTTAATGTGCCAGACTGCAAAGCCCATTTGAACTGCAAGGTCAGCAGTTCAGGTCCCCAGCTGCTCCTCAGAAACCCTATACAGGACAGGGTCGCTATGGGTCGGAACCGACTTGACAGCACTTAAGAGCAACAACAGATCCTATATCTAAGGGGTCCTGGTAGCGTAATGGGTTTTGAGTTGGCCTGCTAATCTCAAGGTCAGCAGTTCAAATCTACCAAGCAAGCACTCCATGGAAGAAACATGAGGCTTTCTGCTCCCATAAAGATTTACAGCCTCAGAAACTCTATACAACTAGCACCAAACCACTGAAAATCCCAAAAAGTCATTTAAAAACAAGGAAATACTAAAAACAGTATTATAAGGCTAAAGATGCTCAACAAGATTTTAATTTTTTTACAATAGCTACATTAATGCCTTTTTTGCTTTAGTCTCAAAATCTAAATGTTTCAGAACAAACAAAATGGCGGATCTTGTAAGGCGCTCCGTCAGCAACAACACAGAATACCAGGCCAAGCAGGCTCAGGGGATGGTCCCAGAACTCCGAACCACATATAAAGGAATATTTAGAAGGTTGGAAGGCTTACAGTTAGGGAAATTTGTAGCAGAAGCAAGAAATCCATTGCTTTCTAATCCAAGACGCTCAGCTGCTCCAGGAGCCGCCATCTTGGGTGAGCCCAAGCGGGGGAAGAATCAGAGCAGCCACGGATGTCTGGCAGAACCGTGGAGATAAAGGTGTGGACATTCTTTTCTTTTGGTATCTGTTTTTTGGTCCCTTGCTGTCTGCACACCTCCATTCTGGTGACTATAGGGGTGCCTGAGCTAGTGGACACCCCAGTTCCACCCTCAGAGGGTTCTACTATGCATGTGCACAGATCTCCTCGAAATTTAAAGAGACAGCCGGCTCTGAACTGTTTATAACCAGAAAAAAGGCCTGAAATTGAATCCTAATTTACATCAAAATGACCAACAGTGGCATCTTGAATTTTCTCAAGAAGAAGAGTGAAAAAGGAAACCCATTTCCTGACCACATCTACCTGGAGGCAATCAGAAAGCCTAAAAAATACCAAAATACACACCCATCTAAGTATTAAGGCCACAGACAACCCCTGAATATACCCAAAAAACAGAAGCAGATGACCATATCTGCACATGTCCAGAAACGAGATAAAGTGACTGAGGCAAATGAGCTGGAAGGAGACCTACACTCCATACTGGAAGATGGGCAGGCTTTGGAAATGCCTGAGGAGGAATTCAGAAAAATGATTACAAATGTATCAAAACACTATATAATGGAGATGAGAAAAATAAGGAAGAAGTCAGGAAAGTGCTACAGGAATAATCAAGTAAGATAGATAGAGCATTGGAAACAATTCAAAACCTACAGAAAGAGGTCCAAATGATTAATAATAGAATATCAGAAATGGACAACACACTGAAAGGGGGAGTAGAACTGAAGAGACAGAAGCCAGAACTAGTGAGCTAGAAGATAAATCTCTCAACACTACTAAGATAGAAGAGCAAACACAAAAAAGGATAAAAAAAAAATCTGAAGAAGGCCTAAGATTCATGTTGGACAACATGAAGAAGAATAACTTAAGAATTACTGGCATTCTGGAACAGGAACAATCACACAAGTCCACAGAGGAGATAGCTGAAGAGCTTCTGGAAGAAAATTTTCCTAACATTCTGAAAAGTGAAAAGATAAGCATTCAAGGAGCTCAATGAACCCCAGGATGGATAGACCCTAAAAGACAGTCACCAAGATATATAATAATAAAGCTCTCCAAAATCAAAGATAATGACAGGATCTTGAAAGCAGCTAGAGAAAAGAGAAATATAACATACAAAGGCAAGCAAATCAGATTAAGCTCGGATTTCTCAACAGAAACCATGCAGGCAAGAAGGCAAAGGGGAAACGTATATAAAACCCTGAAAGAAAAAAACTGCCACCCAAGAATCCTCTACCCAGCAAAGCTGTCAATCAAATATGATGGTGAAATCAAAACATTCCAGGATAAACAGAAGCTAAGGGATTTTGCCAAAGGCAACCCTGCTATGAAAAACATCCTAAAGGAAGTTCTGTGGACTGAGAACCAACAACACACAACAACTACAGAATGATGTACATGGCAGCATCAACCTGAACTGAATAGACAAATGGGAGAGTCAAGAACAGAATAAAATTATAAGAACAGAGGATCTGGGAGGTCAGTCTATGATCAAAACAATTACAATGTGAAAGAAGATAAACACAGAGGAACAGAGATCCAGGTGGTGGGACGGTCAGGTAGATTACAGGATAAAATAGACTGTTTTCAATGGAGGGTAGAACTAATGGAATAAGGTAACCACAGTGGGGTTGGGGTGGGGGATTTAGTTTGGGTGTTGGGGAGGGCAGTACGAGAAGCGGGGAGAAGGCAGAAGAACAAGATAGATAGAGGAACAGTGAGACAGTGCATGGCCTATTGGGATAGAGGTAAATAGTGAACAACAGGACTCTGGGATACAGGGATCTAGGTATAGCTTGAAAGGGGAAATACTACTAAAATCCTGACTGCCTTATAAATATTAGTTTCCCTTGCCTACTATTGAGTGGGATAGAAAGGAATGTTGGGAAACATGATTAGAGAAAACTTGTAAGCCCGTCTTCAGCCTATAACTGCTTGGAATACCTAAAAGGGGTCCTAGAACTTGCCCAGTGAAATAGGCCTCGTGCAAAGCCTTTACAGAGTGTAAGACCTTAGGTGGAATCCTGAGTCCCATCCAGAACCTAATGAGGTGGGACATTCCCACTAGAAAGGACAAACACACTGGAACAGCTACAGTGACAGAAGATACATCTTCAAAGAAAAATCATCAGGAAAAACCCAAAACAAAAATGTCAGCCTAATTGGCTACTACAAGAATAGGTAAGCTGTTTGCCAGGAAGACATCAAGGCTAGCAATCAAGTGCCTTCAGGACAAACTCCCCTCTAAGACTGAAACTCAAAGGGAACACACAAACAA
>NW_006408525.1:28759164-28770363 GCF_000296735.1 Chrysochloris asiatica
ATGAATTGTTGAATGTGAAACTGATGATGTGCCCTGTAAACTTTCACTCAATCCACAATAAAAACCTTAAATTAAAAAAAAAAAGAAGACGAAAGACCACAGGTGAAATTTCGAGCCAAGAGAGTTGGGTTCCAGTCTCAGTTCTACCAGTGAAACCATGAAACCTCACGCACATGGTGTTTCATACTATCTGTGAAACTGGGGATCATGATGGTGATAAGGACCCCTGCTCAGCTGACCACACAAGCCTGCAATTCACATGAATTCCCAGGTATGATGGCCCTTCTCATCAGCTACAACTGTCTTGTTGGTACAACTTGAGTCGTTTCCGACTTACAGTGACCCTGTATAGCGTGGGTTTCCAAAGAGATGCTGGTGAGCTTGAACTGCCAACCTTGCAGTTCAACGTGACCTTGCAGTCCAGCACATTAACACCAAACTCCATACAGCTGTCTTGATGTTGTTAAGTGCCATCAAGTCGGTTCCGACCCATAGTGACCCTGTATAGGGTTTCCTAGGAGCAGCTGGTGAGCTTGAACTGCCAACCTTGCAGTTCAAACGGCTTTGCAGTCTGGCGCAGTAACCCACAGCGCCACACCAGGACACCTACAGCTGTCTTAGGAGGTAGGATTTATCAGCAGTTCCACTCATGCAAGAGTGCACATAAGATTACCTGGGTCCCAGGTTCTCCACAGCCTCGGCTGGTCCTGCCAGCAAGAAGAGCCCAGCCCCCTTCTCATCACCCACGGTTAAGAACAGGAGGGTCTCCTAGAAGGTAAAAGAGGCGGGTAAGCCCTGATACTTGAGGATATGAGTCAGTCCTACCCCTGCACTATCCTCAGCCTCAAGAAGAGATGTTCCCCACAAATCACGCGTCTCCCCACGCTCTATGCTGCTGCATCTGCCTGCCCACCTTTGCTCCCTGGTCTGTCTGATGACTTCTTGACTCTACGAGCCCCTCCCCTAGTCTTCCCACCTTTCCAGGTCATGTGTTCCTCCACCTCTAGCTCCCCTAGAGTTCCTTGGGCGTATGCGTACAGCAGAATTTCTCATCTGACATCATCAGTGTCAACACCCAGGCTAGATAGTGAGCTCCTCAAGGACCAATACTCTCTCTACAAGAATAATTATGAGGAGAGACGTACGTGCACATGTGTGACCCAGAGCAGGCACTCCAAAAAGTGTTGCTGGAGTATATGAGTACCAGAAACTTGGAAATCTCTGAGGTCTGGACTGTCAGGATGGGGAGGAGCAGTTAAAGCCAGAGGCAGCAGAAGTGTATGGATGAGATGGCCTTCAAAGGGCCGTGCCAACCAGGCCCCGGGCACACATAAACCTGGTGGCTCTGAGGAGCTCAACTCTGGGAGAAGCTTGGAAGCTGGTGAGTGTCACGGCCCCAGATCAAGATCAGCACCTAAAACAGAGCTTGGCCAATGCTAAGAAAATAATACTGAGTGAATTTTGAGTCTCTAGTCTTCATGTGTTCACGTGGAAGGATGTCAGCTGTACTAACAGTCCTCACTGTTACTCGTCTCTCCCTAGGTGTCTAATTAGGGTGAGTAGAGAATTCCATGCCCCTCTTACCTCTGACCCAATCTCATTGGCAATGATATTCATGAACTCAGAATCACCCTCCTTCCTGTAACAAAGGACACAGACATGAGACCCAGGTTGGAGTGGGAGCTGGGAGGCAGCAGGAAGCCTGGCTGACCTTACGCTGTCTATCCATGCACAAAAAACCTGGGTCCTCTTAGCAAAGAGAAAGCATAAACCACCCTTCTGGGCCTCAGCAGCCTATAAACATGCTTAGGATTTGTGTCTCCAGGATGATCAGAGATCTGTTAGAGAAAAGGGAAGGTACTAATGTGTCACGTGAAGATGTTTGTCAAACCCAGGAAATCTGATATTGAGTGCCTTTCTTAGGGTCTACACTATCTTGAGAATACCAGTGAGCAACCCCCTTCTACTGCCCACTGCAGACAAGTCCGACACTGCTCTCCTTGCCTGATCTCTCACCTGTGTAATGCAATCACACCTCCCCAGTCTGGGCTGTTTCTGAGGCTATGGGCTGTGTGCACAGCCAAGTCTCTCAGCAGATTCAGGTTGTTCTGAAAAGGATGTGACAACTCAGTGGACAGGTGGAAAGGATAACGAGAAAGAACCCCATCTTCCCTCCATGTCAGTCTCCCCTCCCTGTCCCCGAGGGGACCAAGGCCAGCAGAACCCAGCACTGCTGTGCTCTCCCTGAAGAACTCACCTTCTGCAGAAGCTTGGTTGCGTTTTGTAGCTTTTTCACTGCTTCCACATGGTCCTCCACTCCACACCTGCACGAGAAGAGTCTGTGGAAATCTGCCCAGTGTCCCACTGGCTTTTGCTGTTGGGGGTCAAACCAACATTTCCCTTTTTGTAAAGAAGCCTCCATCCATATGGAGACCTGGAGACATTATAAGGAGGCCCCTTAGGCAATTGGGGATGGCTCCAAAGGAATAAACGATTTGGCGGGGGGGTCTGATTATCCACAGTACTTTATCATTCATCATTACATTTTAGTCGCCAGAGATAAGACATTATTTTGTCCACCTTCCAGATAGGAAAGCTGCAGCCCTCAGTCCTCAGGGGGACCACACGCTAAGAAACAGGTAGACGGTGAGGAAGAAGGGACATACTTAAGCAGAGCGGTCAGGGCTTTCTCAGTCCCGTGACTTCTCTCCATCCACTTCAGCACCCGGTTCCCAGCCAGAAATACCAGGTTGGTTTTGTTCTTTTTGCCTTTCTCAGTGCCCAGGAGCTTAATCACCTGCACGAGCAAAGGAGTACAACACATCCACCAAGGCATTAACCACAGAGAATCCTAGAAACTGGGGGCAGGAAGACCCAGACCGCCTTTCCGGCTTTGAAGCAACCAAGGCATGATTTCCCTGAGGAGTCCTTAGCTGCCCTCCACACACACTCCCAGACCCGCTGTGTTCCCCCACCCCCAGTACCTTCTCTCTCGACCACTTAGCGGCCTTCCTCACCTACCTGAAGGTCACTGAGATTGCTCACATGGGTCCCACAACACATGTTGGAATCCACGCCCTTGATGGTAACGACTCGAATGGGCCCAGCGTGATCGTCCGGCAAACCCCGGCCCCTCACCTGGAGTAGAGGGGAGGCAGAGAGGCTGTCTGAACTTTGGGAGTCATTCTGGGAGGCCCCCTGCAGCTGCCTCCCCAGGCTCTCCTCTCACCTGGTCCACCTCAGGGTCATCCAGGCTCAGTTCTCGTACAGTCACGGGCAGCCGGTCTCTGATTTTCCCATTGACGCTCTGCTCAATGGCAGTTACTTGCTCTGCAGTCACAGAGGGGCTGTCCAGCTCAATCACACTCCGGAGTCGTCCTAACTCCCTACCAGGGAAGGAAACGGGTCACGGGATGTTGATGACAATGATAATAGCAACACATAAGAGGACCACAGTTTATAAAGAACATTTATATAAGTGATCTTATTTAATCCTCACAAAAATCCTGCAGGAAACTGAGGCTCAGAGTGATATTATGGAACATGATCAAGCTTGTGAAAACAGTGAGTGGTGGAGCCAGGATTCACCCTGAGTTTTTGTGCTCCCAAGTCCATGTTCTTTGCTGCCAGCGCACCTGTTTCTCCTGTCATCATTGTACTCCCTCTAAAAAAATGCAGCCAACCCGCCATCCCTTCTATAATCGTTCACTTTAATGTGTCAACTTGGCAGAGCTATGGTGCCCTGTTGTTCAGTCAAACAGTACTGAAGTTGCTGTGAAGTAGTTTGTTAATGTGATTAAAATGTATTATAATCAGTTGGCTTTAAGTAACAATTACCCTCAATACTGCAAGTGGGCCTCATCCAATCAGTTAGTCAGCTGAAAGCCTTAAGAGCAAAAACTGAGGATTCAGGGGGAAAAAAAAATGGAATTCTGCCTCAAACTATAACATAGAAATCCTGCCTGACTTTCAGACTTGCCAGCCCCCACATTAGTATGAGCCAATTCCTTAAAATAAATCTCTTCATATACATATCTAATCTATTGATCCAGTTTCTCTGGAGAACCTGGCGGATACAGACATCCACCTTCAAGGGGAACGGAGAACTCTGGGGAATTTATGAACATTTCCCTTTTTCATTTCTCCCTACTCCCTGATCCATGATTGAGAAAGGAGTGGGGAGTCAGGAACTCACACCCTACAGTTCCTCAGGTGTCTCCTACTCACCAGGATGTTGTTTTCCATCCAAACAGATGGTCAGCAACTGCTGTGATGAGATGCTGTCCTGAGAAAAGAGAGCAAGAGGCAGGAAATAAGTGAGAAGCTCAGACGGTCACATACTCCCACAATGACACAATCACAAAAAGTGTCACTTGCAGAAGTCCTATCTGCAAGCGCCTGAGCACTTCAGATACTTTACTGGGAATCTTCACAAGAATCCCTGCAAGAGGCATAATGATGCCAGTTGAGGAAACTGAGGCCTAGAGAGATCAAATAACTTACCAAGGCAATGATTTATCAGAGGCAGAAGCAGAATTTGAACTCAGATTCTAATGTTTTATATTTATTCATTCAACAAATATTTATTGAGTGCCAATCACATTGAGTGCAAGACACAGGGCTTGGCATTAGAGCTACAGTAGCATCCCTGATTGACGATGACCAGAAGGAGGAAAGGAAGTGGAATTAATTCTATAAAGGCATAGGGAATAAGACAGCTAATGGCCTTGAGGGGGAAAGAAGCAGGATGTGTTTGAGAGATCAAGAGAAAGAGGGGTAACCAAAAGGCTGGAGCAGTAGACAGTGACCAGCCCCAGGATAAGGAAACTGATTTTTCACAAAGCCACATGGGAGCAAAACTGAACATGGACAGACCAGCTAGGATGCTATTACAGAGGTCCACAGAAAAGACAAGAAAAGCTGGAAATGGGATGCTGGTGATGACAGCAAGGGCAGTGGAGAGAGATTTCAAAGGTAAACCAACAGGACTCAGTGGCTAGCCCTAAAGAGAGGGAGGTGTTTGGAAAGACTTCAAGGATGTGTGCTTACATAACTGGGTGGGTCATGACGGGATGCTCTGCACTGAGACAGAATGCTGACTGAGGACCAGGCTTGGGCTGAAGTGGGGGGGAGGGAGTTTTATTTCATTTTGGTCATTTTAAGTTTGAGAAGCCTGCAAGGCATCCAGATGAAATAGCAAGTGGAAAGTTGATCCAATCTGGCAGTTATTCTACTAGTTTTACTTCTTATATTGACTTTTAGCATTTGTCATAGCCTGTCTGAATCAGAGCTAAATCTGCACATCTGTCTCTTTCAAAAGGTTAGCTTTTAGAGAAGCAAAATCACTTTCTCAGTCATCATAGTGACTACCTCTCCTGTATGTCCCCTGCCCCTCCTGACCCCACATACCTGAATGCTGCTGCATGTGATCAAACCTCCGCTCCCAGTCCACCCGGACCTGCACCTGGCTCCCGGGGTTCAGGGGTGTTTGTGTGAAATGATGGGCCTGGGAACCCTGGCGGGTCACTCTCAAAACAGCGATGTCATTGATTGTCCCTCGGTCATCAGGCTGGGGGGAAGAAGTACAGACAATCAACGGTGGGTGGTGGTACTCACCCTAACAAAGACTCTCTAGAGAAAGAATGTGAAGAACATACCCAGAGTTAGAGCTTTTCAAAGGAACAATGCAATGCCAAGTGAGGTGAGAGAACTGTCTCTCTAGCCTCTTTACTCAGAGCACATAGGTATGTTGTTAATTAGAACAAAACAACAACATTACAGGCGAATAAGAGGAAAGCAATGATAACTACAGCCAATACAATTTTTATAAAGTTCAAGAACCTCCATCCGAACTTTCACTGCTTTAGTTTAGATGTATCTTTCAATCGCCTCTAAGCTGCTCTGGATTTCCTTCCTTCATCCATTCTTTTCTCTGCATTGCTACCAGGATTAGATTGAAAAATAGATTTATTCATTTCCTCAAAAAGCTAAATAGAATTATCATATGACCTGGCAATTCCACTTCTAGGTATATACCCCAAATAATTGAAAGCAAGAACTCAGACAGACACTTATACACCAATTATTTACAGTGGCCAACAGGTAGAAAGAACCCAAATGTCCATTCCATCCATAGATGGATGGATAAACATAATGTGGTATGAACATATAATGAAATATTATTCAGTCATAGAGAGAAATCATGTTCCAATACATGCTACAACATGGAATAACCCTGAAGACATTATGCTAAGTGAAATAAATCAAGATGACAAATAGTGTAGGACTCCACTTATAGAAACAGACAAATGCATAGAAACACAAGTAGGTTAATGGCTACCAGAGGTTGGAGCCGGGAGGGAGAAAAAAATGGCAGTTATTGCTTTATATCTACTGAGTTCTGTTTGGGGTGTGAAAAAGTTCAAAAAGATGCAGTGATGATAACTTTAAAACATTGTGAAAATAATTAATGTCACTGAATTATACACTCAAAAATTAGTAAAATGGCAAAGTTTGATTATATATATATATATATATATATTATACCACAGAATTGTTTTTTTAAATTCACTCATTTAAAGGCTATCAAATACTAATTGCTTATATAACATTGTGCTAGCCCAAGGTACAATGTAAACAAGACATAGTCTTTTCCCTCAAAGAACATAGACTCTAACAGAGAATACAAACAAGCAAACAGGCCTTTGCAAGATGATCTAAAACATGCCATAACACAAGTACACAGTGCTAGAGGAAGAAAGAGACCCAGCTGTTTTGGGGGATCAGGTAGTCCTTCCTGAAAGAAGCAATGTCTAAACTGAGAACTTCTGCGGACACCTGAGATCACGTTGGGAACACTGCTGCAGTCACAATGACTTTAGCATGAAACTGACACCATCTCAATGATCAACCTACTGAAAATGTTCTCTCATGTTACTTCCTTCTGAAGAACCTGCGTGGCTCCCATTGCTTCCTCGGTGAAGTCTACCCGCCAGAACACATCTTCAAGGCCCTTTGAACTTAACCCCTACTTACCTTTCCATGATCCTATCCAGCCTGTCTTCAAAATGTACCCTAGGCTTCAACTTCATCAGACTATTTGTCAGAGAATAAGCAATCAACTGCAACATCGGTGTGAACCACAAGGTTGGTGGTTCAAACTCACCAGCTGCTCCCCACATACCATATACAGAGTCGCTATGATTCAAAACCAACTTGACAGCTCTTGCAACAATAGGTTTATCAGATTCCTTAAACTTGCCCTGTCTTTGTTGGGACTAGTATCTCTGCTAGGAGAGCCTCCCTGTCAAATTCTGATTGTTGACATTTGACCTGTCCATCAAAGATACAATTCAATAGCCACAGCTCCCATATGTCCACCTTTGGAATGATTCTCTCCTTTTCTCTTCACGTTGTACCTAATCTATACCCAGCACAACACTGACAAATCTGCCTTATGTCTTGCTCTTTTAAAACATTCTCTATCTCCTGAACTCTTTCAGGAAATTCAGTTCCTGTCAAACACCCTCAGCTCATACTAAGCTCAGGGTCTTTGCACTTGCAATTTTCATTGACTGGAATATCCCCTCCTGACTCACACACCAGGTCATTACAATTACTTACCCGTTCACTTCATTTGGGTCTCTACTGAAATAACATGTCTCCTGTCTAAGAGAACATCTCATAGCTTTCTCTTCACTCAGATTTCTTTGTATTTATAGTACTTATCTTGGTGTAGTGAGGAGCTCTGGTAGCATAGTGGTTATGAGTTGGGCTGCTAACCTCAGGGTCAGCAGTTCGAAACTACCTGTAGTTCCGCGGGAAAGATGAGGTTTTCTGCTCCCATAAAGATTTACAGCCTCGGAAACCCTATGCAGGGTCACTATGAGTCCGCACACCACCACCACAACCACTACCATCCTGGTGTAGTGCTGGACTGCAAAGTCGGTTTGAACCACAAGGCCACAAGGTTGGTGGATCAAGCTCACCAGTCGCTCCTTGGAAACCCTATACAGGGTCACTATGGGTCAGAATCAACTCGATGGCACTTAACAACAACATCCCTACCACGCATGTTACTTACATATTCAATTTTGTCTGTCTCCTCCAGTAAACATTCCATGTTTGTAGAAACACTCTTTTGCCAACCCTGTATATTTAGAACCTGAAATCGTACCTAGCATTTGCTGTCTAAGACCTCTTTAAAGTGTTCAAGAGCAAAGATGTCACTCTGAGGACAAGGTATGCCTGATCCAAGCCATGGTATTTTCAATCACTTTACATGTATGTGAAAGTTGGGCAATGAATAAGGAAGACAGTACAAGAATCGATGCATTTGAATTATGGTATTGGCAATGACCTGAGTTGAACTAATTTCCAACTGTAATCATCACAGTTGAGAACCAAGTGCAGGAGAGCATTTTCCACCTGAGCTCAAAGGAATTAGGGGCTCGCCGGAAGGAGGACAGACTGAGTGACGGATCTGGTACCTGTCCCCCGCCCTCGGGAAAAAGCAGCGTGTCTTCCAGCACCACGTGGAAACCGCTCACCACCTCCCTCTTGCCGTTGCTTCCTTCGATCTGCAACTCTGCAGGGCGGCAGGAGACCACCGCGGTGGTGAACTGAAAAAAAGAGAGATGAGAAACGCCTCAAACCCCAGCCCCTAGACACCAAGCCTGAATCCCTATCCCGCACTCTCTTCAAGAGGCCCCCTCTACCCGCACCGCCCCATTCACTCAGCAGCCTTCTTTGCCCCTTAGGCCGCACCTCCCGGGCATAGCTGTCCCGCTGACACCGAAACGCCATCTCCGACTTTCTCCGGGAGGCGGGCCCGCATCACCGCAAACTCTGGGACAGGACGGAGAGCGACGTTGGACACACTTCACTGTGCGCAGACTCAAGAGAATAATAGGGCGTGGCTTGGGCACATTCGTGAAAACTCAAATTGTCAACAGTCGTACAGGATGGGATGGCAACTGTATTAAGGTTTTGAAAAGCACCAGGAAAAACTAAAACAAAAAACAACTGCCACCTGAGTTTGTCAATGCTCTTACTTTAGGCCCTTAGACCGGAGGCATATGTGTGCAATATGTGTGTTTGTGGGGGAGCAGGAAATGGCTATCCTTTCCGCTCTGATCAACTGTCTTAACAAAATGAAGAAAAGACAGGGATAAAGCATATTAAAGGAACTATAAATCACTAATGAAAACAAAGAATGTGCGATTTTATAATTAAAAACAGCTACAAGCTAGCGTAGTGGTTACGAATCGGGCTGCGAACCTTAAGGTCAGCGGTTCGAAACTACCAGCTGCTCCGCGGGAGAAAGATGAGGCTTTCTACTCCCATAAAGATTTACACCCTCGGAAACCCTGTACAGGGTCGCTATGGGTCGGAACCGACTCAACGGCACTTAACAACAATAACAACAAGCTTTAAACTTGCAGAGATTTAAGGTGCTGGAGATCTGGTGCTCTCTCACGGTTGGTGGAAGCCGGGACTGGGGCAACTTCATAAAACAGCAATTTGGCAGAAGTTATCAAAGTGTTTAAATGTATCTGTTCTTTGACCTCAGACTCACGGTAACCCCATGTGTTACAGTAGAATACCATAGGTGGTGTTGGTTGTAATCTTTACCAAAGCAGATCAACAGGTCTTCTTTCATGGCACCGCTAGGGGTCTCCAACAGCAAACCATTTGCGCCATCTAGGGACCTTCCTCTAGAAATCTACCCTACAGATGTTATTGAACAAACATGTAAAGATCCGTCTACATTTAAGAATATTCCTTACAGCACTGTTTGAAAAAAGCAAAAGACTAACAACTTATATGTCCTTCAGTAAGGAACCAGTTATATGATAGAAAATGCATTCAATGGAATCCATGCGATCTAGAAAAAGCATGAGGCAGAGCTATCTGTGCTCATTTGGAAAGCTCTCCGATATACATTACATAAGGAAAAAAAGCATGATGCAAGATGTACCTTGTATGATTCTAATTATGAACACAGAGACTCGTATTGCATTTTTTAATACAGATTAATTCTTAATATGCATGTATTGCAGTAATATAAACAATATGTTAAGTGCAGTTGAGTTGATTTGACTCATAGTGACCATGAACAGGGTTTCCAATGAGTAGCTGGTGGGTTTGAACCGCTGACCTGTGGTTCAAAGTCCAGTACTTATCCGATGGCACCATACCATAAACAATATATGCTATACATGTTCTTTATATGTTGTATAGTCTGTCATGGATTAATTCATAGGCAGAACCACGACTGATCTGTAAAAGATTTGCCACATAATCTACTGTCATTCATCTATTCGGCAGAATTATTATATGTGCACATTTAATGTTGCCATCAGCTGTAGACATGGATGGATATTTTAATATAACTGGGGTGTGGATAATTTTTGACTCACCCTTGTACATATTTAAAAACAAAACAAAGCCCAACTCATAGCAAGGCTGTAAATCTTCACAAGAGCAGAAAGTCTTATCTTTCTCCAACAGAGAAGCTGGTGGGTTTGAACTACTGACCTTGTAATTGGCAGTCTAAAGCTTATCCTATAGTGACACCAAGGAGCGTTCTTTGTACACATTGTTGTGTTGTTGTTACGTGCCATCGAGTCAGTTCCGACTCATAGCAACACCGTCTAGGGTTTTTGAGGAATGACTAGTGGATCTGAACTGCCAACCTTGTGGTTAACAGTCCAGTGCTTATCCTACAGCATCATACCAGGACTCTTTTGTTTGTGGATGAGTAGGATAGCTAAGGAGTAAATAAATATAGGCATTAGAATAATATCTAGTTTTTTTTAAAAATGGAGACATTTCTATCATGTGCAAAAAGCTGAGGTAAGGTTTCTGGCTGGTTGAGGAATAGCAGAATTAGCCACGTAAGAAGGCAAGGCTGCTTTCTGCTTTGAGAAACTGGGACACAGATTTCAACATGGGGTGGTCTGGCTTAGTCACAAACTTGCCTTCAATGTCTGCCTTTTTCCAAATGCCATAGCAAGACCAGGATCTCTGATACCCACTTCGCATCCCCTCCTTCTTCTCTAGAGGGAGAGGAGGATTGACTCCAGGAGAAAGAAGTACAAGAAGGGACGAAGGGGGATTCTGATGCAGACCGTGCAGACCCGGTCAGGAGGTCAAGACCCTGTGGGCCCAAGCGTTGTTGACCGTCCAAACCATAGG
>NW_006408525.1:28770689-28775019 GCF_000296735.1 Chrysochloris asiatica
CCTTGGAAACCCTATACAGGGTCGCTATGGGTCGGAACCGACTCGATGGCACTTAACAACAACAACATATGAATGGTTGAATGTGAAGCTGATGATGTGCCCTGTAAACTTTCACTCAATCCAAAATAAAAACATTTAATAAAAAAAAAAAAGAAGGGATGAGAGAACAGTGCCTAGAGATTTATTATAATCCATATGCTCCTCCTTGGGCTTTTACTCTGCCACATACACAGACATACTTAAATAATCAAGAGAGTGCTGAAGAGTGGCCCAAACACAGAGATTAGGAGCCAATCATAGGGAAGTCTGAAGTCCCACCAGTATATTCCATCTCTGTCCTGCCATCTGATGCAGCAGCCATAGTCAAGTGCCTAGGAGGGAGAAATAAAGCACAATGTTGTTGTTGTTAAGTGTCGTGAAATCAATTCTGACTCATATCAACCCTATAGAGGGCTTGTGAGAAGCAGCTTGTGGGTTTGCACTTCCACCATGGTGGTTAACAGTCCAGTTCTTATCCTACAGTGTCACACCAGGACTCGAGAGCTTCTAGAAAGGTCAGAGATCCCAGAGGACCCTGTGGACAGTCAAAGAGCTGACAAAAGCTCGGGCCCTGCCTCTTCCAAATTCTGGAAGAATCATAGCTTCTTCCCCAGTGCCATCATAGAGCATTTATTACCTGCTGCATCGGCGCTGTCAGACTCATCCTGGTGGTGGGGGTCGGATGGAAGAGAAGAAAACAAAGGTATAACTCTACAGCAAACATATGTGTCCATAAATGCTGCCCACTCACTTCTGCTCTCAAAGTTTTCTTGTGATTTTCTAAACCATGAAATTTCTTACAAGGATAATCCAGAAGGACTTAACTTTTGAACTAAAACAAACCACTGGTGCTCAATACATAGCACCATATATATCATGCCTTGTTTCGTTTCCAAATTTTGATGAATGCTGCTGCTCCTTGGAGTTGTAAAGATACTCAGTAGGGAATGGTCTGCTGCAGGGTGGAGGAGCAGAGGGGAGGTAGAAAGGAGGTTCTTGTTGGGTTGTCAAAAGCCTGGAGAAGAACATGCGACCTCCTGTGTCCAATTCAGATCCGGCTAACACGCACTGAAAGTTCCTGTGTGCCAAGGACTGGCATAGCACTTGTATTTTAAGGACTAAAAGGAAGCTGAAGCATCAAAGGGCAGGCTTCACTTACATCCAGGTCATCCATGGCAGGGGGAGGGCCCTTGTTGCTGACCTTCTTCAAAAGCTGATGGGAAGAGAAAAGCAGTCATAAGAGGAAAGAGTGGTGAGGGAAAAAAGACCTGCACACTGATGGCCACAGGAGAACTTGTCCAAGCAGAGCTGCCCAGACAGCTGCCCTCTTCCTCAAAATCTCAAGAGATCATTGGAACTAATTGGAGAAAAGTGAACTGATCCTCTTCTTAAAAGGAGATTTAGATATATGTGTATATGTGATGGTTCAAGCTCACCAGCCACTCCTCGGAAACCCTATACAAGGTCACTATGGGTCGGAATCGACTCGACAGCACTTAACAACATCATATATACATAAAAAGTATACTCCTTATGCATGCAGATTGGTGTCTATTGAATAAATAATAGCTGAAATCATGAAACTAAATAACATATGGCAAGGTGCTATTTCCACGAATTGGGCTGCTAACCTCAAGGTCGGCAGTTCAAAACTACCAGCTGTTCTGCGGGAGAAAAAGGTTTTCTGCTCCTGTAAAGATTTACAGCCTTGGAAACCCTGTGCAGGATCACTATGAGTCGGAACTGACTCCACAGTACTTAACAACAACAAGTGATTTACTTTATGACGTCACATTTTATAAAGCTTACTTTAACCATCCCACACAACTGTCTGGTTCCGGGGACAAAGTTAGCACAAAGTGAACAGAAGTGAGAACATGAGCCACAGAAAAGAGGGGGAAGCTTTTTCCAAACTTTTTTTTAGAATACAGGCTCTCTTCTGTGAATAGTAAGTACATCTGTTGATACAATTTTATAAACAAAAGAGTCATTTCCCTCACCCTTACTAAATGAACATTGCACAAAATATGCAAATGTACAAAATATCAGCACCAGTGAGTAGCCTGCCTGGGGAACTTGTGTATCTCTGCCCACAAAAAAGTGTCCAGAAAGGAAGAGAACAAGCAAGACCAGAAGCAGCAGGTGCCGTCTCGCTCTTACCTCTGCGTAATGTTCCACCTGTGCCAGTTCCATCTCTTCATCCCCTTCCCAGTCTCTCCAGTTATCAAAGTCCACAGACAGCCACACAGGCTGAAAGAAAAGCAAGAGCGTCCCAGGGCAGCCGGGCAGCAAGACAAGTGCATAGAAAGGGTCACTGGGAGTATAGTTTTTCCAACAGCACCCCTTCTATTAGCTGGCCCACCTCCAGACTTCCATGACATCATCATCCACAAAAATTTTCCAGGAACTACCAACATGGGGCACTGGAGGCTAAGCACTGGGTTTGAACCACAAGGTCGGCAATTCAAATTCACCAGCCACTCCTCAGAAACCTTATACAGGGTCTCTATGAATCAAAGTCGACCCAACAGCACTTAACAAAAGCAATAACTAAGTACCACAGGATCCCTGGTAGCATAGTGGGTTACAAGTTGGGCTTCAAACTGCAAGGTTATCAGTTCAAATCTACCAGCCACTCCACAGAAGAAAGATGAAGCTTTCTGCTCCCATCAAGATTTAAAGCCTCAGAAACCCTGTACAGGATCCCTAGGAGTCTGAACCGAATTGATGGTACACCACCACCAAGTACCAAACGCAATGCTAAGCATTGTAGGAGATAAATAAATAAATAAAAACACAGAAGTTCTGTCTTCCAGGAGCTTTCAGATTAACTAGGAAGATGACAAATATTACAACTACGTTATAAGGCATCATAGGAGTCAAACAAGGGAGACAGACAAGCTGTATTCCTTGGAGTCAGAGAAAACTCTTCAAGATTCATTTTCCAGAGTTCTTACACTTAGGCAGGAAAGAAGTTATTCATTCATTCAACAGCTCTTTACTGAACACATACTATGTACCAGTGTGTGAGTTTGGCAATGGGGCTATAAAAAGGTTCAACATACTGTCCCAAAGATCACAAAGGAAGTGGGGCAGGGAGATGTACACAAACCACTGATGTGGCTATGCAGGGGGTATTATGGAGTTATGGGAACCCTGGCTTCTTAGAGGACTAGGGCCATGAAGGATGAGCTGGGTTAGGTGTGTAAAGAGAGTGGTGATGGAGGCTTTCCAGGAAGAAGACACAGCCTGAGCAAAGGTACAGATGAGTAGCAGGCTAGTATGTGCAAGAACGATACACAGTGTGCAGAGACTGGAGTGTAAAGCTGGAGGAGACAGTAATGGGATATGAGGCTACAGAAGGGAGGCATAGCCAGGGTATGGTCTTGTGTGTCATGCTAAGGGGCCTGAACTTTAATGGCCGGAAACTACAAGCTCCAGTGTCTAAAACAGTCAGACACACACTGAACGAAGTGAGGTGGAGCATGTACATCATTTAAAGCTCCGACTCTAGGCATTTGTACCAGCGGGGCCTGATTCTCTCACTTCATAAAAGAAAATGATAGCCTGGATTTTCAGGTGGCAACTCTACATTTTTTTTCCCTCATAATTTTATTTTGCTGTTGTAGTGAGAATATACACACCAATTTGACATTTCCACATGTGCAATTCACTGACATTGACTACATTCTTCAAGTTGTACAATCATTCTCACCCTCCTCTTCTAAATTGTCCCTGCTTCATTAATATAAACTCCCTGCCCCTGAAGGTTCCCATCTAATCCGTGTACTTACTGATTCACTTTGATCTCATATTTGTTGTTGTTAAGTGCCATCAAGTGGGTTCCAACCCACAGTGACCCTGTACAGGGTTTCCAAGGCTGTAAATCTTTACAGGAGCAGAAAGCCTCATGTTTCTCTCGTGGAGCAGCTGGTAGTTTGAAACTGCTGACCTTAAGGTTCACAGCCAGATTCGTAACCACTACGCTACCGGAGCTCTTTCAGAGTCTTTGATATACAAATAAAAATGATTTTCTGTGTAGGAAAGAGATCCAGGCAGCCAACAAACATATGAAGAAATGTTCACGATCACTAGCCATTGTTGTGACGTGGATTCAGTTCCGACTCATAGCGTGAGGCTGGCTCAGGACCAGGCAGTGTTTCGTACTGTTGTGCATAGGGTCGCTATGAGTCAGTACCTACTCAATGACACCTAACAACATAAATATATATATATATATATATGTTGTTGTTGTTGTTAAGTGCCGTCGAGTCGGTTCCGACCCATAGCG
>NW_006408525.1:28775215-28820014 GCF_000296735.1 Chrysochloris asiatica
AGGTTGTTGTTGTTATTGTTAAGTGCCATTGAGTTGGTTCCGACCCATAGCGACCCTGTATAGGGTTTCCGAAGAGCAGCTAGTAAGCTTGAACCACCGACCTTGCAGTTCAAACAGCTTTGCAGTCTGGCACATTAACCCACAGTGCCATACCAGCACCCCAAACTAACATGAGTCTAGTATATAAGTATACATAAGGTGGCTTCAAAAAGTTCATGGAAAACTGAATTAAAAGATAATGGATTTTTTCCATTAACTTTTTTTTTTTTTTAAGGTTTTTATTGTGGATTGAGTGAAAGTTTACAGGGCAGATCATTTGTCCATAAACTTTTTGAAACACTAGACTGTTAACTGAAAGGCTGGTGATTCAAACCCACCAGCTGCTCCTTAGAAATCCTATACAGGGTTGGCTATTGTGGGAACCATTCGATGGCATTTAACAACAACAATATATGAATATTGAGAAAATCAAATTAGCAGAGGCTGGTGAGTGATTGAACATTGGTGGGTCCAAGGCAAGTGGTAGGGGTAACTCCCTGATAGAACTTGGGCACCCAGGAGCATGGGTAGAGAGTACAGGAGGAACAGCTCCCCACACACCCACCTTGATATCTTCCTTGGTGAGCCTGGGCCAGGCAACATTCTCCTTCCACTTTCTCACAAAACAAGTAATGGAGCGACTGGAGCGCTTATCCTGTGAGTCCTGCCAAAGAGAACACCTCATTGCCAGGGCCAGACGTTTAGAATGAATCTCCAGTTTCCATCCAGACTTACTGCCCTTGGAGCTTTTACCTTGGAGTTCACCTTGGCGTACAATTCAATCTCATTGTATAACTCCACTCCATCGGCATTCTTGCAGCTAAAAATACAAAGTAGCTAAGGAAACCCAGGAGGCCCAGGAAGTTATGGGAAAGAAAAAGTTCCTGGGCAGCCTGGCCCTGTAGAAGAAAGGGTCATTACCTGAACACAATGCGGTGGTCCTCAATGAGCACATGGGCATCAGTGTTGTCCTCAACGCAAAACTGCATGAACACATACTTGGGCCTGTCATACCACAGAGTCCGGGCATGCTGCCTGGAGAGGAGCAGCAGTGGGGCTTCATAGGGTTGGGAGAAGGAAGACTGAAGGGCATTCGGGAAAGGAGGAGGGAAGGGTAAATATAGGCACATTTGATGCCACATTCCTGTCAAAGTAAAACTAATGAGACAGACCCGATGCCAAGCAGGAGGGACAGGAGTGAGGATGAAATCTGGAGCAAAATGAAAGTGTGAAACCAGGGAGGTGGGGAGTTAGAACATTCAAGTCACACTTCCCCTCTTCCCACAGTTACAAAGGCCTGGAACGGTGGGCTCCCAGAACCTGGAGCTCTCAGGAGAAGATGAAGGGCAAGGATTCTCCTGAGGGGGAAGTTAGGGGGAGTCCCACAGCCAGAGACACTCACCCAGCCATTGCCGTTCCTGCTGCGGGTGAGATTTGGAGTCCCAGGCTGGGCCTGCTATCTTTAGATACTGGGGACGCCCCCTCCCCCCCAGCAGCTGTCTTTCCTTATATGGTGGGGGGAAAGTTGGGAGGGAGGAGGAGTGTGGCCCAACAGCCTAGGGATCCTTACATTGGAGAGACTCTGGGAGAGTACAATCCTTGCAGCCCTTCATATCGCGAGGGTCTCAGAAAAATACAGATTAGGAATAGAAGATTCCTCCTCTGGAGTTCAGAGCAAGAACTAAACTAGACGCTAAACACAAAGGAGGACTTCTGCCTGGTCTCATTCACCTGTTTCTCCAATGCTTAGCACACTGAATGCTGATCCACAACTGTTAAGTGAAGTTGAGTGGATTCTGATTTATAGCGCCCCTGTATGAGTTGTGGGTTTGAACTGCCAACGCTTATCCTACAGCGCCACATCAGGACCCCCCAGGATTCACAATGGCGGTTGGTGGTTATGTACGTGGACTTGGTTCCAACTCAGCGACCCTGTACAGGGTTTCTGAGGCTGTAAATCTTTACGGGAGCAGGAAACCTCATCTCTCTCCCGTAGAACAGCTGGTAGTTTTGAACTGCTGACCTTGAGGTTTGCAGCCTGGCACTCAATAAAAAAATTATTGGATCGAATTAAATCTGGGACATGCCCGCTCGCGACGACAGCAGAACCGTAAACACCGCCCACCAGCTCCTACAAGTCATCCAGTCAACGCGCAGTTGCCATGGCAGCAGGGGGAGCGGCTGACGTGCTGTGGCGTTTCCGGAAAGATGGCGGCTGCCGAAGAGGCTGCGGAGCCGATAATGGTGACGGCAGGCTTTGGGCCAAAGGCGAAGGACGAAGACGAGGAGGAAGAGGAGTCGCTGCCACCGTGCGAGACGGTTCGCTGGGCCCCGGTGGGGGCGGTGGCGGAGGCCGGGCCTGGGGAAGCTGCGTTCTCCGAAGAGACGTCGGCCGAGGAGCCCGGAGTGGCCCCAGCCTCCCCGCCAGACTCACCGGGCCGGACGCTGCGGCGGCTGCGGGCTGAGCGGCGACAGCTGGACTCGGCACTGCTCGCACTATCCTCGCACTTCGCGCAGGTGCAGTTCCGCCTACGCCAGGTGGTGCGCGGTGCACCGGCGGAGCAGCAGCGCCTCTTGCGCGAACTCGAGGACTTCGCCTTCCGCGGCTGCCCTCACGTCTTAGGTTATGGGGACTCCGAGGACCCTGCCAGCGACGAGGGCTACGGGCTGCCAGGGGACCGACCACGGTTGTGGGGCGAGGATCAGGTGAGAGGCTGGGGTCTGGCTCCGAAGGATATTGAAATAAAGGGAGTTGGGTGATCTGGTGGTGGTTGAGTATGCCTGCCGGAAACAGGAGGCTGGAGAGTGGTCTGTGGGGCTTGTTGAAGGGCGTTAGGGGAGAGATGCAGGTGTGTGATGAAGTGAGGAGTGGAAGAGCGACCGAAGCAACGCTGCACCCTTTCACCTTCCTTCACCTTGTGAAGTCCCTAGGTTCTAGACACGTTTGCTGATAGAGTACTCCAGCCCTGGGAACTGGAGGAATTGGGAGGCTCTGGGGACATCTGGAATGTGGAAAACCAAGTTGGAATCCATGGACGGACTTCCTTGTCTTTGCTTACCTGGAATCTAGAGAAAATCTTTAGTCTCTAGAATCTCTTGTCTAGATGAGAGCAAGACCTCTTAGTAGTGAAAAGAAACACCCCAGACCTTATGAATTTCTTACTATTGGTTTTCTTTGTAAACACCCCCCTTACATCCTGCTTAATTGCTAGGTATTTTAATGAATGAACCTGGAGGACATTAAATGTGAAATTAGTCAATCACAAAAGGGAAAATATTGTATGAGACCACTATTGTAAAAACTCTAGAAAAGAGCATTCTTTGGTGGTTATCAGGGATGGGAGGGAAAGCAGAGTAATTTACTGACTAGAGAGTTGTTAAGTGCCCTCAGTCAGTTCCCACTCAAAGTGGCTCTGTGTAGGATTTCCAAGGAGTGGCTGGTGAGTTTGAACCTCCGACCTTGCAGTTCAAACTGACTTTGTGGTCCAGTGATTATCCTATAGACACATGTTCATTCAGGTGATGGAAAGGGCAGTATACAAGAAGGGGGGAGTTGACAGAAGAATGATGAAGACATGACGCAGGGAGGACTGCAAGGGTTAAAGGGGATAGAGGTCAATAGTGTCACATGCACAGCCTTGCAACAACAGTGTTCTGAGGGTAGATACTTGGAAAGATACACAGGCTGGATGGGTATAGGAGGAAGAGAGAGAGTGTACCCCTAACTGTTGTTGATGTTAGTTGCCATCGAGTTGGTACCGACCCATAGTGACCTTATGCACAGCAGAACGAAACACTGCCTGATCCTGGGCCAACCTCAGTATTGTTGCCACGCTTGAGTCCATTGATGCTGCCACTTGGCCAATTCATCTCGTTGGGGGTCTTCTATCTATATAAGGGTCTAAAAGAGGATATTTGTACATGGCTATTTACTTTTGTTACAAACACACCTATAAATGTGATGGAGCATACAATGGGCAAAGTGATAGTAAAAAACTTCTAAGAAAACTTCTTTGTTGTTGTTGTTGTTATGTGCCATCGAGTCGGTGCCTTCTTAGATACTATCAAACATCTCAGGACTATAATCTCAGCAGCCTGCATGGTCAATTGGCATAGCATAGTCCACCAAGACAATGTTCTACATCCTATTGTGGTAAGTAGCATTTGGGATCTTAAAAGCCCATGAGTGTGTGTGCATCAAATATTTTTACTTTATTCATGTGTGAAATGTAAAATATAAATGGGGAGCCACAGGGAGGAAGTGGGGAAAATGTTGCAGAGAGAGGACTGTAGTCATTGAGCTGAAACTTAGTGAATGTAAAGCTGATGATATTGTCTGTAAATCTTCACTCCATTCACATAAAAAGTTTTTTAAAATTTTAAAGCTCATGAACAGCCATTTAAGGTGCAACTGTTGGTCTCTTCCTGTCTGGAGGCAAGAAGACTGATGAAAATTGAAGACACTTGAAAACAATTAGTCCAGTGGACTAATGGATTATGTGAACATCAAGTCAGTCTCCACGACCCTGTCACCAAAAGGATTAGATGGTGCCAGGCTACCACTGCCATGTGCTCTGAAACAGATAATATTAGAAGGTCACAGAAAAAATGGCAGAAAATGTAGACTAAAACTCAAAATTAAAAAAAAAAAAAGACTAGGCTTACTGGTCAGAAAAAGACCGGAGGAACCTGAGACTATGCCTCTTGACCACCGTTCAGGTCTGCAAAGGAAGTCACCCTTATGGCCCAGTTTTTAGCCAGGCAATAGATACGCTGTTGTTGTTGTTAAGCGCCGTTGATTTGGTTCCGACCCATAGTGACGCTGTATAGGGTTTCCGAGGAGCAGCTGGTAAGCTAAAACCTCTGACCTTGCAGTTCAAACTGCTTTGCACTCTGACACATTAACCCACAGCGCCACACCAGGATTCCAGATAGGTATATAAGGGGGTAGGTATATAAGGGGGGACAATAACATTAGTAAGGTATGCTCATCATGGAATGACCAATCTTTCAAAGTCAAAAAGGCAACATTTACCTAAGGCCAAAGTTAGAAGGGAAAGGAAGGTGAGTGGAATGAACTAGGAAACATGGAAGAAAGGGGATAACTTGTTACATGGAGGGGATTGCAATCATTGAGATGAAACAAAGTCTATGATTTGGTGAATGTAAAACTAATGATCTTGTCTGTAAACCACTCAATTCACAATAAAAAGTTTTAAAAACTAAGTAGGTATTCTAAACGATGATTTGCTGGTTGCTGTGACAAGCTCGGTTTAGTTACCTGACTCTGAAAAGTAATGAAATCCTGTGTATGTCATTAAGGCGCTATGGTGGCATGGTAAGACAAGCACTAGACTGCAAGGTCGTTAGTACAAACCCTCCAGCTACTCCTCGGGAGAGAGGTGAGGCTTTCTGTTACTGTAAAGATTTATAGCCAGGGTCTCTATGATTCCGAATCTACTGTACAGGCTCTGAATCTCTGCAAGTACACAGAAAGCTTGTTTGAGATGTTGAAGAGACTGCCTTTTCTCTACCTTTTTATTAAGTTACAACCCACATGTGGCCTTCTTTCAGTAAATTGGTTTTAGATAAGATGACTTATCAGTAGCAGATACTGACTTGTTTGTTTTAATCTTCAATATTTCCATTGCTGCCCTTGGTTTACTATTCCACCCTTCTCTCCACCTGACCACAGGGAGTACAACCTCCAGGGACCAGACTGTTAAAGGAACAGAAAGGCAGAATTACTGTGACCAGGCCTTCTTCAGGAGTGCGCAGCAACAACAACAACAAACTCCTATTTGCTGTTATGTTCACTTTCTGAAACAATGTACTAAAAAAAAAAGGAAAAGTGTAGTGTTTGGTACACCTAATAAGCACCTTAGTCATGTGGCGCTGTGGGTCAATGTGCTGGACTGCAAAGTTGGTTTGAACCGCAAGGTCAGTGGTTCAAGTTCACCAGCTGCTCCTTGGAAATTGCACACAGGGCCACTATGAGTCAGAACTGACTCAATGGCACTTAACAACAATGCATACATTGGAGCCCTGGTGTGGCACTATAAGATAAGTATTGGATGCTAATCACAAGGTTGGCAGTTCACACCCAACCAGGCACTCCTCGGAAACCTTATACAGGGCCACTATGAGTCAGACCCAACTTAATAGCCCTTAGCAAACAGACCATACATGCGTGCGTATATGGACACATGAATAGGAAGTGCTGAAATGGGGAAACTACGCTGAAAGCTTTACTTCTTACCAGGCCTGCATTATTATAAAGCCATATGTTAACTCACTTCATACTAGAAGTTATTTCTGTCCTTGCCTCTCCCTAGGGCTCATTGTTGTCTCCTATTACAAATGTGTTTGCCTGTGTTCCAGCAGACCGCACGTGTACTCTACCCACCATGACAAGTGGCAGAGTTCGTCACATGTAGTCATGAAAACATCATCCATGTTTATGTTTGCTTTCTTTCTTCCTGATTTCATGAAGCTGGCTTACCATGAAAACACAAGAAAAAGAGAATGTCCCCAGTTCTCTTGCATCTGGTTAGAGAACTTCCTCCAGTCAGAGTTCATTATTTGGAACTTGTCATTCTATTCCTAGTTCGGTTCGGTGGCATACAACAGATGTGTATTCAGAGCTTACTCGCTGCCAGGCATTGAGGGTACCAAGTCAATACTCTTGGCCTTAAAGGACTTCATAGACTAGACCAAGGGACATGGAATCCTAAACAAATAACTACAGTGATATGAACCAGAGAAGTGTGTACGGGTTGCAGAGGAGGAAATGATGAATTCTGCCTGTGGGAACCAGGGATACCTTCTCTTAGAGGAAAATTAGACTTTCTGTAGCTAGGAATGGAGAGGAGGATTCTAGGAAAAAGCAACAGTATATACAAAAGGTTTCAGAGGGAGTATCCTGAGAAATACTCATTTTTGTCTTGTGGAAAGACAAAGTGAGAGAATTCATTGCTTTTTAAATTGCTGGAACATAAAGCTTATTTTTTGTTTTTCATTTTGTTCTCTTTCATGCTTTACTTTTGGAGAGTTTGGTAAGTACCATTTTAAGGCCTTTAGACATCCAGGCTTCTAATTTAAATGGCAGCCTTAGAATAATTAACTGGTTTTGCTTTGTTTTCTATTTAATACTCAAGAAAGGCAAGGAGGAGCCAGTGCTTGAGAATTCATTGGCAAGACTTTACTACCCTGAAGAATTTTGAATAATTCAAATGCATAAACTACCTGATAACTAATCGTGATTAGAGTCACCTCCCAGACATGTTTGTAAAAACAAGCATCCCACTCCCTTTACTTGGCTTCTGATGTTTCTCAGTACCTCAGATACCTGTGCAGGGACTTTGAACTTTTAAGAAAATGGATTATGGGGACGCTCTCAGTGGATTCCTGGTGTGGCACTGTAGGGTCAGCACTGGACTGCAAATCACAGGGTTGGCAGTTCAAACCCACAAGCTGCTCTTAACAACTAACATCAAGAGAAATAACTTAGGTGTGATTGTAATTCCACAGCAGGAAGAGACGGAAAAAATAAAACTGAGAAAATTGTCCAAAAATAGTTAGAAGAAAACTTCCCAAACGTCATGAAAGACAAGAAGATAGCCATTCAAGAAGGCAAACAAACTCCAAACAAGATAGACCCCAAAAGAAAATCAGCGTATTAAATCAGACTTTTCAAACTCAAAGACAAGGAAAGAATCCTGAGAGCAACTCAGGAAAAACAAAAAGCCATCTACAAAGGAGAACTCTGTAGACTAATAATCTGATTTCTCAGCAGAAACAATGCAGGCAGGAAGACAATTGAATGACCTGTATAAAAGTCTGAAAGGAAAAAATTGCCAACCAAGAAGTAAATACCCAGCAAAATTTTCCATCAACTCTTACGGTGAAATTAGGAAATTTCCAGATAAACAAAAATTAAAAGAAAACTTATATGAGTCATGAAGACTTTTCTTTGCATCCTTAACCCAAAGGTCCTTCACAAACTTTTAGTTCTCAAAGTATTCAGGAGTTGTGCTGTGACAACTGGCTGGGAAAGATGGTATGTTTTAATTCCTAGGAGGCTGTCTTGGCTAAGAAGAGTTATCTCAACCCTAACTAGACCTTGTAGAAAAAGCTGTCTTAACAAAAGCCTCATTGTATTCATGTCCTATTGCTATGAAGGGACAGATACATTCTTAAAACAAAAACACGTGTTTAATAAATTGCCCTGGGTAAAATAGTTATGTTTTTGAGCATGCCTTACAAATTTCAGTGATTTATTTGGATTGTTTGGAAATATTTCATTTGGGGAGGTTAGTACTGACTTGAAAGGATTCTTAATGTTCCCTAAAATAGACTAAAATGTTTTCTTATCTTAGAGTGAGCGGGAGAAACGGGACCGGCTGGAAACCCAAAGGGAGAAGCAGAAGGAATTGATACTGCAGCTCAAAACCCAACTAGATGACCTGGAAACTTTTGCTTACCAAGAGGGCAGTTATGACTCCCTGCCACAGTCAGTGGTCCTAGAAAGACAGCGGGTGAGCAGACGTCAGAGGGCACCTCCATCATTGCCTAAAGCTACCATGGCCCTTCCGGCATGGGCAGGGCATCCTGGCCAGCACAAGGCAAAGGAAATAAATGTATTTCATGGGGCCATTCTCTAATCACACATGGAAAGCTTTGTGGTATGATGACTGAGCCCTGTGTTTTTGGTGACTTATTAATAACGCACTTAGCAACAACAACAGCAATAATAGTAGTTGTTTCAAGTGTTCTTCGGTCAGTTTCGGCTCAAAGTGACCCTGTGTAGAGTTTCTGAGGAGCAGCTAGTGGGTTTGAACCACAAATCATACAATGTACACAAGCTTTGTTTCTGCTGCCCACTATCAGTTGATACAGACTCAAGGATTCCAGACTGTAATACTCTTTACTTAAGCAAGATCTGGGGAGACAGGCAAATCTATTGGAAAAGACAGCTGCCACTTCCTCTTCGTGCTATATTTATGCCTGTGATATGGCTGTTTTTCTGGCTGGGCGAAAATTACCAAGTTTCTATTTGCTTCTGATAATGTGATTGGTATCATAATATTTTTTGACTGTACTACACCTTGTCATTGGAGTCCTGGTGTGGCACTGTGGGTTAATGCATTGGACTGCAAAGTCATTTGAATTGCAAGATCAGTGGTTCAAGCTCACCAGTCACTCCTTGGAAACCCTATACAGGGTCGCTATGGGTCGAAATCAACTCAACGGCACTTAACAACAACAACACCTTGTCATTATGCTGAGATTTTTCTTAGTTGCCTGAATGGGAATAGAATAAGAACTAGAAACTATATCAGTATTTATTCTCTTTAGCCTAAATATCCATACTTGTCCTAAGTGAAAACTGACTGGCCTGCTAGGAAACTTGCAGTGGGTGTGAGTTGTTTCTGTCCTAGAGGAGCTAAGGCGTCTCTTCCTACTAGAAGCAGAATCTGAGCCCCCAGGCTGATCACAGTTACACCATTTTCTCTCATAAATTTGGGAGTTGGTGTGTGTCTTCTGTTTCCATTTCCAGATAGAGGGCATTCTAGTTATAATTCTCGTCCTTCCCCCTAACCCTCTCCCTGGAAAATGCTAGGGAGTCTGCTCACTGCATGTGGTTTCGTAGGTCATCATAGATGAGTTAATCAAGAAACTGGACATGAACCTGAATGAAGACATTAGCTCACTCTCCACTGAAGAACTGCGTCAGCGTGTGGATGCTGCTGTGGCTCAGATCGTCAACCCAGCCCGAGTGAAAGAGCAGTTGGTTGAGCAGCTAAAAACTCAGATCCGAGACCTCGAGATGTTCATCAGCTTCATCCAAGGTCAGAGGAGTGGGTGGAGAGGGAAGGGTGGATGTAATAATAAATCACATGTCTTCTGAGGTCTCGTACCTAATGGTGCCAGTTCTTGGTGTACTGTTTAAGAGGGTTGATAACCTAGTAAGGGAAACAGTATGGTAGAATGGGGAAAATTAGGGATTTAGAACCAACCAGTTAAATCCCAGCTCTGTCACTTGGCTGGCTTTGTGTTCTTGGGCAGGTTACTGAACTCACTAGTGTCACTCTCCTCATCCACAGAACGACAGTTCAGTCTTCATTCACCAAACAAGTATTTATAGAGCCGGTCACTGTCGAGCACAGCCCAGCAAGACCCTTGGCTGTCCATTTATAAAGTTCATGGTGGTTGTGGTTAAGGGCAATCAAGTTGGTTTCAACTTATAGCAACCCTGTACAGGGTTTCCGAGGAATGGCTAGTGGGTTTGAACTGCCAATCTTGTGGTTAGCAGTTCAATGCTGATCCTACAGCACCACACCAGAACACCATAGTGGTGGTGGTGGTTTTGTGCCGTGGAGTCAGTTCCAACTCATAGCAACCCTATATATGGTTTTGGTGTAGGTATTTTTGTTGTTTGGTGCCATCGAGTCGGTACCGACTCATAGCGACCCTGTGCACAGCAGAACGAAGCACTGCCTGGTCCTGGACCAACCTCACACTTGTTGCCATGCTTGAGCCCATTGATGCAGCCACTTTGCCAATCCATCTTGCTGGGGGTCTTCCTCTTTTTCTCTGACCCTCCATATATCCCTCTCCAGTGACTGGTCCCTCCTGACAGTATGTCTTGTCGAGGTCCTATGTCGGGTTCCAGCCTCGACAAGGAAGTGTGGGTGTCACGAAGAACGGAGATCTGGTGGCGAAAGTGATAGAGAAAGAGAGAGAAAAAATATATACAAAAAAGACAGACACACAGATATGATGCAAGCTGGCAGGTAGACAGATCTGCAAACCTGTTGCCTAGCATTGCCCAGCATGGCACAGCATTGCATGCAGAACTCACTCTGCCTCAAGCCTTTATTCTTTAGGGAGGGATTTGTTACAAAGGAAGGATGTGATTAAAACAGGATACAGAACTGAGATGTGATTAATCATTCAAAACAGGACATAATGATTCACAGGAACAACTTTTAAGATATTTTCAATAGTTTTTCTTAACAATCTAACATTTTTATTTTTACAGAAAAAAAGGTTCAATCAAGCTGTTATATATTAACTTTTAGGCTTAAATGATCTAGAGTAGCGACGTGCGATTTCTTAAGGATACATAACATAAAGCAAGGTTCCTGAAAGGAGCCAAGCTGTCTCTGTACACTTTGCAAACTTTTGTTTGTGAGCAAGATCTCAGGCACCGGGCTTCATTTATCTATACCTGAAGTGCTACATTGTTCTTAATATGCCTATATACTTTCAGGAGGAAGGAGAGCATCTGGGTTAAACTGATTATATTTAGAGGTGGTTTAATGGGGCTGCCACTGATCAACCCAGGGTCTGCGTATGCTGTCCCCAGCAATGTCCAAAGTATGAGAGATGAAGTCTGGCCATCTTGGCCTCCGAGGAGCACTCTGGCTGTGTTTCTTCCTACACAGATCTATTTGTTCTTTTAGCAGCCCGTGGCGCCTTCAATATTCTTAAATACCATAACTTGAATGCGTCAATTCTTCTATGATCTTCCTTATTTCCTTATTCGCTATCCATCTTTCGCATGCATATGAGATTATTAAAAATACCGTGGCTTACGTCAGGCGTACCTTAGTTTTCAAGTTGACATCTTTGCTCTTCAACACTTTAAAAAGGTCTCGTGCAGCAGGTTTGCCTAATGCAGTACATCGTTTGATTTCTTGACTGCTGCTTTCGTGAGTGTTGATCATTGATCCTGAAAAAATGAAGTCTTTGATAACTTCAATCTTTGTGCCATTAATAAGAATGTTGTTTATTGGTCCAGTGGTGAGGATTTTTGTTTTCTTTACATTGAGATGCAATCCATACTGAAGGCTGTGGTCTTTGATCTTCATCAGTAAATACTTTAAGTCCTCTTCACTTTCAGCAAGCAAGGTTGTATCATCTGCGTATTGCAGGTTGTTAATGAGTCTTCCTCCAATCCTGATGCCACGTTTTTCTTCATATAACCCAACTTCTTGGATTATTTGCTCAGCATACAGGTTGAATAAGTATGGTGAAAGAATACAACCTTGTCACACACCTATCCTAATTTTAAACCATTCAGTGTTCCCATGTTCTGTTCAAACAGCTGCCTCTTGGTCTATGTACAAGTTCTTCATGAGCACAATTAAGTGTTCCAGAATACTCACTTCGCAATGTTGTCCATAGCTTGTCATGATCCACACAATTGAAAGCCTTTGTGTAGTCAATAAAGCCAGGTAAACATCTTTTTTGGTATTCTCTGCCATCAGCCAAGATCCATCAGACATCAGCAATGATATCCCTCACTCCACGGCCTCTTCTGAATCTGGCTTGAACTTCTGGAAGTTCTCCGTCAATATATGGTTGCAGCCGTTTCTGTGTTACCTTTAGTAAAACTTTACTTGCATGGGATATCAAAGATATTATCCGATGATTTCCGCATTCCGTTGGGTCGCCTGTCTTTGGGATGTGCACAAATACGGATCGCTTCCAATCAGTTGGCCAGATAATTGGCTTCCAAATTTCTTGGCATAGATGAGTGAGTGCCTCAAGTGCCTCCTCACTTTATTGAAAGATATCAATTTTTATTCCATCAATTCCTGGTGCCTTGTTCTTTGCCAATTCTTTTAATACACTTAGACTTCTTCCTTCAGGATCATTGGCTCTTGATCATATGCTATCTCTTGAAATGGTTGAACATCAACAATTTCCTTATGGTACAGTGACTCAGTGTGTGTCAAGTTGATTTCGACCCATAGCAACCCTGTATATGGTTTCCAAGGAGGAGCTGGTGAGCTTGAACTGCCGACCTTGCAGTTCAAACAACTTTGCAGTCTGATGCATTAGACCACAGTGAATATTATTTTTTCCAGAAAAATCTGCCATTAAGGGATAACAAGCGTTTTCTCTGTAACTTCTGACCACAGATGAAGGGGGAAGCCCCTTGCAGACAGGTGACGGGCACTGTGAGTGCAAGGCCAGTGGGAAGACAGGAAGTGGTTCCACCAGAACTGGCGGCAGCAGCAGACTGCCCCCAGGAAATGGCAGAGGTAAGTACACCTTCCAGAACAGGCAAATCCAGAAAGACAGAAAGTAGATTGATTCATGGTTGCCTAGGATAGAGGGATTGGGGTGAAATGGAGAGGCTCGCTAATCGTAGGGCATCTCTTTTTGGATTGATGAAAAGATCCTGCAATTTATTGTGATGGTTGTACAACTTTAAATGTACCCGCAGCAACAACAAAAAAGGAGTTCTACATTTTCAATGGATATGTTATGTGGTACATGAATTATATTTCAATAAGGCTGTTGTTAACAAAACCAAATGAAAGAGGTAAGTCCAGTTACAACCTAGGTGGCTCTTAGCTGCGTGGGCTCAGATTGTGTATCTCAGAAACAAGACCTGAGCTCAGCCTCTAACTGTTGGATGTGCCTCTGAGCAGGGGGTCTCGCACTCATGAATCGTTGTCCTTTTTCACAGGGAAGCCAGAAGACGTGAAGAGAGTTCGGGAGATGGGGCTGCACCTGATGCGGCGAGCCCTGGCTGTGCTCCAAATCTTTGCTGTTAGCCAGTTTGGCTGCGCCACGGGCCAGATTCCCCAAACCCTGTGGCAACGGGGCCAGTGTGACAGGGACTACTCTCCCTTACTACAGAGGCTGGAATTATCAGTAGACCGAGTTAAACAACTGGCCTTGAGGCACCAGCCACACGACCATGTCATCACCTCTGCCAACCTCCAGGACCTCTCTCTGGGAGGCAAGGACGAGCTGACCATGGCTGTGCGAAAGGAGCTGACGGTGGCCGTGAGGGACCTGCTGGCCCACGGGCTGTACGCCGCCTCTCCAGGCATGAGCCTTGTCATGGCCCCCATTGCTTGTCTGCTTCCAGCCTTCTCCTCAGCCCCTGAGACCATGCATCCCTGGGAGCTCTTTGTCAAGTACTACCATGCGAAGAATGGTCGTGCTTATGTGGAATCTCCAGCCCGGAAGCTGTCCCAGTCGTTTGCCTTGCCTGTGGTGGGGACTACTGTTGTGACCCCCAAACAGAGTCTACTGACAGCCATCCACATGGTGCTGACAGAGCATGACCCTTTTAAGCGCAGTGCAGATTCCGAGCTAAAGGCCTTGGTGTGCATGGCATTGAATGAGCAGCGACTGGTGTCCTGGGTGAACCTCATCTGCAAGTCGGGGTCACTCATTGAGCCCCACTACCAGCCCTGGAGCTACATGGCACACACAGGCTTTGAGAGTGCCCTCAACCTGCTCAGCCGCCTTAGCAGCCTCAAGTTCAGCCTCCCCGTAGACCTGGCTGTGCGCCAGCTCAAGAACATCAAAGATGCCTTTTGAGACAAATGCCCTGGTTCCTGAGCAGTGCCTCACTCTGTAGAGCTAGATGGATTAGTCTTCCAGGATGGGAGGAGGGCTTACAGATCTTCCCTGATCCTACATCAGTGGCCAGCCAAATGACTGCAAAGTCTGTTATCTCAACAACTTAGCATCTCAGAAAGATATGTGGGAAACCAATGTATTACGAAGGTTCTGCCTGGGAGTGTGACCACAGAATGCATATGGGGACGTATGTGTACACCTATGTAAAAGATACCCATTGTGACACAGTTGTGCACCAGCCTGCCATGCCATGTAAGAATTTTTAGAAAACTCAAGTTGCTTTAATTGTTCTCTGTATAGCAGTGACAAGAGTTGTTGGTCCCGGAAGACTTCACGTGAGGTTCCTGTTAGTCAGGTTGGGAGCCACCTTCCTTTACTTGCTGTGGGTCTGAGAATCCTTGGGTTAAAGTTTAAATTTCTCTTTAAGAATACTGATTCCTCTTTCTTCCTGACCCCAGGATGGGCGGAGCTGTCTCTTAAACTAGGAATGAGATTCTCTGAGAACAACCTTTCCAAGGGAGTTAGTCTCAAGTTGCTTTTTCTTGTGAAAACTGAGAGCTGTCCCTGCCCTGATAGTGCTCTTCTCACAGCCCAGACAGTGGTCTCCTTGTTTTCTTGGAGCAGAGTTGTTTATGAGTAAAGAGAACCAGGGTCTGAGAGTGTGTCCTCTGGCAAGTAGACTTTATTCTGTACTGCCATCAAGACTGGTAAGCCTTTTCAGAAATAAGTATACAAAAGATCTACTTGAGAGCCTCCTGCCCGTGGGCACACACCATCGGTAAGCAGCAGCAGCAGTTCCTCTTGGGGTTTGGTTCATCAGGCACCACTTGTCTTGGAGGCAGGCTGATGAAGGAGCCTGATCTTGCTTCTCCTTGAGATGATGGCTACAGTGTATTGTAGTCTGTTCTCACTATAGGTACTAAAACAGAGGTATTGATAATTCCAGCAGATTGCTGTTTACAGACAAGAGGACTATTCCTGTGGTCCCATCTGGTCTTCAGTATTTTAGCCTTGTTAGTTCATACTTCTGTCTGCTTGTTGTAGGTACTGCTCCAGGAGTGACCAAAGATTGGGTGAAATGTATAACCTGGAAAACCAAATGGGCTCCAAGCATGCCTGATTCAGAATCGTTTTCATGTGTTGCCGGCTGCACTTTCTCTGTGCACTATTGCACGGTACATTTTAACTTAAATCTTTTGTTTAGCAACATGTTACTTATTTAACTTCATTATTGATGTTTGGGTAGAATTACTGCACCTGTGTGAAAGAATTTAAGTGTAAAATGATGTGAAAAAAGATACATCTGTGATTGGTAATAAAATCATAGTATTTTGTGTAAGTTCTCTGCAAAGATCTTGGAGACTAACCCTCGTCTATGTTTTCTAAGTCCACCATGGCATTGTTGGCCCATTTGATCCAAATCAGTCTTTGAGAGTTATCTGGCTCTTGACCTTCCTGCCTCCTCCTTGACCTGGATCGCCATTTTGGTTTCCCATCATACTGCTTCACTGAAAAGTACACGTAGCATCACCACCACCCCACCCACCCCAGCCCAGGCTGCAGGCCCATTCACACAGCAGGTCTCACCACATCTGCCACTGTTGGGACTGTTGCTCTGCATCCACTTGTCAGGAAGTCATTTGGGGTGGACGATAATGACAAATCCCTGGAATCACCCCAGTAGTGTCTTTTTTGAATCCTTACATAAACTGATATAGTAAAAGGCTTTGTGTGTGTGATCTTAATGTAACTTACACTACTTGGAGCCCTGGTGTGGCACTGCAGGATAATGCACTGGACTGCAAGGTCAGCGGTTCAAACACACCAACTGCTCCTCGGAAACCCTAAACAGGGTCACTATGAGTCGGAACCAACTCCACGGCACACAAACACCACAACCAACCACATTAAGGCCAAAACCAAACCCACTGCTGTGAAGTCTAACTCCTAGCAAACCTCTAGGACAGAACAGACTGCTCCATAGAGTTTCTGAGACGAACTTCACAGGAGCAGACAGCCTCATTTTTCTCCTGCGGAGTTGGTGTTAAGTGCTGTTGAGTTGATTCCAACTCCTAGTGATCCTGCATAGGGTTTTCAAGGAGTGGCTGGTGAGCCCAAACTGACAACCTTGGCGATTCAAACTGACCTTGCAATCCAGCGCATTAACCCACAGCACCTCACCAGTAGCTGGTGGCTTTTAAGTCGCTGACTGTGGTTAACAGCCCAGCACTCAAGCTACTATGCTATCAGGCTTCCTGGACTTTTAAGGCAGTGTTCCCATTTTTCAGCTGAGGAAAGTGAACCCCACAGGCTTACCTGCGGGGGAGAGCTGAGATTTGAACTCAGATTGCCTGGCTCCAGACCCTGTTGTCTTTCCACTCTGTCATACTACATCCCATTGTAGGTTTTAGATTTTTTGTCACCTTCACACTCATTCCACCATCACACTAGGGAGAAGAAGGTATTTTGCACATACCTGCCAGGAATTACAGCTGCCAGAAGATTGGGCTACAGGGAAATGGACAGTCAGAGCTCTGCCAAGTTCTTTATGAAACCATAAGGTATGTATAGACAGTCCAGCCAGCACCCCAGCATTCACTCACATCACCTGGATCAGAACTGAGGACAAAGCTCTATTTTTGGCTTAAGAGTGAGGCAGACGGAACAAGGGAGGAGAGGGGAGCAGTCAGCCCAGGACTATAGGACTGTGCAAGAATGGAAAGAAAAAAAGCCATGGATAGCCAATGAAAGTGCAGAGTCACTGGGAAAATGAAGTATGATCCGAGAAGCATTGTTAAGCGATTTCTAAGGTGTGTATTTATTCATTATTGAGCACCAACCAACTGTGTGAGTCAGGCTAGATGCTGAGGAGAGAGAGAAAACATACTCCCTGCCCTCAAGAAGTACACGATTTTAAGAAAGAGTTAACCCAAATCAACTGGAGATGGAGTAGCTTGTTAAAACAGATTGCTGACTCCTACCCCCAGAATTTTTTATTTAGTAGGTCTGGGATGAGGTCTGAGAATTTTCATTCCTAGTAAGTTTCCCTTAGCGTTCTAGTGTGGCATTATAGGATAAGCACTGGACCTCAAGGTCAGTTTGATTGATGGTTCAAACCCACCAGCCACTCCTTGGAAACCCTATACAGGGTGGCTATGAGTTGCAACTAATTCCACAGCCCTTAATAACAAATCCATCTCCCTGCCGCTCCTCTGTTAGTTTGTCGTACTTTGGTGGCTTACATGTTGCTGGGATGCTGAAAGCTATGCCACTGGTATTTTAAGTACCAGAAGGGTCACCCATGATGGATAGGTTTCAGCAAAGCTTCCAGACTTAAGACAAGGAAGGTTCGGCTGACTAATTCTGTAAACTTGGCCACTGAAAACCTCTATGAATAGCAATGGAACACTATTAGCTCCAGAACATTTAATATTGAAATATGAATAGCATCAGAATATTATCAGATATAGTGCCAGAAGATGAACCCCTCAGGGTGGAAGGCACTCAAAATATGACTCACCTTGATGTAAATGGAATAAAGCTTTCAGGATCTTCATTTGCTGGGTTGGGGCACAACGCAAAATGAGAAACAGCTGCAAACATCTATTAATCAGAGTATGGATTATACAAAGTATGAATCTAGGAAAATTGGAAGTTGTCAAAAAAATGAAATGGAATGTTTAAAGATCAATATCCTAGGCATTCATTGAAATGGACTGGTATTGGCCATTTTGAATCTGACAGTCATATGGTTTACTATTCTAGGAATGACAAATTGAAGAGGAATGGCATCACATTCATCATTAAAAAGAATATTTCAGAATCCATCTTGAAGTACAAGTCTATGATAGGATTATAGCCATGCCCAGTTAACACCATTATTACTCAAATTCACGCACCAACCACTAAAGCCAATGATGATGAAATTGAAGAATTCTACCAACTTCTTCAGTCTGAAATTGATCAAACATGCACTGAAGATATACTGATAATTACTGGTAATTGGAATACAAAGGCTGGAAACAGATCAGTAGTTGGGAAATATGGCCTTGGTGATAGAAATAATACTGGAGATCACATGATAGAATTTTGCAAGACCAATGACTTCTTGATTGCAAATATCTTTTTTAAACAATATGAAAGATGACTATACACATGGATCTTACCAGATAGATTTCACAGATATCAAATTGACTATATCTGTGAAAGAGATAGTGGGAAAGCTCCAATATCATCAGCCAAAACAAGGTCAAGAGCAGACTGTGGAACAATCAATTGATCATTAAGCAAATTTAGGCAAAAGCTCAAGGAAATTAAATCTACAAGATCCAAAATATGACCTTGAACTGAATTTAGAGATCATCTCAAAACAGATTTAATTCAGTACACACTAATGACCGAAGACCAGAAGAGTTGTGGGATGACATCAAGAATATTATACAATTATCAGGACTGATTGTGAGGGTTGGAAATGTAAAGGTAGACGTTTTATAGCAAGGAGGGGAGTGACTAACTTTTCAGTCTAGGAGCGGAGGTCCCTAGAACCATCAAGGGAGAAGAGCAGAGAGCGGGACCCTACCCAGAGAAGCAGTGATGCCTGAAATGGAGCCAGAGATGATGACGTGGAACGATGAAGCAGCTGGAGACTTTAGATCCAGAGAGGGAGAGCGACTGTGTGCTGAAGACCTGGGGGGTACAGGGGAAGGATTGCAAGGAGGGGATTGTAACCATGGCAATGAGACGATATATGATAGAATGAATGTAAAACTAATGTTCTCCCATGTAAACTATCACATAATTCATAATAAAACATTAAAAAAAAAAAGAATACAGGAAGAAAGCAAAAGATAATTAAGAAGATAAGAAGGAAAAGAACAAAATAATGTCCAAAGAAACTGAAACTTGCTCTCCAGTGCAGAGATGCTAAAGCAAATGGAAGAAATGAAGAGGAAAAAGAACCGAACAGAAAATCTCAAAGGGCAGCTCAAGAAGACAAAGTCAAACCAAAGATGGAGGCAGAGATGAGGACATGGAGAGAGGGAGCAGCTGAGGACTGAAGACTCCGGACTCATGGAAAGAGAGGGACTGGGTACTGGCAACCAGGAGGCAAGCTTACAGAATGTGCTCTTTGGTTGTTTAAATTATTATATATTCCTGAGTGTTTCTGCGTACACACACACCGCCCAAAAAAGGGGGCAATGGAAGCAAATACTGTTGAATGATGATGCATGGAGGAGATTATAATCGTTGCAATGAAACGATGGTGTAGAGCTGATGTTCTCCCAGGTAAACTAGCACTCAATTCACAATAAAAACTTAAAAAAAAAAAGACAAAGTCAAGTATAATATAATGTGCAAAGACCTGAAGTTAGAAAACCAAAAAGAAAAAACATTTCTCAAGAAAGAACTGAAGGAAAACCTTGTAATATTGAATACTGACTTGTAATATTGAAGGATTCTATGGGTAAAATATTGAATGATACAGAAAGCATCAAAAATGATGGAAGAAATAACACAGAGTCACTACATCAAAAAGAAATGTTTGATGTTCAACCATTTCAAGAGATAGCATATGACCAAGAGCCAGTGGTACTGAAGAAAGAAGTCCAAGATGCATTGAAGGCATTGGCAAAGAACAAGGCTCCAGGAATTGATAGACTGTAACTTGAAATCTTTCAATAAGCTAATGTAGCATTGGAGGCACTCACTAATCTATGCCAAGAAATTTGAAGACAGCTAGCTAGCCAACTGATGAGAAATGATCCAGATTTGTGACCATTCTTAAGAGGAATGACCCAACAGAATGTGGAAATCATCGGACAATATCATTAATATCACATGCAAGTAAAAGTTTGCTAAAGATAAGTCAAAAACAATGCAACAGTACATTGACAGGAAATTGCTAGAGGTTCAAGTCAGATTTAGAAGAGGATGTGGAATGAGGGATATCATTGCTGATGTCAAATGGATCTTGGCTGAAAGTACAGAATACCAGAAAGATGTTTATCTGTGCTTTATTGACTGCAAGGGTTTTCGACTGTGTGGATAATGATAAACTATGGACAACATTTTAGGGCATGAGTATTCTGGAATAATTGTGTTCATGGGGAATCTGTACATAGACCAAAAGGCAATTGTTCAAACAGAACAAGGAGACACTGAATGTTTTAAAATCAAGAAAAGTGTGTGCCAGGGTTGTATTCTTTCACCATATTTATTCAATCTGTATGCTGAGCAAATAATCCAAAAATCTGGATTACTGAAAAACATGACATCAGCATTAGGGGAAGATTCATTAGCAACCTGCAATATGCAGATGATACAACCTGGCTTGCTGGAAGGGAAAAGGACTTAACGTATTTACTCATAAAGGTTAAAGAGCACAGGCTTCAATATGGGCTGCACCTCAATGTAAAGAAAGCAAAAATCCTCATCACTAGACCAATTAATAACATCTTAATAGAGAAAATGTTGAAATTGTCAACAAATTCATTTTGATGGACTCACTATCAACAGTCATTGTAACAACAGTCTGAAAATCAAATGACATATTGCATCAGGGAAATCTGCTTCACAAGACCTCATTAAAGACCTTAAATATCTCTTTTAGAGCAAAAATGTCAGTTTGAGAACTAAGCTATGCACCTGACTCAAGCCATGGTATTTTCAATAGCCTCATATGCATGTGAAAGTTGGACAATGAATAAGGAAGACTGTAGAAAAATTGATGCATTTGAGTTGTAGTGTTGGTGCAGAATATTAAAAGTACCATGGACTGCCAGAAAAACAAACATATCTGTGTTGGAAGAAGTGGAGCCAGAATGCTGTTTAGAAGCCAGGATGGCTGACTTCATCTCTCATACTTGAGACATTTTATAAAGAGAGACCAGTTCCTGGAGAAAGACATCAGGGAGAGGGTCAGTGAAAAGAAGGAAAATCCCCAATGAGATGGACTGACACAGTGGGAAGAGCAATGGGCTAAATAAAATGGAACAACGGTTGTGAGGATGGTGCAGGTCCGAGCAGTGTTTCGTTCTGTTGTGGATAGGGTAGCTGTGAGTTGGAACAGCAAAGCTGCAGAAACAAAGGGTCTAGGAGAAGACTACAGGGGCTGAAATGGACAAGGTAGTGTGGTGGGTGTAACAGGAAGGATGCTAGGTTGGAAATGAAAGGAGACCTAACTGTACATCACAAAACTCTGGACTTTGTTGCTGTAGAACTGTCCTAAGGAGAGGCTAGAGTAGATGATTTGTGATGTTCCTTCCAAAATAAACACACTGGACTGCTAACCATAAGATACATGTTTTGAGCAGCCAGCCACTCCCCAGGAGAAAGATGAAGCTTTGTGCTCCCAAGATGATTTAAAACCTCAGGGTCCCTATGAGTTGAAACCGACTGGATGGCACTTAACAACAAGAACAAAATGTAAAGATGAAACTACCTAATTAGAGTGATAAACCATTAGAATGTGGTAGTGAGAGCTGCTGAGGAAATTGGTCCCCAGGAGAACATGGGAACATCAGAAAGTTAATTGATTCCACATCTTACCTCAAGACCAATTCTATAGGATGGGCTCTCCTTTTGAACTCCATCTAAAAACATTCTTCCTGGGAGTGATGGAAAATTATTCCATTTAAGTACCAACCTGAGTTTCAGACCTAGATTTGAATCCCATCTATGCTATTGGTTAGGTTCATTCCAAACAAGGGTATATATCCTCTAGTAATCTCATATCCTCATGAACCAACTAGACAGCATTTAACAACAACATATGGGAAGGAAATACTCCATATGCAGAGTGCTGTGGATTTAACAGGTTATGAATTTATATCAATAAAGTGCCTAGCCCCTTGTCTGGCCCAGAACAAGTAATCAGTATGACAACGTGGTAAACAGCATTTCTGGACTGTTGAGTCTGAGTTCCAGCTCCGCCACTTAACAAGCTCTGGACTTTGAGCAAGTTGTTTAAATTCCCTAAATCTCAGTTCCTTTAACGAGAGAATGGAGATAGTGATAATACCTATTGCCTAGTGTTGTTACAAGGATCAAATGAAATACTGCACATAAATGTAAATGATTAACTCTGCTTGACACAGGTTAACAACTGCTGTTTCCACCATCCTTGTCCTTCACTTCTCCCACTGCTTATTCAAGTTGGTAAAGTCAGTTGTTGTTGTCAGGTGCCATCGAGTCGGAACCGACTCATAGCGACACCATGCACAGAACGAAACAATGTCCGATCCTGAGCCAACCTCACTACCGCTGTCACACTTGACACCATCAGTGATGCCACTTGGCTGATCCATCTCGTTGGGGGTCTTCCTGTTTTTCTCTGACCCTCCATCTTACCCAGCATGACATCCTTCTCCAGCGACTGTTCTCTCCTGACAATATGTCCAAAGTATGAGAGAGGAAGCTTAGCCGGTAAAGTCAGTGACATCCTGTAAATGCTGGGAAGAAGAGCGTTCGCGTTCATTTGATTAATCCTTGTCTTTCCTTTTTTCAGAGCCTCACAAAGTGCACAAGGTAGACACCAAACAAATAGCCCATTTTGTTCTTTGTATCTTCTAAGGCAAAAATCGTAGAGTTCAAACGGTCCTCCTAGCGCCAAGGAAGAGACGGCAATAGAGCAGAATTCCTTTACCCTATTACCAGAAATACGGATAAAGTTTGATTCAAAAAACCGCTCTGCCAGGCCCTACTCCTTCCTCACGAGCTACTTCCGCCCACAATACAGACTCAGACACATCAAAGAAGCGTGGCGCAACTTAAGGGACGATACCGGAAATGAGGTCACTTCTCTCCGGGGTGAAAGGTCAGAGGAAGTACCGTCTCTTCCTTTCTGCTGTCGGCCTGGGTGGCTACTGTCGGTAGGTAGAGCCTTGGAAAGGGTCTTCCAATCTGCTTCCATCCGCAGCCGGGGTACCGGGTTACGGGGCGGCGTCGGGTGCGTTCTGTTCCTCGGGCTTTGGCGGCTTAATAGGGGATCCTGTCGTGCGAGCAGGGTCGGCAGGGAGCGCAAGCTAAAGATCGGGCTTATGGCCTGGGCTTGCGGGCAGCACTCAGCCCAGAGGGTCCTTGACTCGCCAGATGTCTGAGTGACTTCTTTTCCTTGCTCCCTGCAGAAATGGGCAAGTTCATGAAACCCGGGAAGGTGGTGCTGGTCCTGGCCGGACGCTACTCCGGACGCAAAGCCGTCATTGTCAAGGTACCAGCTTCAGGGACTAATACACCCGCGTGTCGCGGAAGCCGGGACGGCTCCGGAGGTTCCACTGAGTGTTGCTGGTTGAGAGAGTGGGTTCATGGGGATTTTTGAGAAAATGCAAACTAAAAACAAACGAAATGTATTGGGCACCTAATAACTAAAGTATTCTCCACTAAAAGAGATTTTCAGTAACAAAGATTAAGTGCTGTCGAGTCGATTCCAACTCAGCGACCCTGTAGCTGGTGGGTTTGAACCGCCGACCTGTGGTCCGCAGTCCAGCGGACCCATGAGTCTAAATCAACTCGATGGCACTTACCGTCAACATAAACCTTTTTGGATTTCCATGTACCCTTCTATCCCCTCCTGCCAGAGTGCCCTGTGTTCTAGCCACACATTATTGCTTTTCGCTGTTCGGACACTGGGGCACCTCTGACTCACTTCCACCTCCTGAAATTGGTCTAAAGGTGGTAGAATGTGCAGGCTTTGTAGCTGGGCTGCCGCTGTTTACTTTGATTTCAGACTTTACCCCATAAGTAGTGTAACCAGGAGTCCATAATTGATATGGTTAAAAGCGTTTAACGTCCTGGTGTAGTGCTGTGGGATAATGCTTTGGAGAAAGATCAGTTTTAACCACAAGATCAGCGGTTCAAATTCACCAGCTGCTCTCCAGGAACCCCGTATGGTTCAGAACCTACTTAGAGGCACTTAACAATTAGCACAATGGTTAATGGTTCAACCCCATCCAGAGGTGCCTCAGAATACAAGCCTGGTAATCTATGGAGCAGTTTACTGCACATGCGGAGTTACCATGAGTTGGAATTGATGGCAACCGATAACAGCAGTGTAACTATGAGGGTTGTGAGATGCACACACTTCGTAAATGTTTGTTATTTTCAAATTCCTTGCCTTTTCCTGTTACTCTCTGGGCATCAAATATGACTTACCTAGTATTGGGGTTTTTTGTTGTTTTCCTTCTACTGAGTGGGTCTCAAGACATCCGGTGTTGGGAGTTTTCCTTCCACACCTTCCCTACATCTAGCGCAGTGCTTGAGTAGACAGTTAATATGATGTGTAATTCTTTCATTTAGAACATTGATGATGGTACCTCCGATCGCCCCTACAGCCATGCTCTGGTGGCTGGAATTGACCGCTATCCCCGCAAAGTGACAGCTGCCATGGGCAAGAAGAAAATTGCCAAGAGGTCAAAGATCAAGTCTTTTGTGAAAGTTTATAACTATAATCACCTCATGCCTACCAGGTGAGCATCTCAAGAAGTGAGAATGAATCCAGAGGCAGCCTTGGTGGAAAGGGACACCGTTTCAAATTCAACTTATAAAGTAGCTGTAGTTCCCAATCTTCTTGTCTCTGTTACCTAACTTGGAGTCCTATTTCACTTGAAGCTGTAGATTAGTCTTTGTCTGTGAAAAGTCTGCCTTAAGCTGTCTCCTTACCTATAAGTTCTTTGGATGTTGAATACTGATGGTTCATCTGTTTCCATAGTAAACACAGGCATAGGGTCTGGTCCACCCTCTAGTTTAATCTAGGCTGTCAAAAATGATTGGTTAGTGAGTCCATTTAACTGCTGGGGGTCCTTAAGCATGTCACTATCGTGGTATAAAGATTACAGACTACAAGACTTGGGAAAGTCCCAAATGAGAATTGCCCAGAGCTGGCAGCGTGTCCCTACAGTTTGCTACCTTAAAGGTGGTACATTCGTTCAGTATGATGACTTATAAAGATGCGTAGCTCTTAGGTGCTGGGGGCTGAAATTTACAGCTGCTAGCTTCATAACTTTTGCATTTTTATAGTGAGACTTGGTATAGGCAGAACTTGAACATCACTAAATCAGCAGTGGCATAGAAATATAAAGTAGTTGTGGAGAGTTGAGAATAAAAGTGTCAAATTTTTCAGTGGCTTGGATCCATGGAAATGAATCCATTAAAATTAGGAGTTTCCCAAAAATGTTGTTAGGAGAGGGGGCAGACCAGCCCCTATACCTGTTGTTTACTGTGGATGGAAACATAGGAAACAACCTTTACCCAACATCCAAGGGATTTACAGGTGAGACCGCTTAGGCACAGCTTTCAATGAGTGGTTTATCCCCCAGTGTCCCAGGAAAGCTTGGACTGTGTGAAGGCCCTGACAGCACTTGAACTGGTCCTCCCTCCCCTGCTATCACTCCCCAGGTACTCTGTGGATATCCCCTTGGACAAAACAGTTGTCAACAAGGATGTCTTCAGAGACCCTGCCCTTAAGCGCAAGGCCCGCCGGGAGGCCAAAGTCAAATTTGAGGAGAGGTAAGTAGGCTTTGGTTGTTAACTACTGGGATACAGTGTCACTGTTCTTACAAGGAATTTCATTTACCTGTTGATCTCTTCATCAATGTCATTTTTTTCCCCCACCTCTAGGTACAAGACAGGCAAAAACAAGTGGTTCTTCCAGAAGCTGCGGTTTTAGATCCCTTTTTCTTTCAGTCATTAAAAATGCAAAAAATCCCTGTGTCTGACTCTTGCATGTGTTTTTGGACTGGGAATGGGAACATTGCTGGAATGCTAGACATTTGGGTAGTAGAGAAGGACTAGGAAAATTAAAAGTTAAATCTTAACTTTTTCTGAGATTTGAACTAGTATCCTCAGCCTTGTAATCTTTTAGTGATCCCTTAATGGGTAAAGCGTGGTCTACTGAACTGTTTCTTGATGGCTTTTTTGACTGTAGAGTTCATTTTAATCAACTTTTAGAAAAGACATATACATCATTTGTTGACAAAATCTCATTGATTTTTCAATATACTTTGTCCACAAGCTTTCTTATTCCCTTATTTTAAAAGGTTTTAGGCTGAGCTTCATGCCATGAATGTATTCCTTCACTTATTCATCAGAGGTGAATCTTCTTCCTTCAAGGGCTGCTTTCATGAGACCAAACAGGTGAAAGTCTGATGGAGCAAGAACAGGACTATAGGGAGTGTCAACAGTTGTGGGCAGACCTGTGGACGTGCATTGTCATGCAAGATCACAAAGCCCTTGGGTAGCAATCCTGTGCATTTAATATGAAGTTTAAGCTTCAGCTCTTCAGTGAGCCTCTGATGAGCACTGTTGATGGCTGAACCTTTTTTCCTGATAGTGTTCAATACTGACCCTTGAGCATCCCAGAAAACTGTTAAGCATTAATTTTCCAGGTGATGGTTGCCTTGAACTTTTTCTTGGTTGTCAATTTCCATTCCATACTCTGCCATTTACTCTCAGGCTCCTAGTGTTGAATCCATGTTTCTTCACCAATAAAGATTTTTTGTTCCTGATAGCTTTTTATGGGGTAATTCTTTCCTGAGCAGAATTGGCATTCTTGACTTTGGCCTACTACATGCCAGGAGAACATTTTCCCCTCCCCATGTTAAGGCATTGAAAACTACCCTGGCTGGAGACCAGGATTCTGAAACGTAGAACTGGTGGGAGTCAGCTGGATGGTTTTGTTCTACCAGTTTGCTGGGGTCCGGTTCTAGAGAACCACAGCTGTGGTTAAGTGACAATTAGCAAATTCATGGGGTTTTGAGTTGAATTTATGTAAAGCAGAAGGTATATTACCCAGTGTACCTCTCCTACTGCCAGTTTAGGAAGTTGGAGTTGAAGGGATTCTGTAGGACAGGAATCTGCAGAGGAGATTGCTATGCCTCTTCTGCAAATGAACAAAGATAAAGATTCTACCAAATTCTCAGTGTTGATCTCAGCCCTGGTAGCACACTCTACCAAAGTTGTTGCTAAGTGCTGGCCAGTTGGTTCTGACTCAAGCTGTGTAGGATGTACAAAGGATGGTTAGTGCGTCTGAACTAACGGCCTTTGCTTATCCTACAGCGCCACATCAGAACTAAAATGCAAAGGTTAAGTACCTTCGAATCAGTTCCAACTCAGCAATCCTGTGTAGGGATTCTGAGGATCAGCTGGTGGGTTTGAACCGAACTTTTACAGTTACCTTAAGTTCAGGGCTTATCCTACAGCAAGCACCACACCAGGAAGACTCCAATTGCTCCTATAGGGATCCTGTTGCTGATTGATTTTAGTGCTTACTATGTGTTAGTCACTGTTAAGCTCCAAGGATGCAGGAATTAGCAAAACCTTCCTAATTTGAATTGTTTGACATGCTCTGAAGAAAAATCAAGATAGGAAGTGGAAAGAAAAATTGAGATAGGGTATTATTGGATAGCTGTGATGTCCTGGGGAGGAGGGTAAAAGTTAAAAGGACACGGAGAAGGTGAGATATGAAAGCATGAGTGCAGCGAAGAGACAGTGTCAAGTTTATTAGCTGGCTTTGATGCTTTGGAGCCCTGCACTTAGTTTTCAGCTACTTACTGGGTTGTTAGGATCTCATAAATTGGACAACCTGCTTTCGAGGTCAAGAAGGCTCCTCCCAGGGGTGGGGAAGTCTCCGCTGGGGGCGGGGTGACTATCCAAAGAGGACGGCTTTTCACAGAAATGAAAGTGGAAGCCAAGAGCCCTCCGGAACTTTCAGACGTGTGGCTGTAAAAAGGATACAAACAAGCACTTAGTCGTGGTGAATTCTGCCATTTCCTGCCAGCTCTGAAGCCTCAACTCCTGCCAACCGGACCTCCATATCCATGTCTGTTGCCTATGATGTTGTAAGTGAGGAAGAGGGAATGGGGGTGGGGAGAATCAGAGGAGCACTTCTTGGCTGGGAGCCTGCAGGTGTCTCAGGGCCCGGAGGCCAAACTTCTCTGTGCACATCTCAGACCAGATAGAGGATGGCAGAGAAACACGGGACTAGGATTGCTTCTTCTGTGGGGTTGGCTGAGTGAAGCTTCCGCTAATCACCCCAGCACTTCATATCCCGCCTGTCCCTGCTTTATTTGTAGCCCAAACACTTATTTAAATATTGTAGACCATTCAAGCAGGTGGTTTTGTCTGTCTCAGCCACTGTATGAAGTATAGGTCGGGGCTTGGTCTTAGATGCTCAGTGGATATTTTTTAGACTATTTGTAGATGACTGAGTAGAATTTTCATAACCCTCCTATTCTTTCACCTCTATTTCATCTCCTCCCCTCCTTTGGTGTTTGACAGCCCTGGGCCTGCGTATCTTTGTTGTTATGTGCCGTCGAGTCGGTTCCAACTCATAGCAACCCTGTACAGGGTTTCCGAGGCTGTAAATCTTTACAGGAGCAAAAAGCCTTTCTCTCACGGAACAGCTGGTAGTTTCAAACTGCTGACCTTGCGGTTCACAGCCTGATTCATAACCACTATGCTACCAGAGCTCCTTTAATCATCCCTTACTTTGTTTTGTCTTCTCTGCATTCCGTTTTATCTCCTGACTCCAAAGGATCCTCCAAGATTACATTTTAAAGGTTCTGTCCTTTAAAGAGGACCCCTAGTGGGACTGTGGGTTAAGCATTGAGCTGCTGACCTCAAGGTCAGTGGTTCAAACCCAACAGCCACTTTTGAGGAAAAAGATAAGGCTCACTACTGCCATGAAGATTTACAGTCTCAGAAACATTTCATAGAAGTCACTCTGGGTCAGGATCCACTCCATAGCAATGGGTTTGGTCCCTTAAAGAGTTCATCCACATGTCGCTTCAACCCAGAGTCTTGCCCACCAAGTCCTGTCTCTGTCCCTTACCCTTTGTGTGTTCAATGACCTGCTTTGCCTTTGTAGATTTAATCACCTCAAACTCAAATCACTAAAATGACCTCATCCTCCCTTGCCAACTTTTTTGTCTTTGAAAAAAGCAATGTAGTATCAAGTGGTCTTTGGAGATAAAAGGACATGCTTGGCTTATTTAAGCCCATTATTTCATCCTGATAAACTTTAAATTCTTCATCTATAAAATAAAGATTAAAATAGAAAACATTTGATATTCATATACCACTTACTACTATGTGCCAGGTACCAGTGTTCCAAACAAGATTCTAGGTGAAATTTGTTGCTATGACTGTTTTACAAACGAAGAAATCAAGATTCAGGGTGTAAAGTAACTTGCCTGAGGTCATGTGCTAAGAGTTGCTGGGATGAAGCCCAAGAAGGTTGGCTCAAGTTTGTGCTCTTCTGCTAAACTACCTCCCATACTTCCATGATGAATATAAATAAGGTTTTATCCTATCATTCTAAAGTTAGTTTCTAAACTCAACAAGTGAGAGAATAAATGTATACCCACCAGTTGCTCCTTGGAAACACTATACAGGATTGCTATGAGTTGGAATCAACTCAATGGCACATAATAGCAACAGCAAACGAGTATACAAAAGGTACACTCTCTTCATGAACTTAAAGAGTCCTGGTGTGGCACTGTTGGATAAGTCCTGGATTACTAATTGCAAAGTCAGTGGTTCACATTCACCAGTCCCTCCTAGGAAACCCTATATTGGGTCACTATGAGTTTGAACCAACTCAATTGCACTTAACAAACAAAAAAACAATGAACTTAAGGAGAAAGCATGGCAGCTCTGCAGGATAAGCACTGGACTGGGAACCAAAAGAGGGGACCAATTGGTGACACAATGTGAAGTATACAACCAATGTTATTAAATTATTCATATAGAAATTATGAATGAATCTATGTTTGCCTGTATCTATTTCCACCAAACATAAGTATTCTGCCAGCTGCTCTGCAGCTGTTCCAACAAAGATTTACAGCCTCAGAAACCCTATACAGGGCCTTCATGAGTCAAAACCAACTCAGGGACACCACCAACAACAACCATGAACTTAATATAGAATGGGTCACAAAATTTTTAGTAGAACACCACACAACGTTGACTTGCACTTAGGGACTATACTCATGTAAATAAACAGCATGCATAGTTTAATTCAAGTAACTGACTAGAGTTTGCCTGTGTTGTGCTTAAGCCAGTTCTTTGAAAGTTTCAGGAGTTTAGAGACTGGAGGTTGTTTTGTGATTCTTCAGTGAAGTGGAGTTGAACTGTGCCTGGCACATAGCAGGCCCTCAGTAACTGCTAAGTCTCTTCCTTTCCTGCTGGGTCAGTGGCTTTATTCCGAACTCTTCATATCTGAAACCTGCATCATCTTTGGTTCATTCCCCTTCATCTCTAACACAAACATCCACAAGGTTGGCCACATGCTCATTTGCACATGCTCCTTTTGTGCCCACGGCCAGAGGCCCTGGTCACTTCCTGTCACATCCATCCCAATTTGAGTCTTGGAGTCTCGGGTAGTTTTCCTCTTGCTGAGGTCACTGCTCCAGTACCCCAGTCATCACTGCCACATTGGCCATTATTTTATTTACATTTTTAAACTTTTATTGAGTGAATTGAGTGAAGTTTACAGAGCAGATCATCAGTTTTACATTCAACAAATCATATATGTTACTTTATTACAATGATTGCAATCTCCTCCATATACCAACAGTTAACAGTGTTTACCTCTACTCACTTTAACATGGCATTCCTCTGTGCTTCCTGCTACCTTCATCTTTCCTCTGCTGACCTTCCTCTAGTATATTGCCTGCTCTGTCATCCATATTAGCGTGTGTCTACCCTCTAGTCCTGGTGTGGCACTGTGGGTTAATGCGTTGGACTGCAATGTTGGTGGTTCCAGTTCATGAGCTATTCCTTGGAGACCTTATTTAGGGTCGCTATGAGTCAGAACTGACTTGACGGCACTTAACAACAACAACCCTCTAGTCCATGAACAATTTTCCCTTCCCCCTCCCTTCCCCTCCCTCCCCTCAAGCATCATAGATTGTTTCTTTTATCAAGAAAACCTTTTCTTAACTTTTTACATTGGCCATGTACAATATTTGCTCTCTTGTTATTAACTAATTTAATTCAGCATAATGTCTTCCAGATTCATCCATGTTGTGAGGTGTTTCGCAGATTCATTGTGATTCTTCAGTAGTGCATTGTATTCCATTGTGTGTATGTACCAAAATTCAACATTCTTTTGTTGATGACCATTTAGGCTGTCTCCAACCTTTTGATGTGTCTCTTATAGACAGCATATTGAAGGATCCTGTTTTCTTAACCATTCTGCTGTCTCTTGACTGTGCATTTAATTCATTTATATTCAGTGTAATTAACGATAGGTATACATTATTTACTGTCTTTTTGCTGTGTGTTTTTTTGTGGTTGCTGGTTTCTTTGTTCCATATAAATTTCTGTACTGAGTTCATTTTGTTTGTGGGTTTTCTTTGCATTTTCATTTTTGTTGTGGTAATAATGTTTACTAAATCTATCTGATTTTCTTCTTAAATTTTTGATGTGCAAGTGTATTAATTTTCTTTGAGGTTAATATTTTGCCCTATTTAAAACAGTGTTTTATCTTGAAATCTACTTGACTTCCTTGCCTTTGAAAGTTCTATACCTACACTAATTCCTCTTTATGTTTTGTAGTTAACCTCATTATAAATTGCTCTCTCTGATTCCCTGTTTTCAGTCTTACAGGTTTGTTATGTGGTGCTGTAGGTTAATGTAACATCAATTTGAACCACAAGGTCAGTAGTTCAAATTTACCAGCTGTTCCTCAGAAACCCCATACAGGGTTTCAGCTATGAGTTGGAACTGACTCAATGTCACTTAATCACCTAACCAACCATACAGTAAGCACTGGACTATGAATCACAAGGTCTGCAGTTCGAGCCCACCAGTCACTCTTCAGGAGAAAGATGAGGCCTTTTGCTCCCTCAAAAATGTAAAGTCTTAGAAATCCTATATGTGGCCGCTATAAGTCAGAACCGACTTGACGGCACTTACCAACACCACCAGCATATCTGAACTGAGTTCTGGGCAGTGTTGTCATTATGGTAATCTGAGGTTGTTTTTCTCAGTCCAAAGAATACCCTTCAGCATTTTTTATAAAGCTGGTTTTCTTTTTAAAAATTCCTTTAATTTCTATTTATCAGGAAATATCCTAATTTATCTATTGTATTTTAGGGACAGCTTTGCTGAACATACAATTTTGGATGGCAATTTTTTTCTTTCAGTTTTTTTATGTCATCCCATTGCCTTTATGTCTGCATGATTTCTGCTGAGAAATCAGAGCTTCGTCTAATTGGTTCTCCTTTACCAGTAACTTTTTGTCTTTCCTGAGGTGCTCTCAGGATTCTTTACTTGTCTTTGGAAAGTTTGATTATGATATGTCTTGGGGATTTTCTTTTGGGGTTTAACTTCTTGTCTTTCATGTTGTTAGGGACGTTTTCTTTGGACAACTACTCTTTGATGATTTTCTCTGTGCTTTTTATTGTGTATTCCTATTCCGGAATTCTAATCACTTGTTAAGTTGTTCCTCTTCATGGTGTCCCACATAACTCAGACTTTCTTCGGATTTATATATTCTTTTTTCTGATTGTTCTTCTAGCTCACTAATTCAGGCTTCCATTTCTTCACAGCTACTCCTTTGAACTTTCAATGTATTGTCTATAAGAGCTTAGTGTTAATCTTCTGGATTTCTAATTGTAGGTTTTGTATTGTTTCAAAATTTGCATTTATTTTGTCTGTTCTTACAGTGTTTTCCTGAGTTCTTCCAAAGCTTTTACTATGTTCTCCTTACTTCTCTCAATCTATCAATACTTTGGAGGCACCTAATTAGTCTTTTGAATTATTTTTGTTAGTTCCATTACCTTTTCTTCCTCAGAAACATTTTCTGGCTCTGCATCTTGGTCATTTGTTTGAGTTAGTCTCTCTTGTTTCTTCATGTGAGTGAAAATTGTCTAGTGTTTCCAGGCCATTGTGGGGTTATCATATTTGCACTTAATTAATCATTTTATGTTGGTGTGTTCTTAGGTTCTCACCAGCGGTCTCCTGGGGGTGTAGTTAGAGAATGGAAGCATGCACACTGTTCTTGTTCACCATTCATGCACCTCAGTTTAGGGTGGGTCTTGCTGGTCTTGGCTGTTGTCTGTCATTGATTGGGTAGCATAGGAGCTGGTACTTGTGCATTGTGTACAGGTGTGACTGGGCTGTATGGGCAAGGTTGCTGTCTCCTGTTGGATGAGAAAGAGAAAATCCCTCCCCACCCCACACACACATTAAAACAGAAGCGAATAAACAAACAAGGAACCAGTAATGAAAAGAAGAAATAATAAAGAGGGAAAAAAAAAAAGAAAAAGAAAAACAGGTAGCAAGCAGCAAAAATGCACATAATAACTCTAAAGACTTAAAAGGGGCAGGGAAATAGAACTCTAAGAGAAAATAAAAGGAAGAAATTTAAAAGACAAAACCACTTAAGAATAGTTACAAAGAGAAAAAAGGGACAGGAAAGTGGACCTATAGAAGAGAAAAATAAGAGAGGTCTCTGGTAGCGTAGTGGTTCCAATCAGGCTGCGAACTTCAAGGTCAGCAGTTCGAAACTACCTGCAGCTCTGTGGGAGAAAGATGAAGCTTTCTGTTCCCGTAAAGACTTACAGCCTCGGAAACCGTGTTCAGGGTCGCTATGGGTCGGAACCAACTCGATGGCACTAACAACAATAAAAGGAAGGAAAAGGAAAAAAAAAAGACTTATAAAAACTAGGGTAAGGGAAGATGAAAAGAGAGTAGAGAGTAATAAAAAATGATCAAAAGGGAAAAAGAGAAGAGGGGAAATGAGAAACAATTAAAAAAGGACAACAACAGAGATAGGATAAAACTCAAGGGAATGGAAACAGAAGAAGAAGAGGGGGAAAGCAAACAAAAACAGTGGAACAAGAAAAGGGAAAATTAAACCCCAAAATACAAACAGTGTAGCTGTTGGACCTGGAGAGGAGAAAACTCTGGGGGCTCCTGCAAGCCCAGGAGGTGGGTGTGGGAGGGATGTGGCAGCAGAGATCCTACAGGCCTCCTTCTCTGTGTTCAGGGCACTCAATCAGGAAGTAGTTTGTGGGGGTCCTTGATGGAGCTGGTTTCAGTGTCTGTCAGGACCACAGGGCAGCTGGGAGCAAGGCGATGGTTAAATGCTGGTCTGGTGGATCTGTTGGTTCCGGAGGTCTAGAGCCAAGCCCACCTGCATCCAGGCACCAAAGAGGCTCACAGATTGGTCACTTTAAATGCCATTTTCCTTGCATCACTTCCCCTTTTAGAAATCTGCATTAATTCCCTGGTTTTTATTGTGAATTGAGTGAAGCTTTACAGAACACAGCATCAGTCCCACATTCAACAAATCACACACTTCATGTCATTACAATGACTGCAGTCCCTTCCATGTAGCATCAGTTCACAGTGTTTACCTCTATTCACTTTAACTCTTGGACTTCCCCCTGTGTCTTATACTACCTTCATCTTTCCTACTTCCCTCTTGTTGTCTATTGCCTTCCCTATCGCCCAGGTTAACATGTGTCTAACTTCTGGTTTTTGCTGTGGGTTAATGGGCCAGATTGCACCGCAAGGTAGGCAGTTCAAGTTCACCAACCACTCTTCGGAAACCCTATACAGGGTCACTATGAGTCAGAACCGACCCCACAGCACTTAACAACAATAGCAACCTCTACCCAGTGAATAATTTTCCCTTCCCTCCCACCCCTGGTAACCATCGTGGAATGTTTCTTTTATCAAAAAAAACAATTTTATTACCTTTTTACAATACAGATCTCATACAATATTTGCCCTTTTTGGCTGCCTTACTTCACTAGTATAATGTCCTCCAGCTTCATTCTTGTTATGAGTTGTTTCACAGATTCATCGTTATTCTTCAGTGGTACATAATATTCCATTGTGTGTGTGCACCAAAGTTTGTTTAAGCATCCTTTTGTTGATGGGCATTCAAGTTATCTCCATCTTTTTGCTATTGTGAGTAGTGCTTTAATGAACATGGGTGTGCATTTACCTATTCATGTCACGCTTCTCATTTCTTGAGTATATATACCAAATACAGGGATTGCTGGGTCATACAGTATTTCTATTTCCAACTTTTTGAGGAAGTGCCATATCATTTTCAACAGTGGTTGTACCATTTTACAGTTCCACCCACAGTGTGGGATGGAATTTATATATATATTCAATTCAATTTTCTTCCCTTTTTTTTTTCTTTTTAAATTTTTGAAATTAGGTAAAAGTTTACAAAGCAAACTCGTTTTTCATTCAACAATGTATACACACATTGCTTCATAGCATTAGTTAAGATTCTCTCAATGTAACAGCATTCTTCCTTCTTTCTCCAAAAAATTGAATCATCTTCTTAAAATAAAAATCCAGATTTCTGGCTTCCTTTAAATTGCTGGAACTGCGTGCCTATGTGATAAAAGAGGTTTCCCATTTTAGTGAGCCCAATGCACGCCCTGCTTTGTCAGAGCCCCTGAGACTCCCTATGGTTTCTCCCTGATGCACTGGTGTCCTTAACTGATCCCTGAAGGCAATGAGTTCGCAACCCCTGACTTACAGAAATATAAATAACTAGGTATCTTTTTCACCACTCATAAACCAGCATAATTTGGTCAAACCCTAGTTTTCCTCTGCTTAAAATAGACATACTCTACGCTAGATTTTGTTGTAGTTGTTAAGTGCTTTTGTGTCAGTTCTAACTCATAGTGACCCTGTATAACGTTTCCAAGGAGCAGCTGGTGGGTTTGAACTGCCAACCTTGTGGTTTGCAGTCTAGTGCTGATCCTACAGCGCCACACCACAAGCACTAGATTTTAGTGCTCTTTATCATTTGTACCTATCCTGTCATTCATTCACACAATACGTATTTACTGAACACCTGTTGTATACCAGGGAGTTTACTAGACACTGGGAACTGGGAACAGAAAAATGACCAGGACAGTTCCATCTTCTAAGAACTTCTAAGTGTGTTTCATTGAGCTGACATTATCCATCGTTCTTCCTTATAGGAACTCTGGTGGTACAATGTGTTAAGCAATGAGCTGCTAACAGAATAGTCAGCAGTTTGAACCCACCAGTTGCCCCACAGGAGAAAGATGGGGCAGTCTGCTTCCAGAAAGATCACAGCCTCAGAAACTTTACAGAGCAGCCCTGCTCTGTCCTGTAAAGCCACTATGAGTTAAGAATCAACTCAGCAGTGTGGTTTCTTCCTACTAGAACTATGCCCCCCACCAAATGTTGTTGTTGTTAAGTATCCTTGAGTAGTGGTAAATCAGGGGTTGCAAATTCATAGTAACCCTGTATAGGGTTTCAAGGAGCAGCTGTTGAGTTTGAACCGCTGACCTTGTGGTCCAGTGCATATCCTACAGAGCTACACCAGAGCTCCTCCTGCCAAATTATGTTTCCTAAATCGTAATGTCTATCCATTTGGGAATGGATTTGTTATGATAATGAGCAGGATCAGTATTGGGTATATCTTGAGTCAATCTCTTTTGAGATATGTTGTTTGTTGTTAAGTGCCACTGAGTTGGTTTCTACCCATAGTGACGTTGTATAGGGTTTCCGAGGAGCAGCTGGTGAGTTTGAACTGCCGACCTTGTGTTCCAAAGGGACCTTGTAGTTGAGTGCTTATCCTACAGCACCACACCAGGACTCCTTTTGAGATATAAGAGAGATTAAACAGGATAGCAGAGCAGAGATGGGGGAAGAGAGATGCTACACTTCAAGAAGACCACCCAGAAGCTGAAGGAGCAGCAGCAGAGCCCAGGACCTTCCCCCAGAGCCAGCGCCCTGAACTCAGACTCCTAACCGTGTAAATGGAGAGAAAAGAAATTGTTAAAGCCACCCATTTGTGGTCTTTCTGTTATAGCAGTACTAGAGAACTAACAGGAGCCCTGGTGTGGTGCTGTTGGATAAGCAGTGGACTGCTAACTGTAAGGTTGGTGGTTCAAACCTACCAGCTACTCCTTAGAAATCTTATAGAGTCGCTATGAGTAGGGTACAGGATCACTGTGGGTTGGAACCAAATTGACAGCTAACAACAATTATTACAGGGATATTTTTATAAATAATAATTTCTGCTGGCACACAGCAAACATTTTAAACAATAATTTTGGTGTCACCCTTTTTGACAGTGTCACCCAATTTGGTCAACGCTCCTTACTCCCCTACTGAAACCACTAGGACCAACCAGACGTCTATCTGCCGTCCCGGAAATTAAATGAGCCTAGGGGAACAGGGCCCTATTCTGTAGGATAAGCACTGGACTGCTAACCACAAGGTCAGTGGTTCGAATCCACCAGCCACTCCTCGGAAACCCTATGCAGGGTCACTGTGAGTCAGAACTGACTTGACGGTACTAAACAACAAAAAAGGATTCTGTATCGTTCAGTGCAGGAGGAAATTGATGTCGGGGAAGGGTGGGTTACACCAACCCTAGGTTTTCTGCTTCCATAAAGATTTAGAGCCTTGGAAACCCTGTACAGGGTTACTATGAGTCAGAACCGACTCCACGGCACATGACAACAAAAAGTGACGTCATTGGTTGGCGCTCTCCATTCCCATAGGCCTGCTGCATCCTTCTGGAAGAGCAGACCAGACTAAAGAAGAGGCTTCATGATCTGCAAAAGCTGAGAAAGGAATCTGGGAACTGCCCCCAAGACAAGGTAAGGTGAGAAAGAGCTGGGGAATGGGCAGTTCTTAGTTTCACTCCTGGCTCTGCCACTTTCTTGCTGTGTGACCTCAAGTATGCTATTTGAATTCTCTGCTGCCTCATTCTTATCTGAAAAGTGCAATTACCTACTCAGAGCTTGGGAGCTTGTAAGGACAAACTAAGACCTTGTATGCAGGTGTCCAGCGTGGTGCCTGACCTGCACTCATCCGGTTCTTCTTCTGTATACCTGTGTCCCTGGCCTCCTCAGCATCTGTCCAGTGGGGTGCTTTCCTCCTGGGAGGGAGTGGGAAACTCTACACCCTTTAGGCTGCATTGACCTCCCTTCTCCCAAATCTAGGTCCCGTTCCCATGTCCTGAGTTACCTTTTGTATTTCGAGGCCACACTCAGCAGGGCAAGGAAGGGCCCAAGTCTTTGCTTTCCAACCTACGGATCTGTAGCCCTCTGCCTAGAGGCTCTGCTTTGGTCACCTTCGATGACCCTGAGGGTGAGTTGGGCAGTGTGGGTGAGGTGGAATTGGGTAGGTGGAGGCTCAGCTTAAGATCTGGAAAGCTTCCCAGTACTGACCCTGCTCCTCCATCCAGTGGCCAAGCAAGTGCTGCAACAAAAGGAACACGAGATCTGCCTGGAAGAATGTCGGCTGCGGGTGCAGGTCCAGCCCTTAGAGCTGCCCATGGTGACCACCATCCAGGTGACAGGAGGTGCAGGCATGCTGTGGACCTGGGCATGCTGCAGTGGGGCTATGCCTGCGAGCACTCCCTTCTGTCTCACCCTAGGTATCCAGTCAGATCGATGACCGGAGGGTGCTGGTCAGTGGGATTCCTGTAGGGCTCAAGTTGAGTGAGGAGCAGCTGCTGGACAAGCTGGAGATCTTCTTTGGCAAGGCCAGCAACGGGGGCGGTGATGTGGAGGTTCGAGAATTCCTGCAAGTGGGTGTCATGCTGGGATTTGCAGAGGATGGAGGTAAGGGCCCAGCAGACCTGTGGACAGGGTGCATTAGCCCACAAAGAGGAGGAAGCTTTGATGCTAAGGGTCTGCCCCTTCCCTGTTTCCACAGTGGCTCAGCGTCTGTGCCAGACTGGCCAGTTCAAGGTGCCATTGTGTGGGCGGCACTTCCTTCTAAGAGTCTCTCCCTACATGAGTGGGGAGATCCAGAAAGCTGAGGTAAGCAGGAAGTTGGTGAATCGTGGCCGGGCCAGGGTAACCTGTCTGCCCACCAAAAGCTTGCCCAAAGAAGGAACAGAGTCTCCTGAACTCTACTGACCTACCTACTAGCAGCCTTCTAGGCATCCAGACTCCTAGACTCCCATGGAGCACTGCCTGCCCTGACCTCTGGCCTAGCCTCTTACTCCCATGAGCCTTTGCCTAGCTCTCTGTTCTTTTCCTAGATCTCCTTCCAGCCAGTGGCAGGCTCAGTGGTGGTGCTCAACATCCCTGATGTCATGGATGGCCCAGAGCTCCACGATGTCCTGGAGATCCACTTCCAGAAGCCCACCCGTGGGGGTGGGGAGGTGGAGACATTGAAAGTCGTGCCCCCTGGACACCAGGGCATGGCAGTCTTCACCTCACTGTCAGTTTAGAGGACTGTTCTTCTCATCGCCTCCTACCCCCTCTGCTAAGATTCTCAAACTGGGCTGAAGGTGGGTGCTTGTAAGAGAGAGATTGCTTCGCTTATCATAGGGGCAGGGATTAGAAATTGCGAAACACTGCCCAACAACAGTAAAAGTGCCTGGGTGGCATGCTGTTCTTCCTCATTTTGTTTCAAGAAGTTTGATTTGGGCCTGGAAAGGAGGGTTGTGGGGGGCAGAAGCCTCCTGCTAATAAGTAGGCCTTCCCCAAGCTCACCTTCCCTCCCACTCTCAGAGGCAACGTTCAGGACCAGGGTTTGGCTTTTTATTGACACAAACACAAAGGCAGCTGTGGTCATGGGGTGGGGTATACAAAAGCAGAAACTGCATTTCGCATGGTCAGACCTCTCCCCACCTCCCATTGGCCAAGGCTGGGGCAATAACCATCCCTCACCCCAACTTGGAAAGCAGAGAGTTACACCCCTGGGAGGTCCCCACTTTGGCTCCTGCAGCCCAGGTCCTAACCCCCTCTTCCCTCCCGGTGCCAACTCCCCACCCATGTAAACAAAGTGTAGGGCTGAGTTGAAAACGCTGCCTCCCCAGCTCTGAGAAGGCAGGAGGGGGCCTCCCTTGACAGCAAGGGGGAATGTGCTTAGATTTTCACTTTGGTCCCAGAAGAAGACACAGACAGCACTGCCTCTCAAAGCTCTGGCTGGTAAATGCCACACATATCTGCAAGGCTGAGAAACCTTCTCCGCCTCTTCCTCTTCATCCACCGATAGACAACAGAAAGCCCCAGACATAGGACATGGCACAGACCACAGCGAGGGGGACTCCTCCTACCTGGGCCCTGCTCCTCACTGGCACGGACACAGATTTTTGGCAGTGGTGTGGAACTGGGGATGAGTGAAACCCCAGCTCCACCAGAATGAGAAGGCACTGGGGAGAACAGGAACCCCCCTCCCCCCCACATGCACACAAGCACAGGTTTCCGTTGCTAAGGCACTGAGAACAGATCCAGAGAACTCAGTGAAGCGGGGGAGGGGGTTCTGTGTCCCTCCCACAGAGTCGTGACCTAGGGAGAGGTCTGATTCCAGCCTTGGTGAGAGGGCCACCTTGGCTAAGAGTGGAGAAAGCCCATTTGTGCTTAAGAAGTCGGGGCAGAAGGACCATGCAAGAGTTCAGGGGTGGCACTGGTTGGCATGGGGGTGAAAGGACACTGGGGAGATGGGTACATGCTGGAATCACACAGACTGGCCCCCATATCCTGAGCTGACATTTCAATTCTTTGGGGAGGTGGTGGGGCAAGGGTGGAAGGGAGATGAGGCAGGGGCGGAAGTACACAGAACAGGACAGGTAGGGATTGGCTAACCTTGGCACAAAAGCAGCACAGCAGACCCAGGGCAAGGGTGGGGGGCAGGGTGCTTCCTGCCCATCTCTGACCCTCCTTGTCCCTTTGGCAGGGCCCAGATATCCAAGTGATCACTTCCCAACCTCTTCAGAGGGCAGGAAGGGGGAGGGATAGCCCTGACTAAAGAGAAAGGTCAGGGAAGAGGTCACCACCATAAAGACCTTGGGGTGGGGGTGGGGGGCAGAGCACTAGGACAGAGGATGAATGGAGAGAATGATGGTCAACAGAATGTGGCTTCCCAACTTTCCCCTTCCAGGGTCCCAAGGGTCCCTCAGACCCTCGCCCTAGTTCTCCTTCTCTGGCCCAGGCACCAGAAGGACCTTGCCCACATTCCTCTTCTCCTGCATCTGCTTCATGGCATCAGTCACCTGAAGGGATGAGAAGAAGAAAAGACTGCTCCCAAAGCCATCCAATCCCGACCCCACAAGAGCCCGCCTAGTTTGCCCTCCTCTTCCTCAGGAATCCTCTTAGGACCCCAGCTTTAAGGAGTCCTACAGACAGGCCCTCCCTCAGAAGACATCTTCTCACCTTCTCAAAGGGCCAGACTGAGTCGATGTGGGGCTTGATGCGGCCCTGGTTGTACAGAGCCAGCAGACGGGTCACCACACTATTGACCAGCTCCACCTCACCCAACAGGTAGCCCAGGTGGTAGCCACACACAGCCCGGTTGGCTTGCAGCAGCTGCAGCGCCGTTACACTGAACTGATTCCACCAAGTGCGGGCCAAGGCCACCAGGTTCCTCTTGGGGCCTGTCAGCATGCTGGCCATTCCTGAGGGAAGCAGCACAGACCACCGTGAAGCCAGATGCTAGCTACATCCTGGCATGTTTGCATCTATCACCTGCTCCCTGCAATCCCCTGGCAAGTATCCACACCGGTGCCAGAGTGTGACAGGGTAGTCCTCGACCTATTAGCTCTATGGCCTACACCGATTTCCACTGAGCCCAAATTTGCTGTAACTGTGACTTATCTTTTGTGTGAAATCGTTTTCCACGTGAAAATGCAGTTTGCCCAGGAAGCCCATGGGGTAGGTCAGAGAGAAGACAAACTGGTTGATTTTGCATCACAAACAATCCCCAAAGAGGAGCACAGAGGAAACACAGGACTAACTATGACTGGCATGAAAAGTTGTGAAAAAGACAGACAGTAGCTTGTACCCAGAAGAAAGCAATCTGAATGCCAACACACAAGGACCACGTGCAACCTGCTGCTCTCTCTAGAGCACCCGACAACCTGTCTCTTCTCCCACTGAAAAGCCTGGCGTCCTGAACCCCACCCTCCTTCCTCTGATAGCCGTCTTCTTCCCCAGTCCACCAAACTCACCATAGGTGATGACTTTGCCCATGGGTTTGAGAAGATTGTAGGCCTTGGCGGTGTCTGACCCACCTAGAGGGTCCATGATGATGTCCACTCCTGCCAGAGATGGGGGTTGGGAGGACACCAGGGGACAACTTTAAGATCTGCAGATTAATGAGCCCCTCTCTGTCCCCCACATCCAATACCCCTCACATGCCCCGATCCTCACCTTTAGGAGAGACCTTCTTGATCTCATCCACATAGTCACTTGTGTGGTAATCGATGGGGTATGTGACCCCATTCTCCTTCAGCACCTCATGCTTGCTGGCTGAGGCTGTTCCAAACACCGTCACATTCTCCACTGTACGGCACAGCTGCAGGGCTGCTATACCCACACCCCCTGTGGAGACACCCAGTGGGAGATATGCAGCTGCCTGGCTAACCTCACAAGGACCCAGGCTATAACCCTCATCTTGCCTTATTTTTGGGTTGGGCTATCCCCCCTCATCCCATATCCAATTTCCATGATTGAGAATGTGGGGCAGGGTAGGTAGAGAGGAGGGGGTGCTGGGCTAGGGCACTATGATATGGACAGTACACTAGGCTGGACCTGGTGCCTGCATGTTACCAAGGCAACAGCACTCCAGAGGCTTCTGGGCACCACAGGCCAAAGCAGCCTGGTGTTGTCATGACGACAGCTCAGCCAAGCTGCAGGAAAGGGGCCTAGAAGGGAATCTGGGTGGGGTGAGGAGAGGAGATAAAGGGAAGAGGCCAGTTACCTGCAGCCATGTGTACCAAAACACTGTGTCCAGGCCTCAGGTTGCCAAAGTCAAAGAGAACCATGTAGGCTGTGATGTAATTGACCAGCAAGGCAGCAGCTTCCTCAAAGGTCATGGTCTCCGGCATCAGGAAGGTCTGGGCTGAGGGTACAGTCACCTCCTCCTGCCACATCCCTGACCGGACCAACACCATCACCCGATCCCCTTCCTTGACAAATGGAAGAACATCATCTAGTCACTCTGTGGATCTTACACTAGGTACATGGCCCTCTTCTTGATACTAACAGCAAAAATTAATAGTATGAACAACAAAAATAACTTATTGAGGGTCAGGCCCCACATGAAGTGCTTTATCTGTTAATGCCCATCTGATTCTTACACCAGTTCTTTGAGGGAGATACTATCCTTATCTCTGTTTTACAGATCTTACACTTGGCTATTGTGTAAGAACCCTGCACATGAGAACCTTACAGTTAGAGCAGCATGAAGCCATACTGAAGAGGTCAAATTCCTAAGTTCAAATATGGGCACCACCATTGATTTACCTAAGGAGTTCTGGTAGCGTAGTGGTTACGAGTTGGGCTGCTAACCTCAAGGTCAACAGTTTGAGACTACTAGCTGTTTATGGGAGAAAGATGAGACTTTCTGCTCCCATAAAAATTTACAGTCTCAGAAACCCTATGCTGGGTAGCTATGAGTCAGAAGTGACTCCAAGGCATACCACCACCATTAATTTACCAGTGGTCTGACCTTGGGCAAATTTAAATTACTTATCCTTTCTGAGCTCTAGTTTCCTCATTCGAAAATTAGTGCAGTTATGATGATGACATGAAAAAGCTAATCATTTCATGGGTTTAGCAGGCTGGCAGGTGCATAGTAAAATGCTCAGTAATGTGATAATCGCATGGAAGGACAGTCACAGAATGGAACAGTTAGAGGCAGAGGAGGGTATTGTCTTCTCAGAAGTGGCTAGTATTGGAGGTCAAATAAACAGAAATGGCAAGGTAGCCTAAGTGAGCCACATAGGCCTCCCACTACTCAGCCAACCCTGTGGACAACAAGGGAAGAGACAACAGCCTTTCCGGCTAGATTAACAACTGGGGTCCTAGGCAGGGAGGGGAATGCGGATCTCAGGAGAAAAGGGAGCCTTCTCCAGGATCTCTGAAGAGCTTTGGGGAAGGAGGTGTGGCGGCTGTTCCAGGACAATCTGGGTCTGTCTTGGCCCTTGTCAGGCACGAAGACTTCCTTGGATTCATGGGAAAGGGGGATGGGGCTCCCCCACACACCCTTTTTCATGTCCTTAAGTCCCCACACTCTACCCAAGAGGAGGACTGAAATTATTTCCTCTAAGTCCTGGTCTGGAAATGAGGTCTGGGGAATGGACCCTCTCTTTACCCACAGGGTTCAGGGGTAGCAGACTCCAAAACAGCCTGGGAGAGCAGGGAAGGAGACAGCAGCCAGTCTGGCTAACATTTAACCCAGAATAAAACCCCATCCTGCTTCATGTCTACTACTCAACCCAACCCAGGACTGGGCCATGCTCCCTACCCAGCCTAGGCAATGGGAGGGAGGGCCTTCCCTCTCCACAGAATCCAGGCTCTTACATCAGATTCGGGCCCTGGACAGGATATCCTGTATTTACCAGGCGGAAAGTGTGGGGTGGGGAGGTCAGGTGGGTGGCCTTCAGCAGGA
>NW_006408525.1:28820114-28823083 GCF_000296735.1 Chrysochloris asiatica
CTCACCATCTTCACACACACACACACACACACACACTATATATATATATATATTCCTCTTAGCATCTTCTCAAGAGCGGGGTTATTTAAAAGAGAGTGGAGCTGAATTTGAGGTAAAGCCCTTCAAAGGAGGTGCTGTTTGCATTTAGGAGAAATCCAGTACTTGGATCTGGTGTCTGGCAGGAAGAAGGCAGCATCAAAGTCTGCATCTAACGGGCTTCTCTTTAAAAAACAAAACAAAACCCTAAAAAGTGGCATGCAGTGTCTTCACCCTAGGTCTCTCAAAAGTTGGTCCTTTGGTCCTCTCCCGGTGCCGGTGCGGTGCCGAGGCTGTGGCCAAGATTAATGATACATGGAAAGGAGAAACAGAGTGGCAGAGCTGGGCTAACCTGCTCACCGTGCCACTCCTTCCTACCCCAGTTCAAATGGACACAACTGCGTTTTTGAGGCAGGGGTACTCCGCCAGGGGAGGGTTCTGATGGACCTTCCAGAGGTCAGCCACAGGGTGGTGGGCCACGTGGCTGAGTCATGGGAGACAGAGAGCGCAAAACAAAGATCTGGAGTCCCAGTCCCACCTCCCCCACCCCAACCCCAAGGCCAGACAGCCAGAGGAAGGTCTCTGAAGGTATGTGGGGGAAGCTAGCAGGGCTCCCTCTCCCCCATGAAGGGCGTGTCCCATCTCCTAGACCTTGCTCAGGGAGGGGCCACCACACACCCCCGCAGACCACGGGGTTGCATGTGACTCGGACTCTGGCATGGCCGCTGCACCCCCGCCCAATCCCGACTCCACAGCACCTCTAGCTCCCAGGAGAAAGTGGGGTGCTAACCGTCACTAAGAGCCACAGACCACAATTACCCAGGGAGTGTTTGGCGGTCGGGGTACAGGTGTGGTTTTACTAAGGGGGGGGGTGCGCTAAGGTCACTGCGCATGCGCAAGGGCGCCTTATTGTTTCTTTTCCCCCCTCCCCATTTCTGGGCGGTGGCCGCAGCTGAAAATGGTTGGGGAGTGGGTGATAAGGCCATTCTTCCTCTTTCCAGTTCCAGTTCTCCAGGAATGACAGGACATAGGGTCCTTTCCCATGCCCTTCTACCTGGGTCCAAACCAGTTTCTCCTGCCTGCCACACCCCCAGCACCGCCCATTCATGCCCACCTGCCCCGCCGTAGGCGCAGCCCCTCCAGCCCCGCCACCCCTTCCTAGCCTCGCCTGCCCGCTCACCTTGCGGTCGCTAACTCCCTCACCCACGGCGGTCACGACGCCCGCGCCCTCCATGCCCGGGATGACGGGCAGCGGCGGCAGCCGATCGTACAGTCCCTGCCGGGCCATGATATCAGCGAAGTTGAGCCCGCAGGCCCGGACGCGGAGTGTCAGCTGGCCGGGGCCCGGGGCCGGGGGCGCGGCCGGTCGGCTCTGCAGCTTCACCTTGTCGTAGCCGCCGAACCCGGTGAGCACCAGGTAGCGCAGGGGCGGCTGCGAGGCGGCGGTAGCAGCCTTCTCCGGGGCCGCCGGCGGCTGAGGATCTCCCGTTGCATCGGCTTTTGGGGGCTGGGAAGAGGTGTCTTCCCCAGCCACTGCCTCGGCAGCTACCACCATGGTAGCTGCCTCCGAAGCCTCGTTCTCGGCGGACATGATTTGGACTCCCGACCTGCGTGCACAGCTGGACCGTGGGCACAGAGTTGAGGAGGGCGGGGCGCGAGTCGCGAAGAGCCGCGGTAGCAGGCGAGAGGCGGGGCTCGGCATCGAGCTGGGGGCGGTGCCAAAGGCAGGGCTTCGTGTGTCCCTTAAAGGTCCAGGCCCGCGGCAGCCCTAGCCGCCGGAGCACGAAATGAGAGGAACGTCAGCAATAGACACGCGTGAAAGCACTCTTGGGGTCATAGTTCGATTTACTTTATCACAATATACCTATGTAGATTAAAAAATAATTAAAGGAGCAGTTTGAAGGACAATCAAGACTTGAACTAACATCAGATTTGAGAAGCCAACCACCTGTGGACGGGAACCCAAGCAGGCTGTTCCTCAGGCATTGATTCTCCGTACAGTAACCCAGAGGCAGTGACCAGACTCGCATTTAGTATGATTTTGAAGACGCAAACTGAAAGCATGGAGACCGGGACTTTCTTTAAAAGTTTCTATCGGGGATTTTGGTTGGGAATGCTCTTGCCTCAATTTTCCCTTCTGTAAAATGGTGATCCATTTTATATTTAAACAAAGTTTAAATACAAAATGAATCGAGGAAAAGAAGCGCTTTAAAACTATAAAAGATACTATGCGAAAAGGTGGCTTAATTATTGTTACACTTTGGATCGAGTCGTTTAGGGCTTGGTTCTGGCTCTAGTCGGACTGTCACTATCTTCCTTTTTCTTTCACATTTCCGCCTTCCCGAAGCATCCACCAGAGGACGCAGCTCCTCCAAAACTTTCCACCCAGCGCTTGGAAAAGGAACTCAGTCCGCGCTAGTCCAGGCCCGCTGTTAAATCACCACAACCCCGGACCAGACCACTCGTTGCCATGGGGACAGAAAGCTATGATGTCACCATTGTCAGGGTGGGTGTGTGGAGTCCTTTACCCCGATTTCCCCAAGACCCCTTTCCGGGATTGGGGGGTAAGGGAGGGATACAGAACCCAGAAGACTCCTTTCCCTCCCATGTCGCTCCCCCTCGTGTTCAGGAAGTGGATGGCCGCCTCCGCGCGTGTCCGCACTGGCACACTGACGTGCACGCGTGGGCACACAGAAGGCTCGAGCCTCACGCATGTGCCACCCCGACCCTACCCCTCAGAAATTTCATCCCGATTCTGCCCCACCCTCACCCTCCAGGAAGTTAAACAGGTCCCACTCGGGCCGTCCCGTACCGGCTGAGCCCCCTTGGGTCACTTCAGTGCGCCGGTACCCAGCTCCCCAGCTGGGTTTTCCTCAGGGCCCGCCCCGTCATCTAGCCCCGCCCCCGACTGCGCGGTTGGGAGGCGGGGCTGG
>NW_006408525.1:28823241-28874317 GCF_000296735.1 Chrysochloris asiatica
GGGGGGCGGCGCGGGGGGCCGGCGCGTAGCCGGGACCATGGAGGGGCAGAGCGGCCGCTGCAAGATCGTGGTGGTGGGCGACGCGGAGTGCGGCAAGACGGCACTGCTGCAGGTGTTCGCCAAGGACGCTTATCCCGGGGTGAGGGACTCGAGGCATGAGAGGAGAGCGCTGAGGGCGCGGGGGTGGGTGACAAGGACCCGGGGGATAGATGGAAACGAGTGCCGGGGTAGCCAGGGAAGAGGGAGAGGGGCTCAGAAAACCACGAGAGGCTTTGGGAGCTTTGAAAGGACTGCAGAGGATGGGGTGGGAGGAACTGGGGAGCAGGGTGATATGGAATGGGGTTTGGGAGAATTAGAGGATTCAGTAGGACGCTGGGGAAATGTGGGGGGTCCTGGGCATGAAGAGGGGAAGAACTAGAGGATGAAGGGACCAGGAGGGTCTGCGAACCTGGCAGTGATTCTCAGGAGGCAGCAGCTCCCACGATCTCATCTTTATCCAACCCCAGACCAACTTGGGTGTGGGAGTGGGGAGGACATTTGCCTGGGTTGTGACTGGGGACAGGATCTCATCTTGACCCATCCCCGTTGCGTCTGCAGAGTTACGTCCCCACCGTGTTTGAGAACTACACAGCGAGCTTTGAAATAGACAAGCGTCGCATTGAACTCAACATGTGGGACACTTCAGGTAGTAAAGTCCCTCGGGGTCATCCCTACTTCGAAGGCCCTGCCCTGACCTCTCCCCTAACTGGATCCTTAGGTTCCACGTTAGCCCAGACCATCCATTCAATTCTAGGAGGAAGGAGAATCAATGTTCTGCTTAAAGGCAGGGAAACTGAGGCAGAACTTGCTGAGAAAGCCCACTCTCTGAGCCCCTCAGCTTTCCCAGTTCCCCTATCTTGGAAAGTTGGGAAGAGATGACTTTTGGTTGGGAACATGTTTCTTAAGACTAGGTTTAAGAAAGACATTTAGAATTTCTTTGAGGGGGTGGATGGAGAGGGAACCGGAGACTCTCAGTGACAGGGAATGAGAAACAGAACTGAAAAGATGGATGAACTCTCCCCTGCAAAGTGGGGAGGTTTTTTTAAAAAAAACAAAACTGGAGTTCCCTGGAGGATTGAAGATGCCTTTCAGAGGCCAGACTCGCAAAACTGTTGAGAATGTGGATTGATTTCATGAACTTCTTAAAGGGGTCCAAGACTTAGGAAAGGTTAAGGATCACTACTCTCAGAGAAACTCCTAGGGAAGCAGAGCTGTGTTGGTCTCTGACAGGAAGTTCTTCCTGCCATCTAACCTCCCTCCCTGCCTGCCTGCTTACCTCCACTGCTCCACTTCCTTGCAGAAACACAGACTAGTTTATGCAAATTACTGACTGTTCTACTCCCCACAACCCTTGGCCAGGATTCCTAAGGTCCCTCACCCTCTCAGGACTGAATTCTGTCCCCTTCTTCCCGGTTTTCCTTCAGGTTCTTCTTACTATGATAATGTCCGGCCTCTGGCTTATCCTGATTCGGATGCTGTGCTCATCTGCTTTGACATTAGCCGACCAGAAACACTGGATAGTGTCCTCAAGAAGGTGGGAGAGCCCGGGGGTAGAGGCAGGATAGCTAGATTAAAGGGGATTGGGCACCAGAGTACTGACAATGTGGGCATGGGCATCATCTGGACGTGTGTGAAATTCTTAGGAAATAAGTCCCCAGAGCCAGCCCCAGTGCTTGGGAGGGAGCATCTCCTTGGGTGTGGAGTCCCCAGATACAGGAGGTGGGAATGTTGATCCTGGAACTCTGGAAAGCCCCTAGGCCTCCTCTCCAAGCCTCTATTTCCATGAGAAAAGCCCGTAGTGAATGGACAAAAAGTCAGCTAGGACAGCCCAGGTTCCCAGGCCTAGGAGGGGAGGGCAGACAGGATTGGTTTGTTCCCAGGCAAGAGTTTGGGAAAGGGGGTGGGAGTCAGAAGGTTCAGGGTTGGTAGATGTTTATAGTACTGAGGAAGAAGCAGAGCCCTAACCCTACAGCCCACTCCAGTCCTCTTCTTCCTCCCCTTCTGCATACCCTAGTCTGCTTTCAACCCAAGCCTGCCATTCCCACCTCTCCTCACAAGGGAGACTCCGCAGTGGTGCAGGATTTCTGCCTGCTGGGGGGACGGGTGTCTTCCCAGCCTGGAGCAAGAGCTCTTTACCATGGGTCTCTCTCTACCTCTCCATAACTCTTATTTTTTCCCCCCAAATAGTGGCAGGGGGAGACTCAGGAGTTTTGCCCCAATGCCAAGGTTGTGCTGGTTGGCTGTAAACTGGACATGCGGACTGACCTGGCCACACTGAGGGAGCTGTCCAAGCAGAGGCTTATCCCTGTGACACATGAGCAGGTGGGACCCTTGCCCTCCAACCTGATCCCTGCCTAGACCTCAATTTCTGACTTGAAAACATCCTACTAGGCTCTTTCGCTGCTGTAGCCTCTTGACTGCCCATCTTCAGCCCCTACCCAGCCTACAGTTACCAAGTCCCTTACTAAGATTACAAGCTAAGCCCCTAACTATCTCCCACAAACTTCTCTTCCAGGGCAGTGTGCTGGCCAAGCAGGTGGGGGCCGTGTCCTATGTTGAGTGTTCCTCCAGATCCTCTGAGCGCAGCGTCAGGGATGTTTTCCATGTCGCCACAGTGGCGTCCCTTGGCCGTGGGCATAGGCAGCTGCGTCGTACTGACTCACGCCGGGGACTACAGCGATCCACTCAGCTGTCAGGACGACCAGACCGAGGAACTGAGGGCGAGATACACAAGGATCGAGCCAAAAGCTGCAACCTCATGTGAGGGGTGGGGTGGCCCTGACAGACACAATTGTTCACTTGCTGGTACCTGGACTTCCTACCCTTCCTGACCCTGGCTAGAGGGGCAGGGCAGGGCCTATGGGCAAATCTCTCTTGGGAAAGGGGCTGGAGGGCAAAGGTGTCACCCTTCCCTGTTTCCTTCCTTGTCCTTCTTCTCTATAGGAAGTTAAGGGGGTTCCAGGGACAGGTATCTGGGGCATGAGCTAGGATGGGGCAGCTGACATCAAGTAGTGATCTTGGTTGAGTCTCAGTAAATGAAGAGTGCCTTCCCTCCCCTTCCCCAGCTCCCATATCCTGGTCCTAGCTTCCTTCCCTAAGGAGAGTTCATCCTATGGTCTCTGTTCCACTCCTCTCACTTACCCTAACCTCAGCCATCCTAACCTCCAGGCAACATGCACTAAATTAAAAAGCAAGAAGAAGCCCCTCCCCGTCTGTCTGTCTGCCTCCCTCCCTTCTCCCAAAGTCCCCAATAAAACCCATGTCCATGGAAAATGGCTGTGGCTTTAATTTTGTTTTTTCAAAATAAACCCGTCTCTAGAAACAGGAAGGAGAGTTAGACCTTAGGAAGAACTTTCTCCGTCTGCATACACAGATGCAGCAGAGGAAAAGCCATGGGTTCTTTCAGCCATGTTCTTTTAGAAACCAGAGGTCTGGGGGAATGAGATATTTCGGAGGATGTATCTCCTAGTTAGTGAACTGGACAATCCTAAGGCCCTTAGGGGGCTTTTGTGTAGATTGATGTGCAATTACTCAAGGTTACTCAGCCCAGCTGGGTCCCCTGCTAAAGTGGGCCAGGCCCCTTGCTCACCATCTTCACACACACACACACACACACACCACCATCCACCCCCCAAGGAGCCTGCTAGGGACCTGGGGTTGTGTGGTGGCTCTCAGTGGGGTGAAGTTTCCCAAGGGCATGGGAGTTTGATTCTGGAGTTTCCTGGGAGGCTGGAGCAAGGACTATAGTCCTCCTTCTATTCTGAGCTCCTTGAGGATTTTGGGGGCAGTATTAGCTGTGAGTTGAGGGTTACCCCCACCCCCTAAAGAAGGAAAGCTGGTGGAGGGAACGGCCACAGCGCTTGTTGTCAGGAAGGACAGTGATGGTCTGTTTTCTCAGGAGTCTGGTTTCAGATTGTCCTGTATTCCCTCCCTGGCGTTAGTCCCACTGGCCTCTTTTCGGTGACATTCTCCCCCAGGAACCATCCCAGGCTGCCCCCTCCTCTAGCCCCCGCCCCCCAGTTCTTTCAGACACACTCTGGGAGGGAATAATCCTTAGCCTCCCATCTGCTGGGATCTCACCCTAATTCACAGCCCACCCCACCTCATTCATTCAGCAGATATGCTCTGAGTACTTACTTGGTGCCAGACAGCGGCTGGGGAGACAGAAAGGACTCCTCATCTCTGAGCTTCTGGAGGTCAGCACCACAGAAACAGAGGTTCCCCAGGGCTGGAGGCGCCTTGGTGGAGGGATGTAGGTGCAGGGGCTTGCAGGAGAGCATCCCTCCCTCGGAGTGAGTCAGGTGTGAAGGTTGAAGAGGAGACAGAGGGTTCAGTATGTACAAACACGTGGAAATGAGGAAGAGCATGGTGTCACAGGGGTTGGGGCTGGGAGGGCAGGAGATCAGGCTGGGGAGGTACCCTGAGGCCCCTGCAGGACCCTCAGAGAAATTCAGTACTTCATTCTGAGGCTGAGAGGAACCACCGGGGCTTTCAAACAGGGTAAGAAGTGATCAGATTTGTTTTTTGGATACACAGTTACCTGGATGGGGTGTTGGAGGTTGGAGGACTTGGTTCTGAGATGTGCTATTTTAAATAGCTTCTCTCACTTTGCAGGGGGAGTTGGGGGGGGGTGTTTAGTCTTGAGAGGAAAGGAAATTCACACCCACTAGAAGTCCCATTAGAAGTCCCTTCCCCCCCTCCTCCTCCTATGTGGACTTCTATCCTGGTTCTTCTCAGCAAGTCTCCCTGAAGATTATGAGAGCACTGGGTCTTAACCCTGCAACTCCACCCCAGCAACCTGAGACCATCCCCACTGACCCTGAGACATAGCTAAGTGGGTGTCCTAGTCCCACAGGGCTGACCCTTTCCCCACAGGGACCTGCTGATACCAGGGAGTTGGGATTTTAGGCCAATCCCTGTGACCTCTCCACTTTGAACTTCTTGGGAACTATGCAGGCTCAAACCTACAACTGCCTAAGTTAGCATCTCTTCTCCCAACCTCCCTTCCCTGCCATTGCAAGGGTATTTCAGCATTTCAGAATCTGCCTAAAGCAAACATAATTAGGAATATAAGTCAGCAGGAGGAACCCCCCAAAGTTTAATACATTTCCATTTCCACTGGGAACAGATCTGGGTCCTCTCTGCAAGTCTGGGTGGTCAGATGGTTTTCTTTTCTAGGGAGGGAGTTGTGCCTCTGGGCTGAGGAGCCCTGTGGGTGGGTGGGAGGGAGCAATAGGGCTCTTCTGGGTCCTCCAAAGCAGGCTGGAGTGAGGGAGCTCTTACTCTCACCCCTGCCCTCCAATGCTATGCTGGAGTCAGACCCAGCTTCCTCCTCTGCAGCTGTTTCCCCCACAAATTAGACACCCGTTTGGGAAACAATGTAGCCTCGTTAATCATTTAATGAAATAAGCAAGTAATCACGCTGTCATGCTGCCAGTGTTTCTTAACCTCTGCAATCAGCCAGCCCAGAAGGGAGGAGGGAGAGGGCAGAAGGGACAAGGAGGGACTAGGTCTCACCCCTGAAACACTTCAGCAGACACAGGGCTGTCCCCTTGTGACTTCAGCTTCCCCAGAGGGCCAGTCATGGGGACAGCTTGAAATTTGGAGGCAGAGATCCAAGGGTTTGGGTCCTAGCTCTGCTGCTTCCTCCCTGGGAAGTTTTTGGTGAAGGCCCTCCACCTGTTTGAACTCAGTTTTGATAACCTGGAAAAAGAGGCTGATCACCACAATTAGGAAGATTCAGAGGAGAATTGATGTAGAAACAAACACTGACCCTTTGAAAGGGGCTGAACTGATAGCAGCCCTTTTTCTTCACCATCAAGACACCCAGGCTTGCAGGCTCTTGAGCTGGCAGAGAGAGAGCCAGGCTTCTTGGAGAGTGTGTTTTGTGCTGGGATTCAAAGGTGGGAAGAAGGCCAGAGACAGGAAGGGGAGACTGCTGTGTCTCCACACTTACCCAGGGGGCTGGAGAGAGCTTTAGTGATTCATCCAGAAGCTGAGGTCGTTTGGTCCCCATGTTTATGAACATTCCCCATTGCCTTTTCTGAGGTCTCTGGGTGAGGACCCCACGTTGCCATAGTGACCCCACCCTAGATACAACACTCAGACCTGACTGATTCCTCAGGCTCAGGTTTTACAGGCTGAGGAGGTAGAGGAAGGGGGTCATGTGCCTTGAACCCAGGCAGGCAATCCTGGGACAGGTCTCTCCCTTGACTCCACCTCTCCTTCCCAGAAAGGGGTTCAACTCTTCTAAGTGCCATCTTTCCTCTGGCTAACAAAGGGCTTTCCTTTGCACAGTGTAGCCCCTCCTGCTTGCCTCCCTCCCTCCAGCTGGGTCCCCAGCTCTCCCTCCATCTCTAGTCCATCCCCTACTCCCTCTTGTCAAGGCTGGAGGGGAAGGTCAGAGAAAGGGGAGGCCCCAGGCCCCTGAGGGGTGGGGTGATTCCCAAGCAGCTCCCCGCCCCCACAGCCGGAGAGACTAAAGGAAAGTCATGGAGAGTCACTAGATAAGCACACCCCTCCCCCCAAGAAAAGGCCTCTGCTATTGACTCCCAAATAACAGCTGTCTGTCTGCATATTAATGAGATCCCAGGAATAATTGGTGAGTTTCTCATTCAGTGTTAGAATGAACCCAGAGGCCTTATGTTCGAGCACACAGACGCAGCCCACTCACCCTAGACTTTCCCCTTCCCCGAGACAATAAAACAGACGCAGGCCTGACACCGACACGCAAAGAAGTAGACTGGGAGTTGGGAGGGGATGTGGTCTGGGCTTCCTATGAGTTCACCCCACCACCCCAAAAGAAGGACTCAGAAGAGGGTGGGAACCAGAGGGGAGCAAGGAGACAGTTGCTGCCTAGAGGAGAGCGACATTACAAAGCAGTGACCACCAGACCACCTATCCTGCTCTAGCTCCTGGGTCAGGGTATGAGGTTTTGGAGAAACACAACTGATTTGCCAGCTGGGTGTTCTTGCCTGACTTAACTTCTCTGAGCTCCAGTCTCCGTGTCCGTGTCCCTATGAACACCTACTATGCAAGGCTGAAGGAACCGTGTCTCAGTGCCTGCTTTTATAATAGGGTTCAACCCATATTAGTCCTTTCCCTACATATCACCCAAATACACTGAGACAGTTTCCAAATTGCTACCTCGCCTGCTAGATGCACCTCTGTTAGGGCAGGGATTAATTAGAAGTTTGGTAATTATGCTGGCTGCCTGGAAACCAAGAGGAAAAAGTACAGAGATGAGAGGGCAGGGGCAGAGAAGTAGGAAATGAGATAGACAGTCAAGGGAGAGAGGACAATGGAAATGAAGACACGTAACAAGAAAGACGACAGAGAAACAGAATCAAAAGCTCCCAACACCAGAAGTTCACATCTAGAGTGTAGGCTCTAGTTTCTCTCGAAGGCCCAGTTCTACCATGAACTCACTGTTTGGCCTCAGAAGCCTCAGTCATTCTTAACACCTCAATCTCCTCATCTGGAAAATGAGGGGTTGGTTTCCTTTCCATGGCCTCTTCCCATTGTGTGAGAACAAGAGTGCCAGCAGCCAGGAGGGGAGTTGGGTGGCCCCTTAACACTGTCACTCATCAGTCACTTGCGCTGCTGTCTCCCCTCCAGCTTGGTAAATGGATCTGCTGCACCAGCAAACAACTGTCCATTGTGTCCTAATGAGGGACGAGCAGGGAAAACCAATCACTTATGATGCAAATGAGCCAGCGGCCACAGCCTCCTCGAATTCACTGAGAGCCTGTCTTCTGCCCAGGCCCTGTGCTGCCCTAGTTGGGTCTTTCTCCCTAGCCCTAGTTCCCATCTGGTTCTGGAAGAGGAGGAGGGAGGCCCAGGCTAGCCTTCCCATTGTCCCTCATCACCACTCCCTGCAATAAGCCCCATCTCACTTGGCGTCAGAGCCAGACCCAGCTCCCCAGAGGGCTGTGGAGGGAGGCTCAGGTTTTAGGTTCCTCTGTCCCATTTCCATCCCTCACAGCCCTTGGTTGCACTGAGAAGGTGCTGAGGCCTCAAGGAATCAAGGAGTAATGGAGGCTGGTGCTGGGGTAAAGGCTGGAAATAACTCGGAGCTGACCAGTGGGTGGAGGGTGAAGAGGATGAAGCTGGGAGAGAAGAAGGCTCTGGGTTTCCAATACATATTGGTTGGTGAGCAAGGACTACCTGGCGAGGAGGGTAACATCACTGTCTTTACCTAGCATAGCTCTGTTGTCCCTGAGCCTCATCTTTTGGAAATGACTTGTTGAATTTCCATGGGGATTTTTTTCCCTCTTAATTTCTCCTGCAGAGATCTTGATTTCTATGACTTTCAGAGCCTCTATGAGTTTAAAGATGTTCTTATCAGCAGGCCCCTTGTGCTGGGGGCTGCAGAGGTTGAAACAACTCCCATAACCCTTTTCTTCCAGACAAGGCCACCTCTCAGCAGACTCTAGGAACAGGGCTTGTCAGAGATGATTTTCTACCTACCTGGCACTCACTTCTTCTAGCATCTAAGGCCTAACAGCTGGGAAGACCCTCAAAAGCTGTAACTTGACATTTTCTTGCTAACATACTCTAGCATTTGGTTTTATGTGGGCTTAAGAGAAAATGGCATACATCTGCTTATCTTGTGTGTGTGTCTGTGTTGCCTTCAGATTCACTGTCTTCCTTCCTTAATCTAGGACATTCATCTAGTAATGCTTAAAAATAAAACAAAGTAAGCCCTCCTGGAATTAACCAATGTCAACTGCTGCCGTATTGCAGAGAACAAAGCTTTACGGTCACAACTTTCTTTCACCTTCCCTACTTCTATATCTCACTCAACTGAAGGCCACATTCCCACTCTCCCAGACAAAAACACGACCCAGACAACATAATAAAAGCATTTCTGTCTGTGGTATAATGAATATAAACTCCTGGTTAGTTTCAGGTTACCACTAAGCCCCTGAGTGATCTTTGACAAAGCCCCAGACCTCAGTTTTGTTATCTGGAAGTGGGCATAGTAATCTCTACTCTAGCATTCCCCAGGGAATAGGTGAGGGGTGGGGGGTGGGAGGAGATAATGATGGTGCCAGTGCTTTGAACTTGCTAAGGAATTATGATGAACATCATAATTATCTTCCCAGCTAGGGTGGCAGGAGTCTGTCTGTCAGCCCCAAGTGTCCAGCCTGAAGGAGGGCTCACTGAAAGACACCTGGATGGGGAAGCTGAAGGTCCCTGTCTGGTTGGTGTCAGTCTAATGAATCATGAAGGAGAAATGAGAATGAAGGAGGAGATATGCAGGTGTGGGTTTAGAAGAGATAGTGTAATTCTTGGACATTTCCATTCCATAGATTGTTTTTTGAAGAAATCAGGGGCCTGAAAAAAGAGTAAGAAGAACTGATTGGCAGTAGCAAAACGTGGCTGGGAACACTGGGTTTTCCAGGCTCAACAATTTTGAGAGGGGCCAACGGTTGGGAAAGTCGTTTCTTCAGTGAGTCCATTCATTCATCCTTTCATTCTTCCTTCAGCAAACACTCATCGGGGGTGCCTAATAAGGTATCTGCTTAATAAAGCAGAACTGAGTTACTACGAAGATAAAATGATACTAAGTCTGCCCACAAGAACTTTCTATTTACATGAAAAGATAGCCTATGTGCCAGTGACTTAAAATTGAATGAGGAAAACATCATATATACAGCAAAACTTCTGGGGTATTCTGAGAGGAAGAGCGATCCTGGCCTGGAAGAAGAACTGGGAAAGTTCTTGTGAAGGAGGTAGAATGGGCAGGATTTTGGTCTGTGGAGATAGCAGAGCAGGGTTTCCCAAGTCAGAGAGAATAAAGCAAAGTCTGTTGTGTTTAGGAGCCATCTAGTCAGTTACAATTTAGAGTGACTGGGTGTACTTCACTCCTGATCCTGCACCATTCTCATAATCATTGCTGTATTTGAGTACATTTTTGCAATCACAGTGTCAATCAGTCTCCTTGAGGATCTTCCTCTTTTTCACTGATCCTCTACCTTAACAAGCATGATGCCCTTCTCCAGACACTGGTGCCTCCTGATAAAAAAGCCAAGGTATGCAGTACGCGAGACCAAGTCTCCCCAACTCTCTCTTCCAAGGAACATTCTGGTTGTATTTCTTCCAAGACAGATTTTGTTAATTCTTCAGAGAGTCCATAGTATATTTACTATTCTCCACCAGATTGAGACCATAATTCAAAGACATCAATTCTTTGGTCTTCCTTATTCATTATCTAGCTTCCTCAAGGTGACAATTTTGCTTTTGAACACTTTAATGGGGTTTTTTTTGGTAACAGATTTGCCCAATGCAATACCTTATTTGATTTCTTGACTGCTGCTTCCATGGGAGTTGATTGTGGGCCCAAAAATAATATCTTTGACAACGTCAATTTTTTCTCCATTTATCATAATGTTGCTGATTGAATCCATTGTGAAGATTTTTTTTTTTCTTTTTTTGAAGTGTGATCCATAGTGAAGGCTGTACTCTTTGATCTTCATAAATAAGTGCTTCAATTCTTCTTCCCTTCCAGCCAGCAAGGTTGTGTCATCTGAATATTGCTTCCTACAATCCGGATGCAATTTTCTTCCTCATATAATCCAGTTTCTCAGATTATTTGCTCAGCATACAGATTTAATTTTTGTTAAGTGCTGTCAAGTCTGTACCAGCTCACAGTGACTGTGCATAGGGTTTCTGGCTAGTGAGTTTGAACTGCTGACCTATGGTTAGCAGTCCAGTGTTTATCCTACAGAGACACACCAGGACCCCACAGATTGAATAAGTATGATGAAAGGATACAACCCTGGCACACACCTTTTCTGATTCTAAACCATTCAGTACCCCCTTGTTCTCTTCGAAAAACTGCATCTTGGTCTATGCCAGGGGTGGGGAACTATTTTTCTTGCGGGCTATACAAAATTATAAATTTAAAAATTAGCCAGTTATATTTGGTCAAACATTTAACTAACTCATCCCTAATGTGATGGTTGGAATTGGACTGCCTTGGCAGGCTAGACCAAATGATTTTGAGGGTCAGATGTTCCCCACCCTTGGCTTATTATGTACAGGTTCCTCATGAGCACAATTAAGTGTTCAAGGATACCCATGCTTCGTAATGCTATCCATAGTTTGTCATGATCTACACAGTCTGATTTCTCAGATGATTTACTCAGTATACAGATTGAATAAGTATGTTAAAAGAATACAATCCTGACACACACCTTTCCTGATTTTAAACCATGCAGTATCTCCTTGTTTCTATTTTCCTCTTGTTCTCATAGCCTCTTGGTCTATGTTTGGGTTCTGCATGAGCAAAATTAAATGTCCTGGAATTTCCATTCTTCACAATGTTATTTCATAATTTGTTATGATACACAGTTGAATACCTTTGCATAGTCAACAAAACACAGGTAAACATTTCCCTGGTATTCTCTGCTTTTAATGAATCTCCATCTGACATCAGCAATGATAGCCCTGCTTCCAAGTCCTCTCCTGAATCCAACTTGAATTTCTGGTAGTTCCCTGTCAATGTACTGCTGCAACCATTTAAAAAATTATCTTCAGCAAAATTTTACTTGCATGCATATTAATGATATTATTTGATAATTTTCACATTCCATTGTATCACCTTTCTTTAGAATAGTCACAGCTGTGGATCTCTTCAGTCAGTTGGCCAAGTAGCTGTCTCCCAATTTCTTAGCATAGATGAACCAGTGCTTTCAGTATTGTATTTGTTTGTTGAAATATTTCAATGGGTATTCCATCAATTGCTGGAACCTTGTTTTTTGCCAATGCCTTCAGTGAAGCTTGAGCTTCTTCCTTTAGTATGTCCTAGAGTGAAAACATTCTATAAAAGTATAATTAATGGATTTATTGAAACTCCAGAGATAGTCTGGACCTAGAAGGTATCCACAGTCACAGAATCAAGATGGGTGCTCAGAAGAGAACATTCATGTAAAGTGATAAATTACAAAATTATAATTGGTATAGAAATAATCACAGGAGTCAAAGGTGAGATATCTAAAATGCTGCAACAGAACATTGACAGGGAATGACCAGAGGTTCAAGCCAGATTCAGACGAAGGTGTGGAACAAGGGCTATCATTGCTGACATCAGATGGATCTTGCCTGAAAGCACAGCATACCTGAAAGATGCTTACCTGTGCTTTATTGACCATGCAAAGATTTTGTGTGGATCATGACAAACTTTGGATAACATTGTGAAAAGTGGGTATTCCAGAACACTTAACTGTGCTCATGAGGAACCTGTACATTGACCACAAGGCAGTTGCTCAGAGCAAGCAGATACTGAATGGTTTAAAATCCAGAGAGGTATGCACCAGGGCTGTATTATTTCACCATACTTAATTTATATACTGAGCAAATAATCTGAGAAACTGGAATATATAAAGAACTCGACATCAGGATTGGAGGAAGACTCATTAACAACCTGTGATATGCAGATCATACAACCTTGCTTACTGAAAGTGAAGAGGACTTAAAATACTGATGTCTATTAACAACAACAACAACAACAACAATCCTTCTTTAAGGAGCTCTGGTGATGTTTTGATTACCAACACAACATCACCACAAGATCAGCAGTTCAAATCCACCAACCATGGAAGAAAGATGGGGCTATCTGCTTTCCTAAAGATTTGTTGTTGTTGTTGTTGCTAAGGGCCCTCAAGTCTATTCCCACACATAGCGACCCTGATAGGGTTTCCAAGGAGCAGCTGGTGAGCTTGAACCACTGACCTTGCAGTTCAAATGACTTTGCAGTCTGATGCATTAGCCCACAGTGCCACACCAGGACTCCTCCTAAAGATTTACAGCCTTGGAAACCCTATGCAGGGTCACCATGAGCTGGAACCCACTAGAAGGCACAAAGCCAGCCCCACCACCTATCTTTTTTTGTTTCCAATTTTTACATTCCAATCACCAGTAATTACTAACGCATCTTGATTGCATTCTAATCAATTTCAGACTGCAGAAGTTGGTAAAAATCTTCAATTTCCTCATCTTTGGCATTTGTGGTTGGTGTGTAAATTTTAATAATAGTCATATTAACCCGTCTTCCTTGTAGGTGTATGGGTATTCTCCTATCACTGACAACACTGTACTTCTGGAGAGATATTGAAATGTATTTTTTGACAACGAATGCAATGCCATTCCTGTTCAATTTATCATTTCTGGCATAGTAGACCGTATGATGGTTTTCCAAAATGATCAATACCTGTCCATTTCAGCTCACTAATGCCAAGGTTATCTATGTTCAAAAGCATTCCATTTAACTTTTGGAAACTTCCAATTTTCCTAGATTCATACTTTGTACATGCCACGTTCTGATTACTAATGGATGTTTGCAGCTGTTTCTTCTCGGTTTGGGTTGTGCCGCATCAGCAAATGAAGGTCCTGAAAGCTTTACTCCATTCATGCCATTTAGGTTGACTATGCTTTGATGAGATAGCTCTTCCCCAGTTGTAATTGTAAAATTGTAATGCCTTCCAATCTGAGCGACACAGACACTTCCATCGGTATTCATAAGCTTTTACCATCTTTTTTTTTTTAAAGAAGTAGGTTGCCAGGTCCTTTTCCCAATCGTAGTCTGGAGACTTCACTGACCTCTGTCTATGATTGGTGAAACTCTTGTTATACCAAATACCAGTAGCATAGCTCCCAGCATCACACAAACCCCCACAACATGACAAACTCTCAGACGAGTGGTGGATTTGACTGTGGAGGTGGTAGACCAGGACCTGCCCAGTAGAAAACAGTGGAACAAAATCCCTGGGTCTCTACACTTGAAGGCAGGCAGCAGAGGCAATGCTTAGAGCTTGACTTTGGACTTGGGGATGGAAAATCTGGACAGAATGCGTGAGCGGAGATCAGAGAAATATTCCTTAAAGGACTCTCCCCTTTCTCCTTCTCTTTCTGGGATCCTTTCTCCAACTCTGGAAGCTGGATGTTTTCACCTGGTCCTTTAGGACACATTTGACTGCCTTCTCACCAAATCCTATACAAGCCCCAAAGGCTAGCTGGAGACCTTTCCCCAAGAGATTCCTGTGCAGTAGGCAGAGTCTGACCCCACCAGTTTCTTAAAGGATGCGGAAGCACAATTCTGTAAGGATATGCTGTGGTTTTCTTACCTCATCCATTGAATAGTACGCAACTTGAAGGCTAGAAGTGAATTTTTTCTCCTTCCCTGATACACACACACACACACACACACACACACACACACACACACGCAGAGTGTCACAGAACTTGGTCACATAGTGACCCCTCCGTCATTAACCTGTTGTTATTCACTGCCTCCCAGGACTGGTTGCCAACACAATCCACTGGAAAGAGTATTGGCTTTGGTCTCACACAGGTCTTTGTTTGAATCCTGGAGGCTCAGCCACTTCTTTTATTGTGTGACCTTGGGCCAGTTGCTTGACATCTTCATTTGTATGTGGAGAATATTATGTGGCCCTTAGTAGGAGTGTGACATTAAATGACAACCAGTCAAGACGGTGATTGTTGTCATTTCTGAAAGCTGGCAAGATCAGATAGTCCACAGAACCCAGGGCCGAGTTTCTCTTCTCTTCCCTTTTAATTTAGTCATCTCCTCCAACCCATCTGCCTTCTTCTGTTTTGTCTTCCTTGGGTCTTTCCTGTCACCAGTTTATAGGCTTGCCTGCCTCCCTCCCTCCCTCCCTCCAGGCTGACTTTCATGTCTCCCCTCTGAGCTCTGCTGCTGGCTCACAGGGAAGGGGCTGTCAGTGCCTTGTGCCATCAGTCAATAAAGATAAATTACAAAATCTTTTGTTTTATTTGTTCTTGTTACCTTTAGGGCTATCTGAAATTGCCTTTCTTTTGAAAGCCACATTTGCATATCTCTATGCTGGAGTCAAAGGCTGCAGCTGTAGTTTCACTGCAATTTAAATATTAATAAAAACCTCCTAAACCTCTAGCTGTGTGTGTTTTTTAAAAGCAGTTTGGCCCTTCTGCTCCTAGGTTGCTAATATAATTTAATCTTTGTCCTTTGCTTTGTATTTGCTTAAAGGACCATTTTAGAATTAACTGAAGCCAGCTGCTGCACCCCAGTAGATAAGAACCACTTACCAACCCACAAAACTTACTTTTCCTTAACGGACCAGAGAGCCACCTCTTCTGGAGACAAAAGAATAGACCACAGGTAACCAATCAGAACACCAAACCAGTGGTTCTCCAGTATGCATCAGAATCACAGATGCTAGGGCCCCACACCTGAAAAGGAGTCCTGGTGTGGACTGATAACTGCAAGGTCAGCAGTTCAAACCCACCAGCTGCTCCTTGGAAACCCTATGCAGGATTGCTATGTGTCAGAACGGACTTGAAGGCATTAACAACCACCACCACTAAGTTCCCAGGTGATGCTGTTACCCTTGGCAAGGGTACATGCTTGAACCAGGACATTCAGCCAAGTATTAAGCTGCTTCATCATTCTAGGTCCCTGTAACGAGGCCTCCACAGTTCTGGGTCCCCAGGCACCATAATGTGGGGATGGGGATAGAGTCACTTCAGTTCTCTTGATTCCTTCTGGCCTCTCAAATCACTTAGATTTTTCTGATCATGCAGACTTATTTCGGGATCAGCTCCATCTATACCTCCCATTCCCTGCTCGCTGCAGGAGCTGGCTGTCTCCAGTTCTCCTTAATTTTCTATTTGCTCAGATTCATTTCTTTAATTTTCTATTGTCGTGGGAAGATTTACAGGCTGTGTGAGGCCTTGTGGTGCTAAGCCTCGAAGTACAGTGAAGGGGTCCTCTGGCACAGCCATTTTACAGCACCCCCGTTCTCCCTCAGCAGGCCCCTTTCTCACTGGGTTTCTTTGGGCAGACCTGCAGTTCCCCTCACCCTGCTCCTCTCTCTGCACTGCCTTCCTCTGAGGCTGCCCTTATCTGCTCCACGCAGCCTTCACAGGATACATTCTGGGCAGCTTGGCTCCTTCCGCTCCAACCACCCCAACACTGATTCCTTTCTTTCTCTCCGCCGTGTTTTTGAGGCGATACTTTGTTGATGATTCTGGTAGCTTTTTTTTTTTAAGGAGAGATAATCTGCCTGAGCTCTTCTCTAGGTCCCCTCCCTTTGCCTGCAGGATGATAATCCTTCCTCTCTCTCTTCCTTTCCAGAAGTTCATTTTGTGAAATGCGATAAGTCAGTACCGGAACTCGTTTCCAAGTGCTGCTGTACCCAGAGAGAGCTCAAGATTGTGTGCTGGGAAAGTGGGAGGACGTCTTAAAGCCAGAGGTCAAGGGAACAAGTAGATTTACTCCAACATCAGATAGGACTGTTACACAAGCCAGACGTGTGAGGCTAGGGCCGGAAGCTGACTTCCAGAAAAGCTATGCAGTCTAAAACAAGTGGGGTATGCTTTTGATGAAGACTCTAAAGGACCATGACAGAAGCCTTTCTAATGGGTTGTAGTCATCTCTGCTTGTACCCAGGATTCCTGGAAAAGCAGGCTCTACTAGGGGGAGGTTGCTTTTTCTGTTAACTCATTAGTGACAGGGACAGCAGGTTGAAGCCTGGCTTGCCCTCAGGCCTCAGTATTTCTGCTGCTTCCTGTGTGGCTTTATGGCTACTGCTGTACATGTCCTCTAGAGAAGACATGCTGTCTGAGGCTGAACCGGAAGGCTTTGATAAATGGAAGATCCATAGGCATATAAGCTGAGAGGCTAGATGTACATAGAAATGGAAATAGCCATGACTGGATTGGTTTTCCCATGACACGGGGTTGTTCATGCAGGCAGAGCTTGAGAAGCCAGAACCCTCTACTGCCATCTACCAGAGTTTATGAAGAGGAAGTGAGGTTCTCTTCACAGCCAACATCTCTCCCAAAATTTCCTGGAGGCTTGAACTGATGCTTCTGTCCTGGCTTAGTCACTGATGCCGACGGAAAGCTGAATATTAAGATGGAACCTGTCTTTTGACAGGTTCCAATCTCTTAAAGGAATCTGATCCTCAGTTCATATTTTTCAAATGAGGTGGCCAATACCCACTTGCTAGGGCCATGAAGACTAAATGTTGTCAGGTGGCTCCATTTTCTCTACTTTCCTTGCCCTCCGACAAATAAATATATTGTTGTTGTTGTTATGTGCCATGGAGTCGGTTCCGACTCATAGTGACCCTGTACAGAGTTTCCGAGGCTGTAAATCTTAATTGGAGCAGAAAGCCTCATCTTTCTCCTACGGAACAGCTGGTAGTTTTGAACTGCTGACCTTGTGGTTTGCAGCCCGATTCGTAACCTCTACACTACCAGAGCTCCTTATGGCAGGACTGAATTGTGTGATGATTTTATTCTTTGCCTTAAAGAGAATTCTAATCTCAGGACAATGTGAGGACCAGGAAATGATACAGAATGTTATCAGTGGATTAAGAACGCTAAATAGGAGTGGTAGGCAAAATTATTCTCTAGAATCCTGTCATCTCAGTTGCTCAATCAAACACTAATGTAAGTATTGCTGTAAAGAGTCTTTGCAGCTGTACTTGTAATTAGGATTATGGACCCTGAGATGGGGAGATTATCCTGGATTCTTCAGTGGGCCCAATCTAGATACAGACACATTCCTCTGGTGGGAGTTAGAGATGCAGCAATCAGAGATTCAAAATGTGAGAAAGAATTGCTGACTTTGAAGATGGACATAAGGTGGCCATGAGTCAAGATACATGGATGGCCTCTAGAAGCCAAGAATCACCTCAGCTAAGAGCCAACAAAGAAATGGGGAGTTCAGTCCTACATCTGCAAGGAACTGAATCTGGCTAACCACCCGAATAAGCCTGGAAGCAAGTTCATTCTCAGTGCTTCTAGAAAGGAACACAGGCCTGCTGAGAAATGCAGAACAAAGAAACCAGCCAAGCCGACTTGGACTTCTGGCCTAGACTGTGAGACAATAAATGGGTGCTTTTTTTTAAGCCACTGGATATGACAATTTGTTATTAAGCAATAGAAACCTAATACATTTTAAGCTGCCGCAATAATTCTGGGAAGTAGGTACTACTATTATTATCCCCATTCTACAGATGAGGAGACTGAAGCACAGTGAAAAGGCTCTAAAAATCTGCAGGTATAAGTCATAAGAACAGAGCTGCTCAGTGGAGGCGTTTGCTGCCAAGTTTATTTGCAGGTGAACAAAATATTTACAAAACATATTTTGTACAATCAAGTCTGTACTGCCCTCACACTGGGGGGGCTAGGGAAGACCTACTCCTTCCAACAGCTATAAACGGTCTTGGATAATGAGTTTATGAAAAACACTTTCTCTTCTTTCAGCAAGCAAAATTATTTATGAAGCTGTACGGTTCAGCAATAGGGAGCGAAGGGAAAAAAAAAATTACCTCCAGGAAAGCAACTGTTCCATTCCTGGTGGGATCCATCATTTTACAGACATGAAATATTCATATCAGAGCTGTTATATTTTTAAAAGGAATGGCTACACATCAGAGTAAAAACAACAAAACACTTTATTTATCACCAACAGGGAATTAGAAGACTATCTTTGTGGACACATGTTCTTGAGAGGATTCTCCTGTCTCAGAGTGCATCAGGGCTAAGAGATTCTTTCAAATTCCAGCAACTTGAGCCCAAATGTTTGGACAGGACGAGCATGACTCCCAACCCTATCATTAACCCTCAAGCTTCATATTCACATCCACTGCCTGTCTCTGAGCTCTATCCCCAAGGTTCCACTCTGACATCTAAGAGCTGCCGAGAACAGCTCTTGTTATTAAGCAATCTTCTGATTGAAGTCACGTCACAGACTCCGCTACTCTCCTCCCACTGAGGGTCTGACTCTTGGCCTCTACACACACAGGTTTGAGAGAAATAAACGAGGAACCCAGCTATATTCTCTAGAGGCCCAGCCACTGTGTTTCCAAGCCCTAAACCAACTATGTTTCCCTATAGCCCTAGTATTGATAAATCAAGCCCTAGGATTGATAAATAATGAATCAGCATCTTGCTCAACTGGTGGGGTTTAAATGGTTTAAAATCTTTTCAGGTGAAAAATTACCACAATTTTGTGTTCGAGGTAGATTTCAAAGGGAGATTTGAAGCAGAAAATCTTGAAGGGACTCTCACATATCCCAAAGGTCTCTAAGTACATAAAACAGTCACAAGAATTCTGATGCCCTAAAGAGTACGAAGCTCCCAGGGCCTGGCTGGAATCAGTAGTAGCCATGGGGGATCTGGGGGATCAGGTAGGTGTCCAGCTCCTGGCGTTGGTAAAGAGCGACACTGTCCAATACCCACTCTCGGGTCACCACAGGTGCACCACTCAGCTGTCCAATTGCTGGGGACAGAGAACACAAGCTTGAGATTAGAGTCAGTTCATTCTCCTAGGCCAGACTCATCAATCTACTCCAGGAATGGGGCTGTGTGAGGTGTTGGGGTTAATCAGGGCCCAGCAGAATTGCTGTGCTTAAAGCAATACTTCAGGAAATAGGACGTGACTTAGAAGCTGGTGAAAGCCTCACAGACTGACAACTTTATTAACACGAGCTTCAATCTGTTAAAGTGAAAACCACCAGAGAAAGCAAAACAGCATTGCAATTTAATGATGTGGAAAAACGTTTGCAGTATCTTAAACGAAAAGGCAAAACCACATGAAGAGGATGATTCCATTTGTATAAAATACATGCATGTATATATAAACAGATCTACATATACACACATCCCTGGAGAGATTTTAAGGTAACTCATCTCCAAGTGGTGGGATTGCAGGGATTTATTGTTTTTGTGATGATGATAAACATTTACAGTTAACCTTCCTTGCCACAATGGAAATATCTCATGCATTACTTTTATAATACAAAACAAACAAAAAGTTCAGAAGAGACATTTTAGCATTCATTCAACAAATATTTACTGCCATCTAGAATGAGTGGGAACTATGTTAATTAAGCACTGGGTAACTTGGTAAAGTATACCAGTCTAACAGGACCCGATATGGCATGTGCATGTAAGCACCTTACCATGAAAGCCACCATCCTCTGCCCAGGCATCTGGCTGCACGACCACAATCGGGTGAGTAACCTGCACTCCCAGGGAAGAAACGCACAGGTGGTTGTTTCAGTTTTAGAATAGTCACGTCAACATATTTTCTAAATTTTACTCTGTTGTTGTTAATATATACATCAAAACCTGTACAAAGTCCACAGATTCTACATACACACTTTGGTGACATCGATCACATTCTTCGAGTTGTGCCCTTATTAACATAAGCACACTTTATTATTAGGTTTCCATCAATATAAGAAATTGCTGTTCTCAACTGGATCCTAAAAGAGCATAATGCTTAAGGCAGACCTTAATTTTTTTTTAACTACTTAAGATAAACTATTATCTGGTTTTAAGGTGACTTCTGGGGATCTTTTTGTTTAAGGGTTAAAGATTACTTCAGGGCAATAGTTTCAGGTGTTCATCCAATCTTCATGACTACAGAAAGACTAGAGTCCATGAAAATTTGAAATTCTGTTCTATAATTTCCCTCTTTTGATCAGAATTCTTTTATGGAATCTTTGACCAAAATGTTCAGTAATGACAGCGGTTCACTGTAGTCCAGTGCTTATCCTACAGTCACTGCACTCCCATATACATGAGGGGACTTCAAAAAGTTTGTGGAAAATTCCATTATCTTCCAATTTTCCCACAAACTTTTTGAAGCCCTCATTATACTTGGTTATTAGATTTTGGTCAGATATATGGTTTCCAAAGATATTCTCCCCATTGATAGCTTGTATTTTCACTTTTTGGGCAAAGTCTTTTAATGAACAAAGTTTAAATGTTCAATTTTGTCTTCTGCTGTTTGTGCTTATGTGCCTATCATTATACCAGTACCAGGCTGTTTTGATTACTATAGCTCTATGGTATATTTTAAAATCAGAAGTATGATTTCTTCTACTTTGATCTTCTCTTTCAATATTGTTTAGGCTATTCAGGGCCTCTTGACATTCCACATATAGTGGAGGACTGGAATTTGGATTGGAATTGTGCTGAATCTAGAGATCACTTTGGGTAGTACTAATATCTTAATAATATAAAGTGAAACATCTTTGTTAATGAAACATTAATAAAACATTTTCCACTTATTTAAATTTTTTCACTTCTCTAGGAAATACTTTATAGTTTTCATTCTTTAAGTCCTTCATGTCCGCGGTTAGATTTATTCCTAGGTATTTTATTCTCTTGCAGTCCTGGTGCAGCGCTGCAGGATAAGTTATTTGACTGTGAGGTTGGTGGTTCAAACTTACCAGCTGCTCCTCAGAAACTCTAAAGGGTTGTTATGTGTCAGAACCGACTTATCAGCACTCACAATTTTGTTCTCTTAGGTGCTATTATGGAGTCCTGGTGTGGTGCTGTGGGTTAATGCGCTGGATCGCAAGGTCAGTTTGAACTGCAAGGTCGGTGATTCAAGCTCACCAGTTGCTACTTGGAAACCCTATACAGGCTCACTATGGGTCGGAACCGACTCGACGGCACTTAACAACAACAGGTGCTATTATAAATGCAATTGTTTCCCTAATTTCTGTTTCAGATTTAGCACTGCAGGTCTATAGAAACCCAAATGAGTTTTATTTGTTGACCTTGTACCCTACAACTTTGCTAAATTATTCTATTAGCTCTAGAAGTTTTCTTGTGAACACTTTGGGACTTCATCATTTTTTGATGGTGTGTTGAAGTAGACTACTTTGGGGCAGCTATCTTACAAAGGTGAGGTACGGTGAGAGGGAAAGAGCCTTCTCCTTTCCTCAGTATATGATATACTTGTAGCTCCCAATTCCTTAGTTATTCCACAGATGGAATCTTCTGGCTCAGGTACATGGTTAGAGAGGCTTGGGGTAAAGGGGGGCTTTGGAGGTTACATTAGGGAGGGGGGTCACAGGAACTGACAGGTGCCAGTCCTGTTCAATCATAGGACAGAACATTGTGTCCTTCCTTTTAACAGGGCATCAAACACTTACCGTGCGGAGAGAGGACGATGATAGCTCTTTCACAACAGAAGCCCCGCACAGCTGTAGCATCCATTCCAAGTGATCTAAACAGGGCATTTAGACCTACAATTACCACAGCAATCGACATACTTAACCTGCATCCTGTACCCCATAGTCCTCTGGATGAAGGCTTACACAAGACTTCTCAGTGGCAGAGTCCCCAACTCTTCTGCTCCAGAGGAACAGAAGGGCCTTAGAGTAGAATCTCTACTAGGCATATAGGTTCTAAGTCAATTCGCTACTGAAAGGTCACCTCCTCTGCCTATCAGTTCCCCATTAGGCCTCCTGGTAGAGCACATTTAATAAGCTCTCGTATCCAAGATCGGATTGTCATTTGCTAAACACCGGCCTCCTTCCCCTCCCTCCTAACTGTGCTGGTAATTGACAATCGCGGCCACTGAGAGCAGCACACTTGGTGGTAATTACTGTAAATGTCAGAAGACAGGGAGGTAACTCATCCAGTCAAACAAATAACCGTCATCCTGGACAGACTCAGCACCTTGGTGGGGAAAGGCTGTATGCTGAGCTCACTCGGGGAATAGAAGTCAGCAGACATGTACAACAGCAGAACTGACCAGTGGACCTCTGGGTGTGTGTGTGTGTCAAGCCAGCCATGAACGTTGCTCTTTTCCATAAGCCCATTTCGGGATTGCTGAGGAGCTCCTGTCTGTCCTAATGAGTAAGACCTGCTGATTCTCCCTGAAAACAATCCCTGCCAGCAACCCTGGTTTCCACTGATGGAAGCACAAACGCACCGAGAAGTCCTGGAGTGGCACTTAGAAATTTCATAAAACGCCAATCAATAGCCAATAAAGAAGACAGAAGCAAAATTACTTTGCCAGGCTCTCCGGCCACTGCTCAGCTGCCCCTGACCAGAATGTGAAGGCCTTTCTCTGAGGAGTAAGACGACCTGTGTCCCTGAGGTAGAGGTGGGTGCACAGGAGGCAAAGGTGGGTAGCCTTTCTTTTGAAGTGAACCATCCAAATCTATACACACACCAGGGCCTCAGTGCTGCACAACTCCGGAGCTGAGCCCCACAGCAGTCCTAAACATAACATTACATTCAGTGTCAAATTTAATTAGAAAATGTTCATTAAGAGTCTTGCCCTGCTCTGGGCCTGTGTGGGGCCCAGGCCCACAGGGCTTGTGCAGCAGCTCTGCTTCCTTCTCTGTATCCAATGCAGAAGGTTCAGGGAGAGCAGAGCTCTTTCTTGATGTTTACAAGACCAACACTATCTTCTTCCTAATTTATTAGTTCCCTCTTCTCTGACAAATGGATAGTAACAGTACTCTACCCCATCTGAACAAAGAACATAACATGTCTTAGATCCTACCTCTTTGATGCCTGCTGACTTGTTTTTTTAAATAAACTGAATTGAGTGAGGGTTTACAGACAAGATCATTAGTTTTACATTCAATAAATCATATACTGTTTCATCTCAATGATTACAATCCCCTCCATGCAACAACAGTTGTCTCGCTTCTGCTGACTTGTTTTTGAGAAAAGATACAAGGTCTAGCTTTTTGCCACAGGATAAAATTTAGGTATAGTTTTGTCTGGAGGGTGATAGAAAGAAAGAATAACCTTTAGCACATCTCACCCTATCTGTGGGATCCTTCTAAGATCCAAAGCAAGGCAAGGTGATCTCTTCTACGAGTATAACTTTCCTCTATGTGATAGAAAAGGATCCCTGATAGTGTGGTAGTTTATGCATTGGGCTACTTTTAAATCTACCAGCTGCTGTGTGGGAGAAAGATGAGTTTTTGGACTCCTGGTCTGGTGCTATAGGATCAGCACTGGACTGTGAACCACAGGTCAGCGGTTCAAACCTACCAGCTGCTCCTCAGAAACCCTATACAGGGTCACTATGAGTCAGCTGACTCGATGACACTTAACAACAACAACTATGGGATAGAAAGGCTGGTGCTTGGTGTCTGCAGTCATCTCTTACCTGTAGGCATGTTGGTAAAAGGTCCATAGCAACAGATTTCTAGACCCTCAAAGATCTGGGAGGAGAGAGGAAAAACAGAGGCTCTCAGAAAGTAAGACTTTACCACTTGACGAATTTTACTGCTTAATGTCTAGAACACGGAGGGACACCAGATGTTCTTACTACAAAGCATTCAGGGCTTCAGCATCTCAACCTGTCCCTAATCAGACCCAGGCTCCTTTTTGATGACCCATACAGGTGATTTCACTTCTTGCTAGAGCTGAGATGGGGAATAAATTTGGTTTTTCTTCATGTGTAAGAAAAGGCTTGACTGGCAAGACAACATTTAAAGTAACTAGCTGTAAAGTGCGAGGTCTATCCAGATTTGGTATATCAATACTAACATAACTCCAACCAGCAAAGGCCCACCTTTATTTTATGCATGTATGCACCTTTTCTCCTCTGTCTTCTGGTTCCTAAATAAATGTTTGTTTCTCTCTTCACACTGCTGCGAGAACAATCAAAAAGCTACAAGTGAAGCCTGGTTGTGTCTCTCTTAGTTAAGCGGGTCTGACTGTCTGGCCAGAGGCCATAGACAGCGCTGACCTCCTAGGGGCCGCTTCCATTCACGGTATTCCACAGTGCTAGCGCTCTGTGATGATGGAGAGATAGGGGCACTCCCACAGTAACCGTAAGTCACATGTGACTGGTGAACTTGAAATGAGGCTAGGGTAACTAAGGAATGGAATTTCTTATTTATCTTACTTAAACATTTAAACCTTTGGGCATCAGTTAAAGAAACCCAAATTTGTGTAAGTTGGGTAGCTTATTTAACATTTTTTTCATGTATCATTTTGTAACCCTTATTCTCTTGACCCCCCTTCCTCCTCATGCCACTAAAAACTGTAAAACTGTCTCGCCTAGAATCTCAGGCCTCAAGTAACAGAGGCCAGGATAGAGATCACTAAGCTAAAACTATGAATAGATTTCTAGGAAATGAGCCCTGTCCCATTCCACACACACATTTCAACTACAGTCAGAAGAACCAGAAAGGGACAGCAGGACAAGTCTGCTTTTGTGTTGAGACAAACTCCCTGTGTGTCACCCTCACTATCTGTGTAAGTAAATGGCTTCCCCAAATTGTTAACAGGACTGTGCGCCGGCAGCTAGTGGGAGCCCCAATACTGCCATGAAAAGTACAAAAGATTAGGAACCGCCACATCCAGACGGACTCCCACTGATGAGGACGTCTAGTTATGAGGTAAGAAATGTGAAGTTTCTCCACAGGAAAACGCAGTGGTGACATCTGGTTCCTTCAGAAGATCATTAGACTAACCAGGCACTTTCTGTCTCGGCTGCCCTGAATGCAGGAAAGGACCCAGAGCCAGGGACATCCCTTTAAGGAGGGGAATCTGGTGCTCATTCTGCCCTGCATACAGTGGAGCAAAACAAATGTTTGGCTCACAGGGTACTCCCCTGGGGTAAGGGCAGAAGTAGAAATAGGACCGGCAGCTTGGCCTGGAATCTAGACTAGTTACTTGATAGGTGCAGAGGGTGAGCGGGCTGACCCTCCAGGGTTCTGAGCTTCAGGGCTTAATTTGTGATCATCTCTCAATACAGTTTTTGTTAGAAAATCATCTCTACTAGTTTCCTCTCAAGTTTCTCCACAGGAGCAGAAGGTGCCCGCATGGGGATGTTCTGAAAGGCCCAGTGGTGCACTTAGAAAGGATGGCGTGCCACTCTGGAGCAGGAGAACCCAGGGCCCTGAGACACAGTAGCGGCTGGGCCTGACAGGCAGGTAGACGATCCTGCCAGGACTGCTCCCTGAGAGGGCACGTCCAGCTACGTTATCTGCTGCAGTCTGAGCTAGGCACAACCACTGAGTCTTCCAGGGCCTCTAGCCCTTCATTTACAAAGTTGTAAGAATAATCTGTTATTGTTTTTCTCTGTGAGGCCTTTAGTAACTTTCCAAAAACCTGTGTTATTGTCATTAAGAGCTCAGAGTCTGGAGTCAGACTGCTGCTAGCAGTGTGACCTTATTCACCCTCGGAGCCTCAATCTCCTCATCTGTAAAATTGTCACAGTAGTACAAGCGTGGTATAAAATCAGTTAAAATACAGTTGAGTGCTTAGAGCAGTCCTGACACAAGAGTTAACATTATATAAATGTTAGCTACTGTTAATTATGCAGTCCTAGTGTGGCACTGTACAATAAGCACTGGATGGCTAACCACAAGGTTGGCAGTTCAAATCCACCAGCTGCTTCTTGGAAACCCTATATAGACAGGGTTGCTGAGTTGGAACTGACTCCACAGCACTTAACAACTGTTGATTATTAATCACCTTCTCTTCACTGCTTCCTGAGATAGCACTGAGAACTCGGCACACTGCTTTAAGCAAAGACACCACAGCGAACTAGAAAGAGCAAGGCTTTAGATACAAATCTCAGTTCTGCCACTTACTGGCTGAGATTTGAACCCCAGGCTGGACTCCAAATTACACAGCCTCTTTGTAAGCTTCAGTTTCATCGTTCCTAAGATGGAGCTGATACTGATTGACTTTGCTGGGCTAGGAGAACTAACCAGAACTGGGGTGAGAGCAGCTAATTAGTGCCTTTGTAGGCAGGGGTTGGGAGGCTTTACCTTTCCGTCCTGGAGTTCTCTTGCTCGCTTTGGACCTTGGTGGTTTCTTCCATTGACAACATCTCCTCTGACTTCAAAATCACACTAAAAGAAACCAAGCCCCAGATCACAGGAATCAGAGAAAGAGAACCCACTTCAATGGAAGTGGTACATATTTAAAAACAAAACAACGATGACAGAACACCAGGTTTACTAGTCAGAAAGAGACTGGAGGAAACTGAGACTATGGCCCTGGATCACTCTTTAGTCCTGGAAGGAAACTCACCCTTGTGGCCCAATTTTCTGTAGACAGTATATAGGGGGAGACAACAACACTAGTACGGTATGCTCACCATTCACAATCAAAAGGGCAGTATTTTCCTAAGGACAAAGTTGAGAAGGGATGGGAAGGAGGGGGGAATGGGAACAGGAACCCCAGGGAGGAAGCAGGAGAACTGCTGTTGCAGGGAGGGGATTGCAATCATTGAGATGAAACAGTGTGTAATTTGTTGAATGTAAAGCTGATGATCTTGTCTGTAAACCTTCACCTAATTCATAATAAAAAGTTTAAGAAACAAATAGACGTGTCATATTTAAAGGAATTCAGAATCACTAGGCAGAGTCTTGACCAAAAAGAAAAATCTTGATAGCAGACTGGATGAAATGACCAGCATCTTAGTTGCAGGAATCAGTTCACTGAAGCAAATCTTTGTGGGCAGAAATAACAATGGACTTTTCACCTCATCTGGACTTAAAGTATTTTAATTTTCAATATTTATCACCTCTCAAAACATTCACTTAGCATTTAGATGAAACTGCTAACATGGAGCTGGTTTTATGATAACTGGAGAATTCCTGATCTCTTAAATCAATTGTGGATTACATCTGAAGAAGTAAGGGCTTTCCAGATTTCACTTGGGAGATTAATACAGTAAGTGAAACCAAAATAACAAAATAGACATTTAATACACTGAAAAAAGTTATAGGCTTTTTTCAAAATCATTAGTTATGGTCAAAGGTGAGAGAGTAAAGAATAATAGGATTGGGAGGTTAAAGTTCTGGAGAAATTTGGGGGAAGGATGCTTAGATCCACTTCTGACTAGGGGAGACCATTTCTGTTGTCAAGAGTACCACAAAGAAAAATAAAGGCAGGAGTAAAGTAAAGGATGCTGTAAGGGGAAAGAACACTTAACGTTTGCTGGCGACTGGAATGAGAAGAGTCTGGTGAAAAGTTTGTCATCTCTTTGAACCTGACTTCCAGATGTATAGTCCTGATTATATCCTTGAGCTACATATAATGTGTCCAATTGCCTACTCAGCTTCTCCACCTGGATTTCTAGTATAAATCTCAAAATTAACATGTCCATAACAGAGGTCTTGATTCCAAGATTCCAGCAGAGCTCTTCATCTCCATCCCAACATGCTCCTTTCTTATATCCTCGTTAACTCATTTAAAATTACTACCATCCACCTTGATGCTCTGGCCCAAACCATGAAAACCAAAAAGCATACCACGCCATCGAGTTCGTTCTGACTCACAGTGACTCCATGTGGGGTCCTGGTGGGGCGCTGTGGGCTAATGCGCTGGACTGCAAAGTCAGATTGAACCGCAAAGTCAGCAGTTCAAGCTCACCAGCCACTCTTCAGAAACCCAATACAGGGTCACTATGGGTCGGAACTGACTCGATGGCACTTAACAACAAACAACAGTGATTCTATGTAGTAGGGGTGGGGAACGTCTGGCCCGTGAAATCACTTGGTCTGGTCCTGCCAAGGCAATTGCAGTTTCAGCTATCACAATGTTGTTAAGTTCCACTGAATTAGTTCCGACTCATAGCAACCCTGTATAGGATTTCTGAGGAGCAGCTGGTGAGTTTGAACCTCCAACCTTGCAGTTCAAACTGACTTTACAGTCCAGTGCCCACAGCACCACACCAAGACTCCACATAGTCACTGTGAGTCAAAATGGACTCGATGGCAGTGGTTTGTTTTTTGGTTTTCAAACAGACCTTGCAGTCCAGTGCTTTATGCTACACGCCCACACCATGACTTCTGCCATCACATTGTTGTTGTTAAGTGTCATTGAGTCACTTCTGACTCATAGTGATCCTGTGTAAGGTTGCCAAGGAGTAGCTGGTGAGTTTGAACTACGGACCCTGAGATTCAAGCACCACACCAGGGACTCCAGCCATCGCATTAGGTGTGAGTTATTAAATGGATGACCAAATAAAGCAGGCTAATTATTTACTTCATAATTTTGTGTATGGCCCATAAATGATGTTACAAATTATGGCAGAAAAACGGTCCCCCCTGCTATATAGGGTTTCTGAGATGGTAATTCTTTATGAAAGTGGGTTTAAACCACTGACCCTGCAGTTAGCAGCTCAATGTGTATCCTACAAAATTGCTTCTAAATCCCTGACAGTCACCCTTAATTTCCTCTTTAACTGCCTCCTCCAAATGTAATCCATTAGCAAGTTCTATCTCCAAACACAACCCCAAACTAATCTCTACTACCATCTTCATCCCTCCAATTCCCCTAAAAATAAAACCCAAATTCCTTTCCATGGCATACTAGGCCTGCATGACCTTCTACCCTGTGCATAACCTCCACCCTCTACAAGTTACATGGCCTACTTTAAAAAAATAACAAAACAAACAAACAAAAAACCCGAAGTTTGTTCCTATCTCAAAATTTAGATCTTAGCTGAACCTATTTAGATCTTTAGAAAGGCCTTTTCTGGCCTCCTTTAACAAAAATAGCCAACTGCCATCCCCAGTTAACTGCTAGCCCATTGTCTTATATATGATGAGGCTTTGAAAAGTTTGTGGAAAATTGATACTTTTCCACAATCTGACCGCAAGGGCCAGTGGCTCAAACTCACCAGCTGCTCCTTGGAAATCCTATATACAGGGTCCCTTTGAGTCAGAACCAACTTGACGGCGCTTAACAACAACAATATATACCCACTGAAAGTTAAAAGCAGCAGAAATGTCATTTAATTAATTATGACTATACCAAATAGTACATAATCGTTTAAAACGGCTTATGTTAATGTTATTTTTCCTGATCTGTTGTCACTAGCAGCTCCTAGATGGCTCTGTTCTAAAATTATTCCTCCTCCTACACTCTATCATATTTACCTCTCACTCTTCACAGTCTCATAAAGTGCAAAAGCTCTTTGAGGGACTCGGATTTTTAAACAGATACATTTGCATATTAATATGAAGGATTTTTTAACAACAGTGAAGAGCCAGTTTTCCACAAAGATGTATGTGTGTTAAGACTCAGGTGGGCTGGTTTCTGGTCCTGGTGAATCTTTTCTTTCTGCTTTATAAATTCCTTTTATTCAAACTTTTTAGAGAAAAAGGGTAGAAAAGACTGAGCACAAAATTTCCTAGTTTGCTCTGTAAACTCTTGATGATCCCTATCATCAGAGAATGTTTGTAGAAAGAGGTGCATTAACACTGATGGAAGGAAGAAAGTGCCATCAATATTCCCTGACTCTCTGACTCAACAGCACCAAGTCGTTCTGATTAGTTTGTAACATCAAGTACCTACCTCATCTAGCAGCTTTTTTTCTTTAAGAGACTGGGTCACCCCTAAAGAGATCAGAGAAAAGACCAGTCACACAGAGCAGAAGAACATGGTTTCTTCATGGAGTGGACAGTTCAGTGATTCATGTCAGACCATCAGAAGAATACCCTAAGCATAGAGGGCCTCTCTATAAAGCCATAGCTCTTTAATAAGGCCTGTGGTAGAGACTGCTTTCTGGAGACACAGACGATGCTTAATTTAAACATTATAAAATTGCCTGCTGCATATGGATTTCTGCCCACTAGTATATAAATCCCTAGTTCTTATGCTAACATTGCTAGGAGTATATTAGGTACTATTAGTTTCGAAAAGAAGTCCATTTTCCCAACATCACTAGCTTACCTGAACTAAGAGATATGCATTAAAGATAAAGTCGGTTTAGTGTTACCATTAAAGACCTTTTAGTAATTCAGAATTCATCAGCAGCAAAAACTTAGGTGTAAAAATGCAATTCTGAAGTGTTAAAGGGAGATGAGGAAAAACTATATTGTACTTACAGAAATAGCTAACTACCCATTTCCCTCCAGCAATTCCCAGAAAATACTTCAATGTCCGTTCACACACAAACTCAGTGTCTGCAGAAAGAAAAACATACAAAGAATTATTAGAAGTTGAATCAGGAAGTGCTTCTGTATCCAGCTCCTTGTGCTACTTAAGATCAATCTGGATGGATGATTCCAACACCCTTGGTTAACAGAATCAAAGGCTGGAAGCAACCCTAGATATGGATCTTTGGAAGCTTTGAAAAGGCTGATAGGAAATGAAGAGCAGAGGAAATGCCTGCCCTGTCTCCTAGATGCCAAGGCTAGTTAAAGGTCTCTGTCATCATGTTCAAAACATTACCCACGGAAGCAGTGGTAATATGAGAACGGTTCACTAAGATGATCTTTCTTAACTAGATGGTAATATGTGAAAGAAGTCAAAGTACTATTGAAATCCTAAATCTAAAATGTTAACGTAAGGAACACATTGTCACCTCCAGAATTTCCAGAGCTTTCCTTTTTCTACATAAGTATTTCAGAAGGCAGTAGCTGAGGAATCACTTCTGTTTATTTCCTAGTGTTTCAAAGGTCTCTTTGAAGAACTAAGCAAGCAGAGGAAAGAACACTTAGTTTTAAATAGGAGAAATGTATTTAAATCCTAAACACAGCAGGCCATCTGCCAATAGTGGCAGATACTCTTCCTCACAGAAGTCTTCACATTTTAATTTTAACTAAAAGTTTTTTAACTGCTGCAAAAGCTGATATAATAATACACTTTAAACTTAGAAATTTCAGCTCATTTTTATTTCAAACAAGCAAATGTTGTGTGTTCTTTGTTTAAAGATGAAATTACCTTAGGGATATTTGCATTTTAAATCTCTCTTCCTTTCATCTGCTTTGATCCAAACCTATAGCTTACAATATATTAAACTTTAAAGACATTCATTTCTTAAACAGCGCTCACTGCTTCCAGTGAGCACAGTCCTCTGACCCTGTGTTACAATTTTCATATAGCACATGGATTTCTGCCCAAGATCTTAAAGGTTCTTAAGGAATGTGTCTCGGTCCTGGGGTTTGGATTCACTGCTCAAGCACCTGTGGCCATGTGAACGAACAGGTGGAGTGGACCATTGTATTTCTGCGGAACTCATGATGTTAGAAAGGTTTGAAGAGCTGGGCCACAATCTACATACTACTCTTCACCTCACCATGAACTGGTCTTTGCTAAGCTTCCTGAAGCCTCGTTGTTGTTGTTCAATGCTATATATAGAGTCAGTTCCGACTCAGCGATCCTGTATAGGCTTTCTGAAGCTTTTAAAAAAATCTCTGCAGGAGCAGAAAGTCTCATCTTTCTCCCATGGAGCAGCTGGTGGGTTCAAGCCATGGACCTTGTGGTTCGCAGTCCAGTGCTTAGCAAATGAATCTAATTCCTCTTCCAGATAACAATTCTTTAGATACTTGAAGACAGTTATGTTTTCCCCTTATGTCTTCTCATTCTTATCTGTTCTTCAAATTATATCATTTTCAATTTCTTTTCTCCATTCTCACCCGCTGCCTATAGATGAACACTCTCCAGTTTGTCAGGGTCTGTGTTAAAAAGAAGCATGGCACTCAGAACAGGGCACTTCTTCCAGGCAGAGTTACTCCACAGAGAATTTACTTCACCTGCTCCAAAATTAGACTTGTATAGATGAGGTCCAATTTCATATGTTATGTTTTTGTTAGACACCATTGAGTTGGTTCCAATTCATAATGGCCCCATGTCCACCAGAATGAAAACACTGCCCAGTCCTGCACCATTCTCACAACCGTTGCTGTGTTTGAGCCCATCGTTACAGCTATTATGTCAGTCTGGTTGGGGATCTCTCTATACTTTACCAAGCATATCCTTCTCCAGGGACTGGTTCCTCCTGATAACATATCTGAAGTACATGAGGCCAAGTCTTGTCATGCTCACTTTTAAGGAGAATTCTGGCTGTACGTCTTAGAAGACAAAAGTGTTCATTCTTCAGGCAGTCCATTGCATATTTAATATTCTTTGCCAATACCATAACTCAAAGGCATCAATTCTTCTTCGGTCTTCCTTATTCACTGTCCAGTTTTTTGTATGTGTATGAGGTGAATGAAAATGCCATGGGTTGGGTCAGCTGCACTTCAGGGATCAGGTGACATCTTTGGTTCAAACTGACATCTCTGCTCTTGAACACTTATGACAACTTCAATCTTTTCTCCATTTATCATTTATTAGTCCAGTGGTGAGGATTTTTGTTTTCTTTACATTGAAAGCTATGGTCTTTGATCTTTATCAGTTAGTATCTAAAGTCCTCTTTGTTTCCAGCAAGCAAGGTTCTATCTATCATCTGCTTATTGCAGGTTGTTAATGAGTCTTCCGCCAATCTGATGCCATATTCTCCAGTTTGCAGACTGAATAAGTATGGTGAAAGAATACAATCCTGGTGCACACTTTTCCTGATTTTAAAACATTCAGTGTCTGTTCTGTTTGAATGACTGCCTCTTGGTTTACATACAGGTTCCTCAAGAGCAAGATTAAGTGTTCTGGAACACTCATTCTCTGCAATGTTGTCCATAGCTTGTCATGGGCCTAACAGTCAAAAGCCTTTGTGCAGTCAATAAAGCACAGGTAAACATCTTTCTAACATCCTCTGCTTTCAACCAAGATCCATCTTAAGTCAGCAATGAGATCCCTCATTCCACGTCCTTGTCTGGATCCGACTCGAACCTCTGGCAGTTCCCTGTCAGTGTACTGCTGCAGCTATTTTAACTTACCTTTAGCAAAAATTTATTTGCATGTGATATTTATAATAATTGTCTGATGATTTCTGTATTCCATTGGCTCATCTCTCTCTGGAATGGGCACAAATATGGATCTCTTTCAATCAGTTGGCCAGGTAGCTGTCTTCCAAATTTCTTGGCATAGATGAGTGAGTGCCTCCAGTGCTGCATCAGTTTGTTGAATGATTTCAATTTGTATTCCAGCAATTCCCAGAGCCTTGTTCTTTGCCAATGCCTTCAATGCACTTTGGATTTCTTCCTTCAATACCATTGGTTCTTGATCATATGCTATCTCTTGAAATAGTTGGATATCAACCATTTCTTTTTGGTACAGTGTCTGTGTATTCCTTCCATCTTCTTGTGATGCTTTCTACACCATTCAGTATTTTGCCCATAGAATCCTTCAATATTACAAGTTGAAGCTTGATTTTTTTTTTCTCCTTCAGTTCCCTCAGCTTCGGTAATGCTGAGCATGTTCTTCCCTTTTGGTTTTCTAACTCTAGGTCTTTGCATATTTCATTATAATATTTGATTTTGTCTTCTTGAGCTGCCCTTTGAAATTTTCTATTCAGCTTTTACCTCTTCATTTCTTCCATTTGCTTTAGTCTCTCTGAAAATAAGTTTCAGAGTCTCTTCTGACATTCACTTTGGTCTTTTCCTTCTTTCATGCCTTCTTAATGATATTCTGCCTTCTTCTTAAATGATGTTCTTGATGTCATCCCACATGTCTTCTGGACTTCAGTAAGTGCTTTAAATCCTCTTCCCTCCGGCAAGCAAGGTTTTATCATTTGCACATTGCAGGTTGTTAATGAGTTTTCTTCCAATCCTGATGTGTATCCTTCCTATAGTTCAACTTCTCAAATGATTCGCTCAACATACAGACTGCATAATATGGTGAAAGGATACAATTTTGATACACACTTTCAGATAAGACCCATCTGACATCAGCAATGGCATTCCTTGTTCCATGTTCTCCTCTGAATCTGGTTTGAATTTCAGGCAGTTCCCTGTCAATGTACTGCTGTAGGTATTTTTGAATTGTTTTCAGCAATTTTTCCTTGTGTGCAATATTAATGATATTGTTAGATAACTTCTGCATTCTGTTGTTATCATCTTTCTCTGGAATGGGTAAGTATAGACACAAAGCAAATTGTTATAATGAAATGTGCAAAGACCTAGAGTTAGAAAACCAAAACAGAAGAACATGCTCAGCATTTCTCAAGTAGAGAGAACCGAAGGAAAAATTAAAGCCTAGAGCTGCAATATTGAAGAATTCTTAGGGTAAAAAGTTAGCAGTTCAAACCATCGCTGCTCCTTGGAAACCCTATACATGGTTGCTGTGAGTCAGAATGGACTCGATGGCATTTAATAACAAGGGTAAAATATTGAATGATGCAGGAAGCATCAAAACAGGGTAGAAGGAATACAGAGACCAAAAACACACTGTACCAAAAAGAACTGGTCGGTATTCAACCATTTCAGGAGGCGGCATATGATCAAGAGCTGATGATATTTAAGGAAGAGTCCTAGCTGCACTGATTGGTGAAAAACAAGGCTCCAGGAAACAATGGAAAACCAATCGAGATGTTTCAACAAACAGATGCAATGCTGGAAGCACTTATTCATTTATGCCAAGAAGCCTGGAATCTTGCCCATTCACTGGACTGTTGTTAAGTGCTGTCGACTCAGTGCTGGACTCAGAGCGACTCCGTGATCCATATTTGTGCCCATTTGAAAGCAAGCAGCAATTTTGGCTGCCCTGAATTTTTTATTCAGATATGCCTTAAAGTCAACTCAAAAACCTCCCGGTGATCTCCTTTATCACACAACTTTACATTATCTTCTCCTTTTCTTCCTTTTTCACATGCTAGGTTATGTCAGGGGGTCCTGGTGTGGCGCTATAGGATTAGCACTGGACTACTACCACATGGTCAGTGGGCAAACCCACCAGCAGCTCCTCAAAAACCCTGTACAGGGTCTCTGTGAGTCAGAACTGACCGATGGCACTAACAACAGGCTATCTCAGAGTTAGTATCAGAGCTGGTTCCTGAAAAACTTCCCCAAACTCAGACTGGGTATTACATGAGAATCGATTTTGAGTGAAGACTCTCCCCTCTCCGCTGTAATTTTCTGGTTTCTTCAGGGTTCACACTCTAAATCTCACTAGAAACCCTTCACCCAGTTACTATAGTCCAGCTAGCATAAACCAGAAGAAATCGCTCATCTTTCTGGCTTGTTGTTATTAAGTGCCATCAAGTCAGTGCTGACTCATATCGACCCTGTACAGAGTTTCTACGGAGCAGGTGATGAGTTTGAACTGTTGACCTTGTGGTTCATAAACTGACTTTGAGGTTGGGTGTTTATTCTGTAGTGCCACACCAGGGCTTATCCTCCAAATATTAACCCAAAACAAAAGGGGGGCAGGAAGTAGTAACAAACTGTAATTATCCTCTCATGAAGTAACAACTAACTACTGAAAGACTATCATATATGCTATGCTTAATGTTATGGATTGAACTGTGCCTTCCCCCAAAGTATGTGCAATAAATCCTACTGTCTACGCCTATGGTTATACTCCCACTTGAGAACGGGCTGTGTTTGTTATTGGTACACTAGTGCAGTGGGTCTTGAGTCAACAGGGAAGATTAGGGAAGTAGAGATGTGGGAAGGGAGCTGCTGAGACCCATGAAGATGACCAGGAGAAGCAGCTCAGAGACAAGGACCTGTCTCCAGGGCTGACAGCAAGAGAAAGCCTTTTCCTAGAGCAGGGATGGGGAACGTCTGGTCCATGAAATCATTTGGCCATGCCCCGCTTAGGCAACTACAGTTCCAAGCATCACACTGTTGTTGTTGTTTAGTGCCACTGAATCAGTTTTGACTCATAGCAACCCTGTATAGTGTTTCTGAGGAGAGCTAGTGAGTGAACTGCTGACCTTGCAGTTCAAACCGATGAGTGCTTATCCTATGTCGCCACATTAGGATGTTGTTGTTAAGTGCCGTCGAGTCGGTTCTGATCCATAGTGACCCTGAACAGGGTTTCCGAGGCTGTATATCTTTACGGGAGCAGAAAGCCTCATCTTTCTCCCGCAGAGCAGCTGGTAGTTTTGAACTGCTGACCTTGCAGTTTGCAGCCCGATTCGTAACCACTACGCTACGGTGAGTTAATTAAATGTTTGACCAAACAAAGTAGGTTAATTTTTAAGCGGATCATTTTGTATGGCCTTCCAATAATGTTATAAATTTTGGAAGAAAAAAGTTCCCCACCCATATCCTAGACTTCCTAAAATGAATTCCTGTTTGTTAATGTCACTCATTTGTGGTACTTTTATTATAGCAGCACTAGATAGCTAAGACACTTATCAAATATTTCTATTTCTTCATGCAATTTATGTAGCAGATTCAACCCATTTTGTTTTCAACTTTGTGGCATACCTGTTTTCATAATAACATGAGTAGTCTCTTCAGTAATTTGATTAGTTAAAGTGCAGTGGTGTTTTCTGGCAAACTTGTGCACAAGCATCTGAAATCAAATACATATTGCAATGTAATAAATTATTTCATGAACACAGTTTAATTATCCTAGCTTGGAGTCTCCCTTTTTTCTCAGAAAAAGCGTATCAAATTTTATTCTAACAGGGCTTAAGTCTCAAACCAATAGTGGTGATAGTAGTTGTCGGTTCTGACTCATAGCACCCCTGTATAGGGTTTCCCAGGCTATAAATCTTAAGGGCGCAGACAGCCTCATTTTAATTCTGCAGAGCGGCTGGTAGAGTCAAACTGCTGGGATTACGGTTAATCAGCTCAACTGGTAACCCACTATGCTACCAGGGCTCCTTCAAAATAATAGTAAGTCAATAAAAATTACGCACAGAGTCAGAAATACCAAAATAGTTTAGGCTAACAGAAGTGGGATTATAAGCAAGATGCAAAATAATATTAATTTTTCCTTTAACAGTATGTGTCATTTGACTCCCTTGGACATTTTCTTTGTGTAGTGATACTCCGCTATACTGTAATTTTGATTTATCAGCCTACTCTATAAACTGAGAAGCAGCTAGCCTGTATAGTTACATTACAGATATATGCGGCTTAGAAGCAAAATCTCACCCTCTGATAGTTACATAACATTCAAGTCAAGATGCTTTTAAAGGTCAGGACAAAAACTACCAATTGCACCTTAAGGAAAAAGACTGGAAGAGGTTTATATTCTTCTCAAAAGAAATCTGGAGCCTTCTAGTTATTATCTATCAACCAAATAAAAATCAATAGGCAGTAAAAGAAATTAACCAAATCCATTATGGGTACAGTTGACATAATTGGTAGCTACTGTTTGGTAAAGAACTTTGTTTACTAAAGGCCATCATTTACTGGCCATCACCACCCACGCCAATAGTTATGTGGTCCACAATACTGCAACAGAGGTCAGGCCATCTTTCTTTCATGCTGCCGCATTCCGTATGGCCACGGGGCACTGACGAAGGCAGCCTAGAGAAGCTAATGACATCCTTCCCCCCTTTACCACTGCCCTCTCCAGGATCATTAGCAATTCTGAACTGATTAATTGCTGAAATCCCGGCCTTGAAACAGTGTTCAGTTAGAAGAGGAACTGCTGAAAAGATCATCTTAATATGGGCTTCAGAATTAATCATGTGTAATACAGTCAGCAGCTTTCATCATAAATTTAGCACACTTCAACAAGTCTGAATAGAGCTCAAAAGTTTTTCTTTTTGCTTGTTTAAAGACAATATGCACCCAAGCCAGTTACAGTCTAATCTGAAGCTCAGAATTGCCCATGGCAAGAATGATCAGACAATTTTAACTATCTCTGAAAAGTGTAACTCTCAAAAGAATAAGAATGCTAATTTTCAGTAACTAAAAGCATTCTATGTGTACACAAGTGATCAACAGCAAAATAAACAGACACAGGTCTGAACTTTCAGGGCAAATAGTGGTCCTGGCACATGGTTGGGGCATGAGCATTGCAGCAGTTATTACCCTGCACTAATTCACTATAACAACTAGGGCAAACCCATTTACGTTGCCCTTTTAGTAATGGGACTCATTTGGCCACATGGAAAATGGTATGCTGAGTCACTAACTATGGAGAAGTTAGAGTGAGAAACGGTTCTTATCCTAGGAAGGATACATTAAGGGAGATAGTTAAGAATGACTAAGTGTTATTTCTCAGTATGCAGTAAGTTACCTACTATAAAAATCCATTTGATATTCTAGTGTGTTAGCTTACTATGGTTTTAAAGAGATATTCACTCAATAACTTTAATTTGAAGTGATGCCAATGCTGACTAACCACAGGGGAGGTAAATGTTCCAGGATGTGTGAACAAGGTTGCAGTGGTCTTAATATTTCTATGAGTATTTTTCCACAGTGTGAAACAGTTTCCATTTATGACATCAAGAGCCCAATAAAGTGCCAAAATTCTAACAGCAAGGGGTGTTGCAGGGAAGAAATGTTAGGCCAGGCTCTTGAATAACTGTGTTCCAAGCCAGAAATGAAGACAAATAAATACTGAAGAAATGCCACTGTCTGGCAGTATGCGGGAACCAATTAGGATTTAATTAATCAGCTGTGAACCAAGGCGGGGGCAGGAGGAAAGGTGCTTTCTGAGGCGTAGTACTCACCTTTTTTAGGTACAAAAAAATCCAAATTCAACAGCTCTATATCATACTTGAAATTATAAGCTTTCTAATAATTATTTTCTCAAATAGATACAGTATCTTTTAATTCCATTTTTTCATGAACTTTTTGAAGCTCCCTCATATATACCAAATAATCCATGTTATAAGCTTTACCTAGGTCCACATTTTCAGGTGTTACCAGTGGGAGTAAAATTACAGGAAATTGTGCCTGTCCCCTAGATTTCTTCCTATAGAATATTCATTCCTATTGTATAGTATCTATTTGCGATACGGAGTCCTGGTGTGGTGGTGCAGGTTATTAATGTGTTGGACTGCAAGGTCGGTTTGAACCACAAGGTCGGTGGTTCAAGCTGACCAGTCACTCCTTGTAAACTCTATCCAGGGTTGCTATGAGTCAGAACTGACTCGATGGCACTTAACAACACCATATGAGATACAGTGTCAGTCACTAGGGAGATACGGATAAGATAGACTTACAAATTCTTTTTGAGTCAAGCCTGATGCCACCATGGATATTCTTTTGTTGACCATTTCTGTCGAAGATAGCGCTCCTGGCTTCTTCCTGCTCACGCTTTCTTCCCTCACATCGTTCCTAGCAGGATTTGTAGTATGAGTATCTGCTGAACTGTTGGCAGATTCTACAACTTGCAACTGGGGTAACTTCAATGCAGACGATGAACTTGGCATGCTGCAAACATCAGTCGGGTCTGGGGCTCTGTCTTCAGATGGATCAGATTCAGGATTATCAGAGAAGAGGCTGACTCCAGATTCTAGACAAGGGGTCCTCTCTGAAAGGAAGGCGGGAAGAAATTTAATCTGTATGGTAATGAATCTTGATTACCTTCTAGTCTCTGCCAAAAATTTAAAAAGACAGAATAAATTAGATTAAGAGAAAAGTGGCTACATTAATCCACTGTTTATGGAAGTGGAAAGTGGTTCAACTTTTCTAAGGGACAATTTAGCATTATGTAGCAAAAGTATTAACAAGCATATACATTTTAAGTCAGTAATCCCAGTTTTAGAAATGTATCCCCCCTGCAAATAAAAGAATGTACATGCATGCAAAGGTTAGTCATAGGGAATTTCACTACAATGGTATTTATAGTCAGAAAACTTTAGAAACTGTCAAAACATCCAAGGTTGTTGTTGTTGTTAAGTGCCTTCCAGTTGGTTCCAACTCATAGTGACCCTATACGGGGTTTCTGAGGCTGTAAATTTTCACAGGAGCAGAAAGCCTCATCTTTCTCCCATGGAGTGGCTGGCGGGCTTGAACCATGGCCCTTGTGGCTCACAGTCCGGTGCTGATTGTATGGAGTAACCACACTCCCCAAACATTCAATAAGAGAGACTAAATAAATCATGGAACATCTATTTCAATAAAATACTTATCACTAATTAGAGTTTGAACATAAATGCTGATTTATAATAAAATGGAAAAATGTCCTTAATATATTAAAGAAAATAGCTACAAAATATTATTGTGATTCTAGTTAAAAAACAAAACAAAACACCTTTAAGTAAAATGACTAAAAAAGTATTATCACTAAGTGACAAGAATGTAAGTAACTAAATATTCCTTCTTTTTATTATCTATGTTCTCTAATTTTTTGGCAATAAACAATAGTACTTCCATGAAAATGAAATGCTCTATTTTTGTTTCTTCATCTATGATACCATTATCCTTTTCACTTAATAAATCATCAGATATCATTACCAAATTAAAAACAGCAGAGGACATCCCTGAAACATTCCAGAAAATGTCACTTCATCAGGTGCTTGACTACTAACCATGAGGTCAGCAGTTCAAATCCAGTAGCCACTCCTTGGAAACCCTATACAGGCTCACCATGACTCGACAGCACTTAACAATCCTGGGAATATCTCAGAAAATGTCACTCCATCAGGAAGTAAGCATAGCTAGCTAAGTACAATGTATAAAGTTACTAAAATGACCCCAGTGAACATGACCAAATATCACATTTAGAAGCCATACAGCACCTTTTATGATAATGTGTTTTTGAGGATTGATTTAAAACTTGCTTTACTGACTAAAATTTTGATTTACAAGCCATAAAACACACTACTCATTAAAAGTGATTTATAAGGAATAAAATATACAATCATTTATTATTCATTAATTCATAAAAGAAGAACTTGCTTTGGAGAGCTGACTCATTTTTCAATAAAGGACAGGCCTTTATTGAAAGCTTAATTCTAGGGCCCTTTTATTCTTGTCTTAGGTGTTGGGCTGCTAACTGAAAGGTCAGCAGTTCGAGTCCTCTAGCTATCCATGGAGACAGATGAAGCGGTCTGCACCTGGACAGATTTATAGCTCCAGGAATCCTACACAGCAGTTTTACTCTGCCCAGCACCGTCGTGGACTTGGTGGGCTTTACTCTAGTCTAACAGTTTGGAGTGTACCAAGATTCTCCTGTTCTCAAAACTGTTAGATGTATTGACCCAATAAGGACAATTCATGGCTGCAATAATTTTCAAGCAAACTTGGATTCACATTCAAGTTATTTCTATAAAAAATGGGCTTAACTATCACAGATACATTCATAATAGACCTGGACATTGAAGACTGATGAACTAGAAGAGCTTTACATAGGATTCAGAGTAAAGTAAGTGTTTCCTCTATCAGAGCAGATGAAACATTACCTAGATCTTGCCTTGGCAAATAAGACTGCTCAACGAAACCACATGCCTCAGGCTTTTCCAGCTGTTGCTCCTCCACATCCACAGTTTTAACAAGCGCCTCCTGAGACTGGCAGTTTCCATTCTGAAGACTTCTTGAATGGCTGCGCACATTGCACCTGTTTTCTACCAGGAATTTTGAAGACCTAGAAAGATGAAGGAAGGAGAAAACCATCACAATAGCTTGAGAAAGGATTAACCAGGCCACCAAAGTATAATCAAAACAGCTCACATTCCGAGAGACATCAGGAATAATCAGTAAAAAGGAGCCAACATGATGGCCTCAGAGTATCTGGATTCACGGTGCTTGCCAAAGTATCAGGGTTAACATCAAATGGCTTCCCTTAGGGGCTGATCTGAGGTAGTCTGTCTTCTAACTCTTTTAAAGCATGTCAGCAGATTTCACCAAATTACCCACTGCCATTCACTGAAATTCTATACACTATTCCACTTGAGTCCAAATGGATGTGCTAACCGCAGATCTCTCATGAAAATAGAAAGCTGATTAATTCTAACATTTCTACACTCATACTTTCTATGCAATTTTAGCAAAATTCATAGAATTATCCCATTTCCTGCCCTTTAAATGTTCAAAGTCATTCCCAAAACAAAGCCAGTTATAAAATATTAAGTCAAAAGAGTAGCTTCAGCTAGTAAATAATTCCTCTACTCTTTCAAGTGTTTAGGACTTTGTGGGGAAAAAAACACTCATCAACAGATGATAAGGTACTCAGAGGTTGATTAAGTCAAACAATGATTGGGTGCATACTATAAACCAGTCACTAGCAAGGCCCAGTAGATTGAATTGCTGCTCTTAAACAGGCTAGTAGAGGGAGGATGTTCAATCAATGTGTAGGTTCTGTGATAGAAATCTTTATAGGGTACATTCTGTGTGGGGTGTGGGGGACAGGAAGTGGTTAGCTCAACTAAAGCATGGCAATGTGGCTATTTCCCCTAAACATGGGCTTAGTGCCTATGGAAGCTCAATCTTTTCATTTGTTGTGACAGTCAGAATGCCAGTATACCAACAGCCTAAAAAGATATCTCCTCAGTCCATCAAGGGGCTTGGAAAAGACAGTGTGATTAGATCATTGCTAGTCTGTCACCATTCCCAGAAAGATGAAAAAAAAAAAAAAAGCAATTACTAGCACTCAATACATATAACTTCCTTTTCCTTCTTTTTAATTGTTTTCCTTTTCCTTCTTAAGAGTGGTGAGATATAAAACCATAGAGCTCTGCATCTCTTTTTCCTGAACTATCAAAGAGGAAGAGTTTAGAGTGTGCACTTTTATTTTCATGGTAATGTAAAGAGCAAAAGAAGATGTAGATAAAGTACTTTTGGAAATACCTAGCATTACGGAATCTAATATCAATAGGGATTTGAATGCTGTTGTGCTATTGAGATGGTTCTGACTCATAGCAGACCTGTATAGGGTTTCCAAGGAACAGCTGGTGGGTTGGAACTGCTGACCTGTGGTTAGCAGTTCTGTGCTTATCTTATAGCACCATACCAAGACTCCATAGTGATTTTTTTCTTGGACTCCACAGTGATTTGAATAGCCATTCCTAAAAGATATTCTGAATATCTTTTGGGGTCAACTGTTACACTTTTTCTATAAAGTAAAAAAAAGGCAATTAGGGGAAGCATTCCTGGGAAACATCTACCATCAAGCTCTAGGTTTGTTTAAGTTTTATTTCTATAATATTTTATTCTGATTTTCAGAAAGGATAGCTCTAACTGCATTTCTCATACTGTAGCATATGTTTGGAGTCCTGGTGTGGCGCTGTGGGTTAATGCGCCAGACTGTAAAACTGTTTGAATTGCAAGGTTGGTGGTTCAAGCTCACCAGCTGCTCCTTGGAAACCCTATGCAGGTTCACTATGGATCAGCACCGACTCTAAGGCACTTCACAAGAACAACAAGCATATATTTTGGTACTGAAAAGACCCCCAAAAAGCCTAGATACAATGCAGCAAAAGAAGTGTACTAAAGCAATGAGAGGTTAATGTTTGTGTGCCAAGAGCTAGGGAAGTAGGGGAGAAAGACCCAAAGGAGTTCAGTATAAGTGAAGCTGTTACTTAGCTACTACTTAATGTTTCTTACCTTTCCATTGCTGGTTCTTTATTTGGACTGGTGGAACCATCTGGAGATACTGGGAACTTATTAGCAGAAAGGCTTTCTGGATTCTTACTTATAGGCTGTTCTTCACTTTTCTCTGAAGTTAGCATGGATCCTTTAAATGGAATGAGAAAAAAACAGAGATCTACTTTACTGCTTTGTCTGGATGGTGAGAATTCAGGTGAGGATATCAACTTTTTCAAATGCTGCAATCTGTGACAATAAAACTGGTTTTTAAGCAAGTATATCAGACAGGATTTTATACACACAAGAGATGCAACAGGCAGATGCTAGTGCCAAATGGAGCTAAATGATTAAAAGAATGACAATAAAAGGAACACTTTAAGACTGAGCAAACAGAAACATCCAGCTGAGACAAGGGTGAACAAACCATACACACACACACACACACACACATATATATATACTGGTCTTGAATGATAAGAAAACAAGAATAGGGAACTGTTATCTGCAACAAGCTAAATTATGCTCAAATCTCCTTAGATAATGGAATGGAAACATACTTCCTTTCTATCCCTACTGCCTCCACATCAAAGAAATAGGATTGGGGTTTGAGCTTTTGCATGTGTGGGAAAATAGGAGAGGGAATCAGGTGAGAAAGAAAAAAAGGTGACATTTTGCTTCACATTTTCAGTTACTAACCAACAAACCACCAAACACACACACACACACACACACACACACACACACACACCCCATGGCACTGACTGATAAGGATCTTGAAGTAACACATGGAATTAATGAAATGGCACAAGAAAGGAAAAAAATCCCCTACCAAACAGACCTAAGGCCAAGTTCTGACATGGCAAATACATCCTTTTTATTTATTTATTCCTCCAAATGTATTATTGTACCAGTGCCTCCTAGGAACTGGCTTAAAAGCTTGAAATATTTAAAAAGCAAAAACAAACACTTAAAAAAAATTACAAATGTTTGCTATCCATTAAAAAGCCATTACTGGTGATCTTAGTTCCCTATTGCTGCTATAACAAAATACCACATGTGGGTGGCTTTAACAGAGATTTAGTTTCTGTTTGTTGTTGTTGTTAAATGCCAGCAAGCAAGTCGGTTCCAACACACAGCAATACTGTATAAGGTTGCCAAAGAGCAACTGGTGGATTTGAACCGCCAACCTTGAGGTTAGCAGTCCAGTGCTTGTCCTATAGTACCACACCAGAATTCTGTTTCAGAAGTTAACAGTTGGAATTCAGAGTGCGGGTTCTAGGGGAAGGCTTTCTCTCTCTGTTGGCTCTGGAGAAAGGTCCTTATCTTCTCTGAGTTTCTACTCCTGGGCAATCTTCACTGACTTGGCATCTTCCCCCATTTCTTCTTCCTTTTCCTGGCTTCCTTGTTTAATCTTTTAATCTCAAAATCTCTTCTTCAGGTGATCTGTAAATTCAGGTGAGATATGTTTAAGGTCCTATTTTGGTGCTTGTGGACTTGTTTTAATATTCTTCAGCTTCGGCTTGAATTGAAGGAACACTGAATGGTTTAAAACTAGGAAAGGTGTGTGCCAGGGTTTTTTTCTTTCACCATATTTATTCAATATGTATGCTGAGCACATAATCTGTCTGAGAAGATGGGTTATATGAAGAAGATGTAGCATCAGGATTGGAGGAAGACTCATTAATAATAACCTGTGATTTGCAGATGATACAACTTTGCTTGCTGAAAGTGAAGAGGACTTAAAATACATACTGTCTTCAATATGGGTTGTACCTCAATGTAAAGAAAACAAAAATCCTCATACTGGGCCAATAAATAGCATTGAGATAAAAGACTGAAGTTGTCAAAGACTTCATATGGCTCAGATCAACCACCAACACTTATGGAAGTAAGAATCAAAGGAAGTACTAAATTAGGCAAATCTGCTGCAAAAGACCTTTTTAAAGTGTTCAAGAACAAAGATATCAGTTTGAGGAGCAAGGTGTGCCTGACCTAAGCCATGGTATTTTCAATAACCTCATATGCAAGAAAAAGTTGGACAGTGAATAAGGAAGATTAGAAGAACTAACGCATTTGAGTTCTGGTGTTGGAGGAGAATATTAAAAGTACCATGGACTGCTAAAAGAACAAACCACTCTGTGCTGGAAGAAGTACAGCAAGAATGATCCTTGGAAGCCAGGATGGGGAGACTCTGTCTATCATACTTTGGCCATATTATCAGGAGAAGGACATTACAGTTGGTAAAGTGAAGGGTCAGAAAAAAAGAGGAAGATCCCCAATGAGATGAACTGGCAGAGTGGCAGCAGCAATGGGCTCAAGCATAGCAATGACTGTGAGGTTGGTGAAGGACTGAGCAGTGTTTGTTCTGTTGTGCACAAGGTAGCTATGAGTCAGCACTGACATCTCATTAAGAGACTGATTTTTAATACGCCCAGTGCTAATCCTACCTTGTTAACAGAGCAAAGACAACCCATTCCCAATAGGGATTACAACCACAGGCAGAAAGGTTAGGGTTTACAACACTTTCTGGGAGGACACAAGTCAATTCAGAACAACGACTACAATTCATTTTGAGCTTTTATCAGAAAAGCTAAAATCTATAAATTCAGGCAGAAAAACTTAAACAAAGGGCTGGATTAATTAAATAGTTTTTTAAAGACATTGGGTAGCCTGGGAGGAAATAATCATTGATTTCTTGAGTTAATCCTCAGATGCATTATTTATAGTCTCCTTAATGCTTGCCTTTTTAGGACCTGTGAATTTCTAGGAATACAAGGAGAATTTAGCCTGGAGCTACCAGCTGCTAAAATCAAGCAGAGTCTTAACCATGAACCAGTAAGGTTTTCTTTCAGCTGGGTATGCAGAGCTTTTAAATATTAAGTATCAGTGTTCCCTAAATATAACTAATGAAAGGTAATATGCAGCCTCCCAAGAACCACTCCAAACAGAATTAGCCATTGCAAAGGGTTTGAGAAAAAAAAGTGAAGCGGGAGGGCCTTTAGCAACCTTCAGATACAAGCACAGCTATCAAAAAGTCATTCACGTGAACATTTAGCACATGAAATCCGTTTTTCATTACAATGAGTCTCAAGTTACAAAGTAAAAAAAGTTCCAAGAGTCACTAACTCAATAGCACCTAAAACACACACACCAAACTTTTTCTGTTCTTTTCCCTTAATCCTGACTTTATTCTCTGCACAGCTAGTCCAAGTATCAGAACAGTACTTGCTGCTGTTAAGAACAGTTAACCCTTTCCCTCTTTTGTGGGTCTTAACATGGATAGAGAATCTATGCCAAAGCAAACATTTAATAAATTTGAACTATTACGTGTGGTACTGTAAGATAAGCACTGGACCACAAGGTCAGCAGTTCAAACTCACCAAACTCCTTGGAAACCCTATGATTCAGAACCAACTTGATGGTATTTAACAACAATTATGTGCTAGATGACCCCTAGTGGTTAAGTGCTTGGCTACTTAACTGACAGGCTGGAGGATTGAATACCAGCTGCTCCATGGGAAAACTTTGTGGCAGTGGCTTCAGTAAAGGTTTACAACCTTGGCAACCCTATGTGGCAGTTCTAGTCTGTGCTACGGCTCACTGTGAGTTCAAATTGACTTGAGGATAATGGGTTTGATTTGGGGTTCTATGTGCTAAATACCATGTCACAGATTGGCAAAAATTGAGCAAAAGATATTGAGGAAGAAGGAAAGAGATCTATATTAAGAAATGGTAAATTATAAAATATAGAGTCCATAATAAAATGCAGGCTTAAAAGTATATAGCCTGTAACAACAAAAGCACAAACAGCAAAAGACAAAATAAACAAACAGGGCCTTATAAAAATAAAACACTAATTCAGCCAAAGATTTCACCAAAAAAGTGAAGACAAACCATAGATTAGAACAGTATCTTCAGAAACCAAAAAAATATGTAAAACATAGATAACTTTAAAAAAGACCACCCAATCATAAAATGGGCAAAGGCATTTCACCACTGAGGACATTGAAATAGCTATCAAACATGAAACGATGCTCTGTGCTGTTAGTTATCAGTGAGATGCAAATCCAAATCACAATCAGATACCATTTCACTTCCACTAGGACTCTGGGTGTGGCGCTGTAGGAGAAGCACTGGACTGCCAACGGTAAGGTTGGTGGTTCAAACCCACCAGTTACTCCCTGGAAACCCTATCCAGGGTTATTGTAAGTAGGAACGAATTCAATGGCACTTAACAACAATAGGATGGCTAGATTTATAAAACAAAACAGAAAAAAAGTAAGAATTGGTATAAGAATGTGGGAAAACTGGAACCCTTACCCATTGCTGGTGGGAAGGCAAAATGGTAACAACTGTTGTGGAAAACAGTGTGGCGGTCACTAAAAAACAGAACAAAACAAAAAAAAATGGAAATACCGTACGACTCAGCAATTCCACTCCCAGGTGTATGTCTACCCTAAAGACTTGAAAGCAGAGACTTAAAACGAGATGCAGACCAACATCTACGTAGTTCTAGTCACACTATCCAAAAGGTGGACACAACCTAAATACCCAACAAATGAAGAGATAAACACAACACAGTACATATTCATCCATACAATAGAACTCTTCTCAGCCAGTACGAGAAATAGTCTTAATACATACTCAGACATTATGTCAAGCAAAATAAGTCAACCACAAAAGGTATGTAGTATTATGTGAGTTCACTTATATAAAACTACTAGAGAAGGCCACTGTATAGAGAACAAAGTTTATCAGTGGTTAGCAAGGGTGAAAGGAAGGTAGAAAAAGGGGGCTGATAGTGCTGGAGAAATTGCAATGATTAATAGTAGGGTTTTTTACAATAATTTACAGAAATTGTTATAATTTCTATAAATAAGTTGCTGTAAAAAGTTGAATTGACAAAAATGACAACAGAAAAATTAATAAGAAATAGTAGCTGCTGAGACTGCTTATGTACAACTAAATACCTCATGGGATTTGGTTCCTTGATTTGGAAGTTGAGGGTTATGGTTTAATGAGACATTCCAGTTATGGTCCAATAATGTGTTTACTGCTTCTGTTCTGCCTCCTATTGCACTGTTGTTGTTGTTGTTATGTGCCGTGGAGTTGGTTCCGACTCACAGCGACCCTGTACAGGGTTTTCGAGGCTGTAAATCTTTATGGGAGCAGAAAGCCTCATCTTTCTCCCGTGGAACAGCTGTGAGTTTCAAACTGCTGACCCCGAGGATCGCAGCCCGATTCGTAACCACTACATTACCAGAGCTTCTTCCTAGTGCACTGTAGGAGGATCTTAAAAGCTTTTAAGTATCCATCTAAGACACAACAACTAGTCTCTATTCATCTGGAGGAGTTAGAAATAGAAAAAGGATATGGAATGTGTGGCTAATACCTTCCATGAACAATTAATTGCCTTCTCTGCCATGAGCCCAGAAATACTGGGTAGTGTTTGATCAGAGAATCCTGATCAAAAGGGGGAAAATGCAGAATAGAATTTCAAATTCTCATGGACTCTAGACTTTTTGGAGCCATGGAGGGTATATCAACCCCTGAAATTACTGCTCTGAGATAGTCTTTAAACCTTAAACAAAAAATATTCCCTGAAGTCATTTTAAACTGAGCAATTAAGCTTAACTAATTAAAAAGATGTGCGTTGAGTATTACATTCTTTTAAGAGTTCTTTAGTATACAGAACCAACTTGACACCGTATCTGGGATCAAAAAGACAATAACAAGTGGAAAGATTAGATAGGAAACTTAGTGGGTTTATGTCAATAAAGGAGAAACAACTCAGAAAAGGAGGGTAAGAATGGATGAACAAATTAAAGCATGAAATCAATATCATCAAACTGTACATGTAGAAACTGGTGAATTGGTATGTTTTGCTGTACATAATCTTAACAATAAGAAAAGATCTAGCAGAAAAGAAAGTAACTGGGGGACTTCAAAAAGTTTGTGGAAACACACAGAGTAGACAGGGATGGGCAACTTGGACATTGGCTACCCAAAATGAGAAGTGACTGGCTTACAAGATTTCAAGAGGGAACCTAGATCCAGAGGGCCTGGAGGAAGGTAGAATCTCCAGTGAGTAGTATTCAATCTGTCTAGGCGGGGCTGATACAATGAAATGCAGACGGGTCCTTGTGATACAATAGTGAATAATCGTTATCAGGACTGATTGTAAAGGTAGACGTTTTATAGCAAGGAGGGGAGTGATTAACTTTTCAGTCTAGGAGCGGAGGTCCGTAGGACCATCAAGGGAGAAGAGCAGAGAGCGGGACCCTACCCAGAGAAGCAGTGATGCCTGAAATGGAGCCAGAGATGATGACGTGGAGCTATGGAGCAGCCAGAGACTTTAGATCCAGAGAGGGTGAGTGACTGTGTGCTGAAGACCTAGGGGGTACAGGGGAAGGATTGCATGGAGTGGACTATACCCATGGCAATGAGACAATTATACGATAGAATGAATGTAAAACTAATGTTCTCCCATGTAAACTATCATATAATTCACAATAAAATATTTAAGAAAAAAAAAAGTTTGTGGAAAAATGCAATGTTCTCCCATATATTCACAATAAAACATTAAAAAAAAAAAAAAGATAATGGAATTTTTCAAAAAAATTTTTAAGCCCCCTCATATAACCCATCCCACTTCAACTGATTTAGAATTCCCATGGAGATGCCTAGGAATGTCTAACAAGCATTTCCAGGAAACAAATTGTAGGACAGAAAAGCTCAGGTGTGTCTGAAAATCACTTCCATTGTAACAGGTTGTGATCTTAAGAAACACTAATATTTGCTTTATGAATGATAGAAAATCTATGAGAGGAAAAACAAACCAAAAACCACAAAGTGTTTGATGTGAAACATCTTTATTTGCAGAGGGAGGAACACAATTTATAAAGTGCAAAAGTATATGCAAGGGGGGGTGGAGGGCTACAAAGGCAAGAAGTGACTGGCTTACAAGCTTTCAAGAGGGAACCTAGATCCAGAGGGCCTGGAGGAAGGTAGAATCTCCAGTGAGTAGTATTCAATATGACTAGCCAGGGCTGATGCAATGAAATGCAGACGGGTCTTTTGTGATACAATAGTGAATAATTGTTATCAGGACTGATTGTGAGGGTTGGAAATGTAAAGGTAGATGTTTTATAGCAAGGAGGGGAGTGATTAACTTT
>NW_006408525.1:28874429-28986860 GCF_000296735.1 Chrysochloris asiatica
ACTTTAGATCCAGAGAGGGAGAGCGACTGTGTGCTGAAGACCTGGGGGGTACGGGGGAAGGATTGCATGGAGGGGATCGTAACCATGGTAATGAGACGATATATGATAGAATGAATGTAAAACTAATGTTCTCCCATGTAAACTATCACATTATTCACAATAAAACATTTAAGAAAAAAAAAAAATTGAAACAACAAAGGTCTATCCTACAACTGGTCCATAGTAAGTATCAGTATACATTGGTTCAATTGAAGGTGTCATACATAATATGAGATCTGCTATGAGCAATCAATCAATTGAAAAGGTGTTTCCATGAGGGTGTGACCTGCTTCCAACATATGTGGATGATCTGGAAAACCTTATTTGCTTTTTGCTGAGTATGGATCCTGTATCTAGCTTATCATCTGACCCCTTTGGACTTTGAGCCAATTGCCTGCCATATTATCTGCCAATCCTGGAAGTCGACATCAACCTACCTGCCAAGCTTTGATTCATTCATATTTACAGTCAGAAGGAACCAGGCTTTGGTTCTGCAGTCCCACAGCTACGTGAATAAGGAAAAGCGTCCAGTCTGACATTACAGATTTGGAACTTGTCCGTGTCTACAGCTGTCTGAACCATTTCCTTGATATAAACCTCTCTGTATATATACATAAAAAAAAAAAGTATATGCAAAGGGGCTTTAAAAACTTCATGGAAAAATTTCATTCTCTTTTAATTCCATTTTTCCATGAACTTTTTGAAGCCCCCCTTTATATCTGTACCAAAATACTGTGCTTGCTTAGAAACAACCCTTAGACAAACAGTAGGACAGATCTATACTGAGGGCAGAACATTTGATGTAAAGACCCTAGAAAAGGGGGCTTCAATATCATTATGAACACTGGATCCTAAAAAACAGAAACTGGTAAAATCAAAATCAAGTCTAGAGTTTTGTTAATAGTAATGTACTAATGTTAGTTGTTTGTTTTGACAAACATATCATGGTAATGTAAGATGCTAACATTATGGGAAAATGAAGCTGCGTGAGGGATATACACTGCAACTTTTCTGTAAATCTAAAATTATTTCCAAAATCAAGGTTGACTGAAAAAAATATGTCATGAATATAGTTGAGAGCAAATAACAGTTTTTCCTAGCATTACCAGGTGTGGTTGAATTTCAGTAGAGATTTATACAATTAAGTGGGGGAAATGCTTAAAACTTGAGTTATATTAAATTGATGCTCAAAACATTTCAGTAAAGAAACAGTTTATCTACAGATCTTCAAGAAAAAGGTAAACTTATGTTCACACAAAGACCAGATTTTACAGATATTCAGAGCCAGACAATAACATTTTATAACTTTGTATTAGAATTGAAACTCTAGTCTGTTTTTAGACTGAAGATGGTGAAAGCCCCCCAAAGAAGAGAACTTTGGTGGGGCCAGGACTTAGGGCTTCTGTAGATGGGAGATGAACTAAATGAAGCTATGGCTACAGAGAATGCATTTAAGGGAATACAGTCTGAACCGCTGCCATAGCAATAGAGTTCTAGCTTCTCATGCATAAGCTACTGTTTCTCCCTGAACATAAAAGCACTGCAAGGGACACCCAGGACCAAGCCCACTAATCTGAATAATTAACAGACTCCAGTTCCTAGAAAGACTCAAAAACAGCTCCCAAGCTTTCCCAATAAGACTGGGGAAAGGAATGCTAGAGAAGGAAGCTCAATACTAGGTTAGTTGGGTAGGCGTCATGGAAACAGCAGTAAAGTGCACTTTGGGAGGGGCTCACTACCCCCACCTGTTTCTAAAGCACCAAGCTCCTCCTGTGGACCCCATACCTCTGACTAGCTTTTCTTCTACTTGCTTTGTTGTTGTTGAGTACTGTCGAGTGGGTTCCAACTCATAGCAACCCTGTATAGGGTTTCTAAAGAGCAACTGGTGAGCTTGCAGTTCAACACATTAACCCACAGCACCACACCAGGACTCCTCTACTTGTTTACTCCTCTTAAAAGTAACCTACCTGGTGTGCTTTTATATAACATTCTATCCAATTAAAAATCAAGTTTTCATCTCACTTTCCTCTATTTCTGTCAGTGTGTTTTTTATTGATATGGTAGTGTTATTAAGTGCCTTCAAGTGAGTTCGAACCACCAACCTTGCAGTTCAACCTGACCTTGAGGTCTATTGCTTATCCTACAGTGCCACTCTTTCTATTGATATGTGACGTGGAGTTGGTTCCAACTCTTGGCAACCCTGAATAGGGTTTCTTAGGCTTGAGCAGAAAGCCTTCTCTTTCTCCCGTGGAGCAGCTGGTAGTTTCGAACTACTGACTGTGAGGTTAGCAGCCCGATTTGTAACCACTACGCTACCAGAGCTCCTTTTCTATTGATATTTGTTGCTGCTGTTGTTGGCACATTAACCCACAGTGCTACACCAGGACTCCTTCTATTGATATAGGAGCACATTATTCTTTAGCTTAGCATTCACCTCTTACAGGAAGTCAGCTCAGATCAGCCCCACCTGCCTGGTTACTTCAAATGCCTCCTCTCAGAAGGCCATCTGGCCTTGCTGAACTAATAACACTGTTAGAAAGCATTTGAGTCTGATACACAGTTGGACTTTCTGTGCTCCTGAAGTATACGAACATCTCTGCCTATAAATCAGAAAGCACACTGGACAAGTAGTTGTGATCTCATACCAGTGTTATAAGGCATGTATGTATGTCTCCGTGTTTTTCCATACATTTTCTGAAATCTCCCCCTTTACACTTAGCTACCTAACAGCAAAGACCTGAGTGTGAGTCTCCTGAGCGCCATATAGTATCTCCTCATCACAGGTGCCAGTCAGACACTGCCCTGGGTCCTCTACCAATGGTAAATTAGTTGTGGGCAGGGACTAGAACCAGTGTTTTAAAATGACTCAGAGAGTGACTTGGTAAATATGTGCTGAGCACAGATCATAAATTGTTGAGCTAAGTCCTTATTTTTCAGAAGGAAATAAAAGCTTAGGGAGGGAAAGAATTTTGCTGAAGATAACGATTGGCCAATATTACAAAGTACCTCTTTCTGATGTGTTCTGTTCCATATTTAACAGGTCCTTGGGGGCATGAGAGCCTGTGAGAAGGGAAGGGGAGCTGTTGGAAGGCTGGCTTCCATGTTGCTCTAACACAGCCTCCAGTTCAGCCATTTCCTGCTGGAGCTTTATCAGGTTATCTTGTATGGTATCCCTCTGCTACAAACACAAGAAATGATACAGAGAAAGTTACATTCTTTGAGAAACTTGACAGAAAGCAAAAAGTATGTCACTGTAATTAATTTTAGGATGCGAATTGAAATCAACTAGTATGGAATTATGAGTTCCGGCTGAACACTTTTTAATCCAACCATAATCATGCAATTAATGCCCATGAAATTATTTCAGAATAATACTAGAGAGGGGGAAAAAAAATCCTCAAATTTTCTCAAATAGACTAATGATGACCTTTTGAAGTGGTCAGTTTCTTCTAAAGTGAGGGAGTGAAGAATAATTAAAGTATATAAACAATTGATATTAAAACCAGTAAGACTCTAACGACAATATTTGGAACCCTGATGGTGCAGTGATTTAGCACTTGTCTGCAAGCTGAAAGGTTGGTGGTTTGAATCAACCAGCTGCTCCATGAAAGAAGGTGGTGGCATTCTACGTCTGCAAAGATTTCGTTTTGAAAACCCTATAGGCCAGTTCTACTCTGTCTTATAGGGTTGCCATGAGTTGGAATTGACTTGATGGCAATGGATTTAGTTGCTCTATGTGATCCAGCAATTTCATGCCAAAAAATACCAGGTACCCATATATCTATATTCATCTAAAAGGTGAAAACAACATTTTGATCAAAGATTATAATGAATAATTCTGATCAAAAGGGGAAAAATGCAGAACAGAATTTCAAATTCTCATGAAATCCAGACTTCCTGGAGCCACGAAGGTTGTATGAACCCCAGAAACTACTGCCCTAAGATAATCTTTAAACCTCAAACCAATAATATCCCCTGAAGTCATCATAAACCCAAACAATTGTTTAACTAGTAAAAAATTTCTGCCTTGAGCATTATGCTCTTTTAAGATGTATGCATATGGGATAAAAGTGTTAATAGTAACTTGACCAATTCAGAACCATAGGGGGCAGATAGTTTATTAAATGGGGGAAAAACAACTCAGAAAAGGAGGATAAGAATGGTTTCACAACTTGAAGAATGTAATCAACATCATTAAATTTTAATTACAGAAACTGCTGAACTGGTGTAGGTTTTGCTGTATATATTCTCAGCAACAACAAAATAAAAAAGATTTAAAAAATAACATGATTCTGTTAACATTGTACACAGGCTGTGTTTCATAAACTTGGTATTAAGAGATTCATCAGAAGTTTTTGTTCCTATAAAAACGTCTGCCTTTTTAGGCTGATGAATATTAGAAAAAGCTTCCTTTATAAGGTGTTTCGGAAAAATGCAATTGGTAATCCTGCTGTGAGGCTGTAACTGGTGAGACTGTTCCCTTTCTGGGTGTTTTTGAACCTTTAGTTTCTAATAGAAGTAACATAGAGTTAATTCACTCATTTTCTACCTATTTACTTGACTATCTATTACATGCATAAGGTCGCTATGCATTGGAACTGATTTGATGGCACCTAACAACAACATTATGTGCCAGGTCCTTCTGGGGATACAGGCTTCATGGTGTGGACAGGTGCCTGGAGATAATTAGAGAAAATGACCTACTAGAGAAAAGGTTGCAACAGAAAGAACCCTCAGAATGCTGGTAAGGAGAGTTAACGTTTTCAGTACAAGATTAATGGTCTCTTCTCACTTATGGGGTTTCTGAAGGTTATTGAACCATTTCAAGGCGAAATCTGCTAAGTTCATAATAAGTGAATCATTTAGGTAAGGGCTTTAAACACACATTTCTTCTTTGCTTTTAGAAGGACACCAATGGTTGTAGCAAAACTGAAAATTGCTTCACTCTGTGTTTCATCTCCTTCTGATCCTTGAAAACTATTTCCCCCTCTACTAAAATAAGCCGTCTTTCTCTTGCTAGACGGAATGCAGTTTCAGGTTTTTAATGACCAGAAAATTTATTTCCAGCTTCACAAAGATTTCTACTGCGTCCCTGAAACTGCTCTGCTGCCAATTTCTACAGCAACACCATTGCCACCACGTGGTGCTTGTGAGTACTTACATCATAGATCAAGACCTTGCCTTACTAAACTGGGAATGGGACCACACACAGACATCTCTGGTCAATGCTTCCAAGGCTTTATTAGTCACTTTAGTCATGATCATCTAACGTCTTTGTGGCCATTAAACAGTGGAAAGACGGGGAGACTGATAGGTATGTAACTTTCCTTTGAGTTTTCTTTAACAGTAATTATGCTAAAGATGTTTAGTATACCTGGAAGTGTTCCATTAATGATTTTTTATGCACAGAAAGGAACATTATATACTAACACATTTGACTAACTGATATTAAATACAAATTACTTAACTGTTCCAACTTATTCTTTATTCATTTAAAGATAGACTTAGGAACAGAACTTGTTTATAATTTGGGGATTGCCTATACTTAATATGACTCTTGTACCCAAGCATGGTCTTACAACTCCCAAACAATGATTGGGTTGTTGTTGTTAAATACCATTGAGTTATTTTCAACTGATTGCAACCCAGTAGAGCGTTTCCAAGGAGCGGCTGATAGGTTTGAACCACCAACCTTTCAGATAACAGTTCAATGATTGGGTTGTTGTTGTTAAGTGCCACTGAGTCGATTCTGACCCATAGTGACCCTGTTTAAGGTTCCCAAGGAGCAGCTGGTGAGCTTGAACCATTGACCTTGCAGTTCAAATGGCTTAGCAGTCTCGTGCCTTAAACCACAGCACCACACCAGAACTATGCAAATAAAGTGCCTGTGGTCTACCAAGGAGCACGGACAGTTTGCTAACAATGCAATATGTCCCACCTTGTGAGAGTGGGACTATGCAAGTGAAGTGTATGCAACCCAAGTGAGAGAAATCTCATTACCATGAAGAAAGACCAGAGGAAAAAACCAGGAGCAGAGCACATCCTTTGGACCCACAGTCCCTGCCTGAGACCTCCTAGACCCAGGACCCAGAGAGTGCTTTAACACCAGAGAGGGTCTGAGATGGCAGCAAATACAGCAGAGAAACCAGCAGCAGAATCAGAAGACCAGCACAAGATGGCACAATGGGTTTCCCAACCCATAGCCTAAGTTGGCTACAGTGGAGTGAAAAAGCTGAATGTCTTCAGCTCAAGACTTACTAGAGGAGTGGGGTGCTTCTAGACACTTACTGGCAGAGGAAAACCGCTTTGTAACACTTGCCCATGCAGGACAGAGGTCAGGTCAAGAGGTTGGGGACCACAGAGAGGTCTATGAGTCCTGATTGAAGAATTCTATCCTGAATAACTCCTGATTCTGAATTGTGACCTATTCCTTAACAAACCCCATAAATTTGAGTATGGTTCTGTGTGGCCATTACAATGCATTACCAAACCCAGCTGAGAAGTAGAGAATGCCGTGGAAGGGACAGCTGCTGTCAGAATTGGTTAAAAGGTTGGAGGGTGGAGGCTTGTCTGACCTCATAGGAATCGGCTTTGGGTTGTTGATGATTCTCTCTCCTCCCCTGGATTATACATGTTAGTAAACTGAAGTGGGATGTAAGACTTCACTGATGGGAGGCATCTTTCCTTAATCACTTTGTTTTCTCAATGCCTGTTATTGTTAAGTGCCATCGACTTGGTTCCAACTCACAATGATCCTGTATAGGGTTTTTGAGGAACAGCTGGTGGGTTTGGACTGCTGACCTTGTGGTTAGCTATCCAGTGTTTACCCTACACCACCACACCAGGACTCCCCTCAATGCCTAGCAGATAGCAAATATTCAGTAAATGTTTAATGTACAAATGAAAAAAAAAAAAAGTGAGTATAAAGGTTATTAGTCTATGACTAAAAACAGATACTAATAATACCAAATTGGAATTTTCTATTTCTTCTATACTTCTCAGTTTTGTAATAAACAGAGAAATCTCTAGGAAATAGTCCATCTTAATCATTTGTCTGACCATTCTACTTCAGATTTGGTTAGTCTGAATTCTAACTTGGCTCTTTTGGGGGTAGATGCTTGGTCAAAAATACCTTGCATAGAGAATCTTGCACAAATAGTCATATCTCTGGGGAAAGATCAGGGATACAAAAAGCCAAGGTGGCAGTTTATTCAATGTCAAACATAATGCAGTATGGTAAAGGCAGAAGAAATCAGAAACTGGAATCTAAAACTTTAAACCACAAAGGGCAAAATTAGGTGAAAGGCATATATAGTGACAGAATACCAAGTCCACATCCAGAAAGGATCACAAGGATTGCAAACAGAGAAAAGGCTTCCTCGTCTTTTCGTCAACTTAATCACCATGGCAATCCTGCAGAAGCAGAGAACGCTAATGACAACTCAGGTTCAGAACAGGCAGTCTTCTCAAAAGTTTCCTCCCTACTCCAGCAGGCTTTGGGTCTAGGAGGATTTATTCTGCACAGAGAATGGGCAGCAGAAGACAACTCCTCTCTATCTACAGTCCTCAGAGCAACGCCAAGATTTAAAAACAAGATACCACACAGTGTTGGCAAACATACAGAGACGTGGGAACGATGAAATACCACAGAGCCAGGGAAAACAGAGATTGGTTCAATCTTTCTAAAGAACAATTTAATAATATATATGCATCAAAGGGGAGTCCTGGTATGGCACTGTGGATTAATGGTGCTGGACTGTAAACTTGGTTTGAATCACAAGGTTTGCAGCAGTTCAAGCTCACCAGTCGCTCCTTGGAAACTCTATACAGGGTCACTATGGATCATAACCAACTCAACAATAACAACAAGGTATCAAAGGAGTCCTGGTGTGGCACTGTAGGATAAGCACTGGACTGCTAACCGCAAGGCTGGAGGTTCAAACTCACCTGTTGCTTCTTGGAAACCCTATACAGGGTCACTATGAGTCAGAACCAACTCGATGGTTCTTACCCACGACAGCAATGTATCAAAGGGCAAACATTTCTGTCCTAGGAATTTATACTAAAGAACTTATCAAGGATGTGGGCAAATATTTAGCTATAGGATGCCCACCACAGTACTATATATAATAGCAAATGATGCCTCCTATCCAGAAATCCTTAATATTCAGCAATAGGTCAAATATGTCATGATACACCAAACGGATAGAATGCTGTATCAAAATTAAAAGTAAAGTCACTGAAGAAAACTCAATGACTAAAAACGAAATTACAAATATAAGTAGGTGAAGTACTATATTGGAGTCCTGATGTGGTTCTGTGGGTTAATGTACTGGACCTCAAGGTCGGTAGTTCAAACTCACCAGCCACTCCTCAGGAACCCTATACAGGGTCGCTATGAGTTGAAACCAACCTTACAGCTCTTAACAACAATAGTACTATTTTAAAAAATTTCAAAGATACACACACACACACACACACACACACACACACACACACATCTCTTTGAAAAAACAACAACATATACACATACCTATGAGCATATAGGAAGAAAACTTAAAGGATATTACAAATAACTTATTGTTGTTAAGTGCCATCAAGTCGGTTCTGACCCATAGTGACCCTGTGTGTATAGGGTTTCTGAGGAGCAGCTGGTGAGCCTGAACCACCAACCCTGCAGTTCACACCAACCTTGCAGTCCAGTGCATTAACTCACAGTGCCACATGAGTAGTAATTATTTCTGAATTATTTGCAAAACTTAAACATTTTAGTAATATATGCACATGGTCTAAAATTCAATGCACAAAAGGGTATCCAGAGAAAAGCAAGGCTTCTTCTTTCCCTTTCTCAGAGCGATCTGGTTCCCCACCTGAAGACAACTACTCTTCCCTGCATGTGTATTCGCCCATCACCGCCATGCTAACTTATCCTACACATCATCTTTTATCCACATGACGCTGTATCTTAGCAATTGTTCCATTTCAGCAGCCTCAGTCTTCTAAATGAGAGCACAGTATTCCATTGTATAGATATGCTAAAATTTATTGAGCCAACCCCTTTGGGTAATTTTTGTTTATCTGTATTTTTCTAAGTTTTCTATGATGCACATGCATAACTTCCTAAGAACATCAGGGTTTTCATTTCATCTACTCTGACACTTCAGGAAAAAAGGCCATTTACTTTCGGTCAGCTAAAGGTCTATCTGAAGTTTGATTGTTGTTGTGAAGTGCTGTTGAGTCGGTTCTGACTCATAGTATAGGGATTCTGAAGAGTGGCTGGTGCATTTGAACTGCTGGCCTTGTGATTCACACCGACCTTGTGGTCCAGTGCTTTATCCCACAGCTCCACAAAAAGGCAGGGTAGCATGATTCAAGGGATACAGGTCACATCATTTTAATAATGTAGATTTTACAGTTAGAGAAGGTAAGCAAATTGTCTAGGATCACATGGCAAGGTCCAGAATTCCACCAATATATTATCATCAGCTGACATTGTGTGACACTGTGTGGGACTCTGAGCTAGGAATACGTAGAACAACAATGAGATAGCCAGTAAGTTGCTAATCAAAGGGAGACAAGAACATGAACAAATAAGTTGAGTGATTGAATTTCTGAATATAATAAAGCGGAAATTTTTGGTACCACTCCTATAAAATAAAAATTAGGAGACAAAGTCAGATTCTATGAGGAAGATGTTAATTTTTAAATGTTGTGACGAAGAATGATTTTTTTCTAGACTATTCTGCTTTGTGTATTGAAACATTCAGGTTAAGGTATGTTATAGATACAATAAAGATGTTCCTTTAATCAAATTATTGACTTGACCTTTGGGTATAAAATATAAAATTGTACATTCTTTTTCAAAGGAAAAAGATGACTTAAGAGCATTAAGAACAACTAGCAAATGCAAAAAGGAAAATCCATAAACAGCGAAATGCTGGGCAATCTCTAATAGAATGTGAACCCTGTAGGCTCCAGCTGGTCTCAACAGCAAAGGTGCTGCTCCCTCTGATACAGCAGTACTTCCGCATATGTTTTTGCAACAGCATAAATGAGTTTTCAAAGTTTAGTTTATTCATTAAATTCAATAGTTAGCGTCCAGTAGTAGACTAGAGAGTATGTGTGGTGTGTGTGTTTGTGTGAAAGTATGAACTAAAATGAGTTCCATCAAAGTCTTGAGGAGACAAGGCATTGTAGTGCTACAGGATAAACACTGGACTGCTAACCACAAAGTCAGCAGCTTAAACCCACCAGCTGCTCCTCAGAAACCCTACACAAGGTCGCTAGGTTGGAACTGACTCAATGGCATTTAACAAATACAGTCTTAAGACACAATTGAAGCGGGATACATATTAGTGAATGAAAGGCCATCAATATACATATTCACATACACTTTTTACCTGAGTGGTTATAATATCACTCTGAGAGGACAGCCCTGAGCCAACTTCAGAGAGGCTTGATTCATTCTCATACCCGGATGCTATTTCACCTTAAAGGACAATGAAAACAGAGATTCAGATGTGAAAACAAGCAGCAAACACTGCAACTTGTTCTATCTGTTTCTTCCTATTGGCAGAAGGTCATATTTCACTTTCATGTCACATAAAATGATTATAGTCCTTACTTTGGGAGACATGGATTTCCTCTTAGAAATCACAACAGTAAAAACCAACAATTAGGGCATTAAATCTCATTCAAAGACATCCTTGCAGCTGGGTGAGACTTTTGACTTCAAGGGAAACAACCTTAGGAGACACATTTTAATGACTATTGAAACTCATACAAAGTGCTCCCCCAACAGGCATATACATTTAGCTCATTTACAGAAAAAAACAGATTGGGGCAAATATAAAAACCTGGTTCCAATACCTAAGTTTGAATCCACACTCTGGTCATCTTGGTGATTATCCTCTTCAAGGCCAGTTTCCCTTTCGTAATCATCTGAAACCAATTCCTTGTCACTCAGAGCAACTTCCTGGTTTTCAGACTGATGACTCACGTGTTTGGAAGGAGTACCAAACACTAAAAAGGGACCTGGGGTGTTTGTATTTGTAAGACCCTGGGTGTTTGTATTTGTAGGCAAATCTTCCAATGCACTGCACTGTGAAGAAAATAGGCTACCAGAACATCCTGTATCCTCACTAAAATGATGTTCTTGGGATGTCTTTACCAATGTTACCTGGTTACTGTAGCCATTTATGCTATTCTGTACTGATCCTAGGTTCTCTTCGGTGTTCTTAGACAGACAATCTACGGCATCAGCATTATGTGTGGTGGATTGAGAAAATACATTGGTTACTTTACCAAATAATAAATGTTGGAAGCAGGGGAGCTCTTCATCCTCACTAGAGAGGTTCTCTTCTGAGGACTCTAATTCTCTGGTATCTCTTAAGTGACTCTGAGTCAAATCTAAATGGGATAAAGGGCTTAGGTTCCTTCTGAATTGTCCTCTCTGGTCATCTTTACTAAAAACAGCAGATTTTTCATTAATGCCACTTTCAGCAAAGCTGATATTTTCTTTGATTTCATCATCATCTAACAGGTCATCAGGTGTCTCAGAACAAATCTGAGAGGCATGACTACTCCCCATAGGTGGTTCTAGGTTATCTGAAATTAGACATGGAGAGAAATCTGGATGAGCAGCTTGAACTACTCCTTCACTGTCTCCCTGCTTTGTTATTTCAGGATGTTTACAATTACTTAGAGTAAGATTTTGTTTATAGACTTCAGGTTGCATAAAACCTAATCTGAGCATAGCATTTAACTTAGGTCCTCTGTTCCTACCTACCTCTGCTTGGATGTTTTCGCTACTAGAACCTACTTCATTAGTACTACTTGAGCTGGTTTCCTTAAAAGCCCTTTCCCTAATGTGATTTTGGCTCACTGTGCTTTGAATGATGCTCTCATTTCCCACTGCTTTTTCAAGTGATACTGCATGTTCCTCAAATCTTTCTTCAGACAGGTTTTTCTTACATTTAGAAAGCAATGGTGTTTGATCTGGGCTTGCAGTAATTTGTTCAGATTCATTGCCACTGAACTGAGATGACTGACGAAGCCTAGAGGCCCCTTGAATGCTACCTTTGGTATAATCACTTGACTTCTCTTTCTGACAGAGTCCAGGATAGCCCACACTTGTAAGAATTGCCTGTACATGCTTGATTTTAGACTCTTTGTGCCCCTGATTTTCTTCTTTTTTGCCACATTCAAGAGTGGCTTTTGGACTTTGTTTCCTGAAGGACCTAGAGTAGGCACTAACTGTTGCACATTCCTTTTCTGGATTTGAAAACAGAGCAAATGATCGACGCTTTGAAACCTTGAATGTATTCTGTAAATACTGAATATCAAGTTCACTCTCTTCCATTTCTATGCATGTCTCCTGATTGTGTTTAACTTCATGTTTCAATAGATCCTTAAAGCCCTCTGTGTCATTTCTAGGACAACCATGGATAAGTTGGTTGGGATTTTCAATTGCTTCACACTGACTTGTACATTGATTTGGTGCTGTTTCTGCCTTCCTGAGGGTGCCAGCTTCCAGTAATGAGGTGTGGTCCTGAGTGCCATGATCAGTATCAGGTATCACTGAAACACTGGTACTCTCAACAGATCCTTCCATTTGCAAATCCCTTCTTCTACTTAACACCTGATCCTCAGGGTCTTTGGTGTTATCATATACTTGCATTGTTTCTGATTTCTCTTCCCTTTCCTCTCCTTGAAGGCTAGGATTGACAAATTCTTGAAGATTATCAGAATGTGGGCAGTTAGTAATAAAGTCAGTTCTATTTGTTATGTTTAGTTCTGACAAACTGTCAGTGGCATGGCTTTTACTTATTTGTTCATTTGGCTTATTATTGTCCTTGGTTCCAGTTGTGGTTTCTTGTTCTTTCATGAGGTGAAGGTTTCTGCTGTGTCTGGTTGGCTTTTGTTCAGAACTTGTTTCCTTTATCTCTTCACTGCTAGGCCAACTATCAATCTGTAGTTCAGTGTAAGTAGGTGGACTTGGATTTCTATTGACTACAAGTTCAAGTGTGTGAATATGCCTGGAAGAGGACTTCCTCCTCAACCTATTCTTCCTCAGTGCTTTAGAATTGTACATGTTTAATTCCAGTTCCATATTGCTTATACTACTGCTTATAGGTTCCGCTTTAGTTCTGAAAGCAGACTCTTTTGTGAATGATTTGGCTGGGTTAGCACTCTTATCTTTCTGAACATAATCACTTTTTGTATCATTTTCATGACCACCATCAACAATATTCTTCACTTGATCATTCTGCTCCATTTGGTTAGTTTCCTGATTTATCTTTTCAGGAGTGTTTTGAACAACTTCCAAGCCTGCTTTCTTGATAAAATCCTCAGGATGAAGGCCTGAGGTTCTCCTTTTGCGCTTTAATTTATTTGTAACAGGACGTTCTTGTGCCATCTGAGCTTCTGTAGCAACAGCTCCTATCATTAGGTCTTCAGTTATATGGCTCAAGTTAGGGTGACTTGTCTTCCTCCGATAGGTTTTCCCAAAAATTTTATCTTCAATGTTACTTACTGCTGGTTTGGAGACGACTCTTTCATTTTCACATATTAAAGCATCATGAGGATCATTGGCCATTAAGTCTATTTTCTCTGAAGAACTAGAATATCCTTGTACTTCGTTGGGAAATTCGAATTTACAAGCAACTTCTGCATTTGATTCAGACCCTTCATCATGTGACTCATCCAGGCCATCACTTCTGGAAAACCACTCATTAACTTTCCGAATGCTACTATTCAGTGTTATCCAAGGAATCTCTTGGGTAGCTCCAGGACTCTCAGACCATGGAGATTTCAGCTTATTTACTTCTTTTCTCCTGTACATGGGACCAGCACTCCTATACACCTCTGTCTGTGTGTTAGAAGTCTGCTTGTCATTGCACACTGCCTTACTTCCAGCCCATCTGTTCTGCTGGCTCCTCGCTAAGCCAGGCTGTTTGTTTTTATTACAGAATTCAGCCTTTTCTACATTCATTCTGTCTTTAGTGAGTAATAAACTGCTGTTCTCATGCTGTAATGAGCTGGCATGAGTATTTGTGCCACATAGCTCCACATGCAAGTTTGAAACAGAAATACCCTGATACTTTTCTGGATGCCTCTCAGTTGCATGCTTCTTAATGGTATTCAAGTCTTTATTACTGGATTGATGATATTCAACATTTGTTAGGTCCTCAGACAACTCACAAGTAGCTGAAAACATAAAAAAAAATAAGACACTTAAAAAACCGAATTATTACAAAAATATAAATACTTACTACAACTTGGGAGTGGAAATTAGGCAACTGGATATTTTGTGGCACTGCAGGATAAGCACTAGACTGCAAAGTCAGTTTGAACCACAAGGTCGTCGGTTCAAACTCACCAGCTGCTTCTTGGAAATCCTATACAGAGTCAGTATGAATCAGAACCAACTTGATGGTACTTAACAACAACCACCTTTTAAACTACCAAGGACACCGAAGATGCAGTCCATAACCTTTCATCTAATTGCTACTTATCTAGGCTTTCATAATTCCAGCTAAGATAATTGATTTTTTAATTTCAGAATATTCTCTTCTTATAAACCACACCTATTCCTCTGACCTCTAAGAGTGAATTAAAAGCAGACTGTGTACACACCAGACACCCAGTACTCATTTCTTCAGACTCATATTTCCATATATTTCCCAGTAAGCAAAAGATAAAAAACACATACATCGGTTAAAAGGAAAGGGCAACAGCCACAGTTACATAGGGTACTATAATCTAGCACCCTGAAATATGTGTCAGGATGTACCATAACAGCTGAGAATAAACGATATTCTAACTTTGACCAGTGATGCTGTGAATTACTACTATAATCTAGCACCCTGAAATATGTGTCAGGATGTACCATAACAGCTGAGAATAAACGATATTCTAACTTTGACCAGTGATGCTGTGAATTACTACTATAATCTAGCACCCTGAAATATGTGTCAGGATGTACCATAACAGCTGAGAATAAACGATATTCTAACTTTGACCAGTGATGCTGTGAATTACTAGCGTCCCAAATAGTCTTCAGAATAATCTGACTATAGGGCTGCATCTACCCATTTTCCTTCAGTGCCTATTAAGTTGGGGAGACTTGCCATTACTCTTCTTTGCAGGATCCAAACTTGCTTCAGCGCTGTCTCCTTGTGGGTTGATTTGTAACAAGCCTTGGTCTACCACACTATAGGGAAAAGATACAGCTCTAATGAGAAAAACTAGTTGTAATCTTAGAGAATTGTCAAAAGAAGATCAAATATTTTAGCTCCTCTAAGTATGGCTACAGTAAGCCAACCAAACTGATTCATTCTTTAAAATCGGTTCTCTCCTTTAATAACTTCTGATTGGAAGAGTCCTGGTGTGACACTGTAGAATACGCACTGGACTGCTAACTGCATGGTCTATAGTTCAAACCCACCAGTCGCTCCTTGGAAACACTATACAGGGTCACTCTGAATCAGAACCGACACAATGGCATTTAACAACGAAACAATGGAAAGGAAACAGAGATGAGGACACACAGTCAGAAAAAGTAGAGCAGTACTGTAGAACTGTGATCTTTGGATATGCAAATGAGAACCAAAATTTAAAAGCCAAAAGGTAATTTTAAAACGTCATCTAAGGTCATCTAAGGACAAGCCGGGGCAAGATGGCAAGTTGGCAGATGCACGGAGCCACTGTCCCTCTGCAAAGACAAGGGAGGCCAAGTGAAACAAATACAGATGGTGAATCTGGAACCTTGAGCATCAGGGGATAGGACAGAGAGGTGGACTGAGTGCCTGCTGGAAGAGGAAGCCGAACAGGTGCAGCCAGAGAGAAGAAAAATGGACTAACTGTGGGCTGGTGTGGAGCGGTGCGGCCTTCTCAGGGTTTTGTGAGTGGCTGTGAATAGAACGGCCTGCAGACAGACACAGGACAGCGGGAGGGTGATGGCAAGGTGGTAGTTTTTCCGTGTTCCCGTGCCTTCCTGATAGCCTGACGCAGTCCCCGCCCTCACCAACCTACCAGTGGCACCCCCTTTTATTCAGCCTCTGCTCTTCCTGAAGCTGGATGCCAGACATAGCATCTCCGCTTCTGCAGACGTGGGAACCCTCCCTGAACTATGTACACAAACAGTGAATAGAGAACTGTGCACATTTTGTGTCTCTACCACAGCCACCTGGAGACAGGTGGTAAGTGCCTGAGAACACACCAATATAAACCATCAGTCCAATATAAATATGACACTACAACATCTTGGAGAAAACAGACAGTTTCAGAAGAAACAAGACAAAGTGCCTTAAACAAGTGACTAAAATACAGTGTCAGAAAATATGACACCAGAAATGGTATCTGAACTACCTGATAAAGAATTTAAAAGAATGCTAATAAGGCAATTTCAACATCTTGAAAAAATGATGGAGAAAACTGCACAAATCAAGGAATATATGGACAAAACCTTAGAAGAATTAGGGAAACTGATAGAATAGATGAGAAAATGGAAATCATACAAAAACAGCAATCAGAAAGCTGGAAGATTAATACTAAGACTTCAGGAATAGATAAAACGCACTGAAAGGGCAAAGATGTAGAAACTGAAGCAAGGGAAGGCAGAATTACTGAGCTTGAAGAAAAATCTCTCAATATTCACCTGTTAGAGGAACAATCAGGAAAAAAAGAACAAAAAATCTGAAGAAAGTGTAAGATTTATGTGGAATAATATCAAAAGGAATAACTTATGCATAATTGAAACAATAGGAAGAAACACAAAAAAAAATTCATACAGAATACTGTCCAAGAGTTGTTGAAAGAAAACTTCCCTAAAATCATGAAAGATGAGAAGATAGCCATTGAAGAAATTAAATGAATTCCAAATAGGATAGACTCCAAAAAAAAAATTACCAAGAAATAATATAATCAAACTTTTCAAAATCAAAGACAAGGGAATAATCCTGATAACAGTACAGGAAAAACAAAAAGTTACCTACAAAGGAGAATTAATAAGACTTAACTCTGGTGTCTCAGCAGAAACCATGCAGGCAAGAAGACAATGGAACGAACCTAACACTAAACGAAGTCCTAGACCTAGCCAGTTTTACCCCTAAAACCCCAAATCCTCACTCCTATCTACCCCACAAAACTCTTAAAAGTATATCGTGATAAAAGGTATATTTTAATGAGCAGATATATAAACAAAGGGAGCACTGGAGCACAAGAGGAAATAAGCTTGTGCGAATGAGAATAAACCACACAGCTGTTGTGAAGTGCCATCGAGTTAGCTCCGACCCATAGTGACCCTGTATAGGGTTTCCGAGGAACAGCTGGTGAACTTGAACTGCTGACCTTGCAGTTCAAATGGCTTTGCAGTCTGGTGCATTAACCCACAGCCGCTACACCAGGACTCCAAACCATGCAGTTACCCCCGCAAAACACAAAGATCACTATACCATTTCCCGCACTTCTTTTCAAGCTAAACAAACGCCCCCAAAACAAAAAGTAAACTTCCTCCCAATTGTGAGATAAGGGAAAAGGCATTTGCAAACAAAAACTGATAGGCAATGATACATCATAGTTTAGACCAGCTATTGCAAATCTTAGACAAGGTCGAGCAGTGATTCCTAAGAAAAGCCATGTCCTCATGCCTTCCTGATAGCCTGACGCAGTCCCCACCCTCACCAGCAGGTAACCCAGTGGGGGCTGCTTGCAGATTAATGTCTAAATTATACGGACAAAGTTTGGAGGAGAAGTAGAATTAAGGAGGAAAGAAAGAAGAGTTGAAATTGCAAATTTTCATCAGCCACAATTGTCAATACAAGTGTATGTGGCGCACAAAGCTAGCCAACAAGTACCTGCTAGAAGTCAGTCTGCAGAGTTCTCCTGTTCTTTGAAATGCCTTTGGGCATTATTAATAAAGCAACACACAAAAAGGTATTTCTTCTGCTCTCAAATGATTCAAAAGATTAAAATAGATAATTTCTAAGGTTTCTTATAATGCCTTGATTCCAGTCCTTAATACATAGCTTCACATGAAAATACCAGCTTCACAAAGGCTCTTTATTTTTGACTCACCTGTAGTAACTTGCTTTATTAACGGTCTCTTCAGAAGAATCAGATCCTAAAAATTTCCCCAAACACCCCCCACAACAAATCAGTAAGAGGTTTTTTTTTATTGGAAGGGTGAAATGAAGAAAAACAAATGTGCTACAAAACAGATACTCATTCACTAAAAAAATATTTTCTAAGTATCATTATGTGGAAGGCACAGAAAAAGATGTCCGGCAATAAAGCAAAGGAGTATTGGTGTTGCGCTTAGAATAAGCACTAGACTGCAAAACGCAAGGTCAGCAGTTCAAACCTGCCAATTGCTCCTCAGAAACCCTACACAGGCTTAACAACAACAAAGAGAAGTAATCGAAAGCACTGTTCTGAAGTCAGACTTCCTAGGTTCAAATCTTGGCTCTTTACTCCCTTGGCAAAACTTCTTCACTTTTTTGTGCATCACTTCCTCATTTTTTCATATGAGTATAATACAGCAACAACCATAAGCAATTACATACCATCAATAATAAAATACTAATTCTGAAGATGTTAAAATGTGAAAAATGTTAAAATGTCATGCATGTGTATCATTGAGCTACCCAAGTCAAACACCCAGTAAGTATTCCTAAATGTTAGCTGGTGTGATTATTTTCATTACACAACACCTGTTATCCAGAAACTTACTGTGTTAAGATGGGAGAAAGACATGTAGACAAATTAAACCAAATCTGCTCAGTACTACAGTAAACATACAGTAGGGCAGTTTGAGAGCTGAAAGGAACCCAGGTTTTCCAAATTTAAATATGTTAAAAAAATAACACAATTAGACAGACCTATTTGAACTGTGAGTTCAGTTCTTCTAAAAAGGCTTTCTCCTCTAGTATAATTTATATTTGATACCTCCAGATGCCTCAACACCCCATATTTCCAAAGTGTATTTACACTGGACTCCTGGTGTAGAGCTGTAGGATCATACTGGACTGAAAACCACAAGGTTGGCAGTTCAATCCCACCATCTGCTCTTTGGAAACCCTGTACAGAGTTGCTATGAGTAGGAATCGACTCCACAGCACTTAACACGTAACCAAATATCTTTTGCTTCCACTAAAAAGTAAGGCACTTCAAGATGGGCGATGCATCTTTTGCATTACCTATAGGACTTGTGAAATTATTTTGTTTTCTAATCTCTCTGTTACATGAATAAATCATGACCAAAGTTTTTGTTAAGACGGGAAGACAAGAAAATCAGCAACGATTACTTTAAACTCACAAAATTCTTACCCAATTCAATGTAGACAGACTTATTGTGCAGCTGCTTTTGCTGCTTCGTCCTCAGAGATGTTACAATTCCAAAGTTAGAGAGCTGCACATTACAACTGGTTTCCTGCTAAGTACAACAGTAAAGAAAAGTGAGCTAATTTTTGTCCAGTTGTGTGCTTTTTTCCCCAAAGGGAAGCTTGAAGCCATGGACAAAACAGATCAGCAAAGATCAATTATTTAAAATTTCTATGACACCTTGCAGTGCAGTGAATTACTTCATAGGGCTCTTTTGTCCATGGTCTTTGTAATTCCCACGAACCAATGTTTTTGCTCTGCTGGGTCTGAGTAACATAAGATGGGAGAAGATGCTGATAAGATTATATGATTGTAAAAACGTGGGACTCAGACACGTATAAAATGAGCCATCTGAGAAGTAGGAGTGGAGGATCTCACTACTTCAAAGAAAGAACCAGGAGACGACTGTGTCCTTTGGATTCAGATTCCCTGAGCATTGAACCTCCTTGACCCAGAGACAAAAAGCTGACACTGGAGGAGTAATGGAGGAATAGCAGAGAAGCAGTCACAGCAGAACCAAGAGCCAGAGTACCAGTCAGGGCAGTGGACATCCCAGTCCATGGAGCAAGTAAAGCTGAGTGCCTATGGGCAGGAGGCTAACTGTGAACTGTGGAGTGGGGTGCCTCCAGACACTTAATCTGGGAGCTAGGTGTGTAGGCTCACAGCTGAGCACCTCTGGACTGAGGCTTTATTAGCAGCCCTAAAAGAGCTTTGTAACACTGCTGGAGCAGGGCAGAGGCAAGGCCAAGGGCTAGAGAAAAGGCCTGCCCGTGGGCATGGCAGAGGAGACGCTATACTGAGTGGAAGAACTGTGCATCTTTGGTCCTGCCTTATAACCTGTTAACTTTCCAAATAAGCCCCATAACTGTGAGTATTGTCTATGAGTTCTGTGTGGTCACTACAATGAATTATCAAACCCTGCTGTGAAGTAGCGTGCTGTAGGAGTCATGACTGATGCTATATTTTGGACACCTGATAAAGAGGCCTGGCAAATGACACACCAAAATGTCTGGGTTACTTGCGATTTAAACACTTTTTGCTCTCTCTGTTGTTTTAAAATGTTCTAACCTCAATATATATTTGTGTAAGTTTTTTTTTAAATATAAGGAAAACATCTACTGAAGCTAGTAGTGTGGGAAGAAAATGAGATTCATTTAGCACACATTTCTGATTATATCTTGTAGCTAGGCTGGCAACTAAGATAAAATAAATGTTTATAAAGGGTGAATGAATACAGCAAAAATCTTACATTCTTAAGCACATTTAGTAAGAGAAAGATTTAAAAGCCCAACAGTACTTTGATGGAACTTTCTTTTTTTCTCTTAGCCTTTCTGTAGAAGCTGAAAAATGAATGCTGGTATTAAGATCTCCATTATACAAGTAACAACAGAGTAAAGTGTTACATTTTTCTTTGACAATTATACCTTTTAGGCTGAAGTAATTTTCAAATGTCAGAAGCAGATTTTTTTCCCCCCAAGGCACTTTTCAGCAGAAATAAAACAGAAGGTATCTCCTCATGCCTGAAGAATTGCCATAAGATGGTTATTTTACAAACACCAGGAACCTTATGGCTCTTTTAGACAAGCAACTGAGCAGGTAAAACACTAAAGCAGGAACATGGTCTCTTGGCCCTAGGTCTCTCTTGGCCACACTAGGTATACCAACCTTCCCTGAACTCTTCTAACTTGACTGACTAGAACACTTGTTCACACACTTACTTTACCATCTTCTTTCCTGACTTTTATGTACGTCACTGAGCATCTAGAACATTCACTAACTCACAATGCTCAATAAAGAATTGTTGCCAGAATAAATGGAAGTGGCTTTACCAATGCAGGATTTTCAGTTCCACTTTGTCGCAGTCTTCTGGCACGATTTCGGTAGCCCGTACTTTGGATGATAGAAACGTCCTCCTTTACATGCTCAGGAGAGTTGTTTTCCTTTTTTGAAAATTGGTAACTATTTGCAACTGTTGAATTTTAAGAGAATGGATTATTTTTGTGGACAGAAAAAGAGTCATTTGTTATAATCAAGGAAACCAAGAAAAATTCTGTACATGCTGCTTGTTGTGTTCTGACAATACATTTAAGGTTCTATATAATTTTAAAATCAATACTAACAAATTTGCGTACTAAGACCCTATATCATTGACTCTGACATCAGCGATTATTATTTTCTGTGCCATTCAGAAAGAAAATACACTAAATTAAGCAATTACATACCATCAATAATAAAATACTAATTTTGAAGATGTTAAAATGTGAAAAACCTGCATCTTAGAATTGGTAAAATAAGGTATGAGATCAGTGGGTATGATTTTAAAAAACAGACTATAGTTTTAGAGCCATTGTCGGAGTTGGCACTTAGAACAAATAGAGCTAAAATTAATCTTAATCAAAAGGTCTTACCGATTCACAGAAAATGTGCAAACTTCTTGAGTTTTAGTGGACAGCCACTTGAGCACTGGCCTCTGGGACTATTCAACACTTACACTGTAATCCTGTGTCAAGTTCAAAAGCATGAATGATTTTCAACAGCTCTTCAACAAGTTGACTGAATCTTGTACTTTCTTGTAGGCTTCTGAAATTATATTATTTGACAAAAGTTATTATCAACTTTTTAAGGATACTGCACAAAAATCATACTATTCTTAACAGTGGAACACCACCTAACCCATTTCTGTTTCCTGGGAACTTCTATCAAAAAAAAGGATGATTACATTATTTTGGAAATACATAACAATGTCCAAAGAAAAATGTTAGCTTAGGAGAGCTGCAGAAAATCGAATTCCTTCTTTCTTTCCTTTATATATCTAAGTTTGTACCATGTACCAAACATAGCAAATACAGTGTTAACTTAGACAGATACTCTGACAGGAGGGACAGACAGTAAATGTGTATGTGTTTAGGGTTAGGTAAGAATAAATGCAAAAGAAAAATCAAAACAGCATCAGCAGACAGATTGGGGACAGGATGGCTGGCGCAGTCCTACTTTAGATAAGGCTGAAAGTTCTTGCACTATTCAGAAACATTAGAAAAAGGCAATAAATTGACAATACCTTTATAAGGCAGACACTTCAGAAAACTTTCCGGAAAATGGCTTTAGAAATCATTTACTCTGCCTGCTAAACATACTCATATATTTTTCTACTGATGGATCATTTAACAGGAACACAAGCTATATTAAAGGATTTCTACTTTTTCCAGTTGTTGCTTCCCATCACTACCCAAGTTATATACCTTTTGGTTATATCATTCTTACACAAAGGACACTGTGAAGGCCCTTTCCTCTGGTTGAGAAGTTTCAGCATACAAAATCTATAAATCATAAAGAAAGGAAAGAACAAAAGCAGTTACTTTCTTTCGTAGAGAGAATATTCAAAAGGCAAATAACCATGAAAAGATAATCTCACAGTTGCCTTTAAGAAGCCATTTTAAAGGTAACAACTGGTGTAATATACAACAAATGACTTTCTCTAATTATTTTTAGATGTTGCATAAGCAGAAAACCAACTACATAAGCAATGATCTATGAAATCAGAACTTAGATGCATATGGCTTACAGTTATGATCAAATAAAATGTATTATAAAGTTAATATGGCATATTTAATGATATATTCATAATTATTTCATGCTGTATAATCTGACATAAATGGTGAGTAACTCATATAAAATGATAATAATTACTTTAAAAACTCACTTCTTATAAAGCTAAAGTAATCAAGACCATATGAAACTGACATAAGGATAACAGTGATTAATGGAAGAGAAATTAGAGTCCAGAAGTTAAATCATAAATTGTCTATTGGGCAATGTTTAATTGATTTACCACAAGAATATCAAGACAACTAAATGGGGGGAAAAAATTATATTTTTAAGAATCTGTGCTAAGACAACCAGATATTCATATGCAAAAGAATAAAGTTAGCACTATTACCTCACCTAAAGATTAACTCAATTCACTAAAATTAACTCAAAAGGGATCACACGCCTAAATGTAAGAGCTTAAACTATAAATCTCGGATCCTGTGTTAGGCAATGGTTTCTTACATACGACACCAAAACCCAAGCAACAAAGAAAAAATTAAATGGAATTACATAAAAAGTAAAAGTTCTGCATTACAGAAAGAAAAGGGAAACATTCCACAGAATGGGAGAAAATAATCTGCAAATCATACACTCAGAATAAAAAAAGTCCAACATCATTAGTCATTAGGAAACGCAAATCAAAACCAGGATATCATTTCACACCCAAAAATGGAGTCCTGGTGTGGCGCTATGGGTTAATGCCATAAACTGCAAATCTGTTTGAACTGCAAGGTCGGTGGTTCAAGCTCACCAGCTGCTGCTTGAAAACTCTATCCAGGGTCGCTGTGGGTCGGAACAGACTCAATGGCACTTACCAAGAACAACACCACCCAAAAATAGTAGTCCTGGTGTGGCGCTGTGGGTTAATGCGCCAGACTGCAAAGCCATTTGAACTGCAGGGCCAGCAGTTCAAGCTCACTAGTCGCTCCTCAGAAACCCTATACAGAGTGGCTATGGGTCGGAACCGACTCGATGGTATACAACAACACCCAAAACTGTGGAGCCCTGGTAGTGTAGTGGGTTACACGTTGGGCTGCTAACCATAAAGTCAGCAGACCAAACCCACCAGCTGCTCCAAGGCTGTAGGTGTGGCTGCTTGTTCCCGTAAAGACTTACAGCCTCAGAAACCCTAAGAAGCAGTTTCTATTCTGTCCTATAGGGTCAACTGGATGCCCGGGGTTTTCGTTTGGGGTTTTACAAATTTACTATCACCAAGCTGATTCTAATTCAGTGATCTTAGAAGATAGAGTGAAACTGCTCCACAGTGTTGCCACATGTGGTAGATTGAATCGTGTCTCCCCAGATATGCGTTAACTTGTCTGTGTTGTAATTCTCAGTGGTTTCGCAGTTCTGTGATGACTGATCTGCTCTGCTCAGATGTAATGACCCTATGTGTTGTAAATCTTCACTCTATGGTGTTAATGAGGCCAGATACAATCTATGGGATTAGGTTGTATCTTGAGTCAACCTCTTTTGAAATATAAAAAGAGACTAAACAAGGAAGCAGAGTTCAGAGGGACCTACTACCACCAAGAAAGAAGAGGCGAGAGTAGAGTGCATCCTCTGGACCTGTGGTCCCGGTGCTGTGAAGCTCCTAGATCCATAGGAAGACTGATGCCAGACCCATGGAGCTCTCCAAGGAATGCTGGACCTACAGATGCTGAAAGGAGCAAAGGACCAAGCTCTTCCTTCCCCTAGAAACAGCACTCTGATTTCGGACTTCATGCCTCTTAATCTGTGAGACAATTAGTTTCCGTTTATTGAAAGCGTCCACTTGTAGTAGTTTTGCTATAGCAGACACCAACCAAGGCAGGACCAGACAGTATTCCATTCTGCTGTACATAGGGTCACTGTGAATCATAATCAACGCAAAGGGACCTAACTAGTCTTTACCAAAGTAGACTGGCACAGGTTTCCTCTACAGAGTGGTTAGTGGATTAGAACCACTGACCTTTCATTTAACAGCTCAGGGCAACCAAGGCTCCTTTCACACTCACTAGGATGGCTACTGGAGTCCGAGGCCTGCTGTAGCATTGTAGGATAAGCACTCGGCTGCAAGGTCAGTTTGAATCACATGGTTGGCAGTTCAAACTCACCAACTGCTCCTCAGAAACTCTATTCAGGGTTGCTATGAGTCAGAACCGACTGGATGGCACTTAACAACAACAGCAACAAGGATGGCTATTTGGGGTCCTGGTGGCGCTATGGGTTAGAAGCTGGGTTGTTAACATCACAAAGTTGACAGTTCAAACCCACCAGCTCCTATGCTGGCAAGAGATGAGGCTGTCAACTCACATAAAGACTTATAGTCTCAGAGACCCTGTATTTTTATGAAGCAGAAGGGAATCCTGATGTGGCACTATAGGATAAACACCGGACTGCTAATCACAAGGTCAACCATTCAAACATACCAGCTGCTCCTTGGAAACCCTGTACAGGGTTGCTATGAGTAGGAACAGCCTCAATGCTACTTAACAACAGATCAGAAGACTTGATGGCAGGGGAGTTTTTAGGCTAGCCACAAGGAGCCCTGGTAGCGCAATGGATTATAAGGTGGGCTACTAACTGCAAGGCCAGCAGTTTGAATCTATGAGTCGCTCTATGGGAGAAAGATGAGGCTTTCTGCTCCCACAAAGATTTACAGCTTCAGAAACTCTATACAGGGTCACTAAGAGTCAGAACCAACTCAGTGGCACACAACCACAGACCACTACCAACCGCTCTGCAGGAGAAAGATGTGGCAGTCTGCTTCCCTAAAGATTTACAGCCTTGGAAATGCTAGGGGGCAGCTCTACTCTGCTCTCCAGCATTGCTAGGAGTAGGAATTGACTAAATGATAAAGGTGTGGCTGACATGTTGTTAAGTGCTGTAGAGTCAGTTCCAAATCACAGTGACCCTATATAGGGTTTCTGAGGCTAAAAATCTTTGCAGGAGCAAAAAAGCTTCCCATTTCTCTTGTTGAACAGCTGGTGGGCTTGAACCACCGACCTAGTGGTTCACAGCCTAGTGCTTATCGTACCAAACCACCGTGCTCCCATTGGTTGGGTTAGCATGGCTATAATCAAAAAGACAGGTAAGAACAACTGTTGGAGAGGATGTGGAGAATCTTCCTTCATTGCTGCTGGGATTATAAAACGGTACAGACACTTTGGAGAACACCTTGGCAGTTCCTCAACATGTTTAAACATAAAGCTACCATTCTTGTTGTTAAGTGCCAGTGAGTCAGTTTCAACTCAGTGACCCTTTTAAGGTTTCTAAAAAGTGGCTGGTGGATTTGAACCACCAACCTTGCAGTTAGCAGTCAAGTGATTATCCTATAGCACCACACCAGGACTCTTCATTCTTAAGAGAAACGAAGACATATGTATACACAAATATTTATATAAGAATGTTTATAGCAACATTATTCATAATAGCTAAAAAGAAATAATCAAAATGTTCATTAACTGATAGATGCATAAGAAAAATGTGATATTCATACAATAAAATATTTAGCCATAAAAAAAGAATGAAGTACTGATACATACTATAACATGTTGTTGCTATTGTTATGTGCTGTGGAGTCGGTTCCGATTCATAGCGACCCTGTACAGGGTTTCCGAGGCTGTAAATCTTTACAGGAGCAGAAAGCCTCATCTTTCTCCCGTGGAACAGCTGGTAGTTTCAAACTGCTGACCCTGAGGTTCGCAGCCTGATTAGTAACCATTACGCTACCAGAGCTCCTTAACTACAGCATGTATGAATCTTGAAAGCATATTCCACAAAAGAAGCCACCAACCAAAGGTCACCTTTTACAGGAAATGTCCAGAACAGGGAAATTCAGAGACAGAAAGTAGATTAGTTAGACTGGGGGATGAGAGCTGGCAGTGGGAAGTAGTTGCTAATGGAGTTTCTTTTTGGGGTGATGAAAATATTCTAAACTTAAGACTGTGATAATGACTGCATAATTGTCAGTATGCTAAAACACACAAACGGAATTGTGTATTGTAACTGGGTGAATTTTATGGTATGTGAATTATATCTCAATAACAAAATGTTTAAAAAACAAAACCAACTCAGTTCATTTTGCCTAGCATTGAAAAGATGCTCACTTCTCAGGAACTAAGAAGGGTCTGGCTTTTTTGGGACTCTTGGGCTTTTTGAAAGGGGCCCTGACCGTGCAGTGGTTAAGGGCTCGACTGCTAACCAAAAGACAGGCTGTTGAACCGAGTCGCTGCTCTGCAGAAGACAGATGTGGCAAGTCTACTTCCCCAAACATTGACAGTCTTGGCAACCATCTGGGCAGCTCCACTGTTCTGAAGGGTCACTATGAGAAGGAATGGACTTGGGTTGGGCTTTGGGAAAGGCTCTGGACATAAAGCAACTTGTTGGTTGTCTCAGACCACCCAGCAATAAATGAATGTCTAAGAAGACTTAAAGAACACATATAACATATCCTGATGGGTTAAAATCCTTTATAAACAAAGGAAAATACTGCTCCTAATGAAAAAACAAACATAGGTTTTAATTCAAGAATTCTTAGCTTGGTCTTCATGAATTTCCTAAAATCATAGTCAATTTTAAACTCAATTACATTAAAAGCTCCGGGCGTGGAATAGAAGTAAATGCACTTGTATTACACCCCCTGGTGTGCTACTAAGCTCATGTACAGGATTCTCTTTTTTCAATTTAAAAACAAACAAACAAACAAAAACACTTAACAAGAAATTAGTATTCAGGGGTAGATCCTAGTTCAACTTTAGGGAAAGACAGCCCCCTGTCCCATGAAATTACCTACCCTATTTTTTCTGAAATTCTATCAAGAAACAAAGATTATCATTTGAAACAGCAAAATTCTTAAATATATAAATGTAACTTTAATCACTCATATGAATGAATATCAAACTAAATATAAACTGACATCAGTTCTTTTTCTATCTTTACAGAGGTTATAAGGCAAGAAAACAACAAACCTTGAAGGGGAAAAGCAGGAAATAGGGAAGTGAACAAAAAGAAGATATTTCTTCTTAATTGAAGTTAAAGCTTCTATAAAGTTAGATGCTTTTTTTTAAATGAAGGAGTCATGTGAAACATTCACACTTACTTGCAAAATATATGGTCACATTTTGTGGAAACAGGCTCTTTGATTAACTCCAGACTAGAAAGGTAAGGAGAAAAAAACAAAACAAAAAGAAACGAATAATAAGTGAGGCTTAATAGTTTATTTAAAGATAAACATACACTTCAAGCTGCTTTATAACTGAATCAAGGTAAGACTTTAAGTTCAAGGCTGATTGAATAAATACATATTAAATACGTACAGAACTTGGTAACAAGAAAACAGCAGTGACTATGATCCTTATTCACTGAACTTGAAGACATCAAAATAGAATTACTGTGATCTCTCCAATACTCTCCATTTAGTTTAGTTCAACAATCTTTACAGGTACAGTTTAATGATATTAAATGCACGACTGTGTTTTTTACTTTTAACTTCTTAATAGAAAAGTTTTAAACATTTACACAATAAGATAGTAAATGAACTCAGGTACCATTGCTCAGCTTCAATCATCAATTTATGGTCAATTTTCATTCATCTATATCTACTCTCCCATTCCAGATTATTTAAAAATCCCAGTCATCATATATCATTTCATTTGTAAATCGTTTATACATTTAAAAGATATTCTTTTTAGCATGACTGTTAAGCCATTACTATTCTTTTAAAAATGAGGCTTCAGTAAAATCATCTAATATACAGTTAATCAATGCTCTAATTTCTCATTGCCTCTTCACATTTGGATAGTTTGTTGTTGTTGTTGTTAAGTGCTGTTGAATCGGTACCAACATGGCGACCCTGTATAGGGTTTCTGAAGAGCGGCTGGTGAGCTTGAACTACCTACCTTGCAGTCTAAACCGACTTTGCAGTCCAGAGCATTAGCCCATAGTGCCACACCAGGACTCCCCAAATAAGGCATACACATTGCATTTGGTTGATATCAATATGTCTAAGTCACTTTAAATCTATAGATTAGCCTTCCTTTTCCCCACTTGTCATTTATTTTTAAAACTTGGTCATTTGATTTGTAGAATTTTCTGGATTCTGAATTTTGTGAACAATAACTCCACAGTAGGAGTCCTGGATAGTGAAATTGATGAAGTGCTCTGCTCCTAATGGAAAGGCTGGTGATTCTAACCCATCCAGAAGAGGTACCTTGGAAGACAGGCCTGATAATTAATCTGCTTCCAAAAAGTTAGACTGAGAAACACAATGGAGCAGTTCTACTCTGCACATGAAGTCACCAGAATCAGAATCAACTTGACAACAACTACCAATGAACACAACAACCTAGTAGTGTGATTTGACACGCTCCTCCAGACTACAATGTTCAGTATGAGCTGTACCTCAATGTAAAGACAACAAAAATCCTCACAACTGGACCAATAAATAAGATAATGATAAATGGAGGGATGACTGAAGTTGTCAAAGACTTCATTTTGCTCAAATCCACTATCAACATATGAATGTTCCATGAGGAGGCAGCAGTCGAGAAATCAAATGACATTTTGTATAGGCAAATCTGTTGTACAAGACCTCTTTAATGTGTTCACAAGTAAAGATATCAGTTTCAGGACCTGAGCCAAGTAATAGAATGTTCCATCACCTCATAAGCATGTGAAAGTTAGACAATGAATAAGGATGACCATAGAAGAATCGAATCATTTGAGTAATGGTGTTGGAAAGAATTTTTAAAGTATCATGGACTGTCAAAACAACAAACAAATCTGTGTAGGAAGAAATGTATCCAGAATGCTCCTTAGATGAGATTTCATCTCTTATACTTTGGACATATTATCAGGAAGGACCATTCCCTGGAGAAGGACATCATGCTTGGTAAAGTAGAGGGTTAGCAAGAAAGAGGAAGACCCCCCCAACGAGATGGATTGACAAAGAATTGGATAGTATTTTGTTCTGTCGTGCATAGGGTCACTGTGAGTCGGAACCGACTCCATGGCAACTAATTAGCAACCAACCAATCTCTTATTTATTCCCTGTATACTGTTGTTGTTGTTGTTAAGTGCTGTCGAGTCGATTCTGACCCATAGTGACCCTGTATAGGGTTTCCGAGGAGCAGCTGGTGAGCTTGAACTGCAAACATTGCAGTTCAAACGGCTTTGCAGTCTGGCGCATTAACCCACAGCGCCACACCAGGGCCCCCTGTATACTAGATCCCCCCAAACCAAAACCCACTGCCTTAAGTCAAATCTGACTCATAGTAACAACCCTGTAAAGGATTTTCTAAGACTCTAAATCTTAGGGAAACATTTAGCCTTATCTTTCTCCCACAGAATAGCTAGTGCATTTAAACCACCAACTTTGCAGTTAGTAGCTCAATGTGTAACCCACAGCCCCAGGAGGGCTCTTTGTATGCTAGACAAGGCTTGATCAAATTCAGGTTCTATTTTTTTTTTTTTACAAAAACACCATGTATTTTTATTGCACCATTTTAGGAGGTACATGCTGTTTGCCTTGTGATTACTTTGCAAAAACAAAGTAATAGAAATTATCGAAAATAATAAAACTTATAAAAGTATGAACATTTTGAGAAAGGAAAATACCACATTTCCATCTATAAAGTTACCATCCTTGCTTGTCCATCCACAAAACCTCCAGGCCTTTTCTGATTCATTCATTTGCTCATTTAAAAAGTATTTATTGAGATTCCGTTATTATATGTTGGTCCTATTGTTGGGGGCTAGAATTATGGCAGTGAATACAACTAAGTCTGCCTTCATAGAGTTTACATTCTAGTTTGACAGACAGTTGATAGAAAAATAAAGAGAGATGGGAATAAGTGCTAAAGAGAAAGCAGAGAAAGGGGGACTGAGAAGGCAGTGTGGGTAGGGTGATAAGGAAAGGCCTCACTGAGGTGACCCTGGAGGACAGAATACAAGAAAATAAGCCCTGCAACATTTAGGGAAAGAACATTCTAGTTCAAGCAGAGAAAGCAAAGATTCTGAGCAGGACTATGCATCTGAGAAATAGCAAGTAAACCAGGGTCTAGGATGCAATGAACAAGTGGAAAAGTAGGAGATGAGGCCAGAGAGGTGGCTGGGGGCCTACGTAGATAGGAGCCTGTACGCCATTGGAAGTCTAGCTTTGATTTTTATTTTTTTAAAGCTTTTATTGTGAATTGAGTGATAGTTTACATTGGAGAACATCGGTTTTGCATTCATCCTATCGCATTTTGTTTCATGGCAATGATTACAATCCCCTCCATATATCGTCATTTAACAGTATTTGCTTCTATTTCCTGTTTGTTGTTGTTGTTGTTGTTTTTTGATGTATACAAAAACACTCAGGAATGTATCATCATTTAAACAACCAAAGGGTACATTCTGCAAGCCAGCCTCCTGACTGCCAGCACACAGCCTTTCTCTTTCCATGAGTCCAGAGACCCCAACCCAGCTGCTCTATATCTCCATGCCATCACCTCTGCCTCCATCTCTGGTGTTGCTGCTAGCTTTATTTTTATTGAGTTTTATAAACTGACATTAAAGAATAGGCAATATGGTGGTAGTGGTTGTTAAGTGCCATCGAGTAGATTCTGATTCATAGGGACCCTGTATAGAGTTTCTGAGGCTATAAATGTTTACAGGAATAGAAATTATTATCTTTTTATGTACTGGAGAAGGCTTTGTGCTTAGCAATCTAGTACTTCTCCGACAGCGCTCCCAAAGGTAAGGTGGTAGGGGACAGGAATCTTACTCTCTTCATGAAATGTTTAACTTTTTTTGAAAAAGATCACAAGGAAAGGTGGGGACAATGGCTTCATTGTGAAGGATTTGGTAACACAACTCGTACAATCATGGGATTTCTGATATAGCACAGGATAACAAAAGGGAAAAACCCCCAAATCCACCAGACTGTAATACAGAAAGCTGGGGTTCTGCTGCCGTTCTCTTCTTTAATGAGCAGAGTGACCTTCTGGTTAAGCACTCTACCTGAACCTGTTGCCTCTTCTGTCACCTGTCCTACAGCTATCTCAGACTGTTCTGAGAACCAAGTTATAAGTTACTTGGGATAATACTTCACAATCAGATGTTCTGTAGAAATGTTAGTGTTATTATTTGGACCAAAGGTGATTTTGAAAAGAAACACCAACAAAGAACACTCTAGGTTGTTTCTAAGTCACCGTTTCTGTGATAAGCTATAATAGAAATTCTCAGTAAAAGAGAAATTGGATTTAGCTAGGGTACCAGATGGCTTTCATTCTCACCACTGACTCAGTTCTGAAATAATTATATTTCAGTATGGTAATTATAATCCAAGTTATACAAACATACTGTAAACATCAACTTTGAACAGATGAAAACTCCAATACATAAAAAGATAATGACTGCTGAAGGAAATGCCTGCAGAGGGGCTAGAAGTGAAAAAGAAAAAGAAAAATGTTCCTCATCTGGGAACTGATGAGAGCAAATGTTTACTATGAAAGTGATTCAAGTATACTAAATACTTCTCAAACCAGGCAATATGTTAGGCTTACTACGTATTTGCAGTTTGAGTTACTAACATGAATAAGTAAATGAAAAACGAAGGTTGGTTGTTGTTGTTGTTGTTGTTAGGTGTTGTTGAGTCAGTTCTGAGCCACAGCAGCTCTGTATAGGGTTTCTTTCGGTGACTGTGAATCTTTGTGGGAACAGAAAGCCTCATCTTTCTCCTGTGGAGTAGCTGGTGGGCTCCAACCACCGCAGTCCAGTGCTTATCCCACAGAACCACCACACTCCCCAAATTGGGATTTAGTAACTGCATAAACTACTAATAGTTATTGTTTAAAGATACAAAGGGTCAGTAACTGTTTCTAAATCAAAGACCCAGGCTAGGTTTGTGTAAAACAATCCACCAGGGTACATACATATTTTAGAAAATTCTTCTTAAAGTAAAAATTTTAATAAAGCCATGTAAAAAATATAGTAAAGAACAATCAATTATCAGAAATAATGGCCAAGGAATTTTAGGAGCCAGAAAAATTTGAACTCAAGACCTAAGAGTTAACAACTTACCCTCAAGCTATCACAAGCAATACTGTTTACAGTTACCAATGACGTAATTGAAAACTGTCCTGTTCTGGGCACTGTAAAAAAAAATGAAGTAGGTGTAATTCTAATCCTACATTTTCCCATTTAATTAAGTTTAAGGTTTAAAAGGTGGGTGCTGTAGGATCAGCACTGGACTGCCAAACACAAGGTCAGCAGTTGAAACCCACCAGTTGAAACCTCGGAAACCCTATACAGGGTTGCTATGAGTAGGAGCCGACTTGACAGCACTTAACAACAAGGTTTAAAAGGATCCCTAGGATATTGGTTTCCCTACGTACTATTATAAAATGGAGTCTTGGTGTGGCTTTGTGGGATAAAGCACTGGACTGCAAGATCAGTTTGAACCACAAGGTGAGTGGTTCAAACTCACCAGGAAACCCTCTGCAGGGTCACTATGAGTCAGAACTGACTTGATTACACCTAACAACAACTACTGAAAAATAGATATACGTGTGTGATAGAAATTAATATTGGGAATTATGATTATAGAGAGCTTGTAAGCCTATAACTGATTGGATTTGCTAAAGTTAGAATGTGCCCAGAAAAATTGGCTTCTTGTTAAGCCTTTGTAGAGTATGGGGCCTAAGATGCAATCCTGAGCCCCACCCACCCAGAACATTCTGAGGTGGAACATTTACATTTGAAAAGACATACAGACCAACCCAGAACTGCTAGAAGAACAGAAGATTCTTTCTGAAAGACCTGCAGAAAAAATTGGACCCTTTGGGTGTTTAAGTTTCAAGTAAACTGTTTGCTCTGGAGACACCAAGGCAAGAAAAGTCAACCGATCCGGGAAAATCCCCTTTTAGGACGGAAACTTAAAAGGGAGTCAGTGAGCCGTCACTGGTGCCCACCTGGGTCTACCTGTGAGTGGACGTGGGACAAATGCAACAATGAAGATTGGGCTGAGTTTGGACATGTTCCATTAACATCCATTGACCTCGAGATGAGATAGAGGAGAGGAAAGCCTGGCTGGTCTGACGTTTAGCGAGATGCGTGAACTCCTGAGCCCGGAATGCACTGACCTAGTCCCTAGGGGGCTATGGTTGAGAGTGAAGAGGCGAAACTTGAAGCTGGTACCCATTTGACTTAACTTAGATGGCTACGGCTGAGCTGAGCAGAAGTTGACCAGATGAAGATAAAGATGTCTGATACGGTGAGCAAGTGTCAAGTGCTACAGTTGGACAAACTGGATTTTTGCTTATGATGCAGTTGCTCAAAATTTCAACTGGAATGGAAGATTCTCCATATCAAGAAACATGGAGAACAAACAAGATGGCAGATCGGGTGGAAGTGCATAAGGAGCTCCGTCAGCAACAACACAGAATACAGGACCAAGCAGGTTCAGGGGATGGTCCCAGAACTCTAAACCACATATAAAGGAATATTTAGAAGGTTGGAAGGCTTACAGCTAGGGAAATTTATAGCAGAAGCAAGAAATCCTGTGCTTTCTAATTCAAGATGCTCAGCTGCTCCAGGAGCTGCCATCTTGGGTGAGACCACGTGGGGGAAGGATCAGAGCAGCCACGGACAACGCCTGACAGAATCACAGAGATAAAGGTGTGGACATTCCTTTCTTTTGGTATCTGTTCACTGGTCCCTTGCTAACTGTGCATCTCCATTCTGGTGACTATAGGGGTGCCTGAGCTAGTGGACACCCCAGCTTCACCCTCGGAGGGGTCTACTACACATGCGCACAGAACTTCTTGAAATTTAAAGAGACAGTTTCCACTTAAAACCAAACAACTGGCTCTGAACTATTTGTAATTAGAAAAAAGTCCTGAACGGGGATTGTGGAGCAGGACAGGCAGACAAAAAAGGAAATAGGCTGATATTTAAATCCTAAATTACATCAAAACTACCAACAATGTCATCTTGAAATTTCTCAAGAAGAGTTAAAAGGGAAGCCCATTTCCTTATAACATCTACCTGGAGGAAATTAGAAAGCATTAAAAAAAAAAATGCTTGCCTCCTCAGTGTACTAGATTGGTAGGGATGTGCAATTTAGACATTGGCTATCAAAAATTGGGGGGGGGCTATAAAAATAATGACATGAAGTGGCTGTCTTATTTTCTTTAATCGGTATGCTTCGTTTCAGAATGAGATGGTTAAGGTAGAATCCCCACTGAATAGTTTTTCTTTTCTCCAGATGGGTCTGATGACAGGGGTTGGAGATGATACGGACAGGATTTTATGATTCAGTTGTGAGTAACTGTTAACAGGACTAATTGTGATTGTCAAAACTGAAATTGTAGATATGTAACTAAAAGGTGGGGGAGTCCTGGTGTGGCTCAGTGGGTTAATGCGCCAGACTGCAAAGCCGTTTGAACTGCAAGGTTGGCAATTCAAGCTCACCAGCTGCTCCTCGGAAACCCTTCGACGGCACTTGACCTATATATGGGTCGGAACTGACTCGACCCGACCGACTCGACGGCACTTCACAACAACAACTAAAGGGTGGGAGTAGTTAATCTTTCACTTCAGAAACAGATGATCCTAGGACCATCAAGAAGGAAGAGCATGAGAGGAAAAGCAATGATAACAGAGGCAGAGGCAGAGGCGATGGCGTGGAGAGACACAGGAGACACAGCAGCCACAGGGTCTAGACCTATGGACTGAGTAGGGCTGAGTGCCTCCCAGCAGGAGGCTGATGAGCAGAATGTGCCCTTTGAACATTTAAATGAATGTCTGTTTTTTATTTCAAATACGTGTATCAAATATTTTTGCTTTGTTCACTTGTGAAATATAAGATGTAAATGGAGAACTACCAAGAGGAAGTAGGATTCAGCTGTTGCAGGGAGGGGATTGCAATCATTGAGATGAAACAAAGTGTATGATTTGTTGACTACAAAGCTGATGTTCTTGTCTGTAAACCTTCACTCAATTCACAATAAAACGTTGAAAAAAAAAAAAAAGGATCCCTAGGTAACCTGAGTGTTGCAAACATTTAAGAGCTCTGCCTAACCTACCTGGAGGCAGCTCGGAAGTTAGACCTAGTGATTTGCTTCCAAAATGTCACATCCTCCACAACCCTAAGGAGCAGTGCTACTCTGCACAGATGAGGTAGCCATGGGTTGGAATCAACTTGACAGGAAATAAAAACAAAGTTTTTAAATGGTCAGGATGAACAGCTTGGGTTTAAAAGCCTAAATCTATTTCTAGTCAAAAATGAGTAAAATCAATAAACTGGCAAACACACAATAGTTGACTGAAAACAAAAATCTAGTAATAACTTTCATTCTTGCATCTTTTAATTTTTATGTATCTGAGTTTTTTAATTTGTCAGAATGAGAAAGAACATTACATTTTTATGACTTGGTCCCATGGATATGTAAAATAAATGGACCCAAGTGCCACACTGAGATCACTCTGTGTAATCATCATGAGGATTCTGTACTAACTTGTGTTTTTCAAAAGCAATTTTTTCTCCAAATTATCATTTCCAGCTACCCTGACTCTGATGTTTCATAAATTAGGCTGTAAATCTCATTTAGCTTTTGTTTTTGTTTAGTTGAAATGTTAAGGGGCAAGGGAGAAGAGGGTTACTTATAAATCATTTCTGTCTGAAAACATAAAAACTTGCATTTTCCCTAATCTGACTTACTTGACTCCATATATGAAAAACAACTTTTGTGACACACAAAGGAAAATGTACCTAAATTCGCCGTCTTTTAAGAGTAGGTACAACTTGCCATTTTCTCCCCCTGAATTTTGTTATTGTTGAGAATATATACAGCAAAACATACAACAATTCAACAGTTTTGACATGTACAATTCAGTGTCATTGATGACATTCTTAGAGTTCATTAAGACATTCTTAGCCATTCTCCCTTTTTCTGAGTTGTTCCTCTCAGTAACATAAACACAATTCCCCTACGGTTCTTATGCAATCTTTTGATTTGCTGTTGTCAATTTGTTCACATATTCTTAAAACAGCAGAATGTTCATGGCATAACTTTTTTTTTTATTAGTCAAACTAAAGTATTTGGTTTTAAGAGGATTTTTGGGATACTTTTGGTTTAAAAGATGACCTTGGGGCAATAAATTCAGGGGTCCATCTACTTTCCATGGCTCTCAGAAAGTCTGGAGTCTATGAGAACTTGAAATTCAGCATTTTCCTCCTTCTGACCAGAATTTCTCTATGGAATCTTTGATCAAAATGTTCAGTAATGGCAGCTGGATACCACCCAGTTCAGGTCTCATAGCAAAGGAGGCAGGTTTTCATGGAGGCAATCAGTTACAACATTCCATATCCTCCTATTCTTAACTCTCCTTGCTCTGTTGCTCCAGGTGAGTAAAGACCAATTATTGCGTCTTAGATGGCTGCTTGCAGGCTTTTATGATCTCAGGCACTATGCAATGAACTAGGAGGTATTATTAGGCCAATTAATTGGGATGTCCTATGGAACTACGACACAGTAGAACTATGAACATAGGAATGATAGTAAGGATGGTACAGGATCTGACAGTGTTCTGCTTTATTGTACATAATAGGGTCACTGTGAGTTAAAACAGACTCAGCAGCACTTAATGACAAACCCCCAAACTATATGCCATGAGGTCTCAAGAGCTATTCTTGTTTTCCATTGTCAATTTATTTATCAAATACCACTAATCATCACATTTTAAAAAGTACTATACAATCAAAGAACTAATTAGCTTACTGTTTAAGTCAGCCAATGAATGTTGACTGAGTTAACTATTAAGTCCCAGGAACAGTTCTAACTACTGAAGACACAGAAGTAAATAAAAGAAAAACCGCTACCCTCATGGAGTTTATATGTCCTGTGGGAGTGAATCAACAACTCTGTGGCAATGGGATTTGTGAGGGTGGAGAAAAAAGATAAAAATTATATAGAATATCAAATAGTAAGTACAATGGAGAAAAATTAAGCAAGTAAGGGGATAAGGTCAGGGGTGCGGATGCTGCAATTTAAAATCAGGTTGTCTGAAAAAGCCTCTCTGAAAGGTGGGTATTTCAATCAAGATTTCAAGCCATGCAATTACCGGGGAAACTTTCTGGGGAGATAGAGATGTTTTATATCTTAATTGGTGTTTGGGTTACAACACTTAGCAAAATTCACTGACTTGCACAATAAAGTATGTAGATTTCACTATATGCAAATTATACCTCTGTTTTTTTTTTTAATTAACCAAATATTCTAAATCTATGATTCATTTTACAGATGAAGAGAAACAAAGGCCAACTCAAAGAGACAGAAATACTTGCTAAAGGACTTTGAGTATGTGTTTGTGAAAACATTTTTATTTTTTGGGGGGTGGGGGTATGTATGAGTAATGAGTTAGAGTGAGGCTAGCTCTAAGTCTTTGCTTAGCATTGTTAGGGTTATGGTTACGACTAGCATTAGTGGGGTTGAGCTAGGGCTTGGAGTAAGACTTGGCCTAGTTTTAGAGATGTAGTGGTGGCTGTGTGCCATGGAGTCGGCTCCGACTCATAGCGACCCTGTACAGGGTTTCTGAGGCTGTAAATCTTTATGGGAGAACTCCTCATCTTTCTCCTGCAGAACAGCTGGTAGTTTTGAACTGCTGACCTTGTGGTTCACAGCCCAATTTGTAACTGCTATGCTACCAGAGTAGCTAGGTTAATTTATTTTATTTTGAAATCAACTTGATTTCATCTTCAATTGGTAGTTCTAAAACCACATTGTCTCTTTTATTTTGTAGGGTTTTTTTGTTGCAAACAAAAATCTCTGGTTCTTAACTTTTAGTATTGTAGGTTTGTTTCACTTTGGATACTTTTGTATCTGGGTTGAGTTCTGGGTAATATTGTCATGTATATTGACCTCAGGTTGTTGGTTCTCTGTCTAAGGAACTCCCTTTACTATTTTTTTCCGTGGTTGGTCTACTTTTTCAAATTCTTTTAATTTCTGTTTATCCAGAACTGTTCTAATTTTGCTGGGAATATTACTCTTGATCGGTAATTTTTTTCTTTAATTTGGTTTATTTCATGCCATTGTCTTCTAGTCTGCATGGTTTCTGGTGAGAAATCAGAACATAGTCTTTATTAGCTCTTTGTAGGTAATTTTGTTTATCCTGAGCAGCTCAGAATTCTTTGTCTTTGGTTTTGAAAAGTTTAATTACATGAGTGAATAAAAAATTATCTGCACTCTGGCTATAGAATTTATTTTAATCAACTTTTAGAAAAGCCAAATATATAAGTTGTTCAACATGATCTCCATGCTTTTCAATACAAGCTTTTGTATTTCCTTATTAAAAAATGTTTTAGGCTGAGCTGTGAGCCACAAATGCATTGTTGTCTTCACTTTATCATAGATGAATCTTCGCCCTCGAAGGGCTGTTTTTAGTGGGCCAAACAGGAAAAAGTCTGATGTAGCAAGATTAGGACTATAGGGAAGATTCTTTAACACCCCAAGACAAAGTTTTTGCAGTGTCAACAGTGTGGGCAGAGGTGTGTGGACATGCACTGCCATGCAAGATCATAACGCCATTGAGTAGCAGTCCTTTGCATTTAATTGAAACTTTATGCTTCAGCTCTTCAGTAAGCATCTCACTGTAATGACCACTGTTGATTGTTGAACCTTTTTTCCTGATAATGTTCTAATACTGACCCTTGAGAATCCCCAAAACTGTAAGCATCAATTTTCCAGCTAATGGTTGACTTTTGAACTTTTTCTTGGTCAGCGATTAAGGATGTTTCCATTCCATACTCTGTAGTTTACTCTCAGGCTCACAATGATGTATCCATGTCTCATCACCAGTATACTTTTACCTTCCTTCGAGTACCAGTCCAAATTGTTCACAGATGTGCAAGCACTTCTGTTTATGCTCTTCTGTGAGTTGTTGCGGTACCTATCTCACACAAACTTTTCAAAACTCAAGTCTGTCATGGATTATTTCATAGGCAGAGCCATGATTGATTTGCAAATGATTTTCCACATAATCTACTGTCACTTGGCTAGTCGAAAAAACCATTTCCTGTGCACACTCAATGTTGTCATCATTCGTGGGTGTTGACAGACATTTTAGTATAACTGGAATGCAGATAATTTTTAACTCACCCTTATAATATGTCTTGGTAACTTTCTTTTGTGGGGTCTATCCTGTTTGGAGTGCTTTCAGCTTCTTGAATACATATCTTCTCATCTTTCATGATGTTAATAGTTTTCCTCCAGCAACTCATTGACGAGACTTTGGTTTTTGTTTGGGGAGGGGGTGGATCTCTTACTATTCTTGAATTCCAATCACACTTAAGTTATTTCTCTGGATGGTGTCCCAGATAAGCCTTAGGTTTTCTTTCGAGTTTTTTGTTCTTTTTTTTCTGATTGTTCCTCTAGCAGATGAATTTTGAGAGATATGTCTTCAAGATCATCAATTTACCCTTTCATTAACTGAATTCTACTTCTTAGCCTTTCAATGCAGTTTATTTCTGAAGTTCCAGGCACCGTGGGCTAATGCACGGGACTGCAAAGTCGTTTGAACCACAAGGTCAGTGGTTCAAGCTCAACAGCTTGGAAACCCATACTGGGTCGATATGGCTCAGAACCAACCGATGGCACTGAACAAGTATTATTAATCTTCAGACTTTCTCATTGCTGCTTTTGTATGGTTTCCAGTTTTTCATTTGTCAGTTTGTTTTTATAGTGTTTTCCAGAATTCAAGTTTTATCTATGTTTTTCTTGATCATTCTCTCAATTGTTGAAGGTATCTAAATATCATTCTTTTAATTTCCTTATCTGGTAATTCCAATACCATTTCTGGTATTATATTTTCTGGTTCTCTATTTTGATCACTTGTTTTAGGGATTCTGTATTGTTTCTGTGTAAGCTGACATTGTGGTCTCTGAGACATTGTGATATCATTGTAATTATATGTAATTGATGATTTATGTTGGTGTCTTCTCCTGGTGGATGTGATAGAGACCCGAAGTGTGTACACAATGATCTGGTCACTGTTTGTGTAGTGTAATTCAGGGTGGCTTTGTCTGATGTTGGCTGTTGATGATCATTGATCAGGTAGTCATGGAGTGAACAGTGGCACTTACCCAGTGGGGTGGAGTCACAGGAAGTACAGATGTGGCTGGGCCATATAAGCACAATAGCTATCTCCCCAAAACAAACAACAGCAATAAAAGATCTAATGAGGTAAAATTCATGCATATCCACATTCAGGGGTTTTAGGCCTGACATCAACCCTGAGCAGAGCAGAGATGCAGGATTACGTACCACTAGCTACTGGCCAGGTGAGAGGGGAACTAACCATGCCCCTGGTTGCCATAAGGGCTCAGGGAACAAGGGAGAACCAAACCCTCCTTGATGCCAACCTCCGAAACGCTCCCTGTGTCTCCAGGCTGCTGTAGCGAAAACTGTTCCCAAAAGCTCAAGATGGTCATGCTGCTCCAGACCATCTTGCTCCTGCTCAGCTTCGTCATCCCATTATCACTCAATCCACCTCTCTATCCTATCCTTCAGAGCTCAGTATTTCAGGATCACCATCCATATCTGCTTCAATCTCTTGTGTCCCTGTTGCAGCGTGTCTGCTGACTCTGCCACGTTGCCCATAAACCCTTTGATGACTTGCAGTGTTTTCATTTATATACATAGGGCTACTTTCAGTCAAGGAGTCCTGGTGTAACACTGTAGGAAAAGCACTCCACTGCCAGGTCAATTTGAACCATGAGGTCAGTCGGAACCAACTCGGTGGCACTTAACAGCAACAGTATCAGTGAAAGGTTCTCCTAAGACCTATTCTCTGTTATTGTTGTGAAGTGCCATCAAGTCAGTTCCAACTCATAGCGACCTTGTATAGGGTTTTTGAGGAGTGGCTGGTAAGCTTGAACCTCTAGTAGACACCAATCATTCATGATTTTATTTTACCATCACGAACTATGTCTACTGCAAGTGATAAAGCTAGTTTTAGAGCTAGAAGCTCAACTGTCACTTAACCCAAACAAGATTCCTGCCCCGATGCACAATCAAGACATCTATGGATTGGGAAAGATAAAGGGTTGTGTGCTTTGAGGGGGCCGAAAAGAGGGGAGGAGTAAGAGTGGAGAGAAAAGAGCTATTTTCTATAATTTAAAAACTATTCAGTTAAGAAAAACAACAACTATAATAGCCTGATCTTAAAAACTTCTTAGAGTAACTTTTTCTCCCTCAGCATAAATAAGATCATGTCTACTCATTTGCATATGAAATACTCATGTAAGGAAAATTTTAAATCAATACTCTTCTGTTGACTTACCAGATTGGACACTCTAAGATTTTCTGCATAGCATTAAGGACATTTTGTACTTCTTCAATGTGAGCCAAAGGTGCATCCATTTCTTTCTGTTCCACTGAACACATAAAATAAATGCAAATACATTACTTAAAAAGGCTTATAAACACAAAAGCTGAAATTTGTGCCATTTTTAAATGACAGAAGCTTAAGACTGAAGTGATTTGGAATTACAACAATCCTGTAACTGACAAAAAAAATGTCACAGAGCTCGGAGCCCGGAGCCCTTCCGGGGCCTGTCTGGGCAGATGTTGTGGCCTCCTCTTCCTGGTTATTTTCATGTTTAAAACCAAAACCAACTAGAGCTTCCAGTTCCTACCCTAACTCATTTAGTCAATTCACCTGTACTCATCTCTGAATCCTCCTCAAGCACATCACTGTCCTCCCTTCTCCTTTGGAATATTCCTGCCAACAACACTTGCTACATTCAGGACCTCCTATTTCCCTTTCTTCAAACTTTTGACTTTACTCAAAAAGGCATATGAACCCAGTTCTTAAATTAAAAAAAATTTTGTGGACTGAGTGAGCAAATGCATTTCCCATTCAACAATTTACACACATTTTGTTTTGTGAGATTAGTTGCAATCCCGTCAAAGTAACAATACTGTGCCCACTCCTCTCTAGGTTCCCCATCTCTATTTGCCCACCTAGCCTGCCCCTTCTTCTTGCCTTCTGAATTTTGGTTTTGGGCAAATGCTGCCCTTTGGTCTTATACATATGGTCGGTTGTTCTGAGAAGCATGGTGTTACTATCCACTTTCTAGGTCTGTCTATTGTGTGGCTGAAAGGTGATCTCCAGGAGTGGGTTCAGTTTCAGGTTTGACGGTGTCTAAGGGGTTTCATCAGTCTCCATCAGATCAGTCATTTTTAAAAGCCTGGTCATTTTTTAACTTTGATTTTTTGTTCTACATTTTTCTCCCACTCTGTCCAGGGCTGTAGCAGTTCGAAACTACCAGCTGTTCCGCGGGCGAAAGATGAGGCTTTCTGCTCCTGTAAAGCTTTACAGGCTCGGAAACCCTGTACAGGGTCGCTATGAGTCGGAACCGACTCCATGGCACAAAACAACAATCAGCGTAGTCAGTGGGAGCTGTGGACCATCTAGTTCTGGTCTTGGGCTGTGTGAACCCAGTTCTTTAGGTCTCTTGGCAACAACAGCCTGTTCCTCTTCCTCTGAGTACCTTTCCCATTTCTTCTTTAGGGTTTCCCCCGCCTTCCAAAATAAACCAGGTCATCTTCTTATCCTCATGTTCCCCCAGACACATTCCGTACCTTCTTCCTTCTCCTCAGTGTCTTCCTCCGGTCACCGGTACCTGCCCACCTCCCCAGACTTTTCCCATAACGTTCATCCCCCACCATATAAACACCCATCTTGCTCTCCTTCAAGGCCTCTCCTTTAGGGTTCCTCCCCTTTCACTCTCGAAAACCAGTTTCCCGCTTGCTCCCAAAACACCCCTTCAGGGCCCACCCACTCCCGGCCCGGGGCTCTCTCACCCTAATCCAAAGCAAAGCTTCCGGGGCCTAGTTATCGGTACAGCCCCTCTGGGCTGTCTCCGCTCAGAAAGCGCCCAAGAGTTCCAGCCGAGAAGTCGCAGTTTCAATTTATCTGGAATTCCCGCGCTTTCCAGTCGCCACGGAAACGGGCGGCTGCTGATGAACGTGAGCCTCTCAGAAAGCAAGAGCTAGACGCGTCAGCGGAAGGGCAGGGCAAAAGGAGCCCAGTCTTTCGGGGCTCGGATTGGCCTCCCGTTCTTTCCCTGAATGATGTAATTAGACAGAGCCGGAAAAGAAAGAATTCTACCCGTGTTTTCTATTAGGCACCGCCCCTTCGTCGCCACGCTTCTAGGTGCGGGTTATTACGTCACAGTAATTTCTGCCCTAGGGGCAGAATCGCTAGCTGTGGCCCGAATATGGGCCTACGGTAGTGCCTAAAACAGTCGCAAGAAAAGGGCCTATTCCCCAGCCCTTTCCGTCGCAATGGAAGTATTCAGTTTAGGTAAATGAAAGGGTCGTAGAGGAAAAACTACGATTTCCAGCATGCATTGCGGAACGAAAGGCCTTAACGACAGTGTTCCTTGGAAACTGTAGTCTTATGGAGAGGCACTGCCAATACCGGAAGCAGGCACGAATCTCACGGAACCAGAGTTGCTAGATTAGAGACTTCCGCGTGCTTGTGGACCTTGACACCTATGGATTGGAACGGTATTATGTTTTCGCATCTTGACAGCGGAGAGTAAGCTAAAGAACACACAAATTTTAGGAAGACTGCAATTCCAATCCGGCCCCATCAGTCTCGGGCTAGTAGTCCTCTCAGGTCAGTAACTGGAGGGAACACAGAAAGTGCCGTATTTGCCCAGAACCTCTCGGGCCCACGTCTGCACACGCCTAGTTCCGCCTCCTCTCCTCCAGTGTTTGTTTTTGTTGTGCGATTTAGGTTGCTTCTGTCCCGCCCCCACCGGTGCTGTCTCAGCCAATCAACGGGGTGGTAGCTTTGAAGGACAAGTATTACGAACCAATCTCCTTGTTGGAAACGCAAGAGAACCAGGACTAGGCCCTGTTTCTGTCCGCCATGTTAGATTCACCCCGCAGGGGTAGAAGCAGAGCAGGCAGCGGACGGTCTGTGCACTGGTCTCCGGCAGGCGCCCCCCGGGGGCGGGAAGCTGGTAAGGTAGCAGCTGTGGTTATCTCGGGCTGGGGTCATGTCGCACTTAGTAGGCTGGGGAAGGTTCAAGGGAGGAATTCTGCAGAGGAGAGGGGCGACTTATTCCGTGTGGGGGGGGGCAGCCAATCTTTTCAGAGACCTGATGAGAGAACTGTTCTTGACCGAGGGAGTGGATGTAGCCGTGGAGATTAAGCGTCCGCAGCTTAGAACATCCAGCTTCTGCGGCTGGAAGGCCGAAAATTCCCAACACAAAGAAGGCTAGGCAAAGAAAATGAGAGGAAATCTTCAGAGGGTGGTGACATTATCTTGGGGGCTTGGAGTGCTAGGGAATGATTCTGTACGACAAAAATGAAGTCTGCAAGAGAAAAAGAAATGACTTGACACTACTCACACAGATTCCGCCCCCTCTTTTTGAGAACCTTATAAAGAGGGCTCCTTGTTAGGGAACCTCCTGTTTGGGAAAGCCACCGTTTTTCCTTTTTGTCAAACATTCAACTTTCAGGTCACCCATTTTATTTTAAGCCTATCCAGTAATCAAAGGTCGGATTCCCAGTTGTAGGTCTGTTTTATTAAAGGGATTTTTTTAAGGTTGAAAAAACTGACAAAAGGGGAAAAGATGACTTTGTGCCAAGCAAAGGTGAGTCAATGGCAGGAACTTAGTAATGCCAGTTACGAAATCTCAAGGCCTAGGCCCATGCTGCCTGACTGATCTGACTTCCAACCTATAGGGACAGATTGAGCTAACTAGTTTTGGAATTTCCACAAGTTTTGATGAATGATCTTGCTGAAAATTTTCACATAAAAGGCAAAACAGAAATAGCCAGTTCTTTATGAAGACCTGGATATGATCCAGTTAAGTTAGAATCTCCCACTTCCTGTTTTCTCCCCATCAGCAGAGCAGCTGGATGCCTTCCATATTATCTCAACTAATTTCCATTTGTGTAATTTGAGAAAAGAGCAAGATTTCGTTTCCTGTAGAGCTCTCTAAAGTGTAGAACTGTGTTTTAGAAGTCGGAAAGTAGGAATGTATTTCAAAATAACCCACTTTTGGCAGACTGAATCAGTCACTTCCAGTCCCTGATTTTTTTTGTTTAAAGTTCCTGGGGGAGCTGGACATTCTCTCCAAATTATAAGACTCCAAGAATTGCATTCCTTGTGAATGAAATCTACAGGTCAGCAGGAATGGTGCTCAGGACTGGTCTTTTGGAGGTGAACTCTTGTTTGAATCAGTTCCCACTTAAAGTGACGCTTTATCAGGTTTCTCTAAAGAGCAGCTGGTGGGTTTGAACTGCTGACCTTTTGTCGAAGCTCAGTCTGGATCCAATAGCCCTACACCAGGAGTCTGAACTTAGCTGTAGGTGGAGACAAAATGGAAAAAACTCTTGATCCTCAGAGTTCAAGGTCATTTTGAATGACCCTATCAGCTGTGTTGCTTCACAGGGCCGTGGATGATAACTATGAAAATTAGGATTGTTTTAGGTTCTAAAGGTTGATTTATTATAATAAATTTTTATATCTCAATAACATGGTACTGTAGGATAAGCACTAGACTGCTAACCACAAGGTCAGCAGTCCAAACCCACCAGCTGCTCCTTGTAAACTCTATATGGTGTCGCTATGAGTGAGAACCAACTAGACAGCACCCATGACTCACGGTGATCCTATATAGAGTTTCCAAGGAGCAGCTCGTAAATTTAAACCTTGCAGTTCAAACTGACCTTGTAGTTGAGTGCTTATCCTACAGTGCCACACCAGGACTCCACTTAACAACAACAATGACATTTCTTAGGAGTTTGCTTGGGCACACATTGATCTTAAGATGATATTATGAAGTGGGCAAAACAGATATTAGAACTACAAAGAGGTTAAATGACTTGCTCAAGATTATATGGCTGCTAATTTACTAGAGCCAAGTCTGGAACCGATTCCTTTGCTCCTCATAACAGTGTAAACTCCCAAGATCTCATCTTGCTCCCCTTCTATATTTTGTGTGTAGAGCTCATTAAATATTTGATGCTGAATATGTTTAAGAGCTGACTTCTTTCACTACAACTTAAGTTCAGATTTAAACAACTTAAGCAATTTTTCATAAGGGCATAAATACAAACTAGTTGACCAGTGATAAACACAAACAACTGACCCCAATATAGAGGTTTGATATCTATTAAGGAATTATTAACTTTTAAAGCATGCTTATAGTATTGTGAAGTCCCATTGTGGTGCTGTAGATAAGCAGTGAACTGCTAACTCCAAGGTTGGTGGTTCAGACCTACCAACTGCTCCTTAGAAGCCCTCTATAAGGTTGCTGTGAGTTGAACCCACCTCTACGTCACTTAACAACAATAACATAGTATTTGGTTCTGTTTTTTAACATTAACTTTTATAGGTATGTGCTCATTTATGGTTGAAATGATGAAATTCTATCAAAATGTTCCTAGTAAGTCCTTTATTGTTGTTGTATGCCATTAAGTTGGTTCCGACTCATAGAGACCCTGTATAGGGTTTCCAAAAGCAGCTGATGGGGTTGAACTGCTGACTCTTTTGTTACCAGTCCAGTACTGATCCTATAGTGCATGGGCAGATAAATTGTGGAAACTAGGTTATGGATCCATTGTTGTTTTGTGCCGGTGAGTTGATTCCGATTCACAATGATCCTATATAGGGTTTCCAAGGAGCAGCTGATGGATTTGAAGTTTTGACCTTACAGTTCAAACTGACCTTGCAGTCTAGTGCTTATCCTCCAGTGCCACACCAGGACTCCATAGGGGTTCATTATAGTATTCTGTCTACTTTTGTATAGTTTTGGAATTTCTGATGAGAAGTAGATTTGTTTTGTTTTTAATTAGGTAATTATCACTTGTTTAAAACGTTGTTAAGTGCCATAAAGTTGGTCCATGGTGACCCTGTATAGTGTGTTTCCAAGGAGCAGCTGGTGGGTTTGAGCTGCCAGCCTTGTGGTTGGAAGTCCAGTGCTGATCCTACAGCGCCACACCAGGAGTCCATTAGCTGACTACAGTCAATTCAGTCCTGGTGTTGACATGGGAGCGCAGGGGATGGGATGTAGCTGAAATGAAGGTAGCTCTGAATTGGTTGATAGTACTAATTATTCATTGCTCTCCTCTTTTATGTTTGAAATTTTCTAGTGGAAAAAAATCACCAGACTATAAAAATACACCTAAACTAGGATGAAAGGTGCTGCGTGCTACTGCCCTCATGTTGCTTTGTTAAAATTGATCCAATGGAGAACCTCAGTTTAGTTTAGGAAGAGGCTGTTTCTTAAGAAAAATGTTGAATGTAACTTATCAGTCTTAGAAAGGTGTTGAGTTCCCTGAGGGTAGAGACTTCATCTGTTTTGTTCATCTTATGTAGTATTTCTTACTGGTGGCACTATGGGTTAGGCACTGGGCTGCTACCCACAGGGTCTTGAAGTTCAAATCCACCAACTAACCCTGGGGAGAAAGAAAAGGCTATCTGCTCCTGTAAAGATCTACAACTAACATTAAGATTTGATTTAAACTCCCCACTAGATTGTAAATTTCATCACAGCAAGGATACTGTCTATCCTGTCCAGTGCTGTAACCCGTGCCTGGTCCATACTGGGTGCTCAAGAAGTATTTGTGGAATGACTAAATGTTTATACAATTGATCGGACCCTTTCTAATGTGTTTTTATCTCTCACCTACCCTCTCAATGCTAGCCCCACAGCATGGAACCACCGGTTACTCTGAATGTGACATTTAAAAGTGAAACTCAGAGCTTTCTGGTTTCTGATCCAGAAAATACAACTTGGGCAGATGTAGAAGCTATGGTGAGTGTTACTTTGTTTTGTTTCTCCATCATTTAAGCAAAGACATTTTTTCCAAAGGTAGCTGTTTCTTTCTTTCCGACCATGTTATTTCATAGCTGTAAGAGTCGTCATGTTTACTATTTCTGGGTCATTTTGAAATTGTTCTTGTCAGGGGTTCAGTAATCAGATAAGAGATGTGCCCCATAAAAGGCAAAAACAGGTTAAGTTCCTTTTGGAGAATTTAAAATGAGAAGATAAAAATTATTTTTTTTAGTGAGATGATTTTAAAAACCTATTTATTTTGGAAGCAATCTGAGGAATGAATTGGTTTGGGTCTCAGCCCAGCTAGACCCCAGGGGAATGTCCGGGGAGCAGATAGGTACTGTTGTTTGTGGGCTACCAGTGATCTAAGCTGTGTTTTGTAAAAACTGATGGATTAGCTTTGTTGCTATGTCAGAGACTGAGTGTCTCAAAACTGAGCAGAAAAGCCTCCCCTCTGTCATTAGACAGCAGGTCGACGGCGCCTTTTTGTTTTTGTTACTGCTTTCTCTGCTCTTGGTTTGCCCTTTGTACTCAGGTTCCAGGGGTGAATGTTTTACTTCCTGTGCAGCTCTGTTTATCTAACAGAACTACTTCGTAAAAAGCCTACTTTTATCTGGTTATGTGTGATGGTAACTAAAAAGAAAAAGAAATGATAGAGACCGGAAGGGGATTTGATTTAGTTCTCCACCTCCCAGCAGGCATCTGTACTTCCTAGACAGATGGTTGTCCACAGAGAAGTTGGATCTTGTTTGCCAAGTAATCTGAAAATCAAACCGTCAGCTTTCTTTTCTTTTTCCTTAACTTTTTATTTTGAACTGGGTGGCGGCTTACAGACAAGATCATCATCAGCTCTACATTCAGCAAACCGTACCCCTTGTTTCATCTCAATGATTGCAGTCCTTCCCTGCAACAACATTTATCCCACTTCCTATGGCTCCCCATTTACACCTTATATTTCACCAACGAATAAGGCAAAAACACTTGATGTACACTTACAAAACAAGAGAATTATATATTCATTTAAATGTCCAAAGAGCATGTTCTGCCAGCCAGCTTCCTGCCACAGGCACACAGCCACCTTCTCTGATGGCACTGCTTTCTTTTCATAGTGAGAGCTGGAACCGGGGTAAGGTGGGAATCTGGTAGAGAAGGAAAACACAAATATTTTCAACCAATAGCAAGCGATAGAGAACTGCCCTGTCAAACATGGAAAACTTTCAAGCCCTGGAGAAACAAGTCAACTCTCTTGACATCTGGCTCTCACAGGTTTCACTGTAGTTAAATGAACTGGCAATTTGCTTTTGTTCTTAATTGTAAGTTTTAATTATAAAAGTAAATGCTGATGATGCATGCTGTGGAGTCACTTCCAACTCACAACAATACTATGTCGTGTTCCTGAGGCTGTAAATCTTTACAGGAGCAGAAAGCCTCATCTTTTTCCTGAGGAGCAGCTGGTGGATTTGAACTGCTGACCTTGTGGTTATCAGTCCAACACGTAACCCACTATGCTATCAGAGCTCCTTAAAAGTATAATACATACCATTACAAGTCCTGGTGTGATGCTTGTAGAATAAGCATTAGGCTGCTAACCAAAAGATCAGTGGTTCAAACCCACAAGTCGCTCCTCAGAAACCCTATACAGGGTTACTATGAGTCAATACCTACTCCACGGCACTAAACAACAACATAAGAAGTCAAACAATCCAAACATGGACGGGTATTCCTGCTTTTTGAAAGTTTGCCTGATGCCACTTCACTTTTATGAAAAGACCTACATTACTACCTTACTTTGACTGACAAAAAGAATCCGAAGATTTTCATTTTAGGGGAAAAGGAGACAAAACTAATGTCCAGTGTTTGTTTTGCAACAAGCCATTAAAGAGGCAGCTGGCACCCTGAGCAGTAGTACTTACGTCACCAAGCTTCTTTCTCCAGGAACTGCACACAATGTCAAGATGCCATCACTTTGAACTGTGTCTGTGAACACTATATGTTAGTGTGAGTTTAGGTTTCATGTGATATTTGGTAGGTTATATTTTGGGTGGAACACTCAAAAATTTCTCCCACATAAATGAACGGTAGTTGCATCTTTGCTTTACAGTATTTTGGCTTATAAAAGTTTTCATAGGAACGTTCTACTTTCGAATAGTGGGGGAAACCTATAAAAAGGAAAAGTTCATGTTCCTCCTCACCCCCTATATTCCCACCTTTTGGGGATTACCAGTATTAACAGACAACCCTCTGTGGACTTACCTACATTTTCCATGTTCATATGATTAGCAACCCAGTGCTTATCCTACAGCGCCACACCAGAACATGGTATATAACCTTATAAGTGAGATTTCTACAGTAATGAACTCCAAGGGAGAAGGATGAAGCTGTCTGCTCCTGTAAAGATTTACAGTCTTGGAAAACCTACAAAGAGTCACTATGAGTCAGAATCGCCTCAGTAGCACTGGGGTTGGTTTTGGTTTTAGATTTTTATTGTCAGATTTCTTTGCAGAACAATTGTTAGATGCCGTCAAGTTGGCTCAGATTCATAGTGACCCTGTTTAGGGTTTCTGAGGAGTGGCTGGTGGGTTTTGAACCGTCAGCCTGTGGTTTAGCAGTCCAGAGGTTATCCTACAGTATGAAACAGATTGAGTGTCCTCAATTCTGGACAGTACTGCATTTTAAGGCTTTAATTTTTTTTGCTGTTCTGATAAGATGGCATCTCATTTCTTAAATTTGCTTTGTTTTGACTATTGTGAGGCTGAACAGATTTTCATCTATAAAGTATGCTGATCTCGTCTATGAATTTTCAGTACATTTTTGCCCATTTGTACCTGTGTTAGTCTTATCTTTAGTAGTTTTGCAAATGCTCTTCATTTATTACAGATATTCACCCTCTGTAAGGGGCTATGCATGTTTTTCTCCATCTGTTACTTGGGTTATGTAATTTATCATATAGACATTTAAACTTTTCATATACAAAGTAGACCCATCTTTTTCTTTTTGACTTTTGACTTTTTGTCATAATTTGACATTTTGATGTCTTATTCACATAGTGTATTTTAATTTGTAGGTAAAAGTTTCATTTGATCTGAACACTATTCAAATAAAGTACCTGGATGAGGAAAATGAAGAGGTAAGGGATATTATGGTACTCGCTGCCAGCCCTCCAGAACAGGGATCTTACCTTTCAAGAGTGATTGATGTGTGGGGCTCAGAATGTTCAGAATAGTGTTCATCTCATTGGTGCGGTGATTTAAATGCATTTGGTAATTGCATGTTCTGAGCAGAGTAGTGGCACCTGTGATGGAGTTGAGACCTAGGGAAGTAATAATGAAGAAGAAAATCTGAGAAATAACTAAAAAATAACATCATGTTTTTAAGTTTAAATATAGTGTAAGATTCCATTTAGGATATTATATAGAATTAATAACCTTTGTTAAGTGGCTACAACATGTCAGACTAACACCACCACTATGTGTGAGTTACATTATTCTCATCATTGCTGTTTTACCCATGAGGAAACTGAGGCACAGAGAAGTGAAGTAACTTGCCCTAAAGTACATAGTTTAGAAATAGTGGAGTAACAGTTTAATCCGTACCCTCTGACCCCAGAGCCCAGGCTCCTAACCACTCTATTATGTTGTCTATTAATATGACTGAAATAAAGGAAGGCACAGGAGTTAAGCAATAAAATTCTTTAATTATTATTGATGTCTGGCTTGTGATACTGGAACAGCTGAACCCCAGGCTTGAGATTTTGTGTCTATTCCGTGTGGTTTGTTTAGTTCTTGTCTTACAACTGATTGATGAGATGCTTCTAATTCGCTTCACTTTTTCCCTTTAAAGGTATCCATCAACAGTCAAGGTGAGTTTCTGGATAACTGTTTTACTTTTATTGAAAAACTGGGCTTATGCATTTCCAAACTTTTTGACAATATGTTGTTGTTGTTGTTGTTGTTAAGTGCCGTTGAGTTGATTCCGACCCATAGCGACCCTGTATAGGGTTTCCAAGAAGCAGCCGGTGAGCTTGAACCACCAACCTTGTAGTTTCAACCGACTGCAGTCTGACGCATTAGCCCACAGCACCACACCAGGACTCCTTTTAACAAACAATATAAGGAGCTTTAAAACGTTTGTGGGGAAAATAGCGTCAAAAGATAATGGAATTCCTCGGTGCACTTTCTAATTCTAAGCCCCCTCAAATTCATTTTAGATTAGAATTGCATATGCAGTAAAATGACACTACATTCATTCATCCACAGGCATTAATGACATCAGGGTTTTTTCTTATATAGTAGCCTTTTATACTAGGGTGATGAACTTGAATAGATCCTAAGGACCGCTTTAATGAGAGCTTCTCTTCATAGTTAAGATGCTGCTACACTGAAAATCATAATGCTTCCCAGTTTGACACACATAACGTGCTCTGATGTTGTATATGTTCCTGACTTCTACATATGTTGGTGTCAACTTATAAACATAGTAACACTATCCATGAACTCCCTGGAGTCCTGAGCTTCAGTAAGCCTCCTATGAGGGAGTGGGGTTGAATTTTATAACTGGAGGGATACCAGTAACAAAGAAAGGAATTTAAAGCAAAGAAGTGTTCTGTAATAGCTTATGCTTGTGATGGGATGAGAGGAGAGTTTTTCAGCAAAGAGGTAGTAGTGGGTCATGTATTAAGAATGTTAAAGATTGTAAAGTCTTGGTTGCCTATACGTACTAGAATCTTTTTAGGCTGGTGAGGAAATATCACAATGTTTATTCTTTGTCCTTTTAGGGGAATATGAAGAAGCCCTTAAGGTAATGGTTATTTAGTCTCATTTTCCAAGTAATTTTGTTTGTGTTAACTGACTAAAACTCACACCTGAATTCCAGTAGGCTGGCAGTGGAAGTAATGAATATAAACATAGTGAAATTTATTTTTAGGGAGATTCAAATGAGTAGGGCATGCCATCCAGCAAAAGGAAGCGCCTGGTACAAAAGGTTCTTTCCAGTTATCTTCCCATCTGGTCTCAGTGCCACCATCCAAGTGTTTAAAAAATACAGCAAGCACTCTGATAGGATGCTTTCTGGTTCATGCTTGTCATTTTCTCTAGTCATGGTATTCTCTATGGGATGTTGCAATGAAATATGGGAGAATTTAGAGTTTAAACCATAGATATGCATACAATCTCTTATTATAAATTAGTTATACCGAATTCCTTGAGGTCATTTATTCTTGCTGGTATACCAGTCTATCTTTTCATTACCACTTTGGTGATTAAGGTTTTTCTTTAAGGTTTGATGATCTTTTAATGAGCTTTTAGTAAGGAGCTCTAGTAGCATAGTGGTTACGAATAGGACTGTTAACCTGAAGGTCAGCGGTTTGAAACTACCAGCTGTTCCACAAGAGAAAGATGAGGCTTTCTGCTCCTGTAAAGATTTACAGCCTCAGAAACTCTGAACAGGGTTGCTATGAGTCGGAACCGACTCTGTGGCACATAACCACAACAACAACAGTCCAAGACTAAGCTATTTTTCGTAATCATTTTTATTCTACGGAGGGAAAGGCAAGATATTTTTCTAACTGGGATTGGGTCTACCCTTTTTCGCTGCTGGCAGTGGGACCAGTGTCTTATAGCATTTTTCTCAAGTTGTTGTTAAGTGCTTGTGAGTCAATTTTGACTCATAGTGACCCTGTTTCCAAGGAGTGACAGGTGGTTTGAACCATTATCCTTGCAGTTAGTAGTCCAGTGCTTATCCTGCAAGTACCATGCCAGGACTCCTTTTTCTCATTGGCATCTTTATTTATTGGCATCACACTTTGCTTTGGATATTCAGACCTTTCTTTGGTTTTCCTTAGTTGAAATACTCATCTCTATACATAACTTCTCATTTCTGGTGGGGTTTTTTCTTAGCTTCAATTTTCTTGTGATTTTCTTATTTCATCGCTTCTTTTAAGCTATTCTAACATGCTGGTCTCCTGCCCTCTTCATTCTTATCCTGCTTTTCCTGGCTTTTTTCTTTTCCTATTTCAGAAACTAGAGTAGTTTCAAGTCTTCTAAGGAGCTCTGGTGTGGAACTAGATAAACACTGGACTACAAACTGCGAGGTCAGCAGTTCAAAACCACCAGGTGCTCCTTGGAAGCCCTGGAGTCAGAACCGACTCGACAGCACTTAACAACAAGGTTTTCTAACTTTTCTACCTTTCCCACAGCCTCTGTTAGCTTACCTAATCATGCCAGGAAGCTCAGTCCAAGTAAGCCTGTCTTGCCCTGGAAAGCAAGAATATATTTTGATATATTTCATTACAATCTTTTCTTGAGCAGTTTTCCCCACAGGCCCTCCAAAACATTTTATTAAAAGTTTCTTGGTTAACAAACTTCAGCCTGTCTTGTAAATAAAATTTCATTGGAACATCGCCTTGCCATTCATTTATGTGACTTCTGTGTGCCACAACAGCAGAGTTGGATAGTTGGGACTGAAGCCGTATGGCCTCCAAGCCTAAAATATTTGCTATGTGTCCCTTTAAGAAAACATTGGCTGACTCCTGGGCTAGAACTATAGCTTTCAAACTCTTTGGCCATTACAATGCTGTCTGTAAGTGTGTAAAAGATGAAAGAAGAGCTGCTCTGGTTAGCAGTTGAAAGCACTAGGACCCTTCAGAGTAGTCCCTGCAGTCTAGACCCAGAGGTATCCTCATGTAACTCCCAATGCCCCTTAAAGTATCGTGTTCAAATTGGTTTCATGCACTTCAAGCATGTTTTCCAAAATACTGTTCTTAGTGAAAAAGTAAACAATTACAGAACTTGGTTTTAAATCTCTTGAGTTCTGTTAGCATGAGATTGATTTTTTTTTTTTTTCTACAAAATTGAGATTCGAGTTCCTAGATATGAATCTTATATAAAACTCATTACACAGGAACATTGTAAGCCAGCTATTTCACATGAAACATTGCATCTAATCAATTATTACACTATGAACTTTCATTTGTGTTGTTTTTTGTTAACAAAACCGTTCCTAATGAAAATTCTTGGCAAAGTATAGCAGCACATTGTATGTGTTATTTGATAAAACAAATACAAATCCTGACATTGTCCCATGTTATTGCTTATACTCTTCTGTTGATGTGTTTTTTGAAATTCCATTTGGGAAAGGAGACTCGCAAGATAATTTTGTTTTATAATGTATGCTCTCAGATGGCAGTTAAGCAGGGAAACCAACTGCAGATGGAAGTCCATGAAGGCTGTTACATTATGGATAAAGGCCCAACCCCAGTTGTATCAGAAAAACAACTAGCTTCCAGGGCAGGCAAGAAGCCACTTGCGCATTATTCTTCCCTGGTGAGAATCTTGGGTTCAGACAAGAGGCCCACAGTGGAGAGTGCTGCACAGGTATGAAGGGAAGGGATCTGTCTTTACAATTTTATTAACCTTATGTTTTCTCGTCTTTGCACATGGACATTCATCAAAGATTTGGGGGACATCGTGATCTTTCTCCATCTCTGATTGAAATTGGTAGCAGTGCTTGCTTCTAGAAAAGGGGAGTGAGTGGGATAGAGATTTTATTTTCAATACTTCATCATGCTCTTGGGTGGGGTTTAGGTTTTATTTTGTTTTGTTTGATCATATGCTTATGTTACTTTACAAAAGATAGCTCAAAATAAAATATTTTGGGGAAAGTATTTTAAATGGAAGCAAAGTAACTGCCAAGACTTTAGACTGTGTTTTCTTGCAGCAGTTTCCACTTGCTCCATGTGATGCAGACCAGCCTCAAGACAAGCCCCCAGACTGGTTCACAAACTACTTGGAGACAGTGAGTGTTTCCCCTTGCTTGGGATTTAACAGCATTGTTGACACAGGTAGAATGTGGAGGAATAGAAAGCCAAGCCCAAATGCACAGGTATGAAGAGTTGTAGCTGATATTGTTTTATCTAGAGCAGTTCCATGGAAAAACGCCTTTAACTTTTACAGTGAGGTACCCAGAAAAAGGAGGAATCTAATTCTAAGAATATTCAAGAAAGGAGGACAAATCTCTGCTTAAGAAGAAAAAATTGGAAGAAATATGCTCATTGAAAATATGTCTTATTGTTATCTCTGAATCAGGTTAGCTGAAGGAATAGACCTTTTGCTCCATTTTTGTCCATTCACTCAGTAGCTATTAGCTATTTATTGTTCTGGTGTGGCACTGTGGGATAAAGCACTAGACCACAAGGTCAGTTTGAACTACAAGGTCAGCGGTTCAGACTCACCAGCAATGCCTTGGAAACCCTATACTACAGGGTCGATGTGAGTCGGAACCGACTCAGTGGCACTTAACAACAAATATACTAGAGATTGTGAGGTTTCAGGTCTCATTGGTATCTTCATATCTTTTTCCAGTATTGGAACTGAATTTTTCCCCACCTTCTGCTCTGTATCTAGTTCAGAGAGCAAGTGGTTAAAGAAACAGTTGAGAAGCTTGAACAGAAATTACACGAGAAGCTTGTACTCCAAAGCCCATCCTTGGGTTCCTGTCCCTCAGAAGTCTCAATGCCTATTTCAGATGAAACACTGTTTTTGCCAGAAAACCAGTTCAACTGGCATATTGCTTGCAGCAGCTGCCAAAGAAGAATCCTTGGTGTGCGCTACCAGTGCAGGTAAGCAATAACTTAGAGATAGTTGTCTTTGGTCACAAGCTTGCTGGCATTCTATATGGGTGAAAGAAATTGGATGTATTTTATCTCTGAACATTAGATGTAGTAGCACTGACTGGGAGATACAAATTGCTCTTCACTCATTTGCTTTCTGGTTTCAGAGTTAAGTATTCAAATTGTTGTGTTCAGGTATGCACACTTGGATTAATAGGCAGAAGTATGTTCTCCAAAACAAAGCTAGATTACCAGAGGTTGTCTCCCTGTTCTAAATACAGTCATATCTTACTGCATCCTATAGATTTCTCTTTGAAATAGATACAAGTTAAATGTTATTATCCCCACTTTATTAATGAGGAAAACTGAGACATGACATGGTCAGATGACACGCTCAGGTTACCAGCTAGCTGGCAATAGAGCCAATACGGAGGTCTAGTCTCCTGTCTGTCTACCTCGGATACTTCCCACTGTGTCATTCTTTCCTTCACAGCCTGTGCCCATCCTATAATATATGTGAAGATTGTGAGGCAGGGCCATATGCCCATGACACTAACCACATCCTGCTGAAATTGCGGAGACCTGTTGTAGGACCCTCTGAACCATTGTGTCACTCAAAGTTCTCCACTCCTCGTCTACCTGCCGCTTTGGAACAAGTCAGGTAAAACATAGCTCTCTGCTTTCCTGGTTCTGGTGAGAGGGTATGAGTCACAAAACTATAGCTCATGTCTATAGTTCCTGCGTAGTTTCAACTGATGTGCACTAATGAAGACAATTATCCAAAGCTAATGAAATGGAAATGGTAGCTAGAGAATGAAATTAAGAAATGAAACTAGAATCTCATGCTCATGAAGACTGCATGCAATTGGCTCAAAGTACCTTCAAAGCTAGGATGTGAGGTATATTTTATTTACGACTTTATCTTATAGGCTCCAGAAACAGGTTGACAAGAACTTCCTTAAAGCAGAAAAGCAAAGGTTGCGAGCGGAGAAGAAACAGCGTAAGGCAGAGGTCAAGGAACTTAAAAAGCAGCTGAAACTCCACAGGAAGATCCATCTGTGGAATTCTATCCATGGACTTCAGAGCCCCAAGTCTCCTTTGGGCCGACCCGAGAGTTTGCTGCAGTCTAACACCCTGATGTAAGCCTCAGGCCCAAAACGGACCGTTAGTTAACTCATGTCTCATCTATTCAAACTCCTAACACCCAAATCCTTGCAACTTCTTGTTGTTTGATCCTAGCTTTATTAACCAGTGGTTTCGTTGTTAGCATTTGGGCTTCTTTACTAGGCTTTTGTTTTTCATCTTTATTTTCTTAATTTTAGGTTTACAGAAAATTGTGCTGCTGAAAGTATAGGATTTCCACATACACACATTGTTTCTCCTATAATCTTGCATTCCTGTGGTACATTTGTTAAAATTAAGGAATCAGTACTGGTACACTATTATCAATTTCTGGAGTTTCTATTAGGGCTTACTCTGTTGTACAGCCCTATGGGTTTTGACAGGTGCTGATATCATGTGTCCACTATTACAGTATCATACAAAATAGTTTTACTGCCCTAAATATTCCTACGCCATACCTGTTCATGGAGTCCTGGTGTGGCTCTGTGGGTTAATGTGCTGGACTGCAAAGTCATTTGAATCACAAGGTTGGCAGTTCAAGGTCACCAGTCACTCCTTGGAAACCCTATATAGAGTTGCTGTTGGTCAGAACTGACTCAGCGGCACCTAACAATGACAGCATTCCTGATCATCCCTTCTTCCCCCTGAACCTCTGGCAGCCATGTCCCATTTTACTGTCACTCCTGGTGTGGTGTGCTGCTGTGTACTGCAAGGTTGGCGCTTCAAACCCACCAGCTTTGCATCAGAATCTCTTCACAGGGTCGCTATGCGTTGGAACTGATTTTGTGGCACTTGACAACTCTAGCTTTGCTTGTCTGTCTTTTTTTTTTAACATGTTGTTAGGCCTCTTCTCCCAGGAGTTCCCACCCACTGTCCCAAGTATGGTGATTTCTTTCTTGTTTTTTTTTTTAAGTTTTTATTGTGAATTGAGTAATAATTTACATGGGAGAAATCGGTTATACACTCATTTCATTGCAATGATTACAGTCTTCTCCGTGCATCATCATTCAACAGTATTTGCTTCTAGTCCCTGTTTTTTATGGGTTTTTTTGATGTACACAAAAACACTCAGGAATATATAATCATTTAAACAACCAAAGGGCACATTGTGCGGGTCTGCCTCCTGGCTGCCAGCACACAGCCTTGCTCTTTCTATGAATCTAGAGTCAGTTGTTATAGCTTTCCATGTCCTCATCTCTTTGCCTGTCTCTTTCACATTGGCACATTTTAGGATTTGTTAAGTACATTCCCAGGCAGGTGTTGTTGTTATGCTGTTTAATAACTTTTTTATTGTAAATTGAGTTGTAGGTTTACAGACAAGATATCAACTTTACATAAGTTTTCGTGTTACTTGGGTACTTAGGAGCACTTTTGCTGGATGGGAGTTAGATGTGACCCTTGCTTTGCTGCCTTCTTTAGAAAGATAAAAAACCTGAAAGGTTCAGAGCTGGGCTTGTTAAGACCTTTCTTCACTGGAAGCAGTCTATACTGGAAGCCAATTAACAAATACTTTCAGAGTTTAACTCTAAAAGGAGCTCCATTTATGGATTGTCTCAGATATCCTCACCACAGCATCTTAGTTCTGGATTCAAACCCCTGATTCAAAAATATTTTTATTAGTCTTATTTATAAGAAAATGCAGACAGACATTCTTGGTATCTTAAGGAGTCACTGCCAGCTGCTCAGACCACAGCGGTTTATGTGTACAAGGCCTGTCACCTGGCGGCAGGTGACAAATGATGGATTTCTGTGCAGGCTCCCTTTGCAGCCCTGTGCTCCAGTTATGCCAACCCTCAGTGCGGCGTTTGTGGATGAGAACTTGCCTGATGGGACCCACCTTCAACCAGGAACCCAGTTTATCAAACATTGGAGGATGAAGAATACAGGAAATGTAAAATGGAGCGCAGACACAAAGGTATTCATTCCCACAGAACCTGAAGAGGATACGATATGGAGGGTAAGGTACTCAGCTGACGAACTGTCTTTGTCTTGTCACTGTCCTTTTTCAGCTCAAGTTCATGTGGGGAAACCTGACTTTGGCTTCTACAGAAAAGAAGGATGTTTTGGTTCCCGGCCTGAAAGCTGGCCATGTGGGAGTTGTGTCTGTGGAGTTCATTGCCCCAACCTTGGAGGGAACGTACACTTCCCATTGGCGTCTTTCTCATAAGGGCCAGCAGTTTGGGCCTCGAGTCTGGTGCAGTATCATAGTGGATCCTTTCCCCTCCACCGAGAGCCCTGGTCACAATGAAAAGGGCCTGATCAGCTCAAGCGAAACAAATGATCTCAACTGCCAGCGAGAGGTGAGCGTGCATGGGCTTTGGCCAGTATCCCAAATAGACCGAGAGAAAGAGTGAGTGAACGAAAAGAGTCTATTCACAGCCGTTCATCTGCTCAGAACTCATGAAAGCCTAGGCCTCGCTTCCCCCACCACATTTATTTGTTGAAATCTGGTCTAGTCCTCAAGGGTTTTGTTGAGTGTGCAGAACATCTTGGGGCAGGCTGTCTCTAGTGCATTTCTGTCCCCACAGTGATGCGTGGCCAATGTCTTTGCTGCTCAATGGAAAGAAGGGCTGCCTGGCCTGGCCTGGCCTAGCCTATGGAACTAGTGGAACTAGCTTTTATTCCTTAGCATTCTCCCTGAAGTATCCCTTGTGTATGTTCCCTAAATATTAATCAACCTTACCTTGTTACTCTGTGTGCAGTTTTTTTAGACAACTTCAATTAGTGGTTGTACTTTTAGATTGATAACAGCTTAATTTTAGGAGTAATCACTAGTAGTGTTGTTGTTAAGTGCTGTCGAGTCTATTTCGACTCATAGTGACCCTGTGTAGGGTTTCCGAGGAGAGCAGCTGGTGGGTTTCAACTGCATACTTTATGGTTTGCAGTCCAGTGCTGATCCTACAGCAAAACACCGAAAGTCCAATCACTAACAGTGCTATATATATAACTAAGGAAATGTTAGGTGATGAGTACAGCAGGACAGCTCACACACAGACTTCCTCCTCCTACAAAAGCAATATATGTTTGTGGTAGAAGTGCCAAAACATGAAGGGGGGGAGAAAGAAAGGACCAGTGGTAATACCCGGTTTTAAGTCTAAAATTATATCAAAACAATACATTTTTTTAAACTGTAGCGATACAGCAATGTTTTGTTTTGTTTTTTAGGGAGGCTCATCAGCTCGTTGAGGGCCTAAAATCTGTCCTGATGATTTGTCTCTATAGGAAACTTTTCTTCTGGCCAAAGAAGCAATCCAGCTAGGTGGAGTGACTGAGCAGACAGAAGGAACAGGAACATGCATCCCTCAGAAGATAAACAAGGTTGCCAGTGAGAGGGAACTCTACATCCCATCTGTGGACCTTCTGACAGCCCAGGTGGAAGATTCAACCCTTTGAGAGGCGAGGGATGGAGAGTACGGGGAGAGTGTTTATCAGGTTGACAAAAGGGTGGCAGCCTTGAGTGGCACCAGGACAGTCTTTATGGCCACTTTGATCCAGTCAGAAACATTAGTGGCAAAGGAGCTCACCCATGGAAATAACAGCTCTTAAACTAAGTGTTTTGACCTCCTGTGCTTCTCTTTAGTTGCCTTTCTTGCCTGCTGTTTGGTTATTTGAACATTTAGATCCCATTTAACACTCCTTTTCACTTGGCTGATATGAGGCATGCATTTGAATAATGCTGAATCTGACTACTGTAGTCCTTCGTGGCCTGTAAGTCCTTTGAGGCAGAACGGTCCTATTGTGCCCCATAGCAGCCGGACATCGCTTGTCTCTTTTTCCAGGACCTGTTATCCTTTGAGCTGTTGGATATAAACATTGTCCAAGAGTTGGAGAGAGTGCCCCACAACACCCCCGTGGGTAAGAATGTTAATAGATTCCCCTTGTCTATTTTGTTATTTGATTCGAAACTACTGCAGCCTGGACTCTGGTAGTTAGTGTTGTATCCTCTGTACAATGTAATATTGAGGCTGCACCCACAGGTCCAGTTTTCATCTTTCCCCATCCCCTCATATGTGAGACTTCCTCACTGTAAGGGGACGCTCTTCTCCATTTTTCCTTGAGGTTTTGTGTCCCTTACCCCTTTCCATTCATGGTTCTATAACTTGGCCTTGACCTTCCAGGCCAGACAATTATTTATGATCCATCCTATGTTAATTAGTCTGTCTGAGATACGTGGATAGCTGATGTTTGGGAGAAACTCTACAACAGGCCTTCAAGTCCATCCCTGGGTTTACTTCTGCCTCACAGGAGGCAAGAAGCCTGGAAAGTGCTGCTTTGGGACCATGACTGTTAATGTGATGCTTTTTCCTGTTGATGGTTTTCCTGTCTTCATTCTCCAGATATGACTCCCTGCATGTCTCCTCTGCCACATGACAGCCCTTTAATAGAGAAGCCAGGCTTGGGGCAGATACAGGAAGAGAGTGAAGGGGCGGGATTTAAAGCACTTCCTGGTAAGGGATTAAGTCTTTGTGAAGCACTCACATCCTCCTTTTCCAGACTATACCCTATTTTTACACTTCCCTCCTACTAACCTGACCTGACCTTGGTGTGTGGCTGGGTTTCTGTGGCATCTCATTTTTCAGAGGCCATGTCTTCAGGTGGCACATCTAGCAGCTGTTCTTTGGCGCACAGCATGACAGGAGATGACTGACGATGGCGATGGCACCTTAATGTTTCACTTCATCTCTTCCAGATTCCACAGCATCCTGGAAGAGTAAGGTGGAGAACACTCCTGCAGTGGAGGAAGCAGAAGACGACCTGAGCGGGACGCAGTTTGTGTGTGAGACTGTGATCCGATCCCTTACTTTGGATGCTGCTCCTGATCACAACCCACCTTGCCGACAGAAGTCCCTGCAGAGTGAGTGTCCCCCATCTAGTAGGGTGGCACCCGAATATGGCTGCCAAACATGGTTACTGAGAGAGGTGCTCTTCCCTGGGAGTGAAGGAATTTCTGGTCTCAGTTGTTGCTCATGCACTCTCCATAATTTTAATTAGAGCTTTAGGAACTGAGAAATCACCGGGCCTCCTTTTTGCACTTTCTTGGGGCAAAATTAGAACTGCATTCCGCAGCATTTCCAAGCTGCCTGGCCTTGGGCAGTGAGGGGCCTTCCTGTAAACTAGCAGAGAGCCCATTGGCAGCTGAGCTGTCAGCTTTCTCCTAGGACAAAAGTCCAGGAAACAGTGGTAGAGGCAGGAGTCTCCCAAGGTTAAATTCTGCTGTAAGAAAACTTCTAGGTAGCAGATGTTGCTAAGTGACGTTGAGTCAGTTTTGACTCAGCGACCCTGTATAGTGTTTCCAAGGAGCAACTGTTTGTGAGTTTGAACTGTCAACCTTACAGTTCAGGGCGACCGTGCGGCCAGTACTTATCCTTCTGCACTACACCAGGACTCCAGTATCATAGGTAGAGCCAATACTATGTTTTCAAGAGCGAAAAATTCAGATTCTAGTGTATCAAAATAAAATGTAAAATTCTGAGTTTATTTGAATGAAATTTGACTTGTGCTTTTAAATATTTGATTTCTCTCACTTTTTTGGTTTAAAATATATGTATGTACAAATGCCTAACACTAAAGTCTGGAAGAGTTTAGACCAAAATGTTCACAGTGGTGACTTGTGATGAGACTATAAGGCCGGTTTTTATTTTTTATCAGTTTGTTTGGAATCTTGTCTCAGTTACAGTAACCATCATAGGAAGGGGAAAATGGAGGAATCCTCACGTTTAATATTCATGGTACTTCTCTGAAGCCTGGGTGTTTCTGTGAACTTTGGGCTTACTCAGTTTTCCTGGGCTTCAAACTGGGACCATGGCCATCATTCCAGCAACAAACTTTCCCTTTGGGTCTTCCCTCTGCTTTGGCATTCAGAATCTAGCCTGTGGCCCACAAGGCTTTACCATTTAAGGGTAGCACCAGAGACTGCTTTTATCTTCTCTTTAAAATTGGCTGCTTTCCTCCTGTAGGGAGATCTGCCGTATCTGAAGGAGAGGGACCACTTGGTGATGAGAGAGAGGAGATTGTCCATGTCGCAGAAGAAGAATGTGTTGAGGAGGAAGAGGAGCTCAAAGACGAAGTGCAGAGTCAGTCTTCTGCTTCTTCAGAGGATTACATCATCATCCTGCCTGAGTGCTTTGATACCAGCCGCCCATTAGGGGACTCCATGTACAGCTCTGCCCTCTCTCAGCCCGGCCTGGAGCGAGGGGCTGAAGGCGAGCCCGCAGTTGAGGCTGGACAGGAACCAGCTGAAGCTGGCGAGAGACTCCCTGGAGGGGACAACCCACCACAGGGGCAGAGCATCAATGACATCCTTATGACCTCACAGACTCTGGAAGCTGTGCCCCTAATACCAGAGGTGGTGGGGCCTCCATCTCCACTGTCCAGGTATCATCCACACCCTCCTCAGCTGGGCTGTTCTTCAGAGGTGGAGTAAAGAGTGAGAGGAATCAACTTGATCTCAAATCCTGTTTCTTCAGTCTGAGAAGACTGTTTTCCTTAGGAAAGCCTGAATTTAGATGAATAATAGTTGTTGTTCTCAGCTTTTGTGAACTCCGGATTTAAAGAATTGCTAGTTGTAGTCAACTGTAATTATCTAATCATTTGTGTATAATCAACTTAAATTTTGCTTCCTTAAAGCCATTTTTTTAAAACATAAAAATCCCTGTACCTCTCCTCCTTGTTCTAGTGATTCATAAGCAAAGGCAACAAAAATGCATTCTTATATTAGTCCCCAAAATTCCTAAGCATAATTAGGAATTTAAAGTCATTATTGTGGTGGGGAGTACTCTGAAATCAAATAAATTATTGGTAATTCTCTACAGAGCTATTTGGATCATTGCTCATACAGTGTGGAAACTGCTGGAGGCTTGACTATAGTTTAAATTGTTTAAGTTGTTCTCCTGGTGAGCTTGGCATTATGTCAGCACCACTTAGTGTAGAGTAAGCCAGACTGAAGCTAGTCTTTCTAGCTTGACTATGGCCAGAGAGGAAAAGAAGTAGAATGCAGCCCTTTGACCCAATCTCTAAATATAGGCATGTGAGCTGGATCCCAAATGTGAAGTGTATGTAGAGTATTTGGCACTGTTGCGCTGTGTTTACTGTTTCTCCACCGTTACCACTGGTACTGTGTCAACTCTGAATATTGTGTCTTTCTGAAAGGAGCCCTCCTTGTGTACAGCAGCATGGTTCCCCAGGAGTGGATTTACCAGTTACCAGGCCAGAAGTTTCTTCAGTCCCTGATCAGATCAGAGGAGGTAATGACCAATCTGGGTTTTATTGCTTTTTCTCCGCTCCTTTCTAATGGCTACCAGCCGTTACATAGGCTGTCTGACTCTTGGCAGTTTTTAGGAGCTTGCCTTTTCAGTCTTCTGTGCTCCTCCCTCACACTCTTCTTTCTGTTCTCTAGCTTAGTATTAAATGGGACATTAGAGAGGTAGGCATTGTGCTGTACTGCAAAGAACGCACGTCTTAGAGCCAGACAAGTCTAGGTTCCAACCCAGCTCCACCTTTCCTCCCTTGTGATCTGGCAGCCATTGAACAGGTGTCAGACACCTGTAGGTCTGGTTCCTCTCTGGCAAAATTAAGAGAGTAACCTTGTGAAGTTGTGCGTAGACCTTCAAAGTCACTTCCTTTTCTCTTCCTGCCTCAAAATAAAACCTGAAAGTTTTTACAAATTAATAAATCAGTATGCTAGTATTGTAGAATTTGTTTTTCAGATTCAGTAAGCTCTTGCCTTACATTCCGTTTTGAACAATTCCTCATCACTTACTTAAACCATCCCCCACAAAATTTCCCAATAAGAAAAATTTCAGAATAAGAAAAAGAACTTCAAACTCTGCTATCAGAATGCTACTTGCTACAAAACTCAGCTTTGCTGGGAGTTAGGGAAGACTAGGTGCTTGTGGATACTGCATCTAACCAACAGCTCTTTTGCTTTTAGAGCCCAGAGGCTCATCAGGACTTGTAAACAGCAGACAGAAGAGCTATGACCACTCAAGGTAACTGGACCTTGTGCAGTCTCTTCTCCAGAAGCAGGTGGAGATGCTACTATTGCTTCTGCTTAAAGAGCTCTGGAGAGCAGGGAAGGAGAGCCAGAGTTTATGCTTGTTCTCATCTCCTACAGCTTTGGAGCAGCACAAAGCAAAGGGCCAAAGCAGATGCTCAAGGGTGTTCCCATCCCTGAGTCTCAAGTGCCCTCACCCTTGGTGCCGAGAAGGCAGGAAGGGCAAGCCCAGTGTGCATCTTAGTAACTTTTTTCTTAGCTACACCTGTCTTCCTGCTCACCTCAGAGCAGTGCAGATGAGGTCTTCCTGACAGAATACGGGAAATCCTGTTTTCTCTGGGAGGTGTTTCCTCTGAGACTGGGGAGAGATGGACTGCTGGTACCCCAGTGTATCCTTGACCATGGTATGTGTTTCAGCTAGGACTGAAAGCTGACATGCTACTCAAAGTGGTAGGGGCGTCTTTGTTTTTGCAGTGCCCGCCCATATCTTTCAGCAGCAGGACTGGTCCTATATCAAACTCAGATTTGTAGCTCTAAAACAATCAGTCGCATTCTTGCTGTAAATCTAGTGTTTCTCCTAAGGAAATCTCTTTCTTTCGAGGATTCAGTTAGAGCCCATATTGCCTTGTAGGAAGGCCCTGGTTCATTTGCTGAGGGAGATGATTTGGTTTCCTCCACAGGCACCACCCAGGGAACAGCATTGCAGGAGGACTAGTGAAAGGGGCTTTGTCTGTTGCTGCCTCTGCATACAAGGTCCTGTTTGCTGGCCCACCAGTCACTGCACAGGTCAGCGTGAATTTTATTTTCCTGAACCAAACCTGGTGATGAATGAAAACAGTGGCGTTGGAGTCCAAGAGTAGCATGGTATATGGAAAGAACATGGGCTTTAGATTTAGTCTTTGGTTCGTGCACAACTCCACCAAATTATCAAGTTATGACTGACCAAGTTACTTAAGAGAGGAAAGGGAAAGGACCTAATGTTTGCTGAAGACCTACTGTGTGTGAGGAGCTACTCCAGACTCAGACTGTAAGATGAAAAGATACTAGGTCCCCCTAAAGCTTGGGAAATGCCAGGTAAAGAGACATTTACAGTACTGAGTAAGATCTGTACTGGTGCTGTCAGACAAATAGAGCACCTCACTAGGTTGCTGGGGCCCGAGGAAGGCTTCTGAATGGTGGTGGTACCGGAACTGAGTCCTGAAGGGCAAAGTAAGTGTTGGCCAGGAAAGAGGGAGAGAGAAGCTAGAAAAAAAAAGTCTTGGAAGTGTAAGAGAGCAAGTTGTATTTGGGGAACAGGACCAGTTAGTCTGAGAAAAGAGATAAGACGAGAAAAGATCAGATGTGTAGACAGGAAACAGATCATCATGTTCCTTGTGTACTGTCTTGAGGAGTTTGGGTTGTAAGGCTAATAGGAAAATTAGCCATTCAAGGGTATTAAGGAAGTGATTCTCAAGAAGAACTATAGAAACAATCAACAGGACAAGATCAGATCTGGTCTAGTAAGAGCATTCACTACAGTGAAGATGTTGGCATGAAGCAGGGAAAGCAGTCAGTTTGACAATCCATGTGTTATGTAAGAAGGAAGGATAAAAGAAATAGTGCAAAGGTAGAATTAAGAGAACTTAGAGGCTGTGATTAAATGGCTAAAAGATGTCGAGGATAAATACTAAGTTTCTGGTTTAGGTGATCAATAACAGGATATGCAAGAAGACAGATATATTTGGAAGAGAGGAGAGAGATTTAGATCTGTTTTGGATGGTATTAACTATTAGGTATTCGTGTCATATCCAAGTAATGATATTCAGAATGCAGTTAGGCAAAAAAAATCTGGAGCCACAGGGCAGAGATTTGGCCTGGAGACGAAATTTGGGAGTTGCTCGCATGCAAGTTATAGAAGGAGCCATGTGAATGGATGCGATCATCCAGGAAGAGCAGACCAGATAAGAAGCAGCCTTTAAAGAATCGAGGGAGGAAGGAGGAGCCTGGAAAGAAGATTAGTTACTAAGGGAAAATGAGGACCATTTTGTGCTGAAACTTAGGGAAGGGAGTTTAATAAAGGAAGATTGGTCAACACTGTCAAATGCTACAGAGAGGTGTGAGTGGGTGGTGAGGAATTTCAAGAGTGCAAATAAATAAGCCCCACTTCTCAAAGAGCTGGACTACAAAGTAAAAGAATATGCTAGTAGTGAAAGCAGTTAAAGATAGAGAAAAGGAAAAACATTTCTGAGATGGGAGAGGTAATGAGATACAAAGCAAAGTTACTGTGGCAGAATTAACCTGGAACAAAAGGACAGCCTATTCTGAAATGAGAGGGAAGAAGGGAACCTGTAAATAAATAGAGAAGGACATGCCAGAGACTGTGTTCAATAACAGTCTCATTGGAATTCTATCAACAACCCTACAAATTCTGTATTTTGTACATCCATTTTCAAAAATACAGGTTTGTCTTCACCAGCTTTCTTGGGCTTAATTTCATTTGACCAAAGAATGCTTCGTTCTAAAAGTCTCCTCTGAAGTATCCTCTTCCTAGTTTTAAGGACAGTTCATGAGTCCCTTAATTTCCTTCCTCCTATCAGCCTAAACATACCTAACCTATAGCAGGGCCTTCCCACTCCTTAGAAGACCTATTTGTACAAGCTAGACTAGATCTTTGCGTTTCGTTACCTACTAGGAAGTGTAGTATGTTTTCACAAGATAAACTTTTAACAGTTTGAAATTTTACAAAATAAGTGCTTAAATTATACAGAAAATGTTCTGTTTTTCTTGTCTGTACACAGCCAGTAGTTTCAGAAGACCAAACAGCAGCTTTGATGGACCGCCTCTTTGAAATGGGATTCTGCGACAGACAGCTGAACCTTAGGCTGCTGAAGAAACATAATTACAACATCCTGCAGGTTGTGACAGATCTCCTTCAGGTCAACAACAATGAGTGGTACAGCCACCGCTACTGAAGAGTTTTCGTGTATTAAAGAATTGCCTGCTGCTCAGAGATGCTCTTTACTATGTTATTGGGGTGTAGGGTAGAAGCCCTTGTTTGTTTTTTAACCTGATGAATATTTATATAACCCATTGAATTATCAAGGCAATACCGCAATACAGTATTTTTGGGAGCCAATTAAAGACCAGAACTTAAATTTTCACTTTAGACACTGGATGAATAGTAGGAAGACCGTTTTTTAAATTGATTGAAGTAAAGCCCCTTTCTCTGTTGTAGTGTATTGAAGAGTATAATTTGAACCTCGTGTAGAACCAGTTTTCTTTCTGCTTGTATTGAACCTAAGTATTTTTGTCTAATTAATGTGGGTGTTTTGTGGGGATATCTATTAATTGTCAATTTTTAAATGAAAGGACCCTTGGAAGAAAGGCTATCAGCTGTTTTCAAGAATTCTTGTAATATAATTTCTCTAGCCCTACCCCAGCCTCATAGCTCTATGGATTAAGATGACACCCAGGACATGACAGAAACATTGCTTCGCTTCCTTTCTCCAGGAGAGTGACTTTTCCTTTCAAAGATTTAATAATACCTTTGCGTTCTAAAGACCAGTTGATGTGTTTAAGATTATCCACTGTTGGGGTCTCTGCATTTCAATGAAAGGAAGGAGGAGTGTGCTAAATAATGAACCCACCAGCACCTATTGCGCTGCATCCCTTGTAGTAATTTTGCTTACATTTTTCTTCTCTTTAAGGAAAAAAATGTTAGGTAGTATATGAAATGTTTTGCTAATCCTGTGGGGAAAGAAAAGAACCCTTCCTTTAATAGGAAAAAGTAAATTTAACTTTTTTTTTCTAAATGTCAGGGCAGATCTTACTTTCCAGCAGAGTGTGGGGGTGAATAGAAACATAATGAAAGGCCTATGTTAATCTCAGTAAACTTCAAGAGTGGGCAAGTGAGTGTGTGTGAGGTGTATCCTGATGGCTTGAGTGTCTGCAGTTGAGTTAAAGGTGTTTGCCCTAGACAGTCAAGAACAGGAAAAGACTGGTCATTTGCAAAACGTGGGCTGAGGGCAAACTCACTGAAAAAGTTTAATTTTAGGATGAGAGAAAGAGCTTGTTTGGAGCCCAAGTCCATACTGTTTACAGAAGAGAATCTTGAGTGCAGTTAATGAAGGAAGAGAAAGGGTAACAACAACAAAAAAAAACCACGCTGATTTATTCATGAAAATGACTTCAAGAAAAGAGAAGAATCCGACCCCCAGCCCTAAGGGGGTAGGATAGTTAAAATAGTATTATTTAATCTGAATGGTGATTTAAATTAATCATTAGCCATAGTGTTTATTTACAGGGTAACTGTTGAATGCTGTTAAATAAAACCAGGATTCACACTGCAAGCCAACCAGGCTGTTCATTATTTAAAAGTTTTTTATGGGGCTTCTGGGTGGAAAACTGAGCGGCAGGGTGTGTCTTTGGGGTGCGTTGAGATCCTTCCGGGCCGGACACGTGTGAACTACTTGAGTCGTGAAGTACAGGTTCCGGAGGGCGGTAGGTCGGTCGTCCACTTCGTGGTACATGTACAGAGCTACTTAAAGAATGATGAATAAAGATCCTTCGAAATTCCTACCTGAACTGGCTGATCCTTGTGGAAGCAGCGTTCACAGCACTGGCTTGCGGCGCCAGAGAGCGTTTGCCAACGCCTGGGTCCAGTGGGCGGGGCGAGGGCGGGGGCGGGGCTCCCCGAGACTTCCACTCAAAGCTCGCGGCCGGGGCTGGGCTTCCGCAGTTTTGATTCAGCTTGCTGTCGTTTCTGTCGGTGTTTCCGGGGGTAAGATGCTCTCGGGACCCTTTTTACCTGTTTTCCCTTTCGGTGGCGAGCACCAAGGGGTCCCTAACCCAACAGAGCCATATGGCTACCAAGCTCAACGGCCTCCCTGGTATTCTGGTGGGACTTGAAATTCCAGTTTTTCTCCCTAACCTCCGAGGAGCGCGCTCAACAACTTTGCTCTCCTCAGAGATAGGTCCCTGGGCCCCGCTCCCTTCAATGTGGACCATTCGCTCCCCCAGGACCCCGCAGAAGTGGGGCTGATTGCGGAGGCAACCCTAGCCTCCGCACAGAGGCCTTTCTCCCCAAACACCCTTGGAGAAAGCTTGCCCTCTTGCAGCCGAGAGGAGCCACAGCTCCCAAACCTGAACCAGGTGAGGCTGTTTAGCCTAGGTTTCAGTGTGGCCCACCTTGTCCTCTGAACCTTTTGGGAAGAGTCTGGATTTAGCCTTAACTCTTTGTCTAGTAAAGGGCAGACCTTGGCATTACTAAGAGCCACCCCAAGTCTTACTTTCCTAAGCAGCCTCAGAGTCCATGAGGAAGACTTCACACACCCTGCCAGAGCTGCAGTTAAGTAGATTCTTTAGCCACACCTCTGACCTATCTCACTCTCCCTGTTTCAAAGGGTCCCTGCTTCCCTACTGAGCCAGCGCCTGCCCAGGCTCAGGAACGGACGTTTTTCTTCCACAGCTGAGAGGCTGAACAAACTGTCCATACTGCTGCCTCCCAGCTCTAGGCAACTTCCTTTAAAGTGAATGAAGGCAACTTTCTCAGGAAAAAGAAAGCTCTGCTATTCACAACGGAAGTTCCCTAATGTGAAATAACTTCTGCTTTTCTTCCTCTTGTAAGCAGACTGAGCTTTCCTACATGAGGAAAAGAGCTGAAATGCATGACAGTTTCTGACCTAAGAGCCCTAGGTAATGGCGCAGTTTTACGTACTTGAACCCCCTTAGTGGGAGGCTCTTTGCCAACCTTGAGAGCTTCAGATTAGCATTACAGTCTGGCAGTGCTGACAAGCTGAGCACCGAACTTGAACTTTGTACTTCTCTTATTAGTGAAAAATCCCTCTGAAGGATGGATGAGACTCTCTCCCAGCTGGACTCTCAGAAGGATGAGAGCAAATTGATCCTGTCTTCGGACCCAGCCATTGACAGCAAAACCACCATCTACTCCAACACTGCAAGCAACACGTTCTTTAGTTCCTGTGTACCTTGTAAAAAGGCTTCTAATAATGGGGGCTTTGTGACTTGTCCCACCTGCCAGGGCAGTGGGGAGATCCCCCGAGGTGAGTAGGCCAAGATTCTGAGCTTGACCCAGGGCCAGACCTCCTGAGTGCTCCTTGAATGAGGTTGGGTCTGCTCCGAGCTCTTGGTCACCTAGTCTCAGGCCAGCCAGGGGAGGCTAATTACTCCCGAGCTTGCTGTGGATTGTATTCGGTTGTATTCCCAGCTAGGACTTCCCGATCACTTTGTTGCAGGAGCCAAGCTCTTTGCCTTAAGAATCAGGAAGTTAAAAATGATCTCTCTAAAGCTGGGTGTCTCCGGAGTTGCTGGTTAACTTTCAGAGGTCCCTTATACTTGTTAATGAAAATCTCACTCCCAGGAAGTAGGATTAAGTGACGTTTCATTGTGGGGAAAGCAATCAATGAGATGAAACAAAACTGATCCGCTCTGTAAACCTTCACCCAATTCACAATGAAAAATTAAAAATCTCACTTCAAGGATAGAGATGGAAAGCTGAGCTGCCTACTTGGGTATGTCCTGCTGTGCGGTGAACCCCATCATTCTGGGAGGAGGGCGGAAGAACAGAGGCAGCAGGCTTCTGACATTACTCTAGGAGATAGATGCATCTTTTTGGGAGACTGGCAACGTTGGTCATGACGGCTTCTTGGTCCTCCCTCTCCCCCTTTTCTCTCTACAGCCCTGGAGAAGCAGTTAGTGGCTCTCATCCCCTACGGGGACCAGAGGCTGAAGCCTAGACACACGTAAGTAAGCCTCTCTCTTTCCCCTTGCTCCCCGCTGGGGGCTGGTCCTCTCTGTCTCTCCTATTCTACTGCCCCTGACTTGTCTTCACTGGTTGTCCCCTAGAGAACCTGAGCTTCACTGGGCTCCAATGTACTAGCTCCTTTCCTGGTTTCCGAAGCCCCACGCACAGCTGACAATGCCTTCCGCCCCTTGGTGTCCTTCCCTGAACATCACTGCTCTGCCTGGCACATGCATAGGACCTCTTGGGGCTGCCAGCCCATCCAAGAAGGAGGGGGCAGCCCTGGCTATACTTGGCTTTGGGCCCATTACTTCTCCTCAGAGCTTCCCTTGCCATGGCAGTTGAAGCCTGCTCATTCTCTTCTTGTAGAAATGGAGAACCAGTTGCTCCCTGTGCTGGGACATGCCAGAGTTTCAGAGGCAGCCTAGGGTTTCACTAGGTGCCCTGTGACTCTGATTTTCATCCAGGTTCATTTGACATGAGTCCTTGCAGCTTCCGTTTCAGCCTGGGAGCTCCCACTCAGCCCTCCCCGATCAGAACCTTTCCTAAGATACTAACCAGGTGCAGTTGCTTCATTGTTGTGGTTATTAAGTTACCTTGAGTCCCTTCTGACTCCAGACACCCCACATGTGCAGATTAGAACTGCTCCAGAGAGTTTACAAGAAGCAGATCAATAGGATGGTCCTCTGAGCTGCCTTTGGGTGGATTCAAACTGTCAACCTTTCAGCTGCTAGTAGAGTACTTCAGGATATGCACCACCTATGGACTCCTGTGTCTTTTGTACATATCTGAATTTTGAATCGGATGGCTGGCTGGCTGATGTCCTGTTCCTGAATATTTAACATTAAAATTCAGAAGTCAGGTGGACTCATTTCTACTAGTGCTGAGAGCTGACAGTTTGAGCTCTTGCCATGTGTCACGGCCTGGGATGATTGGTGTTCATAACAACCTGGTATAGGGTTTCCAAGCAGCAGCTGGCGGGTTTGAACTGCCAACCTTGTGGTTCACAGTTCAGTGCTGATCCTAGCACGCCACACCAGGAGTCTGTAGGATCTGAAACGAGTGCTCTCTTATGCATTAAACACCAACTTTCATTCTAATTGATGGCAAGCCCAGGTAGGTCAGATGAAAGTGTGTTCCATAGAGGTTTCAGTGGCTGAGTTTCTGCAAGCAGACCACCAAGCCTCTCTTCTGACATGGCTCTGGATGGATTCCCACCTCCAGATTTTTGGTTAACAGCTGAGCACATTAACTGTATTCACCTCCAGATATTCGTTTCATACATTGTTGTTGTTAAGTGTGGTCAAGTCTGTCCTGACTCCCAGTGACCCTGTATAGGGTTTCCAAGGAGCAGCTGGCGAGTTTGAACTGCTGACCTTGTATATCAAACCAATCTTGCAGTTGAGTGCTTATCCTCTAGCCCCACACCAGGACCCTTTCATGTATTAGCCTATAACAAATCCTCTGAGGTAGGCATAATTATTATGTCCATTTCAAAGATGAGGAGCCTGAGACTTAGAGGGGGAATCACATGGTTTGCTCAGAGTAGTTTGTCAGCAGGTACAAAGGGAATGGAGACCAGTCTGCCTGCCTTGTCCTGCACCCCTTCCTACCCATGTTGAGCCACATTGGATCCTGGGCTGGTCCTCCACATCTGGGAGCTAAATATTGTTGCCGGGAGAAAAACAAGAGCAGAGCATTGTGGTTGAAGAGGAGGGTCTGAACCGCTACCCCACCCCCACCCTCACACACATCCATCAAGTTTCCTTAGTTTTCAAAACCTCTTCTCCAACCCGGCTCTCACTCTCCCACAGGAAGCTGTTTGTATTCCTGGCGGTGCTCATCTGCTTCATGACCTCCACCCTCATCATCTTTTTCCTATTTCCCCGGTCCACCGTTGTGCAGTCTGCAGGCCTCAACTTTTCCACAGTGGCCCTTAATGAAACTGGTATCAGCCTCAACTTAACGGTTAGTGGCTGCTCCTGGGCTCCAGCCCCCACCCTCCCAGCAGCCTTTCTTTGGAGCCTTTGGCCAGCATTGTAACCTGGGCATGGGTAGCTGGGGTTCTGAGAGCACCCAGAGGATGTTGGAAGCCTGGGGAGAAGCAGGGGCAACCATGAGCCGCCAGAAAAGATTGGGGCTCATGATCCCAGATGATCCCAATGAGGGATCAGAATTGAGACCTGATAAATCATAGGATGCAAGGTAAGGGTGCCTGCCACTCCAGAGTGGCACATGGGAAGGAAAATCATTTGGGGTGGAGGAGAGCTCCTGAGTCAGATTCATGTCTTGAACATCACCCTTCACCATGAGGGGCCCCCTGGTACCAATTCTCCACACCTGAGATGCATCATTCATGGAGAGAGGGGCTCAATCAGAGAGGAGAGCAGGGGTTTGGAATTTATTGTCAAGGAAGACCACCCTCATCCCTCGTCTTCATTTCCAGAATGTCTTGAAAATCTCCAATCACAATTACTGTCCTATCACGGTGACCCAGCTGGCCATTGAGGTTCTACACCTCTCACTTGTCGTAGGACAGGTCTCCAAGAACCTCCTCTTGCCCATCGGCCCTTTGGCCAGTGAACAGGTGACTCCCCTCTCCCTGGCCAGCCTGCCTATTGGCAGGTGGATCTGTGTGGTGGTGGGAGGGGAGCACCTGGCATTGTCACTGACCCTATGCCCATTTGGTTGGCAGATGTTTTATGCAGTGGCTAGCAACATTCGGGATGAAAATACATAGTGAGTATCCCTTGATCGCTCTCCTCCCTTAGCTCCTTTACAGCTTAGCAAACCCTGCAACCAGTGTTTGGCCTGCTCTCTTGTGGCCAAAGCTGCAATGTGCAAGGGTTCAGCATCCTCCGCCTCTGCTTTGTTGCTATTAAGTGCCATCTAGTTTCCAATTCATAGCGACCCTGTATAGGGTTTCCTAGGAGAGGCTGGTAAGTTTGAACTGCCAACCTTGCACTTTCAAATCAACATTGCATTATCCCACAGTGCCACACCAGCCTCTGCTTAAATTTGGTTAATCCTTCAATTGTGACTGGTTGTGGAAGATGAGTGTCTTGCTTTCTGCTGAGGGTAGAGCCAGCATGTGTCTGGGGTAAGAAGGGGAGGATTGAGGATTGGGGAGGTGCTGCTAACAGAGTGCCACAGTCACCTTAGATGGTGAAGAGAGCAAGGGAAGGGTGGGGAGGGGGAAGGAGAGGAGGCTGGGACTCTGAGCTTTCTGACTGACTGCTTCATATGAAATATGGTCCCACGTTTAGTCTTTCTCTCTCTCAGCAAAATCTGTACCTGGCAGAAAATCAAAGTCCATCATGTGCTTTTATACATCCAGTAAGTAGACTTGGGGCCCGGACTCCCCTCCCCCACACTGACTCCTGCCCCAAGCTGTCTTCACAAATCTTTGTTGGCTCTTAAGAATAGCAAAATTAGTCCCTTCTATAGGTTGTTACATGCAATTATTGGTGACAGTCACAGAGTTATTGGGAAGCTACAGGCGTACAGGTGGGGCAGTTGTCCCAGATACTCTAGCTGGCAGAGTAAGGGGCAGAAGGAAGTGGGGAGGTCACAGCCCAACACCCTCTTTCTTCTCCAGGGGCACCTTGACCTATTCCTACCTGAGCCATTCAGAGCAGGTGGTTTTCCAGAGCTATGAGTATGTGGACTGCCGGGGAAACTCATCGGTGCCCCACTTGCTGACCCCTCTCCCACCATGACCTATGAGCCCTGCAATCTGGGTACCACCGATCTGTATCTCCCACAATTCTATTGTGCCCAAGGATGGACTATTGTGACCTTGCCCAAGGAAAATTCAACCACGTCCTGCCTCTCCCCTGTCTCCTCCACCACATGCCCACATTCACGCCATCTGATTTGCCATAGGGGCTTGAATTGGATCTGCCTTCAAGACCCTATGCTGAGCACCTTGTTGGCCGAGCTCCCTGGGGCTGACTGCCATCCATGCACCCTTTTCAAGTTCTCTACCTAGTGATAGCAGAGGGACTTTGGGGAGCATCCAGTGCTGCCTCCTGTCCCTTCCTGCTTTGATCATGTTACACAGTGATGGTGGCACTTTTAGTATCTTGCCCTCCGCCCATCTGACAAAATGATTCACCAAGTTCTGTAACCCTGTATCCTCCCTGGTTCATTGTTGCCTTAGGTTCCTGGGAAGACAGAGCTGGGTTCTTCAGGGAAACGCTCCTCTCCACAAAATAGTCCCCATAAAATAGCTTCTCCTCACATCAGGAGTCCAAGCAGAAGAGGGGGTGGGGTGGGGATAGGAGAGTCAAGAGACACTGGAGCACAGGGAAACAGAGCCAAAGCCAGTCATGTTAAAATCGTGCTTATTAAAGGAGAGTCCTGGCCAGTGGTGAGCCTGGGTGAGTGGACACAGGCAGGTCAAACAAAGGCTCTTTGTCCTAGGGGGCCCAGTTGCATTCTCCTGCTCCCCTCACCCCCTCCCAGCCCCATGGAGGTGAAGCTCTTGGTTTCTAGCTAAAGCTGCTTGACTCTGCCCCCTTCCTGCCTTAGCACGGCCCCTTTCTCTGCTCCCAGGAGTCTCTTGCTGTCCTCCCAGCTCTGTGGCAGCACATTGGCAGGAATAGGTCTCAATCCTCTCCTTCATGGTACTCCACTAGTGTTAAAGCACCAGATAACCTGCAGGTACCCACTGGGCTCTATGTGGAGGTGAATTTAGTTCTTCAGCTGAGCAGGAATGGGGTTTGCTTGCTGAAGGGAGGCTGTGGTTTCTATGAATCAGACAGGTGGAGAGAGGCAAAAGTCAAGTGTGCAGTAGGATGGATGGAGAAGGGAAGGATGGTACCTGGCACCTAGTTGGCCGGGACAATGAAGGGAAGGAAGGAGTCCATGCTGTCTCCATGCTTTCACACCTGGGTATTGGGGTAAAGGTGATGCCGTCAAGAGCAAACACGGCCAGAGAGGCCAGGCTGGAGCGTCTGCTGTGCCTAGGTCACTAATGTAAAGGATTTATGTACTAACCAATAAACTACATTTAACAGTGTCCCCAAAAAGTCTCCTGTGAGTGGGAAGGGCTGGTGGACACATCCCTGTTGTGCAGCCTTTTTCTCATGTCGTGGTGGGTGTTGGGGTCTCCTTTCCCCGGGCCCCCAGAGCTCCTCTGAGAGATTATACGCATGAGCTTGCTGGCTGGCTCTTGTTCTCTCATTTCAAATCTCTAAGATCCTTCCAACTTAAATTGGAATCACATCCCTGTCTGTCCCACCCTACCCACCCCAAGATGCTTCCCTCAGGAAATATCCCTGCATTGCACTGAAATAGGTAGGGCTCCTTCAGTCTGGCCCAAGGTGATGTGCAGGCGACAAGGAAAAGACTTTTGGGACCATCAGACCTGGATTTGTGATTGGAGATAGTGGCAGGAAAGGAATTCCCAGAGTTTGTGTCTTCCTGAAGCTTTACCCGCAGGGTCTCCTCAGACCTGCCCCCTCTTCCACCTTGGACTGGTTTGAGGGTGCCTTTGCCTGTTGGAGCCTCATAGTGTTCTCTTCTAGGGGTCGGAACTGATTCCACGGCACATAACAACAACAAAAAGTGTTCTAAGTTGAAAGGTTGAGACCCAGGAAGGGAGATGCCTGTGTAGTTTAAAAGATAAGTCTTGTCTCCAGCCGTATGGCTCCAGGCCCCATGAGCTCTTGGCTCTTCATCCCCACCAGCCCCTACCTTCCTTTCCACAGGCTTACACTGCTTGCTCCCTCAGACTCAATCCCTCGTTCCCCCAGCTGTATGTAAGTTATAGGGGGAAGAGGTCCCACTTCCAATGACAGCCACAAACCCCAAGTCCCCAGCAGATCTGCCATTGCTGAATAAGGCCTAGTCATGGAGTTAGAGATTTGGAGGTCCAAGGGCTAAGTTCTCCCATTGGCCTTGCCTAGATAAGCTTCAAACTGCCTTCCACTCTTTTTCCACCCTGTCCTTCCCCTTCATGGGTCATCTTGCTCACTTCCCCACATCCCAGTTTCAGAGATGACCAATCTTTTGATTGTTTCCAGGAAGAAGTCACATTTTATTTCCAGCTAGCCTCCCCTTCTAGAGTGTAGAGCAGCAGCCAGGGGGTGGTTTTCCAAGTGTAGACAGTACTGAGTGGGGAGGTGAGCCTGTTCTGCTAATGGCCAGCAGAGTCTGGAGGTCTATTTCTGGATCACCACTGTTGTTTGTAATTTGTCGACTACGGGGAGAGAGAGAAGCCAGCAAAACAGGTTAGTTTAGAAGGTTTAGGGAGTGATGTAAGATGTTAGAATAGGCAGCTCCAAGCTCCTGTTCCCTTACAAAATATTGAAAAACAAGTAGAAATTGTCAAAACCAACTTGGTCGGAACTCTGGAAAATCCTGGAGCTGAAAAGTATAATAACAGAAGCAAACAAATGCTAAGTCAAGAACAAGACAACTTCCAAACAGGAGAGCTTTGAGGCTCTTTTGCTTACACACACTTTACCCCTCTTTGGTTCCAGCAGTCTTAAAAACTGAAGCCCACAATGCCAGTGTGTAAACTCCCCCACCTCCCATTCTGGAGGGAGCAGAGTAGAACTTTGCAAATGATTGTGTTCATCGGGTCTAACCTGCCTGGGGCCAGCCTGAAAGACACAGAGCACTCATGGTTTCAACTCTCAAACTCACTCAGGGCTAGAAAAACAGCAGGTATTGCTTGAAAGCACTGGTAAAGGCCTACAGTCAATCCACAGCCACCTGGGGCAGAAGAGTACATTTGAGAAATACAGTCGACCATGAAGACTTGGGAGGAGATGCCAGGGAAAGAATTTCTTTGGGAAACAAGCACATTGAAAAGTGCTCATGTATAAACATGGATGGGGCACTAATCATCTCAGCTGTAGTAAGTGAGTGTTGTTCTACTTTATAAAACGCAAATAAACCCTGTACAATAATAGAGAATGTGACCAATGTCACTGTACGTATGTGTAGAAATTATTGAACAAAAACCTGCTTGGCTGTAATACTAAACCCCATCACCTATGGACAACTTGATTTTCGACAAGGGATCAAACTGTATCCAATGGTGAAAAAGGTTTCTTTAATAAATAGTGCTAACAAAACTGAATACCCTCTTGTAGAAAAATAAAAAAGAACCTATACCTCACAGCATATAGAAATGAATCCAGGACCTAAATGTTAAACCTTAATAGAAAATTCCTGGAAAAAAACCTTGCTCCTAGCTCTAATCCAATTCTTACCCCTAACTGTAGTCTAACCCTAATCCTGACACTAAACACAATCCTAGACCTAGTTAGTCTTAACACTAACTAATTCCTTACTTCTACACACACATACACAAAATCCTAGACCTAGTTAGTCTTAACACTAACTAATTCCTTACTTCTACACACACATACACAAAATCCTAGACCTAGTTAGTCTTAACACTAACTAATTCCTTACTTCTACACACACACACACACAAAATCCTGGGCAAAAACAATCTTTTGTAAAAGGATAAATGCATTTTAATAGAAGGCAAAAGAGATAAATGGGACATAATAAAAACATGTTTATCATGGGTAAAAAGAACCTACAGACTGGGAAAAAAACTTAAGGACCTAACCTCCAAAGTGTATAGAAAACTTTAATAACAGATGAATGTTAGGTGCCATGGAGTCAGTGCCGACTCATAGCGACCCTGTCTAGGGTTTCCGTGGAGCAGCTGGTGAGTTTGAACCTCTGACCTTGCAGTTCAAACCGACCTTATGGTTGAGTGCTTATCCTACAGTGCCACACCAGGATAACCGGTTATAAAATGGGCTAAGGACATGAACAGAACATTCACCAACTGCAAGTAGCTAACAAACCCAAGAAAAGATGTTGGTGATCATTAACCATTGTTAATGATTTTTGTACCATTGAGATGATTCCAACTTATAGCAACCCTATGTAGGGTTTGAGAGCTGCTGGTTTGTTTGAACTGCCTACCTTGAGGTACCAGTCCAAAGCTTATCCTACAGCATCACACCAGGGCTCATTAGCCCTTGTTAAGTGCCTTGGAGTTGACCCTGTATAGCAGGGGTGGTGAATGTCCGGCCCTAGAGCCATATTGTTGTTAAGTGCCGTTGAGTCAATTCCAACCCATAGAGACCCTGTATAGGGTTTCCAAGGAGCAGCTGGTGAGCTTGAACCGCCGACCTTGTAGTTCAAATGGCTTTGCAGTCTGGAGCATTAACCCCCAGTGCCACACCAGGACTCCTAAGGCCCGCGAAATCACTTGGTGTGGCCCTGTCAAGGCAACCACAATTCTAGCTGTCACGTAAAGTGCCGTCAAGTAGGTTCTGACTCATAGCCACCCTGTATAGGGTTTCCAAGGAGCAGCTGGTGAGTTTGAATCGCTGACCTTGTGGTTCAAACCGACCGTGTGGCCCATTAGCCATTGTTGTTAAGTGCCATTGAGTTGGTTCTGACTCACAGCGACCCTGTATAGGGTTTCCAAGGAGCAGTTGGTGAGTTTGAACCACCAACCTTATGGTTAGCAATTCAGTGCTTATCCTACAGCGCCACACCAGAACTCTATTAATCATTGTTGTTAAATGCCATTAAGTCCATTCTGACTCAGAAACCCTATGCAGGGGTTGCTATGAGTATGAACCACCAACCTTTTGGTTAGCAGTCCAGTGCTTATCCTACAACACCACACAGATATGTGAGAACAGGCGTGTAAATGCAGATACAAGGGGCCTCAGAGTTTATGGAAAAATTGCAATGCATTTTTTTCATGAATTTTTGAAGCCCCCTCAAGTAAGTAGACACATATATTCATTGAAAGTACAACTACAATTACTCCTCAGACATAACTAAACATCTTCCAAGATTGATTTTCTGAGCTTGAAGGGTTAGGACCATAGTCTCATGGGACAACTCTGTTAATTAGCGTAATGAAGTTCACAAAGTTCATGCTCTGCATCCTAGTGATGCAAGTAGCATCTGGGATATTGAAAGCTTGTGAGTGTCCATCGAAGATACAACTATTGGTTTGTCAGGGGCAAAAGAGTAAGAAGCTAATAGAAATCACAGAGAAGAAACAAGGCTGGCCGCGTATGTGAACCACGATTTCAATTACCCTGAGACCAGAAGAACTAGACACTGCCTGGATACAACCACTGAAAAACCGGACCAGGAGCACAATAGATGATCCTGTCTAGAATGGGAGAAAAAGACAGAAAAAAAAGTCAAATTCTTGACAGACATGCAGGCTGCACAGCTGTGAAAGGGAGAGTAGGAATACACCCACAAATAGATACACGTGTGACAGAGGATCTTTGTACATGGGTACAAATACATCCCATGAATGTAGGGGAGCATACAGGGGACAAAGTTATGAAAACTTTTTAGACATAACCAAACACCTTGAAGGAATGAGTCACTGGATCTTGGGGACTCAGGACTATAATCTTAGGGGAAAGCAAAGTCAATTGTCATAACAGTTCACAAAGACAATGGTGACACATAAAAAAAGAATGTGGATTCATGATCTAAATGTAAAACCTAGAGCTATAAAGATCATTGAAAAAATAGGGACAAACCGGGGTTCTAACACATGGCATACATACACTATCAAACATTGCAAAAAAACCCCACAAACAGTAGAAGATAAAATAGATGATGGGTCACCCTAAAAAGTAGAGACTTGTGTGCATCAAAATATTTCACCAAAAGAGTTAAAAGGGAGTCCACAGACTGGGAAAAAATTATTTGCAATGACATACCAGACAAGGGACTAATTTATAAAATTTATAGAACACACAAAACCTCTAAAAGAAAGACAACGAAGTTAAAGAATGGGCACAGGACATGAATAGCCACTTCACCAAGGAAGGCATTCAGGCATCCAACAAGCATATGAAAAAATGTTCATGATCATTAGCCATTAGAAGCAAATCAAAACAACAATGAGGTATCTCACACCAGCATTAACAGCGAAATTTAAAACCAGAAAAACAACAAATACTGGCAAGGGTGTGGAGAGCCTAGGGCCCTCCTACATTGCTGGTGGACTGTAAAATGATCCAACCACTCTGGAAAATGGTAGGACACTTCCTCAGGAAGTTGGAAATAGAAATACCCTATGACCCAGCAATCCTCTATTTGGTATATATCCACAAGAAATACGAGCCAGGACACAAACAGATACATGCACACCAATGTTCATTGCACCACTGTTCACAATAGCAAAAAGATGGAGACAGCCTAAGTGTCCATCAGTGGAAGAATGGATAAACAAACCTTGGTACATACACACATTGGAATACTATGCAAGAATTGAATAATGAAGAATCTCCAAAACACTTCAACATGGATCAACCTAGAGCACGTTATGCAGAATGAAATTAGTCAATCACAAAGGGAAAATATTGCATGAAACCATTATTGCAAAAGCTTAAGAAAAGATACAAAGACCAGCAGCACTGCCAGCTCAATCCCACTAGGATTCTTCTCAACGCAAGAAGTTAAGAAACTTGTTGGAATCAAGTTGTTCCCAGCAGTGGATGAGACATTTTGATAAAAGAAGTTGTTGTTAAGTGCCATCGAGTCAATTACAACCCATAGCGACACTGTATAGGGTTAAAATTCAAAGAAAAAATTGAAGCAGGACAATATCAACCCAGAAAAACAAGTGCAAATTCCTAAGCTGTTCCTGAATTTTTCACAAAGATTGCAACTATTCTTGTTGCTACATTAACCTTGGGAACATAGTCAATGTCAATACTATTAGGGTAAGTGTTGGTATTGTTCCATATGTATAACTCTTTATAGTTAAAATGATCAAAGAACAGGAATCCATCATTCAGACTATGAATACTTGAAATAAAATGGTGTAAAATATACTTAGTTTTAATTTAGTAAGAAACCTATATTTTAAGGAAAACATTAAAGCATAGTCTAAATGGGATAGAGATCTATAGTGATCTGTACACAACCTTGAACAACAGTGTCCTGGGATACAGGGATGGAGACATAGTCTGAATGGGAAAAGGAGAGGAAACAATGTTTAGGAATGTGACTGTCTTGTGTATTAATTTCACTCCTCGGAAACCCTATATAGGGTCGCTATGGGTTGAAACCGATTCGACGGCACTTAACAACAACTATTGTAAAATAGACATTTAAGTGTGATAGAAATGAGTATTGGGAATTATGATTATGGAAAGCTTGTAAGTCTATCACTGATTGAATTTGCTAAAGGGGGAATTAGAATTTGCCCAGGGAAGTAGGTTTCTTGTTAAGCTTTTGTAGAGTATGGGGCCGTAGTTGGAATCCTGAACCCACCCAGAATCTTCTTTTCAAGTTGGGACATTCCCACTTGAAAAGACATGTAGACCAACGCAGAACTGCTGGGAGAAGAGAAAAAGCTTATTGAAAGACAGACTTGCAGGAAAAAAAGACTGTTTAGCTGTTTGAATATAAAAAAAGCTGTTTGCTTTGAAGACATCAAGGCAAGAAATGTCAGTCCATCAGGGAAAACTCCCTTCTAAAACTGAAATTCAAAGAGATCCTGCAAGCAGTTTCGTATGCTTTCTGGTGACCACCTGGGTTTATTTGTGAGTGGAAGTGGGGGAAATGCAGCAATGAAGACATGGGCTGCGTTTGGACATGTTCCGTTGACATCCATTGACATCGAGATGAGAGAGAGGTGAGGAAGGCCTGGCTGGTCTAAAGTTTAGCAAGATGTGTGAACTCCCAAGCCCCTGGGCACTGACCTAGCTACTAGAGCTGAGAGTGAAGCGGCCAGCTGGTCTGAAGTGCAGGAAGGTGTGCATGAACTCCCAAACTTGCAGCTAGTACCCATGTGACATAGCTTGTATGGCTAGCTTACCAGAGCTCAACCAGATGAAGACAAAGATGCTTGATACTGTAAGCAAGAAAATTGCTACAATTTGATGAACTGGACCTTTGCTTATGGATACATTTGCTCAAAATTCCAACTAGCATGGAAGGATTGTTCGTATCAAGGAACAAGTTTGTTTCCTCAGTGTGCTGGGTTGATAGGGACAGGCAATGTAGATATTTGCTATCAAAAATAGGGGGAGGGGAGGCCATAAAGGTATGAAGTGGCTGGCTTACAACCTTCTTGAGGGTGCTTAGTTTCAGAAAAATGAGGGTAAGGTAGAATTCCCACTGAATAGTTTTCTTCTTTTCCAGATGGATCTGATGAAAGGGAATGGGGGATGATGGTGATAAAATTTTATGATTCAATTGTGAGTAATTGCTATCAGGATTCATTGTGATTGTCACAACTAATTGTAGAAGATGTGTAACTAAAATGGAGGAGTAGTTAATCCTTCATTTAAGGAGCAGATGATCCCAGGACCATCTAGAAGGATGATCATAAGTGGAGCATGAGATCCTACCTAGAAAAGCGGTAACAGCAGATACGATGGCAGAGGCAATGACATGGAGATATCAGGCAGCTGTGGGTTCTAGGTCCATTGACTGACTAAGACTGTGTGCCTGCAGAACATACCCTTTGGACATTTAAATGAATATGTACTTTTTTGTTTTGTATGTGTACATCAAATATTTTTGCTTTGTTCATTTGTGAAAATATAAGATGTAAAAGGGAAGGCACAGGGAGGAAGTAGGATGACTGTTATTGCAAGGAGGGGATTGTAATCACTGAGATGAAACAAAGCATGTGATTGTAAGGGTGATGATCTTGTCTGTTAACCTTCACTCAATTCACAGTGAAAATTAAAAAAAAAAATGATGATAAAGCCTAATATATCACCTAAAAAAGTTAAAAATAATAAAAGCAATGTCAGTGGGAAAAAAAAGTGAGGAGCTAGGGTCTTAAATTTAAGATGCAACTATTCATCTCTTCTTAGCCAGAGGAAAGAAGAGTGATGAAATTGAAAATATATAGTAACAATCAGTCCAATGTACTAGTGGTCCACAAGAACATCAGTCTCCATGACTCTGAGAATAGATGAGCTAGATCATGCCTAGCTCCCACTACCAACTACTCTGAAATGTACCACATTAGACAGTCTTGGATAGAGTGGGAGGAAAATATGGAACAAACTCAAAATCATAAAGACCAGGCTTACTGGTTGGATCGAGACTGGAAGAACCTCCAAGACTTAGTCCTTAGTCACCTGTCAGGTCTAGAAATTAGCTTGTCTCCACCCATGGCTCAATTTCTAGCCCAATAGGTCTATAGGGGAATTCCTGGTATGGTACTATGGGATAAAGCACTGGACCACAAGGTCGGTTTGAACCACAAGGTTGGTGGTTCAAACTCACTAGCTACTTCTTGGAAAATCTATACGGGGTCATTATGAGTCAGAACCAACTCAACAGCACTTAACAACAAAAACAAGGGGAAGGATAACCTTAATGAGGTATGCACACTTTAGAATAATCAATCATTTGAAATCAAAAGGGCAGCATTTACCCAAGGACAAAGTTCAGAACGGTTAGGGGAAAAGGTGGAATGGCAACAGGAAACACAGAGGGCTAAGTGATGCTACATTGTGTGTTAACAGTCACTGAGATGAAACAAAATGTGTATGAATTGTTTAGTGGAAAACTCATCTGCTCTGTAAACCTTTACCCAATTCACAATAAAATGGACTAACAGACCACAGGAGATTAGAGGGCTCCCTGAGACTATTACTATTGCCCTGATACACTCTAAACCTTGAACCAAAACTATTCAGAGATCGCCATCTAACGGAAGCTAGAGTAACACAAAGTAAAAGATAAACGTGTTGAATCAGTTCTCTACTAAAAGCAAAAACAGTAGTACAAAGGGGATGTCAAAAAGATCATGGAAATTAAAAAATAATGGCATTTGTCCACGAACTTTTTGAAGCTCTCTAGTATGAGTCCCAATAGTCAACAATTAAATGTCTAATTCTCAATTAGAAATGGAACCAGAACACAGTAAATGAGAATTTACACATTGTAAAACCGTAACTAATGTTATTGCCCAATTTGTATAGAAACTGTCAGAGAGGAATCTAACTTGCTGTGTAAAATTCCACCAAATCACAATAAAATGTTATTTTAAAATAAACATCATATTGAGAATTGAGAGTTCATCAGTTTGCATTCAGCAAATCATACACTTTGCAGTGATTGCAATCTCCTCCATGTATTTACCTCTATTCGCTTTAACTATTGCAGTCTTTCCTGTGTCTATCTCCATCTTCATCTTTCCTCTGCCAACCTCCCTCTTGTATATTGCCTGCCCTGTCACCCATGTCAACATGTGTCTACCCTCTAGCTCATAAATAATTTTCCCACCTGTAACCATCATAGATTTTTTAAATTAAGAAAACCTTTTCTTAACTTTGTACATTGGTCTTTAACAATATTTGGTCCTTTTGTGATTGACTAATTTCACTCAGCACAATGTCCTCCAGGTTCATCCATGTTGTGAGGTGTTTCGTAGATTGTTATTCTTCAACATTGCATAGTATTCCATTGGGTGTATGCACTGTTTGTTTAACCATTCTTCTGTTGGTGGACATTTAGACTGTCTCGATCTCTTTGATGTGTCTCTTGTAGACTGCATTTTGAAGGATCATGTTTTCTTTTCCATTCTGTTCTATCCCTTGATGGGTGCATTTAATCCATTTACATTCAGTGTAACTATCAATAGGTCTGAATTTATTGTTGTCATTTTGCTGTGATTTATTTATGCTGCTGGTGGTTTCTTTGTTTGATATAATTTTCTACACTGAGTTCATTTTGTTTGTGGGTTTTGTTTTCATTTTTGTTCCTGTCATTTTCATTTGTGCTAATGTTTGACATATTTTTCTGATTTGTCCTTTTTAAAATTTTGATGTGCATGTATATTAATTTTCAGGATGAATTACAAGTCGTCCTGTAATTCATTAATTTCTCCCCTATTTAACACAGGCTGCTTTATTTTGAAATCTACTTGACTTCCTTATCATTTGGAAGTTCTATATGTACACTATTCCCTCTTTTTGCTTTGTAGGAGACTTCATTATAAATTGCTATCTCTGATCCCATATTTTATGTCTTATAGTTTTGTTTTATATTAACTACATCTATATCTGGGTTGCATTCTGGTTGGTGTTGTCATGAATGATAATCTCAGATTGTTTTCTGCTGTTGTTGGTTTGGTTCTCAGTCCAAAGAACACCCTTTGGTGTTTTTTGTAAAGTTGGTCTGCTCATTACAAATTTAATTTCTGTTTATCCAGCAATGTCCTAACTTTGCCATTATATTTAAGGGACAGATTTGCTGGGCATTGGATTCTTGGTTGGAAATTTTTTTCTTTCAGAGTTTTGTATATGGCATCCATTGTCTTCTTGCCCGTGTGGTTTCTGATGAAAAAAACAGAGCTTAGTCTTATTGGTTCTCCTTTGTTGTTAACCTTTAGTTTTTCCCCAAGATGCTCTCAGGATTCTTTCCTTGTCTTTGATTTTGGAAAGTTTATGATATGTCTGGGTGATTTTCGTTTAACTTCTTGTGTGCTTATTTTCTCATCTTTCATGATGTTAGGGAAGTTTTCTTCCAACAGCTCTTCTACAGTTTTCCCTGTGCTTTTATCTCATCTTGTTCTGGAATCCTGATCACCTCTTCATGTTGTTCCACATAACTCTTAAGCGTTCTTCCGTTTTTCTCTTTCTCTGTTCTTCTGGTGGTGTTGGTGTGCCGTGGAGTCAGTTCTGACTCATAGTGACCCCGCATAGGGTTTCTGAGGCTGTAAATCTTTATGGGAGCAGAAAGCTTCATCTTTCTCCTGTGGAACAGCTGATGGTTTCGAACTGCTGACCTTGAGGTTAGCAGCCTGACTTGTAACCACTACGCTACGAGAGTGCTTTGATTGTTCTTCTAGCATACTAGTATTGAGATTCCTCTTCAAGCTCACTAATTCAGGCTTCCTTTGCTTCAAATCTACTCCTTTGCCCTTTCAATGTATTGTCCATTTCTGAAATTTTAGGATTAATCATCTGGATTTCTAACTGCAGGTTTTGTATTGTTTTAAAATTTACCATATATTTTGTCATGAATTCTTCAAAAAAATTTTCTGTGTTCACCTTGCTTTCTGATCTTTCTGTCAGTCCTTTGAAGGTACCTAAATATCACTCTTTTGAATTCTTTTTCAGTTAGTTCCATTTTCTTTTGTTCCTCAGAAACGTTTTTCTGGTGCTGCATCTTGGTCATTTGTTTGAGCCATTCTCTCATTTCTTCATGTGAGCTAAAATTGCCTACTATTGGTCAGGGCATTGTGGGTTATCATATTTGTTTTTTGTTTAATTTAAGGCTTTATTGTGGGTTGAGTGAAAGTTTACAGGGCATATCATCAGTTTTACATTCAACAAATCATATACCTTGTTTCATTACATTAATTATAATCCCCTCCCTGTACCATCAGTTAACAGTATTTCTCTCTATCCACTTTAGCTCTTTTTATGTTGTTGAAAAAGATATTTTCAATGAATAAGTCATTGGTCTTGCAAAATTCTGTCATGCAATCTCCAACATTGTTTCTATCACCAAGGTCATATTTTCCACCTGTGGATCCTTCCTCTTTGTCTCCAAGTTTCATATTTCAATCATAATTATCAATGCATCTTCATTGCATGTTTGATCAATTTCAAATTGAAGAAGTCCGTAGAATTCCTCAATTTCATCATCACTGGCTTTAGTGGTTGGTACATAAATGTAAATAATAGTGGTATTAACTGACATTTATGTAGTGGTATTAGCTGAACTTTATGTAGTGGTAGTGTGTATCATTGAGTTGGTTCTGTCTCATCAACTCTGTATAGCATTTCTGAGGCTGCAAAGCTTTCTGGGAACAGAAAACCTTACCTTTCTCCCTAGGAGTGTCTGGTGGATTTGAACTACTGACCTTGTGGTTAGCAGCCCAATGCATAACCCACTATACCACCATAGCTTCTTGATCTTCCTTGTAGGTGTATAAATATTATCCTATCACAGACAGCTTGAGATGCTCTTTTTCATAGTGAATGCGATGCTATTCCTTTTGAATTTGTCATTTCTTGGTCCAGTAAACCATATGATTCTCAGATTCAAAATGACTGACGCAAGTCCATTTCAACTCAGTAATGCTTAGGATATCAATCTTTATGCGTTCCATTTCATTTTTGACAACTTTGTTTTCCTAGATTAATTCTTCATACATTCCATGTGTCAATTATTCATGAATGTTTGCAGCTATTTCTTCTCATTTTGAGTTGTGCCCCATCAGCAAGTGAAGGTCCTGAAAGTTTAATTCCATCCACATCATTAAGGCCAACTCTACTTTGACACCTCAGTCATATTTGAGTGCCTTCGGAGCTGAGGGGGTTCATCTTCCAGCACTATATCTGACAATGTTTTGCTGCTAGGCATAAGACTTTCAGCGGTTAACCGTTCAGAAGTAATCTACTTCTCTTTCTTTCTAGTCTGTCTTCATCTGGACGCTCCACTGAAACCTGTCCACCATGGGTGGGTGACCTTGCTGGTATTTCAAATACTGGTGGTATCGTTTCAAGCATCACAGCCACACCCAAGCCACCACTGTATGACAAACTGACTGATGAGTGGTATTACCCGTTTGTTGTTGTTGTTAAGTGCCGTTGAGTCGGTCCTCAGTCATAGCAACCCTGTACAGGGTTTCCGAGGAACAACTGGTGGGTTTGAACTGCTGACCTTTCGATTAGCAGTTCAGGGCTTATCCTATGGTGCCCCCATTAAGTCCCCAAAAAAGAGTCAGTATAACATTGACCTGAACTCTGCCTTGATCATTAACTGGCACAGCAGCCCCTCTCAAAAACCTTTTTTATTTTTCTTTAACAAATTTATTCTTTCACAGTTAATGAGACTAGAAGTCCAGAGTGCCAGCTCTAGGGGAAGGCTTTCTCATTTTGGGATTATTTTGTTTTTTTTCCAACTTTTTACTGTGAATTGAGTGAAGGTTTACAGAGCAGATCATCAATTTCATTATTCAACATAGTATATACTTTGCTTCATTACATGGTTGCAATCCCCTCCATGTACCAACCGCTAACAGTATTTAGCTCTATTCACTTTAACTATTGCAGTCCTCCTCGCATCTCCCGCTGCCTTCATCTTTCCTCTGCTAACCTCCCTCTTGTTGTATATTGTTGTATATTACCTGCCGTCACCCATGTTAACATGTGTCTACCCTCTAGTACTGACTGGTGTGGCACTGTGGGTTAATGCGCTAGACTGCAAAGCCATTTGAACTTCAAGGTCAGTGGTGCAAGCTCACCAGCTGCTCCTTGGAAACCCTATACAGGGTCGCTATGGGTCATAATCGACTCGATGGCACTTCACAACAACAATCCTCTAGTCCATGAATAATTCACTCTTCTGCCCCCTCCCCCAGTAACCATCATAGATTATTTCTTTTACCAAGAAAACCATTTGTAACTTTTTGCAACATTGGTCTCATACAATATTTGTTCTTTTGTGACTGATCAGTTTCACTCAGCATAGTGTCCCCTAGTTTCAATCATGTTGTGAAGTGTTTCGCAGATTCATCATTATTTTTCAACATTTTGTAATATTCCATTGTGTGTATATACCAGGGTTTGTTTAGCCATTCTTCTGTTGATGGACATTTAGTTTGTCTACATCATTTTGATATGTGTCTTATAGAAAGCATACTGAAGGGTCATGTTTTCTTATCCATTCTGCTTTCTATGTCCCTTGATTGGTACATTTAACCCATTTACATTCAGTGTAATTCTCGAGAGAGAGGAATTAATTACTGTCATCTTTCTGTGTGTTTTTTGGTGGTGCTGCTGGATTCTTTGTTACACATAATTTCCTGCAATGAGTTCCTTTTGTTTTCTTGTCACTTTAATTTCTGTTGTGTTAATGTTTACTATATCTTTCTGGTTTTCCTCTTTTTTTGTTTTGCTGAGCAAGTGCATTGTTTTTCTTTTTGTAATTTATTGATTTTTTCCCCATCCTTAAAAAGTCTGTTTTATTTTGAAATCTACTTGACTTCCTTGCCATTTGGAAATTCTATATTTACACTATTCTCTTTTTTGGCTTTGTAGTTGACTTCATTATACATTGATGTGTCTAGTTTCCTATCTTCAGTCTTATAGGTTTGTTCAAGGTGTCTTCAAGGGCAGTGGTTCAGATTCACCAGCTGCTCCTTCGAAACCTTATACAGGGTCAGTATGAGTCAGAACCAACTCAATAACAACAACAACATCTGAATTGAGTTCTGGGTGACGTTGTCATGTGTGATAATCACAGGTTGTTTTCTGCTGTTGTTGGTTCTCAGTCCAAAGAATACCCTTCAGATTTTTGTAAAGTTGATCTGCTCATTACAAATTCCTTTAATTTCTGGTTATCAGGAAATGTCCTAACTTTGCCATCATATTTGAGGGACAGATTTACTGGGTATATGATTCTTGGTTGGCAATTTTTTTCTTTCAGAGTTTGAAATATGTCATGGCATTGCCTTCTTGCCTGCATGGTTTCTGATGAGAAATCAGAGCTTAGCCTTATTGCTTCTCCTTTATAGTTAACTTTTCATTTTGCCTGAGTTAGTTTCAGGATTCTTTGCTTGTCTTGATTTTAGAAAGTTTGATTATGACATGTCTGAGTGATTTTCTTTGGGGATCTGCCCTATTTGGGGTTCATTCAACTTCCTGTATGCTTATCTTCTCATCTGTCATGATGTTAGGGAAGTTTTCTTCCAACAACTTAGACAATTGTCTCTGTGCTTTTTATTGTCTCTTCCCGTTTTCAAATTCCAGTCACCATAAATTATTCCTGTTCATGGTACCCCATATAACTCTAACTTAGGGCTTGATTCAGATTTTTTTTCAAATCTTTTTCCTGATCGGTTTTCTAGCATACTAGTATTGATAGATATATCTTCAAGTTTACTAATTCAGGCTTCCATTGCATTGAATCTTCTCCTTTACCCTTTCAATGTGTTGTCCATTTCTGAAATCTTAGTATTAATCTTTGAATTTCTAATTGAAGTTTTTGTATTGTTTCAAAATTTGCATTTATTTTGTTTGTTCTTGTAGCATTTCCCCAAATTCTTCTAAAGATTTTTCTATGTTCTCTTTGCTTTCATCAATCTTTCTGTCAGTCCACTGAAGATAGCAAAACATCATTCTTTTGAATTATTTTTTAGTTAGTTCCATTACCTTTTCTTCCTCAGAAATGTTTTCTGTCTTTGCATCTTGGTCATTTGTTTGAGTCATTCTCTCTTGTTTCTTTGTGTGAGCTAAAATAGTCTGTTGTCATGGGCATTGTGGGGTCGTCTTATTTGTAAAAACAAACAGTTCCGTTGTTAGACCTGGAATGGAGAAATCTCTGGTTGGCTCCTGCAATTTAAGGAGCTCATGAAGTTGTTGTGGAAGGAATGTGATAGCATAGTTCCTGGCAATAGATGCAGTTCCCATTGGCCTTGATATTATCTATGTTCTGGGTACTCAATCCAGAAAGTAGTTCATGGTGGCCCTGATGGAGCTGGTTTCAGTGTCTGTTAGGACCACAGGGAAGCTGGAAGTAGGGTGACTAGTTAAATGCTGATCTGCTGACTCTGAGGATTTGTAGGTCTGGATCTGAGCCCACCTGAATCCAAGCACCAAAGTGGGACACCAAAATGGTGCAGCTGGTCCCCAACTCACACTGATGTGGCTCCCAACCACGTGGCTCAGAAACCCCCAGAGAGTAGGGTCTATGGTGGGGATGAATGTGGATGTGAGCTGGCCACACCTCTGCTCACCAGGGAAGTGTGGAGGAAAAGAAAAAGTTGAACTTTTCCCATTGCCCTCACAAATCTGCCCTGTCATTCCATTCTGAGCTACCAAAGCTGCTCATAAGATAGTCAAGCTGTGTCTGGCCAGCCGTTCACCAGTCTCCCTCTCTCACCATCCTGGTTGGCCTCGCCTCCTAGTAAGCACTTCATCCACCTCTCTAATCTTTCTTCTGGAGTTCAAGGTGCCAGAATTTTCATCTTCCGTTGAAAACTGTCTGCTTTATTTGGCCGCTGATATCTTTGCTGTAGAAGGTCCATATAGTGTGTCTGCCTGGTCTACCATCTGCTGGAAGTTCAAAACGTTCTCTTTTTGTCAGCTCTGGGGAAAGGTCCTTGTCTCCTTTCAGTATATGTAGGCCCTTCGTTCCTTGGAGATCTCCATGTATCTTGGTATCAATCTCCCCCTGGATCTAGGAGTTTCACAGTGCAGGGACCGCAGGTCTAGAGGATGGACTCAACTGCTGGCTTTGCTTTCTTGGTAGTGATAGGTCTCTGGAAGTCATTGTTTTGAAACCAACACAAAGTGAGACTTTGTTGTTGTTATATGTCATTGAATCGATACTGACTCATAGCAACTCTATGCAAAACAGAACTAAACACTGTCTGGTCCTGGGCCAACCTCACAACGTTGCTACACCTGAGCCCATCGCTGTCGCCACTGTGATAATCCATCTCACTGGGGATGTTTGGTAAGGTGGAGGGTCAGAGAAAAAGAGTTGCTACCAACTGGATGGCACCTAACAACAACAACAACAACAACAAACCTCTTTCTGGTATTCACTGCTTTCAACAAGATCCATCTGACGTCAGCAATAATATCCCTCATTCCACGTCCTCTTCTGAATCCGGCTTGAACCTCTGGAAGTTTTCTGTCAGTGTATGATTGCAGCGTTCTGTATTATCTTTAGTAAAACATTACTCACATGGGATATCAATGATATCCATTTGTGTCATCATGGTCAACTCTACTTTGAGGAGGCAGCTCTTCCCCAGTCATATTTTGAGTCCTTTCCAACCTGAGGGGCTCATCTTCCAGCACTGTATCTGATGATATTCTGGTTCTCTTCATCATGTTTCACTATTCAATAATCTGGTGCTAACAGTGTTCCACTGCTATTCTTAAGGTCTTCAGTGACCAAATATTCAGAAGTAGTCCATCTCTCCTTCTTCCTGTCTGTCTTTGTCTGGAAGCTCAGCTGAAACCTGTCCACCACAGGTGACCCTGCTGGTATTTAAAATACTGTGGCAGAGCTTCCAGAATCACAGCAACACACAAGTCTCCACGGTACAACAAACTGATGTGAGTGGTGGCAAAGAGACTAAGTCAAGTGTATTACTGAGAGAATTTGTCTGCAACAATCTACTGATTCTAAAGATATGCTTAAGCACCTTTTGTTTGGAATAAACCAGTGCAGGTATGAACTAGAACCCTAGTAGCTATACTTTTTTTACTTACTATTATATTTTGAAGTCCTAACCCCAGAACCTTTGAATATGACCTTCCTTAAAAATAGTGTGTTACATAGGATAGTTTGGGTGCCGGAGAGGGGAGCGATACGTAAGAAGGGTGAGGGGAATAGAAGAACAAGGCAGATGGGAGAACAATTAGGCAGGTTTGCATGGGCTAAGTGGGCCAGAGGTAAATAATGATGTATGCACAACCTTGGAAAACAGGGCCCTGGGATACAGGGATTGAGGCATGGTTTGAATGGGTAAAATCAGGGAAATAATGTTAAAATGCTTGGCTTTCTTTTGATTCTTGGTTTCCCTTGCATACCATTGTAAAACAGACACAAGCGGGAGAGAAAGAAATAGCCAAAAATATAACCATAGAAAGCTTGTAAGTCTGTCTTCTGCCTATAACTGATTGGAATACCTAAAATGGGGCTACAACTTGCCCAGTGAAGGAAGCTTCCTGTGGAGCCTCTGCATTACATAAGACTATAGGTGGAAGCCTGAACCCTATCCAGAATCTTCTGAGGTGGGAAATTTCCACTTGAAAGGACAAGCGGACCAGCCTGGAGCAGCTAGAAGAACAGAAGATACTTTTTGAAAGAAAGAACAACAAGAAAAATACAAAACAAAAAGGACAGTCTGACTGATTACTACAAGAACAAACAAGTTGCTCGCCCAGGAGACATCAAGGCAAGTGGTTGGGTCCCTTCAGGGCAAACCCCCTTCCAAGAGTAAGACTCAAGGGGAATACATGAACAGGCATGCACTCTGACTGGTGACCACATTGGACACCAATAAGGGGAAGTGGGGTTCCTGTGTTCTGTTCCAACAACTGTTCAAACAGCCATGAAGCTATGAGCTAAATACGACTATGTTCATTAGACTCCTGTGAACCTGGGTGGAAACCTGGTTAGCCAGCAATAAGGCAAGACCTGGGGACTCCTGGGCCCAGAGACAGTGACATAGCCACAGAAGACTAGAGTGGAGAGTAAAGCATCCAGATGATAAGAAATGAGGGAATATGCACAAGAACACCCACACTTACAGATAATACCCACTTGATCTGACTTCAATGGCTGGATGATTAGAACTCAACTAGAAGAAGAAAGAATAGGAAAAAAAGTAATCTGATATAATTTGATGAACTTGACCTACACCGATGGATGCAGTAGCTCAAAAAGGTAACAAATCTTTACAGCGAGGATCATTCCTGCCCCCTCAGTACACAGGGTAGACAGGGATGGGCAACTTGGACATTGGCTACCCAAAATGTGGGGGCTACAAAGGCAAGAAGTGACTGGCTTACAAGCTTTCAAGAGGGAGCCTAGATCCAGAGGGTGCGGAGGAAGGTAGAATCTCCACTGAGTAGTATCACATCTGTCTGGGTGGGGCTGATGAAAGGAGATGGGAGTAGGACTCTTGTGGTACAATAGTGAATAATTGCTATCAGGACTTGTAGGAGTGGAGGGACATGTGTGTGTGTGAAGCCCACCTGGCAGTCAGTAGCTCTCTAACCAAAAGGCATCTTGATGACAGTTACAAGGGAAGCCTTGCATGCCATTGGTGCTGGACTTGGAACACACTGACCTAACAGCTTGGGGTAGGATCTGTAATTAGGGGAAATAGTTACTATGTGCTTGATCTTTATCTAGTTATTGTTCACTCTTAGCTTTGTACTTAAAGGTTTCTTTGGTAATCATAAACCTTTGATTGATGAGCTGTCTGGATATGCTTCCTGCCTAAGATTGTATTTAAAGCTGTATTGTAGAATAATAAAGTCACTCTCAACTGACCATCTTGAGTCCCCTGCTACTTTACAATTCTCCCTCAGCCCCCGGGAACATGTTCATGCAGGGCTGGTTCCTGCAAGGCCTGACTGTGAGGGTTGGAAATGTAAAGGTAGATTGATTTTGTAGCAAAAAGAAGGGAGGTGTTGACTCTGTAGTCCAGGAGCAGAGGTCCCTGGGACCATCATGAGGAACCTGTGCATAGACCAAGAAGCAGTTGTTTGAACAGAACACAGGAAAACTGAATGGTTTAAAATTAAGAAAGGTGCGACAGGGTTGTATTCTTTCACCATACTTATTCAACCTGTATTATTCAACAAATAATACGAGAAGCTGGGTTCTATCAAGAAAAACATGGCATCAGAATTGGAGGAAGACTCATTAACAACCTGAGATATGCAGATGATACAACCTTGCTTGCTGAAAGTGAAGAGGACTTAAAATACTTACTGATGAAGATCAAAGAATATAGCCTTTGGTATGAATAGAATCTCAATGTAAAGAAATCAAAAGTTCTTACCACTGCACCAATGAACAACATTCTTCTCCGTGGAGAAAAGATTGAAGTTGTCAAAAATCTTCATTTTCTTCTCTGATAAACCATCAACACTCATGGAAGCAACAGACAAGAAATCAAAGGATGCACAAATGTGCTGCACAAGACATTTTAAAAGTGTTGAAGAGCAAAGATGTCAGTTTAAGGACAGAGGTATGTCTGACCCAAAGCCATGGTACTTTCAATAACCTCATACACAGGAAGATATTAGAATTGATGCCTTCGAGTTATGGGGTTGGAAAAGAATACTGAAAATACTATATGGTATACAAAAGAACAGTTGATTTACGTTAGAGAAAAGAAAAAGCAGACTTAATCAGAATGGGGCAGTCAGTGGAGAACAATACCACGTCTTGAGAAACTAAAAGCAAAAGAAAACGATCCCCCTAAATAAATAAATAAATGAAAGTAGAACAAAACAGCCTCAACGGAGAAAAATGCACACAAATAAACAGCTTAAGTAATTTCTACTGCCTGTTTTTTGAACAAGTTATTTTCCCCCAAGAGGGGGTGCACCGTTCCTGGAAGTACTGCAATACCAGGTCGATGCGTGGAGTGGACGGAGCAAGCTCCTATTCCATCTCCCTGTTCCAAAAATCCATTTAATATATTGTCCTCGGATAGAGGACGTATCAGATATTAAACTGATAAGAACAGATACTACACTTGATCTTAGCCAAAAGGCCGAGAAGCGATACCGACCAACGCCACCGGCGCCGCCACCCTCCTCCGGTCACGCATATTCAAGTCACGGTGACATTCCTCTCCTTTACTCAAGACCTTTAATTCCTCCACTTCTTCGACAGCACTGTTTAAAATCTTGGGCTCCTCCGCGCATTTTCCGTTCATTGTCTTTTTAAGAGCAGTTCTAGAGCCATATGATTCCGTCGCTTCCAAGACGAGGCGTCATTGAAATTTACATGTCCAGCCCCTCCACGCCCCCTGAAGGCGTGGCCACCTCCGCGGGCTCCACCCTCGGGACCACCTCTGCGCTTGCTGGGCGCCGCCTGGCTGCGTCGTCAGCGGTCTTCAGAACACTCCACACGAGCGCGAGAAAAAAGAGCAATTAATTGGCAGTGGGGCACGGGAGGGGCGCTGGGAGCGAACTATTGGTGGGATGGTGTTCGACTTTTCCTGAAGAAAGCCACCGGGGTCATCACTGTGTGAGGACAGGAGGGTCACGCGGACGGGCTGGGTCGGAACCCAAGGCAACGCCGGGCGATGGGAGCTCCTGGAAAGGGTCTCAGAGGAGGGGACACCTGCGGAGGTCGTCAGAGCCCCTGCCCTGCTCTATCGATAGGCAGGATCTTGAGCAAGTCATACACCCTTGTCTTCCTTACAACAGTACATCCCCGCTCCGTTACAAGCGGTTCCGCAGGAGAACGATGAGGCGTTCTGCTCCTGTAAAGATTTGCAGCCTCAGAAACCCTGTGCAGGGTCACTATGAGTCGGAACCGACTCCACAATACTTAACAACAACAACAATCATTAGTTTAGGAAGCAGTGAAGGTTGAATAAACGCTAATCTGAAATCTTGGAGATGTAAACATGACCCTTCTAGATAAATGGGAGTCAGTGTTCACTGTGGTAAATCACTTGGTGAATTTCCTGAGAAGTTAAAACAGCAAGTTTATTTTCACAAGCTAAAGTAGACTCTCTGCACTCTTGATGTTACAAAGTGTCATGACCAGCTTCCTTGTTTTAACAATTTTATCTCTGTCTAGTTAAAAATCTGCAGAAACTAGCAGAAATCAATGAAACCACTTTCAATAAGTGACAACTTAATTTGGGAGTCTTAATGTCTTGACTAAAGAGTTATTTATAGCTTTTAACTTCATTTGACATTATTAATTTCTTATTCTCTTGAATCTGATGTGGAAACATTCTTAACAGGCAACAAGCAGTTCTTTATCCAGGTTAGAAATCTTGAGTTCAGTCTCTTTTGTTTTTCAAGCAGTAAGACGTTGACCAAAAAAACCAAATTGTTTTCTTTAGAAAAGTATTAAGAAGACAGTCAGTTCAATTTAAAATGGAATTGTAATTTAGATTGGAAATCACCAGATACAGCAGTGTCTTTATTTATATATTTAATTTTCTTTCCTGTTTTTTTTTTCTTCTTTATTTCTTTATTCTGAGTTGAGTGAAGGTTAACAGACAAGATCATCAGCTTTATATTCAACAAATAATGTTTTGTTTCATCTCCATGATTACAATCCCCTCCCTGCAACAGTTGCCCTGCTTCCCCCCTGTGGCTTCCCTTTTGCTTCTTACAGTTCACAAATGAACAAAGCAAAAATATTAGATGCACACATACAAAACAAAAAATATGTGGTCATTTAAATGTCCTAAGGGCATATTCTGCAAGCCAGCCTCCTAGCCACAGGCACACAGCCTTCTTCAGTCCGTGGGCCTAGAGCCAGCAGCTGCTCTATCTCTCAATTCCATCACCTCTGCCACCATTTCTGTTGTTACCTCTCTTCTAGGTAGGATCTCATGCTCCACTCATGCTCTTTCTTCTTGATGGTCCTCTGTCCTTAAAATGAAAGATTAACTACTCCCTGCTTTAAGTTGCACATCTTCCACAATTCCACTTGTGACCATCACAATTAATCTTGCTAACAATTACAATTGAATCATAAAATCCTATCACAATAATGCCCCATCCCCTTTCACTAGATGGATGTGCAGAAGAGAAAAACTATTCAGTGGGGATTCTACCTACCCTTCTCTTTCTGAAACTAAGCACACTCAGGAAAGCTTGTAAGCCAGCCACTTCGTGCCTTTATAGCTCCCCATTTTTTATAGCCAATGTCTAAGAAGAAGGAGAGACAGACTACTTCTGAATATTTAGTCACCGCAAACCTTATGAATAGCAGAGGAATGCTGTCATAGATAGTGCTAGAAAGTGAGCCCTTCAGGTTGGAAGGCACTCAAAATGCAACTGGGGAAGAGCTGCCTTCTCAAAGTGGAGTTGACCATGATGATGTAATAAACTAAAACCTTCGGCACCTTAATTTGCTGATAGGGTACAACTCAAAATGAAGAGAAACAGCTGTAAATATCCATTAATAATCAGAACATGGAATGTACGAAGCATGAATCTAGGAAGATTGGAAGTTGTCAAAAAATAAATGGAACACAAAAACGTGGATATCCTAGCAAAAATGGATGGGTATTGGCCATTTTGAATCTGATAATCACCTGGTTTACTATGCTCAGAATGACAATTTGAAGAGGAATGGCATCACATTCACCATCAAAAAGAACATAAGATCTGCCATGAAGTACAATGCTGTCTGTGATAGGATAATATCCATGTGCCCACAAGGAAGACCAGTTGACCAGTTAAAACCTTTATTATTCAAATTTATGCACCAACCACTAAAGCTAGTGATAATGAAATTGAAGAATTCTATCAACTTCTTTAGTCTGAAATTGATCAAACATGCAATCAAGATGTATTGAAACTTACTGGTGATTAGAATGCAAAGGTTGGAAACCAAGAGGAAGGATCAGTGGTTGGAAAATATGATCTTGGTGACAGAAACAATGCTGGGGATTACATGATAGAATTTTGTAAGACCAATGATTTGTTCATTGCAAATATATTTTTGAAACAACATAAAAGATGACTATACACATGGACCTCACCAGATAGAATACACAGAAATCAAATTGACTATATCTGTGGAAAGAGATGGTGGAAAAGCTCCATATCATCAGCCAAAACAATGCCAGGGGCAAACTGTGGAACAGATCATCAATTGTTCAAATACAAATTCAGGCTGAAGCTGAAGAAAATGAAAACAAGTCCACTAGAGCCAAAATATGACTTTGCATATATCCCACCTGAATTTGGAGATCATCTGAAGAACAGATTTGATGTATTAGACACTAAATACAGAAGACCAGAATAGTTGTGGGATAACATCAAGAACATCATATAGGAAGAAAGCAAAAGTTCATTAAGAAGACAAGAGAGAAGAAACAGACCAAAATGCATGCCAGAAGATACTCTGAAACTTGCTCTTCAGCATAGAGATGCTAAGACAAATGGGAGAAGTGAGGAGGTGCAAGAGCTGAACAAAAAACTTCAAAAGTCAGCTTGACATGGAGGAGATTGTAACCATGGCAATGAGACGATATACGATAGAATGAATGTAAAACTAATGTCCTCCCATGTAAACTATCACATAATTCACAATAAAATATTTAAGAACAAACAAAAAAAAAGTCAGCTTGAGAAGACAAAGTCAAATATTATAGTGAAATGTGCAAATACCTGGAGTTAGAAAACCAAAAGGGAAGAACACACTCAGCATTTCTTTAGCTGAGGGGGATGAAGAAAATATTCAAGTCTCAACTTCCGCTATTGAAGGATTCTCTGGGCAAATTATTGAATGATGCAGAAAGCATCAAAAGAAGATGGAAGGAATATACAGAGTCACTGTACCAAAAAGAAATGGTCAATGTTCAACCATTTCAAGAGGTAGCATATGATCAAGAGCCAATGATCCTGAAGGAAGAAGTCCAGGGTGCATAGAAGGAATTGGGAAAGAACAAGGCTCCAGGAATTGATGGATACAAATTTAAATCTTTCAACAACGTTATGTGGCAGTGGAGGCACTCACTCATCTACACCAAGAAATTTAGAAGATGACTACCTGGTCAACTGATTGGAAGAGATCTGTAAAGTTTTCAGTGACTAAATATTCTGAAGTAGTCCATCTCTCCTTCCTCTGTCCTTATCTCTTTTCAGTAATGATTGATTGGAATACCTAAATGGGGCTACAACTTGCCCAATGAAGGAGGCTTCCTGTGGAGCCTCTGCATTGCATAAGACCATAGGTGGAATACTGAACCCCATCCAGAACCTTCTGAGGTGGGAAATTTCCAGCTAGAAGAACAGAAAATACTTCTTGAAAGAAAGACCGACAGGAAAAATACAAAACAATAAGAATAGTCCATCTGACTTCTACAAGAACAAGCAAGTTGCTCGCCCAGGAGACATCAAGGCAAGTGGTTGGGCCCCCTCGGGGCAAACCCCCTTCTCTTGGAAGACTTGTAAGACTTAAGGGGAATACACGAGCAGACATGCGCTCTGACTGGTGACCACGTTGGTCACCAATAAGGGGAAGTGGGGGAAAAACAGCAATGAAGCTGTGAGCTAAATCTGACCACGTTCAATAGACTCCTGTAAACCTGGGTGGAGAGCTGTTTGGCCAGTAGTATGGCAAGACCTGGGGACTCCTGGGCCCAGAGACAGTGACATAGCCACAGAGGACTAGAGTGGAGAATGAAGTGTCCAGCTGATAAGAAGCGAGGGGATATGCACAAGAACACCCACACTTGAAGATAATACACACTTGACCTGGCTTCAATGGCTGCATGATCAGAACTCAACTAGAAGAAAAAAGAAGAGGGAAAAAAAAAAAAAAAAAAGAGTACTCTGATATAATTTGATGAATTTGACCTACACCTATGGATGCAGTAGCTCAAAAGAAGGAACAAATCTTTACAGCGAGGATCATTCCCACCCCCTCATTACACAGGGTAGACAAGGATGGGCAACTTGGACATTGGCTACCCAAAATGTGGGGGCTACAAAGGCAAGAAGTGTCTGGCTTACAAGCTTTCAAGAGGGAGCCTAGATCCAGAGGGTGCGGAGGAAGGTAGAATCTCCACTGAGTAGTATCCAATCTGTCTGGGCGGGGCTGATGAAAGGAGATGGAGATAGGACTCTTGTGATACAATAGTGAATAATTACTATCAGGACTGACTGTGAGGGTTGGAAATGTAAAGGTAGATGATTTGTAGCAAAAGGAGGGGAGGGGTTGACTTTGCAGTCCATGAACAGAGGTCCCTGGGACAATCAAGGGAGAAGAGCTGAGTGCCGGGACCCTACCCAGAGAAACAGTGATGCTAGATATGGAGGCAGAGATGATGACGTGGAGAGATGGAGTGGCTGGGGACTCTAGACCCAGAGAGGGAGGTGGGCTTTGTGCTGAGGATTGAGGGGCAGGCTTGTAGGATATACCCTTTGGTTGTTTGATGATGCATGGAAGGGATTGTAACCATGGCAATGAAATTATATACAACAGGATAAATGTAAAGCTAATATTCTCCCATGTAAACTATCACATAATTCACATTAAAAACTTTTTGAAAAAGGCTCTTAGCAGATGTAATTAGTTAACATGAGGTCATTGTGGATTAGAGTGAACCCCCAGCCAATATGCTCCTAATAAGAAAACATACAGAGACACACAAGAACGTCATGTGAGTGTGAAGGTAGAGATTTAAAATGATGAATTGACAAGCTAAGGAACACTCAGTATTGCTGACAACCACTGAAAGCTGAGAGACAGGCAGGGACAAAGCCTTTCAAATGAATACACCCTTGCTAACACCTTGATTTTGAACTCTGACCACCAGAACTGTGATAGACAATTGTAAGCCATTCCGTTTGTGGCACCTTGGTACAGCAGCTCTATGAAACTTACACAATACCCATAATAGTTGAAAACAAGGACTCAAGCAGATACTTGTATGCCAATGTTCATAGCAGCATAATTCATAATAACCAAAAGGTAGAAACAACCCAACTGATAAATGAATAAACAAAATGTAATAGATACATACAATGGAATGTTATTTAGTCATAAATGAAATTCTTATACATCTTACTTGGATGAAACTTAAAAACATCATGCTAAGTGAAAGAAGTCAGGCTTACAAGCACAAATATTCTATGATTCAACTTACATGAAATACACAGAGTAAGGAAATTGATAAGACAGAAAATAGAGGTTAAAGGGCTCTGGGGAGAAGCAATGAAGAGTTACTGCTTAATGAGTACATAGTTTATGTTTGGGGGGGAGATGAAAAAATGTTGGAAGTAAATAGTACTGGTAGTTGTACAATATTGTGAGTGTAATAAATGCCACTGAAATGAAGAATTAAAATGGTTAAAATCATAAATAGTATATAACATGTAATTTGTTATTGTTTTCTTTAAATGCTATCAAGTCCGTTCCAACTCATAGCGACTCTGCATAGGGTTTCCAAGGAGTGGCTGGTGGGTTTGAGCTGCCAACCTTGCAGTTATCAATCCAGTGCTTATCTTACAGTGCCACATATATTTAGCACAATGAAAAATTTTAAATAAAATAAATAGGGTCATCATCACATGTTAAAAAAGTTCTTAGACCTACTGGTTTCTGGACACTGTTAAGGGCCTTCAGGCTAGAGGAGCTAGATGAAATGTAACCCAACCAAACCCACTGTAATTGAGTCATTCTGACTCAGCAGCTCAATAGAGGGTTTCTGAGACTGTAAATCTTTATAGGAGCAAACAGCCCATCATTCTCCCACCAAGCAGCTGGGTGGTTTTGAACTGCCAACCTTGTTAGTAGCCCAACACTAACTTTACAATGCCACCATGGCTCTTTTTATGCTCAGCATTGAGCAAAAAACCCTACCCAGATGTTTTTAGGGGCCATTCAGAAGTACCTTTAAATCATCCCAGCCCTCCCCTCTTCTCCCAGTGAAGTTTCTCTAGACTCCGCATGTATGGGCACACAAAAACACACCCACACACAAGCATACTCAGCCAGTGTGTCTCTGCCTTGCTTTCACATTGTCTCTGTCTCACCGAGAATCGTAAGAACTTTGTGTATTTGACTGGGCTAGTCTGCCAGGGGTTCTTGACACCTGATGATGAAACAAAGCACAAGTTACCAGTCCAGAAGTTGTCAAAGATGGGACTCAGCAAAGACTGTCTCCTTACCATGTCCAGGCTGGGTGGTGGGGTGCGGTACAGAATATGGCAGGCTACCCTGACCATTCTCAACTAGGGAGTCACCCGGAAGGTTCCCTGTTTCAGGCCTGATGGGAGATCTACTGATTAGCCTACAACCATCTGACCACCCTACCCCATCTGTCACTTGCATCCTGGAAAGACTGAGGACTCCCTAGCACCTCTCTGCAGAAGTTAGTAGGCTTCTTTGCTGCCCTGGAGTGACACAAATTTACCCCAGAAGGAATGGTCACCAAACCAAGGCAGTAAAGACTGAGGGGCCTGGGGAGAGTCAGAGAAAGTGGCAGATTTCTCAATAGAACTGAAAGCGGAGCAAGGGCCTCTGTTACCACCTCCCCCGACCCCCACCTCAGGCACCTCACTTACCAGGACCTAACAAGGTTTTCTGACCTCCTTGGTATTTAGTGGGTGGTCCTGCAGATACTTGGTCTCTCACTGAGCTGCCCTGAGGACCTGGTCTGCAGGAATCCATGTGTAAATCACACTTGGAGGGCACTTCACTGTTTTGTTGCATTGGCTGTGATGATGAAGGTGTCTCCCGTGGTGGCTTTAACTGTGGCTCCTGAGATGGCTGAGATTTCTTTTCAGGTGGATTTTCTTCATTTTGGAGTCTTTTCCGTTCCTAGCAAAAAGTCCCAGGCAAGTGGTATCCTCCTTCCTCCCCCACGCAGCCACCCATCTACCAGAGGAACTTCCCGGGGAGCCAGACATGCAGAGGTAGAGATGGCCAGATGGGCTCTGTCCCCTGGGGTTGGAGCATGCAGCTGGAGCTCCCCTTGCCCAGTACAGCCACCAAGAATTGTTTCTGTGATGACAGAGTCCCCAGGAAAAGCCCAGGAAATAGTAGTATCCCTGAGCTGAGCACTGCTTTCAGCGCCAGAAGATAAAGAATCATTCCTTGCAAACACTTTGAAATAGCACTGTACAATAGAAATATGTGTGACAGGTAGATCATTTTCTAGTAGCTTCAAAAAGGAGCTCTGGTAGCGTAGTGGGTACGAGTTGGGCTGCTAACCTCAGGGTCAGCAGTTCAAAACTACCAGTTGTTCCGCAAGGGAAAGATGAGGCTTTCTGCTCCTGTAAAGATTTACAGCCTCGGAAACCTTATGCAGGGTCACTATGAGTCAGAACAGACTCCGTGACACATAGCTACCACCACCAATAGTTTTCAAAAGGAACTCTGGTAGCATAGTGGATTATGAGTTGAGCTGCAAAACCATAAGGTCAGCAGTTCAAGTCTACCAGCCGCTGTGTGGGAGAAAGATGAAGGTTTCTGCTCCCATCAAGACTTACAGCCTTGGAAACCCTATGAAGGGTCCCTATGAGTCGGAACTGACGCCACGGCAATAACCACTACCACCACCAGTAGTTTTAAAAGAAACTGTGGTAGCACAGTGGCTTAAGCACTTGACTGCTAACTGGAAGGTCAGCATTTTAATGGCGCACCAGGTGCTCCAAGGGAGAAAGATGAGGCTGTCTGCTTCTAGAAAGAAACTCCATTTAACAGTTCTCCTTTATCCTACAGGGTCACGGAGAGTCAGAGTTGATTTGGAGGCAATGGGGTAGTAGTTTTAAAAGTGGTTTATTTTTAAATAAAGGAAGAAGGTACAGGTGAAACTAATTTAATGCCATTTTTTATTTAACCAAATCAATCAAAAATATGTGACCTATATAAAAATGTTAATGAGATCATTTACAGTCTTTATATTAAGTCTTCAAAACCCAGCAGGTATTTTATAATTAAGGCACATCTTAATTTGTACTCTAAATTTTCTTCAAAAAGATATGATTCAACTTTCTATTTCATAAAATTGAGAGTTGAAAAAAGTAGATTCACATACCCAAATTGTTCCAAACATACTTAAAAGTTTTCCAAAAATTGTATCATGTCTGTTTTTCAATTTGTAATTAGTATGTTACTGTTAAGGCAGCACTGGTAGCGTAGTGGTTACGAATCGGGCTGCGAACCTTAAGGTCAGCGGTTCGAAACTACCAGCTGCTCCGCGGGAGAAAGATGAGGCTTTCTACTCCCGTAAAGATTTACACCCTCGGAAACCCTGTACAGGGTCGCTATGGGTCGGAACCGACTCGATGGCACTTAACAACAACAACAACATGGTAGCGTTGTGTGTTATTGAGTCATAAGGACCCTACGTGACAAAGCAGAACCCCCCCTTAGGGTTTGCTAGTCTGGACTCTTTAAGGAAGCAGATCACCAGGAGTTTCTGCAACGGAAAGCACAATCTACAAATCACCATCCTTTTGGTTAGCAGTTAAGACCTGAACTATTGTGCCACCAGGGTTCCTCATTTATATTGAAATAAATTGCATTTCTATCACATTAAAAACTCAGTTTAGCCACAGTTTAAGGGCTCAATAACAGACTAGCTAGTAGTTATTCTATTGGACTGTGCAGCTTCAAAGGCTCCCAGACATGACCCTCACCCCCCAAATTTAGACTCAGCTGAGTACAATAACAAAGCTGAGTCCCCCAGTACATGTGCCCACATGCATTAACACACACAGAGTTGATCCAAGGGAACCTCCAAGCCACCTTGCTTTTGTCCTGCCCCAGTAAAACAAGCGTTCCTGCCAGCTAGCAGACAGTTCCTAGGGGTCTGTTTTCCCTCCCCACTCCCCTCCTGCCCCAAGATGGACTCTGATGAGCCCAGGCCTCATCTGCACCTGCTCCTGCTTCTCCTGCTCAGCCATCATCCACCTCCTCCGGTCCAAAGCCATCTGCCTGCGCCGGGCTTCCCAGTGATAGGCACTCCCCATGATGCTGGGGGGTGGGGGAGGATGGAAGACCCCCTTGGGGGGGACAACAGGTAGCAGAGCACACTGCCAGACCTGACTCCTCCCACCCCAACCCCAAGGCCTATAACCACACCCACCTCACAATGTGGCCACTACCAGGGCAACTGGGCAGTCCCCTGGCCCTCCACCTTGGGAGCAGGGAAATGTTCTTCCCAAGCCTTTTAAGGATGTCTATAAAAGGAGCTCTGGTAGCGTAGTGGTTACGAATCGGGCTGCGAACCTAAAGGTCAGCGGTTCAAAACTACCAGCCGCTCCGCGGGAGAAAGATGAAGCTTTCTACTCCCGTAAGGATTTACACCCTCGGAAACCCTGTACAGGGTCGCTATGGGTCGGAACCGACTCGACGGCACTTAACAACAACAACATAAAAGACCAGGGTCCTGGAATTGGGAGCAGGTAAGAGATACTTTCTCACCTCATTTGTGAGTCTCAGTGTGCTCCAGGGACAATTCTGAAGCAAAGTCTGCTCCCTTTTCTCACTTCTTCCTCTTACCCTTCTGAGAAGTCCAGCTACCTCAACTGGCCTTCTGCTGACCCCTGCCTCTCCCAAATGCTCTGGAAAGACCTTGCCCTCAATCCTCTCCCTACTGGTAAATGTCTGTGCTGAGTCAAGAGGAAAGTAAGTACAGTGTGGTGGTAGTGGGGAGAGGGTGGGGAAGGAAAAGTCAGGGCTCCTGGTTCTGGGAGAGCCTGTCCACTGAGTCAGCCCATGCGGTGAAGTTGGCTGGGGTTTTGGTGTCAAACAGCCTCAGCTTCAATCCTGGCTGAGTCGTTTACTACCTTGGGGGATAAGCAGGTCACTCAGCATCTCTGAACCCTCCTGGGAGAGTTAGAGGACCCCAAAGAATGCTTGAAAAGCGCCTGCCTTCACAATGGGCACCCAGTTATGGTGGGCAGTAGAGATGCCCCAGCTTAAGAAAACATTTAGAGATGGAAAAAACTCTAAGAGGAAGGAGAAAGGTGTTCAACTCTCTCAAGAATTAAATGGGCAAGGGAGGATGTGGGCTCTCTTTCTGCATCTCTTTCTCTCTTCTTTTCCCTTTTCTCCTCTTTCCCTGGAAAGATCAGATAGGAAGATACTCGGGTTGGAACTCTGGGCTGTCTGGGAAATGATTCTCATGAATCAATCCTCATGCCAGAGGAGGGATTTTCAGGGCAGTTGGTCAAGATTGTGTCCTCCCTATTCTCATCTTCCTTTTTGAGCTCCGACCCCATCTGTTGTAAGCCTACTACCTATCTTGACCCCACCTCTGACCTCAAGCTTCCTTCCAGTTCTAGGATTCTACTCCCCATTCCACGCCAACCCTTCCAGTCTGAATTTTTAAAGCCTTATTTTGCCTCTAAACATATTTTGTGCCATCACCTGATCAGAGTCACATGCACGTTTGCATTTAAAGAAAAGAGCTTATTTGTTAGCTGAACAAAACTTGTAAAGTTGGGCTCACTTTCTCTGTCTTTTTCCTGATCAATTCTGTTCACTGTAAGGGAGATAAGACCTCCATCCTAGAGGTATTGTAATGAGAATTCAACAGACAGAAACTCTTATTACTAGAACATTATATGAATCTAACATGTCATTGATTGTGAGCAGCACCATTGTTTTATGAACCAGAAAGAAAAAGGAAGGCTAGAAGGAAGATGGGAGGGAGATACAGAAGAAGGAAAACAATGCTGCTGCGTAAATAGCAGCATGCTGACATATTGTCACTTGTTGAAAGTGGTTTCATTTATTTCTGCTACTTTTTGCAGATTTTTAATTAGAGTCTAAAATTGTTAAAATAAGGAAGCAGGTCACAGTTGTAAAAATCTTGACACTTTGTAACATCAAGAGTGCAGAGAGTCCTACTTTAGTTTGTGAAAATAAACTTGCTCTCAGGAAATTCACCAAGTAACTCCCATTTAGCTAGAAGGGTCATATTTACATCTCCAAGGTTTCAGATTAGCGTTTATTCAACCTTCACTGCTTCCTAAGCAAATGGTTGTTGTTGTTATTAAGTACTGTGGAGTCGAACCAACCTGCACAGGGTTTCCGAGGCTGCAAATCTTTACAGTAAAGAGCATCTGTCTCCCGCGGAACTGCTGGTAGTTTCAAACTGCTGACCTTGAGGTTGGCAGCCCGACCACTAAGCTACCAGAGCTCCTTGTGCCGTGGAGTCGGAGCCGACTCACAGAGACTCTGTACAGGGTTTCCGAGGCTGTAAATGTTTACAGGAGCAGAAAACCTCATCTTCCTCCCACGGAACAGCTGGTAGTTTCGAACTGATGACCTTGCGGTTAGCAGTCCGATTCGTAAGCACTACGCTACCAGAGCTCCTTCGTTGGCTTTGCTAATAAGTATCTTACAACTTCCCCTGCGAGCCAGACTACATGCCACCGTCTCTGGTGTTTCTCCATTTCAAAAAATGTAATTATTCCTTCAAGTAACGTTTTGTTTTTACTTGTAACGGAGCGTGGATTTACTGTTGTAAGGAAGACAAGGGTGTGCGACTTGCCCAAGATCCTGCCTATCGATAGAGCAGGGCAGGGGCTCTGACGACCTCCGCGGGTGTAGCCTCCTCTAAGACCCTTTCCAGGAGCTCCCAGCGCCCCGCGTTGCCTTGGGTCCCGACCCAGCCGGCCCGCGTGACCCTCCTGTCCTCACACAGTGGTGACCCCGGTGGCTTTCTTCAGGAGAAGTCGAACAGCACCCCGCCAATAGCTCACTCCCAGCGCCCCTCCCGTGCCCCACTGCCAACTGCTCTGTTGTCTCGCGCGGGTGGAGGCCACTGAGCTCCGCAGACAAAGCAGCCAGGCTGTGCCCAGCGAGCGCAGAGGCGGTCCCGAGGGTGGAGCCCGCGGAGGTGACCACGCCTTCTGGGGGCGTGGAGGGGCTGGACATGTAAATTTCAATGACTCCTCGGCTCGTAAGCATTAGATTCATGTGGATATAGAACTGCTCTTAAAAATACACTGAATGGAAAATGCGCAGAGTCCAAGGATTTGCATAGTGCTGTTGAAGAAGTGAAGGAATTAAGGTGTTAAGTAAGAGAGAGAATGTCACCATGACTATAATGTATGTGACCGGAGGAGGGTGGAGGCGCCGGTGGCGAGAGTAGGTATCGCTTCTCGGCCTTTTGGCTAAGATCAAGTGTAGTATCTGTTCTTATCAGTTTAATATCTGATACGTTCTCTATCCGAGGACAATATATTAAATGGATTTTTGGAACAGGGAGATGGAATAGGAGCTTGCTCCGTCCACTCCACGCATCGACCTGGTATTGCAGTACTTCCAGGAACGGTGCACCCCCTCTTGGGGGAAAATAACTTGTTCAAAAAACAGGCAGTAGAGGTCACTTACGCTGTTCATTTGGGTGTTTTTTTTTTTTCTTGAGGTTGTTTTGTTTTACTAGTTTTTTTGTTTTTACCTGATGGTGGTGTTTTTTTCCGCTTTTAGCTTTTCAGAACGTGGTATCGCTCTCTAACGACTGCTCTATTCTCTTTGCCTTTTCTTTTCTCTAACATAAATTAACTATTTTTTTGTGTACCACATAGTATTCTCAATATTCTCTTCCAATCCCATAACTCGAAGGTATCAGTTCTAATATCTTCCTGTGTATGGCATCTTGCTCTTCACTTTTAAAATGTCTTGTGCAGCACATTTGTGCATCCTTTGATTCCTTGTCTGTTGCTTCCATGAGTGTTGATGGTTTATCAGAGAAGAAAATGAAGATTTTTGACAACTTCAATCTTTTCTCCACGGAGAAGAATGTTGTTCATTGGTGCAGTGGTAAGAACTTTTGATTTCTTTACATTGAGATTCTATTCATACCAAAGGCTATATTCTTTGATCTTCATCAGTAAGTATTTTAAGTCCTCTTCACTTTCAGCAAGCAAGGTTGTATCATCTGCATATCTCAGGTTGTTAATGAGTCTTCCTCC
>NW_006408525.1:28987501-28989605 GCF_000296735.1 Chrysochloris asiatica
GACTGGTCCCTCCTGACAATATGTCCGAAATATAAGAGACAAAGTTTGGCCATCTTGGCCTCCAAGGAGCAGAACTCTGGCTGCACTTCTTCCAACACAAATCTGTTTGTTATTTTGACAGCCCATGGCACCTTCAATATCCTCCTCCAACACCATATCTCAAAAGCATCAATTCTTGTACTGTCTTCCTTATTCGCTGTCCAGCTTTTGCATGCATATGAGGTTATTGAAAACACCATGGCTTGGGTCAGGTGCACCTTAGTCCTCAAGCTGACATTTTTGCTCTTCAACACTTTAAAAAGGTCTTGTGAAGCAGATTTGCCTAATACAACACATCGTTTGATCTCTTGACTGCTGCTTCCATGAGTGTTGATAGTTGATCCAAGAAGAATACAGTCCTTGACAACTTCAATCTTTTCTCCGTTAATAAAAATGTTGTTTATTGGTCTAGTGGTGAGGATTTTTGTTTTTTTTACATTGAAATGTAATCCATACCGAAGACTGTGCTCTTTGATCTTCATCAGTAAATGTATTAAGTCCTCTTCACTTTCAGCAAGCAAGGTTGTATCATCTGCATATCACAGGTTATTAATGAGTCTTCCTCTAATCCTGATGCCACATTTTTCTTCATATAACCCAGCTTCTCCCATTATTTGCTGAGCATACACGTTGAATAAGTATGGTGAAAGAATACAACTTTGTCTCACACCTTTCATAATTTTAAACCAGTGAATGTTCCCATGTTTTGTTTGAACAACTGCCTCTTGGCTCAGGTACAGATTCCTCATGAGCCCAATTAAGTGTTCCGGAATACTCATACTTTGCAATGTTGTCCATAGGTTGTCATGATCCACACAATTGAAAGCCTTTGTGTAGTCAATAAAGCACAGGTAAACATCTTTCTGGTATCCTCTGCTTTCAGTCAAGATCCATCAGACATTAGCAATGATATCCCTAGTTCTACATCCTCTTCTGAATCTGGCTTGAACCTCTGGAAGTTCTCTGTCAATGCATGGTTGCAGCCATTTCTGTATTACCTTTAGTAAAACTTTACTTGCATGGGATATCAAAGAGATTGAACGATGATTTCCGCATTCCGTTGGGTCACCTCTCTTTGGAATGGGCACAAGTACAGATCTCTTCCAATCAGTGGGCCAGATAGTTGTCTTCCAACTTTCTTGGCAGAGATGAGTGAGTGCCTCCTGTGCCACCTTACTTTCTTAAAAATTTCAATTTGTATTCTGTTAATTCCTAGTTCCTTATTCTTTGCCAGTTTCATCAATGCACTTCCTCCTTCAGTATCATTGGCTCTTCATCATATACTACCTCTTGACACGGCTAAACAGTAACCATTTCCTTTTGGTACAGTGACTCTGCGTATTCCTTCCATCTTCTCTTGATGCTTGCTGCATCATTCAATAATTTGCCCAGAGAATCTTTCAATAACGAAAGTCGAGGCTTGAATTTTTTCTTCAATTCCCCCAACTTGAGAAATGCTGAGTGTGTTCTTCCTCTTTGGTTTTCTGATTCCAGATCTTTGCACATTTTGTTGTAATAATTGGCTTTATCTTCTCAAGCTGATCTTTGAAATCTTTTCTTCAACTCTTGTACCTCCTCATTTCTTCCATTTGCTTTAGCATCTCTATGCTGGAGATCAAGTTTCAGCATCTCTTCTGACATCCATTTTGATCTTGTCCTTCTTTCTTGTCTTCTTAATGACTTTTTGTTTTCTTCATGTATGATGTTCTTGATGTCATCCCACAACTCTTCTGGTCTTCAGTCTTTAGCGTTTACTGTATCAAATATGTTCTTCAGATGATCTCTAAATTCAGGTGGGATATATTCAAGGTCATATTTTGTCTATCATGGACTTGTTTTCATCTTCTTCAGCTTCAGTTTGAATTTGCATGTGAGTAATTGATTGTCTGTTCCACAATCTACCCCTGGCCTTGTTTTGACTGCTGAAATGGAGCTTTTCCATCGTGTCTTTCCACCACTCGTCTGTCAGTTTGTCGTACTGTGGTGGCTTGTGAGTTGCTGTGATTCTGAAAGCTATGCCACCGGTATTTTAAATACCAGCAGGGTCACCCATGGTGGACAGGTT
>NW_006408525.1:28999969-29015175 GCF_000296735.1 Chrysochloris asiatica
TTGAGACTTGAATTTTTTCTTCAATTCTTTCAGTTTAAGGAATTTTGAGCATGTTCTCTTCCCTTTGGTTTTCTAACTCCAGGTCTTTGCACATTTCATTATAATACTTGACTTTGTCTTCTCAAGCTTACCTTTGAAATTTTCTGTTCAAAGGTCAGCTTGAATAGAACAGGTTACTTTCTCATTTCTTCCAATTGCATTAGCATCTCTTCACTGGGGGACAAATTTCAGAATCTCTTCTGACATCCATTTTGGTCTTTTCCTTCTTTCAGTTAGTGAGTATAAAGCATTTTTTCCAAATAAATTTACTATGAGTTTATTTATTAGTAAGATGTTGTTTTTGTTAAGTGCCATCAAGTTGGTTCTGAGTCATAGCAACCCTGTAAAGGGCTTCTGAGGAGCAGCTGGTGAGTTTGAACCACTGATCTTGCCGTTCAAACTAACCTTTCTGTCCAGTGCTTATTCTACAGTGCTACTTAGTGCTACTTGGAAGAAGTGCAGCCAGAGTGCTCCTTGGAGGCCAGGATGGCTTAGCTTCGTCTCTCATACTTTGGAAATATTGTCAGGAGAGAACAGTCGCTGGAGAAGAATGTCATGCTGGGTAAGATGGAGGGTCAGAGAAAAAGAGGAAGACCCCCAACGAGATGGATCACCCAGGTGGCATCATTGATGGCGTCGTGTGGCAGCGGTAATGAGGTTGGTCCAGGATCGGACATTGTTTCATTCTGCTGTGCATGGGGTCGCTATGGGTCAGTTCAGACTCGATGGCACCTGACAACAACAACACTTAGGCAATGGCCATTTTGAATCAGACAACCATATGGTTTACTATGCTGAGAATGACAAATTGAAGAGGTGTACTGTCACATTCATCTTAAAAAAGAACATACCTTTTAAGATCTATCTTGAACTACAATGCTGTCTGTAATAGGATAATATCCATATGCCTACAGGACCAGTTAATACCACTATTATTCAAATATATGTGCCAACCTCTAAAGCCAGTGATAGTGAAATTGAAGATTTCTAACAACTTTTTCAGTCTGAAATGGATCAAACATGCAGTAATGATGCACTGATAATTACTGGTGATTAAAATGCCAAAGTTGGAAACAAAAAGGAAGGATCATTAATTGGAAAATCCATCCTTGGTGATAGAAATGGTGCTGGAGATTACATGATGGAATTTTGCAAGTCCAATGACTTATTTAGTGCAAATACCTTTTCTCAACAACACAAAAGGTAATTGTATACCTGGACCTTACCAGATGGAATACACAAGCATCAAACTGACTACATTTGTGGGAAGAAACAATGGAGACACTCGACATCATCAGCCAAAAGAAGGCTAGGGGACAACTGTAAAACAGACCTTCAATTGCCCATATGCAGGTTCAGGCTGAAGGTGAGGAACATGAACCCCAATGAGAGCCAAAATATGACCTTGAGTATATCCCACCTGAATTTAGAGACTCATCTCAAGAACAGATCTGATGCATTTGACACTTACAACTGAAGACTAGAAAAGTTGTGGGATGACGTCAAGAACATCATACATGAAGAAAGGAAAAAGTCACTTAAAAGTCAAGAAAAAAATAAAAGACCAAAGTGGATGTCAGAAGAGACTCTGAAACGTGCTCTTAAGTGTAGAGAAGCTAGAAAAATAGGAAGAAATGGTGAAGTAAAAGAGCTGAACAGAAAACTTCAAAGAACAGCTAGAAAAGACAAAGTCAAGTATTATAATGAAATCTGCAAAGACCTGAAGGTAGAAAACCTAAAGGGAACACGCTCAGAATTTCTCAAGCTGAAAGAACTGAAGAAAAAAATCCAAACCTCAGATTGAAATACTGTATTTTATGGGCAATATATTGAATGATGCTGGAAACATCAAAAGAAGATAGAAGGAATTCACAGAGTCATTGTACCGAGAAGAAATGGTCCATGTTCAACCATTTCAAGAGGTAGCCTATGATCCAGAATCAATGGTATTGAAGGATGGAGACTTGGCCACAGAAGAATTGATGCATTTGAGTTATAGTGTTGAAGAATATTAAAAGTACCATGGACTTCCAGAAGAACAAACAAATCTGTGTAGGAATAAAACTGGTCGTCTGAAGCCAGGATGGCAAGACTTTGTCTCTCACCCTTTAGACATTTTGTCAGGAGGAGACCACTCTCAGGAGAAAGACATCATGATTGGTAAAGTGGGGAGGGTCAGTGAAAAAGAGGAAGACCCCCAACAAGATGGACTGGCACAATGGCAGCAGCAATGGACTAAAGTGTAACCGCTATTGTGAGAATGGCGCAGGACCGGGCAGTGTTTCATTCTGTTAAGCATAGGGTCACTATGAGATGGAACCACTCGATGGCACCTAACGCCAACAAGAACTGCCATGGTGACTTGGTGGTCTCTACTGAGGTGTAGTAACAAGCCTCAAGCTATTACTCAAAAGGAGAGTAATTATCTGCAGAGGATAGCAGGACTTTGCTTCCAAATCCTAAGGTGTTCTGAGCTGTGATTCACCCATAGGGTCCTACCAAAGACTTCATAATACAACTCCAAGTCTGCCACCATTTGGATCAGTTGGATCATATGGCCCAAGTGGCAGAGTGGCTTGCGCAGTAGCCTGAATCTGCAAGAGTATGTTTGCACAGCCTTCTCTTGTTCTAGGCTCCACTCAAAACCAGCAGCTCTTTGAGTCAGTCAGTAAATACACATAAGGAGCACACCTACATGAGGGATATGTTGCCTCCAAAATGCTAATGAGATCCGCAAACTATTGTGCCTCCTTTTTCATCATGGGAGAGGCCAGATGCAATAACTCATCCTTCATTTTAGTATGAATATCTCTACATGCCACACACCACTGGACTCCTAGGAATTTCACTGAGGTGGAAGGCACGTGAATTGTTGTCAAGTTAATTTTCCACCATCTAGCAAGGAGTCCTGTTGTGGTGCTGCAGGTTAATGCAAAGTCAGTTTGAACCGCAAGGTTGGCGGTTCAAACCCACCAACCACTCCTTGGAAACCCTATACAAGGTTGCTATGGGTCAGAATTGACTTGACAGCACGCAGATGGTTTACTAGTAAGTCTAGAGCCATTGATGATAGCTCTGCTATTATAAGAACTAAGGCTTTCTTTCTGGGTACAACTGGAAACTTTGAGGTCTTTTATGTGGGACTTGAACTATGACTCCTTAGCCCTGAATTCATCGCTTTCCTTTACCACTGGATCCATTGTCAGTAGGACCAACCAACCCCCTTTCCTATACTTCCCATCCAGACAAAATTGCAGAAAAGTATCAAACACATGATTACCCAAAGTCGCATTTCTCCCGCATGGCCACCTCACAACAGCACACTCTTTACTAGAGAGGCAGAGTTATTAGTTATTAGTGCTTTTAAAATCATTCAGATTTGAGAACCAATTTAGAAAACCCATCCTTAGGATTTGATCTCTTCAGAACCACCCCGTTCTCAGTAGGATGCAGAATCTAAAAGGTAGTAGTCAAAATCTTAAAAGCTTATAAAACTGTGGTCCAGCTATAGCAAAATCCCTCCCCCCATCTAAAGTTCAAAGAAAAGCATGGTAAATTCCACTTCTGCAGTGACAGCTGTTTAAAAACACACACAGAACAGCATCCTAGAATCTCTAAGTTCTTGCAAAAGATCTTTAATTCTTTTGTAAATTATTTGTCACCCACTAAGGAGTCCTGGTGTGGCGCTGTGGGTTAATGTGCTGGATGGACTCCAAAGTCAGGTTGAACTGTAAGATCGGCAGTTCAAGCTTACCAGCTGCTCCTTGGAAACCCTTCACAGGGTCGCTATGGGTCTGAAATGACTCGATGGCACTTAACAACAACAATAACTCAGTCAAAAGGGGAGCTGTAGCTCTGAATCTTAAAACGAAGGTGCTGGTATATTTGAATTCTAGGATTTCTAATCTAAATTACAATTCCATGTTAAATTAAACAACATTTTTATTTATACTTTTCTAAAAAAAACATTTCCCCAAAGTCCTGGTGTGGTGAGTCCTAGTGTGACACCACAGGAAAATGCACTGGACTTCAAGGTCAATTTGAACCATAAGGTCAGCAGTTCAAATCCACCAGCTGCTCCTTGGAAACCCTAGACAGGGTTGTGGGTTGGAACCCATGGCACTCAACAACAACAAAGAAACCATTTGGCCTTTTTTGTCAAAGCCTTACTGCTTGAAAAACAATAAAAGATAGAAGTCAGAATTTCTAACTTGGATACAGAACTGCTCGTTGCCTGTTAATGTTTCCACATCAGACCCCCCAAAAAGCACTTTAGTTAGCAGAAGAATAAAAAATTAATCATGTCAAATGAAGTTAAAACCTATAAACAATTTTATAGCCAAGACATTAAGTCTTAGTTCCCTATCCTGACTCCCAAATTAAATTGTCACTTGTTGAAAGTTGCTCACTGTATTTCTGCCAGCTCTGCAAATTTTTCACTAGACAGAGACTAAAATTGTTAAAATGAGAAAGCAGGTTACAGCTGTAAAAGTCTTGACAGTGTAACACAGGTTACAGCTGTATAAGTCTTGACAGTGTAACACCAAACATCTAGAGAGAACTGGCTTTAACGCTTAAAAATAAACTTGTTGTTTTAACCTCTCAGGAAATTCACCGAGTGATTTGCCTGGACAAACACTGACTCCGACTTAACTAGATGGTCCATCTTTAGTTTCAAAGGCTTTGTTGTTGTTAAGTGCCATTGAGACATTTCCGACTCCTAATGACCATATAGAAGGAGCTCTGGTAGCGTAGTGGTTATAAATCGGGCTGTGAGCCGCAAGGTCAGCAGTTCGAAACTACCAGCTGTTTCGCGGGAGAAAGATGAGGCTTTCTGCTCCCATAAAGATTTACAGCCTCGGAAACCCTGTATAGGGTCGCTATGAGTCGGAATCGACTCCATGACACACAACAACAACAACAGTGACCATATATAGGGTTTCTGAGGAGTGGCTGGTGGGTTTGAATGGCCGACCTTGTTGTTCCTCAGTTCAGTGCTTACCCTAACCTTCACTCCTTCCTAACCAAATGGTAGGCTTTTGAATTTCAAGGATTACAACTACAATTGACCAGCTGCTCCTTGGAAACCCTTTACACTGTTGGTTGCTATGGGTGGGAATCTACTCTATGGCACTTAACAACAACAATCAATCACTAAGCTCTCTCTCGCATATCGAAAACGTTTACACAGCTTGATTAAGAAATATTACCTAAATCAAGTTGTATCAGGAGACAAGCAATGTTATGAAAGTCTGTAGCTGAACCATTGTGGTCCAGATGAGTAGAACTGTCCCCTAACATCTCCAGTACTCCTCTTCGAGGTCAGTTTACCCTTCATTGGCTTTGCTAATAAGTATCTCACAACTTCCCCTGCGAGCCAGACTACATGCCACCGTCTCTGGTGTTTCTCCATTTCAAAAAATGTAATTATTCCTTCAAGTAACGTGTTGTTTTCACTTTAACAGAGCGTGGATGTACTGTTGGTTGTAAGGAAGACAAGGGTGTGTGACTTGCCCAAGACCCTGCCTATCGATAGAGCAGGGCAGGGGCTCTGACGACCTCCGCGGGTGTTGCCTCCTCTGAGACCCTTTCCAAGAGCTCCCAGCGCCCGGCGTCACCTTAGGTCCCGACCCAGTCGGCCCGCGTGACCCTTCTGTCCTTACACAGTGGTGACCCCGGTGGCTTTCTTCAGGAGAAGAAAAACAGCACCCCACTACCAGCTCGCTCCAAGATCCCCTCCCGTGCCCCTCGGGCAACTGCAGTCAGTTCTCTGGCGCGCGAGGTGAGGGTTTTGAGGTCACCAGACAACGCAGCCAGGCGGCGCCCACCGAGTGCAGAGGCGGTCCCGAGGGTGGAGCCCGCGGAGGTGGCCACACCTCCTAGGGCGGGGCGGGGGCAGGACATGTAAATTTCCTCGACATTTCGGCCCGGAAGCGAGGGCATCATATGGCAATAAAACGGCTCTTAAAAATACACTGAACGGAAAATGCGCAGAGGAGTCCAAGGATTTGCATAGTGCTGTTGAAAAAGTGAAGGAATTAAGGTGTTAAGTAAGAGAGAGAATGTCACCGTGAATACAATGCATGTGACCGGAGGAGGGTGGCGGCGCCGGTGGCGTTGGTCGGCATCGCTTCTCGGCCTTTTGGCTAAGATCAAGTGTAGTATCTGTTCTTATCAGTTTAATATCTGATACGTCCTCTATCCGAGGACAATATATTAAATGGATTTTTGGAACAGGGAGATGGAATAGGAGCTTGCTCCGTCCACTCCACGCATCGACCTGGTATTGCAGTACTTCCAGGAACGGTGCACCCCCTCTTGGGGGAAAATAACTTGTTCAAAAACAGGCAATATAGGTTCTATAGTTTACGTTTCTTCATGTAAAATGGAGGGTTATGTGGTTTTGTAGTTATAGCGCCTTTTTAAGTTACTTCGGGATGCTAACTTTGTCTCTTTCTATTGCCGGCGTTATTAAATGAATCTTCTAGTCATTTGTGGCTATGTTTTCTCCAACACGGGTCAACTGTTCAATACACACCAATTGTTCTAGGGTTTTATTTTATTTACTGTCCAGTTTCCGCATGCATAAGGTCCTTGAAAATAGCCATGGCTTGGGGCAGGTGCATCTTAGTCCTCAAGCTGACATCTTTGCGCTTCCAACACTTCCAAAAGGTCTTGTACCCCAAGTTTGTGCATCCTTTGAGTTCTTTGCCTCTTGCTTCCATGAGTGTTGATGGTTTCTCGCAGAAAAAAATGAAGACTTTGACAACTTCAGTCTTTTCTCCACTGAGATGAATGCTGTTTATTGGTCCAGTGGTAAGGACTTTTAATTTCTTTACACTGAGATTCTATTCATACCAAAGGCCATATATGGTCTTTGATCTTCATCAGTAAGTATTTCAAGTCCTCTTCATTTTCAGCAAGCAAGGTTGTGTTATCTGCATAACTCAGGTTGTTAATGAGTCTTCCTCCAATCCTGATGCCATGTTTTTCTTCATAGAACCCAGCTTCTCGTATTACTTGTTGAATAATACAGGTTGAATAAGTATGGTGAAAGAATACAACCTTTCTTAATTTTAAACCATTCAGTATTCCCGTGTGTTCTGTTCAAACAACTGCCTCTGGGTCTATGCACAGGCTCCTCATAAGCACAATTCAGAATTTTTGAAAACACAACGGAAGCGTTTTTAAAAGACCTGTGGTTTTCTTTGGACTGCTGGGGTGGGGGTGTGAGTTAATACATTGATACTCCACATAGCACATAACTGCCATCACAGGTAAATTCACCACAAGGTTTCAGTTCGTGGATCCCTTCTTGTTTAATTTTGCTGGGTGTCAACACTAATCTTAGTTGAGTACTTGTAGTGTGTGAAAAACCCATATCACCTCATCTCATCTAAATGTCTCTTTACTTACTGCCTCTTCTCTAAGCGTTACCTTTTTGAAACTTGCCTTACAAATTCCCCTTTCTCCCAGGGAAGACAACTCTTCTGGTTCTTTTACTGTGCTTTTTTCACTTCACCCTTCATATTCATGGTCCTAGAAGTGCCCTTTTGTCCTGTTGTGATGCATCCATCCATCATTCTTTCTCAACTTGCTCTAAAGCTCCTGAATGTTAGTATCTGTCTTCAGAATCCACTCTTTACTATTGTTGTTGTTTGGTACCCTCAAATTGGTTCTGACTCATAGTGACCCTGTATAGGGTTTCCAAGGAGCAGCTGGTGGGTTTGAACTGCCAACCTTGTGGTTTGCAGTCCAGTGCTGATCCTACAGTGTCATACTAGGAGTCCCTCCGTACATGGTCAATATTATGATTCGGAGATTACAAACCCGTCTCTGTCCTTTATTTACACCTCTAGACTTTGGCCCGAGGAGCTCTGGCAGTGTAGAGACAGGCTACTAACCTCAAGGTCAGCAGTTTGAGACTACCAGCTGATCTGCAGGAGAAACATGAGGCTTTCTGCTCCCGTAAAGATTTACCGCCTCGGAAACCCTATGAGTGGGAACCACCTCCACGGTGTATCACCACCATCACCACCACCGTACCTTGGCCCACAGAAGCCAGGTGTGGTACTGTAGGATAAGTGCTGGGCTGCTACCAGAAAGATCGACAGTTCAAACCCACCGGTCACTCTTTGGAAACTCCTTACAAGCTTCACTGAACAGCTTCCCTCATTCTCATGTTCTTCCCTCATTCCTCTCTCATCTCAACCTGGTCTTCTGTCCTCTAAGCCAGTCCTCCTAGCTGGTGCTGGGATGCGAACTGAAAGGTGGGAGGTCTTAGTCCACTTGGGGTGCTTTAGAAGAAAGACCTGACAATTGACATCCAAACAGTCAACCACTGAAAGCCCTGTGGGGACATTTCTGCTGTGACATACATGGGATCTCTGTCAATAGAAATCAACTACAGGGTGACTAACAAGCTACCATCTTTATCCCACTATGGACTGGGCTTTCTGTTAAGTACTTTGAATGACTTCACCCTTCATTGCCATGTTCAATCCTCATGATACCTCTCAAAAGTAGGTGGTATTGTCACTCTCATTTTGTGGGTGGGACAGTGGAGGCTCAGGGATATGACATCACATTCCCAGGACCCTAGAAACCTCTCTTCCCCTTCCTCCTGCTCCAGCTATCTCTATCCCAGCCACAGCAGAGCTTAGAGCAGCCCTGTAGCTCTGACTTTAAAGCTTCTTGTTGCTGTTGCTAGGTTACCATAGGGTTTTTCTAGCCTGTAATCTCTATGGAAGCAGATTGGCAGATCTTTCTCCCACTGAAGTGCTGGATGGGGTCAAACTACCCACCTTTTAGCAGGCATAAGTGCTTAACCACTGCACCACCAGAGTGCCTAATTTATATTTAAATGAAATAACCTTATAGCAAATTAAAATTTCAGTTCTTATAAAATATGACCCAGCAGTCCCTCTGTTACTGTGGTTGTTCTTGTGAAGTGGTGTCGCCTCAGTTCCAACTCCTACCAACCCTGTATAGGATTTCTGAGGAGGAACTGATGGGTTTAAACTGCCGACTCTGTGATTAGTAATCCAGTACTCACCCTAACAGCACCACACATGGACTCCAGCAATCCCTCTACTGGGTACATATCCTCATAAAACCTGTGAAACGAATAGATAGATGCACACCCATGTTCATTACAGCACTATTCACAATAGCAAAAAGATGTGAACTGCTTAAATGCCCGTCAACAAAAGATGGGATAAGCAAACCTTGGTACATACACACAATAGAATTCTATGCAACTCTGAAGAATAATGATGATGAGTCTGTTGGTGAAATACATCATAAAATGGATCAACCTGTAGGACACTTTGCTGAGTAAAATATGCGACAATAGGACAAATATGACGCAATGGTTGTAAAAAATTAAGAAGGTTTTCTTCCTAAAAGAAACACTCTATGATGGTTACCAGGGGTGGGAAGAAAGGGGAAATTATTTCTGGGCTAGAAGATTACTGTTTTTGGTGTCATCAATTCGGCCTTTACTCATGGCGACCCTATGTACAACAGAATGAAACACTACCCGGTCCTGTGCTAACTTCATAAACATTGCTAGGTTTGAACCCATTGGTGCTTCCACTGTGCCAATCCATCTTGTTGTGGGTCTTCCTCTTTTTCTCTGACCCTCCACTTTACCAAACATGATATCCTTCTCTAAGGACTGGTCCCTCCTGATAATATGTTTGAAGTATGACAGACCAAGTCTGGCCATCCTGGCTTCCAAAGAGCATTCTGGCTATACTTCCAACGCAGATTGGTTTGTTCTTTTAGCAGTCTATGATACTTTTAATATTCTCCTCCAACACCATAACTCAAATACATCAGTTCTTCTACGGTCTTCCTTATTCACTGTCCAACTTTCACATGCATATGAGGCTATCGAAAATATCATGGCTTGAGTCAGGCACACCTTAGTTCTCAAACTGACAACTTGTTCTTCAACATTTTAAAGAAATCTTGTGCAACAGATTTGTCTAATATAATATGTCGTTTGGTGTTTTGACTGCTACTTCCATGAGTGTTGATGGTTGATCCGAGCAAAATGAAGTCTGTGACTTCAATCTTTTAGCCATTTATCTTGATGTTATTTATTGGTCCAGTGGTGAGCATTTTTGTTTACTTTATGTTGAGATGCAACCCATACTGAAGGTTGTGGTCTTTGATCTTCATCAGTAAATATTTTAAGTCCTCTTCACTTTCAGCAAGCAAGGCTGTATCATCGGTGTATCACAGGTTATTAATGAGTCTTCCTCCAATCCTGAAGTCACATTTTTCTTCATATAATCTAGTTTCTCGAATTATTTTCTCAGCACACAGATTGAATAAGTTTGATGAAAGAATATAACCCTGGCATACTCTAGTCCTAATTTAAAACCATTCATTCAGTGTTCCCTTGTTCTGTTCACACAACTGCCTTTTGATCTACGTGCAGGTTCCTCATGAACACAATTAAGTGTTATGGAATATTCATTCTCTGCAATGTTGTCCATATCTTGTCATAATCCACACACTTGAAAGCTTTTGTGTATTCCTTAAAGCACAGGTAAACACCTCTCTTGTATTCTCTGCTTTCAGCCAAGATCCATATGACATTAGCAGTGATATTCCTCGTTCCATGTCCTCTTCAGAATCCAGTTTGAACCTCTGAAAGTTCTCTGTCAATGTGTACTTGTAGCCATTTTTGTATTATCTTAGCAAAATCTTACTTGCATCCAATATTAATGACATTTTTTGATGATTTCCGTGAGCTGTTGGGTCACTTCTCTTTGGAATAGGCAAAAATAGGGGTCTCTTTCAGTCAGTTAGTCACATAGCTGTCTTCCAAATTTATTGGCATAGATGAGTGACTGCCTCTAGTGCTGCTCAGTTTGTTGAAATATTTCAATTTGAATTCCATCAATTCCTGGCACCCTGTTCTTTACCAATGACTGCAATGCCCCTTGGACTTCTTTCTTCAGTATCATTGGCACTTGATCATATGCTACCTCTTCAAATGGCTGAACATCAAACATTTCTTTTGGTACAGTGATACAGAAGTATTTAAAGTAACACAAACCTACAAGACTACAAATAGGGAACCAGAGATATCAATTTATCATGAAGTCAACTACGAAGCAAAAAAGACAATAGTGTAGCATGGAAATTAAGTCGATTTCAAGATAAAACAGATTGTTTTAAATGGGGGTAAAAATTAATAAATTACAAGGTAACCTCAAAGAAGATTTATATACTTTCACATCAAAATTAAAAAGAGGAAAATAGATTTAATAAACATGAACACAGCAAAAATGAAAGTGAAAAGAAAACCCACAAACAAAATGAATTTAGCACAGAAAATTATGTGGAATAAAAAAACCAACAACACCACAAAATTACAGTAATCAATTTATACCTATCAATAATTATACTGAATACAACTGCACCAATCAAGAGACAGACAGTAGCAGAAAGGATAAGAAAACAGGATCCTTCAACCTGCTGTCTTCAAGAGGCACATCTTACACACAAAGACAGAATGGAATAAAACGCAAAGGATGGAAAAAACGATTATCAGGCAGACAGCAACCAAAAAAAGCTGGAGTGACAATTTTAATATCTGATAAAAGAGACTTTAAAGCAAAAACCAGCATAAGATAAGAGACAAAGGATATTATATCATGATTAAAAGGTCAATTGAATAAGAGGACTTAACCATAAGAAATATCTATGGCCCCAATGAAAGAGCCTCAAAAATACATAAATCGAACCTTAATAGAACTTAATAGAGAACCGGACGACTCTCCAGTAGTAGGAGGAGATTTTAATATACCACTTTTAATGTTGTTGTTGTTGTTGTCAGGTGCCATAGAGTTGGAACCGACTCATAGCGACCCCATGCACAGCAGAGCGAAACAATGTCCAATCCTGGGCCAACCTCACTACCTCTGCCACACTTGACGCCATCAATGAGTATTGATTGTGGATCCAAGAAAACTGGTTTTGACAAGTTCAATCTTTTCTCCATATGTTGTTTGTTGTTGTTAGGTGCCATTATGCCAGTACCGACTCATAGCCACCCTATGCACAACACAACAAAACATTGCCCGGTCCTGGGCCAAAGTCACAATCCTTACTACATTTGAGCCCATTGATGCTGCCACTGTGCCAATCCATCTTGCTGGGGGTCTTCCTCTTTTTCTCTGACCCTCCACTTTACCAGACATGGTATCCTTCTCCAGTAACTGGCCACTCCTGACAATATGTCTGAAGTATGAGAGACAAAGTCTGGCTATCCTGGCTTCTAAGGAACACTCTGGCTATCCTTATTCCAACAAAGATCTATTTGTTCTTTTGGCAGTCCATGGTACTTTCAATATTCTTCTCCAACACCATAACTCAAATGCATCCATTTTTCTACGGTCTTCCTTATTCACGATCCAACTTTTGCATGTTTATGAGGTTATTGAAAATACCATGGCTTGTGTCAGGCACACCTTAGTCCTCAAACTATCATCTTTGCTCTTCAACACTATAAAGAGTCTTGTACTACAGATTTGCCCAATGCAATACGTCGTTTGATGTCTTGACTGCTGCTTCCATGAGCGTTGATGGTTGATCCAAGAAGAATGAAGTCTCTGACAACTTCAATCTCTTCTCTGTTGATAAAAATGTTGTTTATTGGTCAAGTGGTGAACATTTTTGTTTTCTTTACATTAAGGTACAACCCATCCTCTTGGCTTTCAGCAGCAAGGTTGTATCGTCTGCATATCACAGGTTGTTAATGAATCTTCCTCCAATCCTGATGCCACATTTTTCTTCATATAATCCAGCTTCTCAGATTATTTGTTCAGCATACAGATTGAATAAGTATGGTGAAAGAATGCAACCCTGGCGCACACCTTTCCTAATTTTCAACTATTCAGTATTCCCTTGTTCTGTTTGCACAACTGCCTCTTCTTGGTATATGTACAGGTTTCCTCATGAGCACAACTAAGTGTTATAGAACACTTCTACTTAACAATGTTGACCATAGCTTGTCATGATCCACACAGTTGAAAGCCTTTGCGTAGTCAATAAAGCACAGATAAACATCTTTCTGGTGTTCTCTGCTGTCAGCCAACAGCCATCTGACATCAGCAATGATATCTCTTGTTCCACATACTATTCGGAAACTGACTTGAGCCTCTGGAAGTTCTCTGTCAATGTACGGTTGCAGCCATTTCTGTATTACCTTTAGTAAAACTTTATTCATCTGGGATATTAGTGACATTGTCCAATTGGTCACCTCTCTTTGGAATGGGCACAGATTAGATCTCTTCCAGTTGGCCAGGTAGTTGTTTTCCAAATTTCTTGGCATAGATGAGTTAGTGCCTCCAGTGTCGCCTCACTTTGTTGTAAGATTTCAATTTGTATTCCGTCATTCCCGGTGCATTGTTCTTTGCCAATGACTTCAATGCACCTTGGACTTCTTCCTTCAGGATCATTGACTCTAGATCATAGGCTACCTCTTGAAATGGTTGAATGTCAACCATTTCTTTTGGTATAATGATTCTGTGTAGTCCTTCCATCTTCTTTTAATGCTTTCTTCACCATTCAGTATTTTGCCCATAGAATCCTTCAGTACCAAATGTCAAAGTTAGAATTTTTTTCTTCAGTTCCCTCAGTTTGAGCAATGCTGAGTGTGTTCTTCCCATTAGGTTTTCTAACTCCAGGTCTTTGCACATTTCATTATAATATTTGACTTTGTCTTCTTAAGCTGACCTTTGATATTTTCTGTTCAGCTCTTGTACCTCACTTCTTTCATTTGCTTTAGCATCTCTATGCTTCAGAGTCTCTTCTGACATCCATTTTGGTCTTTTCCTTCTCTCTTCTCTTCTCAATGACCTTTTGCTTTCTTCCTGTCTGACGTTCTTGATGTCATCCCACCACTCGTCTGGTTTTTGGTCTTTATTGTCAAATGTATCAAATCTGTGGTTCAGATGACCTCTAAATTCAGGTGGGATATATTCAAGGTCCTATTTTGGCTCTGGTGAACTTGTTTTCATTTTCTTCACCTTCAGCCAGAATTTGCATATGCAATTGATGGTCTGTTCCACAGTCTGCCCTTGGCCTTGTTTTGGCTGATGATATGGAGTTTTTACCTTCTCTTTCCACAGATGTAGTCAATTTGATTTCTGTGCATTCTAACTGGTGAGGTCCATGTATATAGCAGTCTTTTATGTTGTTTTAAAAAGGTATTTGCAATGAAGAAGTTATTGGTCTTGCAAAATTCAATCATGCGATCTTCAGCATCATTTCTATCACCAAGACCATATTTTCCAACCACTGATCCTTCCTCTTTGTTCCCAACCTTTGCATTCTAATCACCAGTAATTGTCAATAACATCTTGATTGCATGTTTGATCAATTTCACACTGAAGTACTTGTAGAATTCTTCAATTTCATCATAGGTGGCTTAGTTGTTAGTGCATAAAATTTGAATAATAGTGGCATTAACTAGTCTTCCCTGTAGGCATATGGATACCATCCTATCACAGACAGCATTGTATCAAATGGCTGATCTTGATATGTTCTTTTTGATGATGAATGTGACCATTCCTCTTCAATTTGTCACGCCCAGCATAGTAAACCATGTGATTGTCAGATTCAAAATGGCCAATACCAGTCCATTTCAGCTCACTAATGCCTAGAATATCGATGTTTATATGTTCCATCACAGTTTTGACAATTTACAATTTTCCTAGATTCATATTTTGTACATTCCATGGTCTGATTATTAATGGATTTTGACAACTGTTTCTCTTCATTTTCAGTTGTTCCCCATCAGCAAATTAAGGTCCAAAGGGCTTTACTCCATTCACGTCATTATAGTCAACTCAAGTTTGTGGAGGCAGCTCTTCCCCAGTCGCATTTTGAGTGCCTTCCAACAACCTGAGGGGCTCATTTTCCGGCACCATACCTGACAATATTCTGGTGCTCTTCCTCATGTTTCAATATTCAATAATCTGGTACTGACAGTGTACCACTGCTGTTCATAAGGTTTTCAGTGACCACATTGTCAGAAGTAGTTAGTCTCTCCTTCTTGCCAGTTTTTCTTCTTCTGGAAGCTCAGGTGAAACCTGTCCACCATGGGTGACCCTGCTGGTATTTAAAATACCGGTGGCATAGCT
>NW_006408525.1:29018745-29022505 GCF_000296735.1 Chrysochloris asiatica
CTGTGGGTCGGAATCGACTCGATGGCACTTAACAACAACAACAACATAGGCAAAATATTGAATGATTCAGAATGCACCAAAAGAAGATGGAATACACAGAGTCACTGCACCAAAAAGAAATAGTCGATGTTCAACCATTTCAATAGGTAGCGTGGGATCAAGAGTCAATGATACTGAAGGAAGAAGTCCCCAGGTGCTCTGAAGGCGTTGGCAAAGAACAAGGTTCCTGTAACTGATGGAACACAAATGAAATCTTTCAACAAACTGATGTGGTACTGGAGGCACTCACTCATCTGTGCCAAGACATTTGGCAGACAGCTGCTTGGCCAACTAACTGGAAAAGACTCACATTTGGGCCCATTCCAACGGACTGTGGAGACCATCAGACAATATCATCATTACGGCATGCAAGTAAATTTTTGCTAAAGAGAATTCAACAGTGCACTGACAGGGAACAGAGGTTCAAGCTGGATTCAAATGAGGACTTGGAATGAGGGATCTCATTGCTGATGTCAGCTGGATCTTGACTGAAAGCAGAGAATACCAGAAGGATGTTTGCCTGTGCTTTATTGACTACTCAAAGGCTCTTGATTGTGTGGATCATGACAAACTACAGACAACATTGTGGACTTAACTGTACATAGACCAAGAAGCAGTTATTCGAACAGAACAGGGTGATCCTGAAATTTTTCCAAATGTAGAATTTGGAAAGGTGTACGCCAGGGGTTGTATTCTTTCACCATACTTATTCAATCTGTGTGCTGAGCAGATAATTCGGGAAAATGGATTATATGAAGAAAAACAGCATCAGGATTGGAGGGAGACTCATTAACAACCTGCGATGTGCAGATGATACAACCTTGCTTGCTGACAGCAAAGAGGAGTTAAAATATTTACTGATAAAGATCAAAGAGTTCAGCTTTCAGTTTGGGTTGCACCTCAATGTAAAGAAAACAAAAATCCTGACCACTGGACCAATAAATAACATCAAGATAAATGGAGAAAAGATTGAAGTTACAAAGGATTGTCTTCATTTTGTTCAGACCAACCATCAACACTCATGGAAGCAGCAGTCAAGACATCAAAGGATGCACTGCATTAGGCAAGTCTGGCTGCATAAGACCTCTTCCAGGTGTCCAAGAGCAAAGATGTCAGTTTGAGGACTAAGGTGTGCCTGACCCAAACCATTGTATTTTCAGTAACCTCATGTGCATGTAAAAATTGGACAATGAATAAAGAAGGCTATAGAGGAATTGATGCATTTGAGTTATGGTGTTGGAGGAGAATATTAAACGTACCACGGACCACCAAAAAACAACCAAAATGGGCTAGAAGAAGTACAGCCAAATGTTCCTTAGATGTCAGGATGATGAGATTTCATCTCTCACACTTCAGACGTGGTATCCGAAGGTACCAGTCCCTGGAGAATGACATCATGCTTGGTAAAGTGGAGGGTCAGCGAAAAAGAGGAAGACCCCCAACAAGATGGATTGGCACAGTGGCAGCAGAAATGGGCTCAAGCATATCATTGATTGTGAGTTTGGCACAGGACTGGGCAGTGTTTTGTTCTGTTGTGTATAGGTCACTAATGAGTCAGTACTGACTCGACAGTACCTAACAACAACAACAACAACAAAGATCAACTGCCTCAGAAATCCTATACAGGGTCGGTATGAGTAGGAACCGACTCGACGACCTACCACCACCACCAACAACAACACAACAGAAATGAAGATGAAAAGAAAACCTACAAACAAAACTACTCAGCACAGAAAATTATATCGAACAAAGAAAACATCTACAGCACACACACACACACAAACCACAGAGAACAGCACAATGAGAGCAATCAATTCATACCTCTTGAGGATCACACTGAATGTAAATGGATTAAATGTGTCCATCAAGAGACACAGAGAGCAGAAAGATTGGATAAGAAAACAGGATCCTTCAATATGAGGTCTACAAGAGACACCTTAAAAAGATGGGAGACAGCAAAAATGCACATGCACACAAAGGAATACTATGCAACGTTGACCAGTAACAATGCATCTGCTAAACATCTCACAACATGGATGAACCTGGAGGACATTATGCTGAGTGAAATTAGTCAATCACAAAAGGAGATATAAGCGTAGTGGTTACGAATCGGGCTGCGAACCTTAAGGTTAGCGGTTCGAAACTACCAGCCGCTCCATGGGAGAAAGATGAGGCTTTCTACTCCCGTAAAGATTTACACCCTCGGAAACCCTGTACAGGGTCGCTATGGGTCGGAAACGACTCGACAGCACTTAACAATAACAACAGTGTTGTAAAGGACTCCTGGTGTGGTACTATATGTAGGATCAGCACTGTATTGCCAGTTCAAATCCATCAACTGCTCTTTGGAAACCTTATACAGGGTCATCACTATGAGTCCAAACTGATTTGATGGCACTTAACAACAACAATAACAATGTTGTAGAAAGTTAAGGAAAGATTTTGTTAATAAGAGGAAACAATGGTGGTTATTAGGGGATGGGGGCAGGGAAAATTGTCCACGGGCTAGAGAGTAGACACACCTAAATATGGGTGACAGGGCAGGCAAGATACAAAAAGAGGGAGGTTAGTAGAAGAAAGATGAAGGCAGTGGGAGACACACAGAGGAATGCAGTAGCTAGAGTGAATAGAGGTCACTACTGTGAACTGTTGGTACATGGAGGAGATTGCAACCATGTAATGAAGCAAAGTATGTAATTTGTTGAATGTAAAACTGATTAATTACCTGCTCTGTAAACCTTCATTCAATTCACAATAAAAAGATGTTTGTTTTTAATGCTGTTTCAGTACCTTCAGCGGGTTGAGAGAACGACTAAGAAAGCTGCAGATGTTCTGTGTTCAAGAAGAACACAGAAAAAAAAAAATTAGAAGAATTTAGGAAAACATTAAATAAATGTGGGGAAAAACCCAATACATAAAAACAGCAAATAGAAATTCAGAATCTTACTATCAAGATTTTAACAACAACAAAAATCCAGGGAAAGTCTAATAAAATTTGTGTGGGACAGTGTCCATCAATGGTAGTAACTTACATATGATTAGAATCCCAGAGCAGGAAGAGACATAAAAAGCCCAGAGAGAAAATTGTCAAAGAATTGTTGGAGAAAACCTTCTCTAACTTCATGAGAGATGAGAAGATATGCATTCAAGAAGCTGAATGAACAGGAAAGATCCCAAAATAAAATCACCAAGACATAATGTAATCAAACTCTCCAAAACCAAAGACAAGGAAAGAATTCTGAGAGCATCGTGGGAAAACTAAAACAAAGGAGAGCTAAGCAGACTAAGCTCTGACTTCTTAGTAGAAAACACGTAGGCAAGGAGACAATGGGATGACATATATAAAACTTGGGAAGAAAAAAATTTGCCAGCCCAGGATCCTAATATCCAGCAAAACTGTCCTTCAAATATGATGGTGAGGCGGGACTGATGAAAGGAAATGCGGATAGGTCTCTCGTGATATAATAGTGAATAATTGTTATCAGGACTGATTGTGAGGATTGTAAATTTAAAGGTAAATGTTTTGTAGCAAGGAGGGAAGTGATTGACTTTGCAGTCTAGCAGCAGGAGGTCCCTGGGACCATGAAGGGAGAAGAGCGGAGAGCAGGACCCTACCCAGAGAAGCAGTGATCCCTAGATGGAGCAGCTGGGGACTTTAGACACAGAGATGGAGAAGGGCTGTGTGCTGATGACCTGGGGGAGTTAGGGGAGGGCGGGGGGG
>NW_006408525.1:29022605-29034443 GCF_000296735.1 Chrysochloris asiatica
AAATGGATTTTTGGAACAGGGAGATGGAATAGGAGCTTGCTCCGTCCACTCCACGCATCGACCTGGTATTGCAGTACTTCCAGGAACGGTGCACCTCCCCTCAATGCTTGTACAAAAGTTAGATTCTTACAAATAACTTATTCTTATTGTTGAGTAGTAACTCACGAATTTATCTTACTTGTCTCTTCCATAGTCCAATTAAGGCATGTTTACATTGTACTGTAATGCTGGCTTGAACCTAATCTTAGTGATTCAAACTCACCAAAACTCTCTTTGGAAATATTATAGAGTGACCTCCAAAGCACTGAATGATGCTTAACAGCAACAAACAGTGATACTAAGGTTTCCAGAAAACATCAAAAGTAGGCTGTATTAAACATGGAGAAAATTTTAGCAATTTACAGGGAAACCTCAAAGAAAATTAATATGCTTGCACGCACATCAAAATGAGAGAAAATGAGGAGGATTTAGGAACATTCACACGACACAATGGATTTCTGGTTGCGTAGTGGTTACTGTTGAGCTACTAACCAGAAGTCAGCAGTTCTGCTGATTGCAAGGTTCAAATCTACCAGCCTCTCATCTGGAAAAAGAAAAGATTTATTTATTCATCTCTCAGGTGTACTGTGGTGGCTTGAGTCTTGCTGTGAATCTGGAAGGTATGATACTACTGGTAGTTTAAATCCCAGCATCAGCCATGATCAGCAGGTTTCAAATGAGCTTCCAGACTTCTAAGAGGAGAGATGGACTACTTCTTTAGCTGCTGAAAACAAGTGGAAGGAACACTGTCAGATAGCATCAGAATATTGAATATTGAATATTAAAATATGGCGAAGAGCACCAGAATATTGTCAGTTATATTGTGGGGGACATGAGCCCCTCAGGATGGAAGGCACTCAAATGAAAACTGGGCAAGAGCTGCCTCCTCAAAGTAGAGTTGATAGTGATAATGTAAAAGTAGTAAAGCTTTTGGGACCTTCATTTGCCTATGGGGCACAGCTCAAAATGAGGAGAAACAGCTGTACACATACATTAATAATCATGACATGGAGTGTATGAAGGAAAATTGGAAGTTGACAAAAATGAAATGGAACACATAAACATTGATATCCTAGGCATTACTGAGTTAAAACGGGCTGTTATTGGTCATTTTGAATGCTGAGAATGACAAATTGAAGAGCAATAGCGATGCATACATCATCAAAAAGAACATTTCGAGATCTCCCTTGAAGTACAGTGCTATCTGTGATAGGATAGGATCTAGGCGCCTACAAGGTGGTGGCGGTGGTTGTGTGCCATGGAGTAGATTCCGATTCATAGCGACCCTGTATTGGGCTTCAGAGGCTGTCATTCTTTACGGGAGCAGAAAACCTCATCTGTCTTTCGCGGAACCGCTGGTAGTTTCAAACTGCTGAGCTTGAGGTTTGAAGCCCAACTAGTCACCACTATGCTACCAGAGCTCCTTACACCTACAAGGAAGACTAGTTAATACAACTGCTATTCAAATTTACACACCAACCACTGTAGCCAGAGATGATAGAATAAATAGAATTCTACCAACTTCCGCAGTCTAGAATTAATCAAACAAACATGTAATCAAAATGTATTGATAGTTACTGGTGATTAGACTGCAAAGGTTGGAAACAAAGAGGATCAGTCATTGAAAAATATGACCTTGGTGATAGAAAGATGTTGGAGATCTGATCGAATTTTGCAAGACCAATGACTTCATTGCAAATACCTTTTCAACAGTGTAAAAGATGACTATATACATCTCGCCAGGTGGAATACACAGAAATCAAACTCACTGTGTCTGTGGAAAAGCTCCATAGTCTTAGCCAAATCAAGGCCACGGGCAGACTGTGGAATAGACCTCAAGTACTCATGCAAGTTCAGACTGAAGATGAAGAAAATGGAAACAAGTCCACAAGTGTCAAAATCTGACCCTGAACATATCCTACCTAAATTTAGAGACCATCTGAAGAACAGATTTGATGCATTACACACTAAAGAGCAGAGATCAGAAGAGTTGTGGGATGACATCAAGAACATCACACATGAAGAAATCAGAGGTCATTAAGAAGACAAGAAAGAAGGAAAAGACCAAAATGGATGCCAGAGGAGACTCTGAAATTTGCTCTCCAGTGTAGAGGTGCTATTAAGCAAACAAGCGGGAGAAATGAGAAGGTAAAAGAGCTGAATCGAGTGAGAACTTCAAAGGTCAGCTCGAGAAGGTAAAGTCAAATATTATAAAGAAATGTACAAAGACCTGGAGTTAGAAAACCAAAAGGGAAGAACACGCTCAGCATTTCTCAAGTTCAGGGAACTGAAGAAAAAATTCAAGTCTTGACTTGAGATATTGAAGGTGTGGCACTGTGGGTTAATGCGGCAGACTGCAAAGTGGTATGAACTGCAAGGTTGGCGGTTCAAGCTCACCAGCTGCTCCTCAGAAACTCTATACAGGGTCACTGTGGGTCGGAATCGACTCGATGGCACTTAACAACAACAACAACATAGGCAAAATATTGAATGATGCAGAATGCACCAAAAGAAGATGGAATACACAGAGTCACTGCACCAAAAAGAAATAGTCGATGTTCAACCATTTCAATAGGTAGCGTGGGATCAAGAGTCAATGATACTGAAGGAAGAAGTCCCCAGGTGCTCTGAAGGCGTTGGCAAAGAACAAGGTTCCTGTAACTGATGGAACACAAATGAAATCTTTCAACAAACTGATGTGGTACTGGAGGCACTCACTCATCTGTGCCAAGACATTTGGCAGACAGCTGCTTGGCCAACTAACTGGAAAAGACTCACATTTGGGCCCATTCCAACGGACTGTGGAGACCATCAGACAATATCATCATTACGGCATGCAAGTAAATTTTTGCTAAAGAGAATTCAACAGTGCACTGACAGGGAACAGAGGTTCAAGCTGGATTCAAATGAGGACTTGGAATGAGGGATCTCATTGCTGATGTCAGCTGGATCTTGACTGAAAGCAGAGAATACCAGAAGGATGTTTGCCTGTGCTTTATTGACTACTCAAAGGCTCTTGATTGTGTGGATCATGACAAACTACAGACAACATTGTGGACTTAACTGTACATAGACCAAGAAGCAGTTATTCGAACAGAACAGGGGGATCCTGAAATTTTTCCAAATGTAGAATTTGGAAAGGTGTACACCAGGGGTTGTATTCTTTCACCATACTTATTCAATCTGTGTGCTGAGCAGATAATTCGAGAAAATGGATTATATGAAGAAAAACAGCATCAGGATTGGAGGGAGACTCATTAACAACCTGCGATGTGCAGATGATACAACCTTGCTTGCTGACAGCAAAGAGGAGTTAAAATATTTACTGATAAAGATCAAAGAGTTCAGCCTTCAGTTTGGGTTGCACCTCAATGTAAAGAAAACCTGACCACTGGACCAATAAATAACATCAAGATAAATGGAGAAAAGATTGAAGTTACAAAGGACTGCCTTCATTTTGTTCAGACCAACCATCAACACTCATGGAAGCAGCAGTCAAGACATCAAATGACATATTGCGTTAGGCAAATCTCTTGCACAAGACCTTTTAAAGTGTTGAAGAGCCACGATGTCAGCTTGAGGACTAAGGTGCGCCTCACTGAAGCCATGGTATTTTCAATAACCTCATATGCTTGCGAAAGCTGGACAGTGAATAAGGAAGACCATAGAAAAATTGATGCTTTTGAGTTATGGTGTTTGAGGGGAATATTGAAAGTGCCATGGGCTGCCAAAAGAACCAACAGATTTGTGTTGGAAGAAGTGCAGCCAGAGTGCTCCTTGGAGGCCAGGATGGCCAAACTTTGTCTGTCTCTCATACTTTGGTCATATTGTTAGGAGGGACCAGTCACTGGAGGAGGATATCATGTTTGGTGAGGCGGAGGGTCAGAGAAAAAGAGGAAGACCCCCAGTGAGATGGATTGGCAAAGTGGCAGCATCAATGGGCCCAAGCGTAACAACAGTTGTGAGGTTGGTCAAGGACCGGGCAGTATTTCATTCTGTTGTACATAGGGTCACTATGAGTCGGTACTGACACGATGACACCTACTAACAATGACAAAAATATACAATATGACCCACAACTCAACCCAGAGAAAGATGTATCCACAGTAATACAGACCTACAACACTGAAGAAAGGGAACCAGACATAGCAGTTTGAAACACAAAGCAAAGCCAACTAATACCCTAAACCACAAATTAAAAAGAGGGATTAATGTAGTTAAAGAACTTCCTAATGAAGAGGAAACCAAGTAGATGTCAAGATATAAACAAAATAATGACTAAGAATAAATCTAACTGTAACTCTAAAACTAGACTAAGCCCAACCCCTGGCACTAGCGTAGTCCCTACCCCAACTGTCACAGAAGCCGCCATTCTAACCTAGTCACCCCCGACAAAGATTACAGTAGATGTCATTTTATTTGGTCCATAATCAATGTCCATGGAAGCAGCAATCAAGAAATCACAGAAGGTACTTGCCCTTTGTGTAAACCTGCTGCAGAAGATGCAGAGAGCATGAGTGCAGCCATTTGGAGAGCTATTTTGCTGCCTGGAAGCATCTCCTTACACTCCCCCCAACGTGTGGTGGCCTTGTTTCTTAAATGTATGTGTGGGTGGTTTTTTTTCTGTTTTATTTTGGAATGTTCATAATTGCCTGGCGCCTGGTCTCTGTTCTGATAAAGGATGACCATCTGAACAAACAAGCACCAGGACAGTTAATCATGCCCTCCTCTGAGATGTTTACTGGGGCATCATGACCACCTTGTATTTTAGTGTGAACTAAATGTATGAGTTGTAGTGTCCCCCACCCCAGCCTCCAACTCCCACTGCCCACTGCATGCAATTAGTACATGACTAGCTTAATGAAAGTTGTCGTTAAGTGCCTTCAAGTCGGTTGTATAAGGTTTCCGAGGGGCAGCTGGTGGGTTTTGAACCGTTGATCTTGTGGTTTGCAGCCCAGTGCTGATGCTACAGCGCCACACCAGGAGCCTTATGAAGGAGTAGTATAAAAAGTGCTTGTAACAAAGGGACAGCTGAACACCACTTAAACCAGCTTGCTGTGATGTGTTCTGGTAGTCTACTTCCTAAGAATATTAATAAAGGCTTTTCTCTTTCTTTGTTTATCTGAAGTGGTTATTAATTGAATTCAGATGCTCCAGGGCATCAGACCCAAGATTTGGAGTAACAACCTTGTATGTATAATAAAGTGTGCCTCAACCAAGCTATGGTCTTTTCACTTGACTTACATGCATGTGAACGCAGGACAATGAATCAGGAAAGCTGAAGAAGAATCTATGCCTTTGAACTATGGTGTAGGCTAAGAATACCGACAGCAGGCTTGGAAGAACTGCACCCAGAATGCTCCTTGGAAGCACTCTGGACATGTTATCAGGAGGAACCAGTCCCTGGAGAAGGCAGGGCATCATGCTTCATAAAGGAGAGAGTGTCAGCGAAAAAGAGGAAGACCTTCATGAAGAGGAATTGACACCGTGACTGCAGCAATGGGCTCAAAAAATAGCAACGACTGTGAGGAGGGCGAAGGACCCGGCAGCGTTGTGTTCTGTAGTACCCCAGGTAGGGGTCGCTGAGTGGGAACCGACTGCACGGTCCCTAACAACAACAATCCCGCAAGGTAGCAGGGAACGTTTCCATTGAGCAGCTGGAGTCTCTAGAGGTTAAGTAACTTGCCAAAGAGCCAGCAGGGCAGTGGTTCTGACGACTTCCAAGGGTGCTGCCTCCCCTCTGATACCTTTTCCAGGCGCTTCCGGCGCCCGGCGTTGCCTTGCGCCCAACCCGGCCCTCCCTTGGGATCCTCCTACCCTCACACACAGTGGTGACCCCGGTAGCTTTCTTCAGGAGACGTCGAACAGCACCCCACCACCAGCACGCTCCCAGCGCCCCTCCCGTGTCCCACTGCCAACTGTCTTAGGTTCTCTCGCGCGCGGGTAGAGGCCTCAGTGGTCCGCTGACAACGCAGCCACTCAGCGCTCGCCGAGCGTAGAGGCGGTCCCGAGGGTGGAGCCTGCGGCGGGGCCACGCCTTCTAGGGCGGGGCGGAGACGGGGCATGTAAATTTCAAAGGCTCCTCTGCCCGGAAGCGACTGAGTCAAATGGTTATAGAACTGCTCTTGAAACTGTACAGAACAGAAAATGCGCAAGGAGTCCAAGGCTTTGCACAGTGCCGTCACAGAAGTGAAGGACTTAAGGTCTGGAGTAAGAGAGAGGAATGTCACCGTGACTTGAATATGCGTAATCGGAGGAGGGTAGCGACGCCGGTGGCGTTGGTCGGTATCGCTTCTCGGCCTTTTGGCTAAGATCAAGTGTAGTATCTGTTCTTATCAGTTTAATATCTGATACGTCCTCTATCCGAGGACAATATATTAAATGGATTTTTGGAACAGGGAGATGGAATAGGAGCTTGCTCCGTCCACTCCACGCATCGACCTGGTATTGCAGTACTTCCAGGAACGGTGCACCCCCTTTCGGGGAAATCTCGAACTGTCTGAAAAACAGATATCTGAAAGTGTTCTCAAACTTGTTGGTCTTTATTCCCCACAGCTGGTGATATGGTTTTCTTGGGAGTGTTCTCTCTAAGCAAACACCCAGCTACCTCAATTGACTTGTTTTTTTTTCATATTTTGCCGCGTACAATCGATCCCCATTGTTTTTTCCCTGCTATCGTTTCTCCTGTGATATATGGACCATAAGGTTTCTAAGGGGAGTGTCCAGTACACTTCAGCTCACTAATGCTGAGAATACCGATCTTCATGCTTTTCATTTCAGTTTTGACAGCTTCTCATTTTTCTTAGCTTCCTACTTGTACGTACAGACCCAGCCCACGTTAGGAAAGTGGTGGATTTTCGTGAAACCCAGCGAGATGAATTGATACAGTGGCAGCGCAGCGACAATGATCGTCGAAAGTAACAATTGTGATATGTTTTATTCAGGCAGCCTTGTTTATGCACTGTGGTTTCAGATGTGCAATGATTGGTACAATGATTTATTTCCAAGTATTTCTTGTTCTTGTTAAGATTATGATTCTGACCCATAGCGACCCTGTATAGGGTTTCAGATGAGTAACTTGCAGTTCAAACCGCGACCTTGCAGTTCAAAGGGCTTTGCAGCATGCCTTAAGCCGAACAAATATGCTTTTCTATATAGTTCCTTGCCTTAGTAAATATGTAATATAAATTAAAAAACAAAACAAAAAACGGTGGCATAGCTTCCAGCATAACCTCAACACACAAGCCACCACAGTATGACAAACTGATAGACAAGTGGTAGATGGTTGTCTTACAGTCCCTTTTTAAAAGTCTTAACTTCCATTTGGAGCTCATGAAGCTTTAGTGAGATGAAATGGACTGGTATTTGCCATTTTGAATCAGACAATCATGGTTTACTATGCCGGGAACGACAACTCGAACAGAAATGGTGTCGCATGCATTGCCAAAAAGAACGTTTACAGATCCATCTTGAAGTACAATGCTGTCTGTGGTAGGGTAATACCTGTACACCTACAAGGAAGACCAGTTAATGTCACATTTATGCACCAATCTTAAACTAAAGCCAGCGATGATGAAATTTAATTCTGCCAGCTTCTTCAGTCTGATATTGATCAAACATGCTGAGATGTATTTATAATTACTGGTGACTGGAAACAAAGAGAAAGGGTCAGTAGTTGGAGAATACGGCTTTGGTGATCAAAACGATGCTGGAGATCACATGGTAGAATCTTGGTAGACAAATGACTTATTTATTACAAATACCTTTTTTTCAAAAACATAAAAGGTGACTGACTATATGTGTGGTCCTCACCAGATGGTATACACAAAAATCAAAATGACTACATCTGTGGGGAGAGACAATGGAGAAGCTCAATATCATCAGCCAAAACAAGGCCAGGGACAGCCTATGGAAGTCCAGACCATCAATTGCTCACATGCACGTTCAGGTTGAAGCTGAAGCAAATTAAAACAGGTCCAAGAAAACCAAAAAATATGATCTTGAATATATATCCCACCTGAATGTAGAGACCATCTCAAGAACAGATCTGATGCATCTAAAAGTCACTGAAGACTTTTAGAACAGCTGTGGGATGGCATCAAAAACATCACATACAGAGAGGAAGGAAAAAGTCATTGAAAAAAGAAGAGAAGACCAAACTGGATGTCAGAGGGTACTGAAGCTGTCTTATGAACTTAGGCTGGGTCTGTATGAAGTAGGAAGCTAAGAAAAATGAGAAGTTGTCAAAACTGAAGCATGAAGATCGGTATTCTCAGCGTTAGTGAGCTGGACTCCCCTTAGGAACCTTATGGTCCATATATCACAGGAGAAACGACGGCAGGGAAGAAAACAATGGGGATCCTATGCACGCGGCGAAGATACAAAAAAATGAAGTTAATTGAGGTGGTTGGATGTTTAGAGAGAACAGTACCAAGAGAACCACATCACCAGCTGTGGGAATTAAAGATCAGCAAGTTCAAGCACACTTTCAGAAATCTGTTTTTCAGACAGTTCGAGATTTCCCCGAAAGGGGGTGCACCGTTCCTGGAAGTACTGCAATACCAGGTCGATGCGTGGAGTGGACGGAGCAAGCTCCTATTCCATCTCCCTGTTCCAAAAATCCATTTAATATATTGTCCTCGGATAGAGGACGTATCAGATATTAAACTGATAAGAACAGATACTACACTTGATCTTAGCCAAAAGGCCGAGAAGCGATACCGACCAACGCCACCGGCGTCGCTACCCTCCTCCGATTACGCATATTCAAGTCACGGTGACATTCCTCTCTCTTACTCCAGACCTTAAGTCCTTCACTTCTGTGACGGCACTGTGCAAAGCCTTGGACTCCTTGCGCATTTTCTGTTCTGTACAGTTTCAAGAGCAGTTCTATAACCATTTGACTCAGTCGCTTCCGGGCAGAGGAGCCTTTGAAATTTACATGCCCCGTCTCCGCCCCGCCCTAGAAGGCGTGGCCCCGCCGCAGGCTCCACCCTCGGGACCGCCTCTACGCTCGGCGAGCGCTGAGTGGCTGCGTTGTCAGCGGACCACTGAGGCCTCTACCCGCGCGCGAGAGAACCTAAGACAGTTGGCAGTGGGACACGGGAGGGGCGCTGGGAGCGTGCTGGTGGTGGGGTGCTGTTCGACGTCTCCTGAAGAAAGCTACCGGGGTCACCACTGTGTGTGAGGGTAGGAGGATCCCAAGGGAGGGCCGGGTTGGGCGCAAGGCAACGCCGGGCGCCGGAAGCGCCTGGAAAAGGTATCAGAGGGGAGGCAGCACCCTTGGAAGTCGTCAGAACCACTGCCCTGCTGGCTCTTTGGCAAGTTACTTAACCTCTAGAGACTCCAGCTGCTCAATGGAAACGTTCCCTGCTACCTTGCGGGATTGTTGTTGTTAGGGACCGTGCAGTCGGTTCCCACTCAGCGACCCCTACCTGGGGTACTACAGAACACAACGCTGCCGGGTCCTTCGCCCTCCTCACAGTCGTTGCTATTTTTTGAGCCCATTGCTGCAGTCACGGTGTCAATTCCTCTTCATGAAGGTCTTCCTCTTTTTCGCTGACACTCTCTCCTTTATGAAGCATGATGCCCTGCCTTCTCCAGGGACTGGTTCCTCCTGATAACATGTCCAGAGTGCTTCCAAGGAGCATTCTGGGTGCAGTTCTTCCAAGCCTGCTGTCGGTATTCTTAGCCTACACCATAGTTCAAAGGCATAGATTCTTCTTCAGCTTTCCTGATTCATTGTCCTGCGTTCACATGCATGTAAGTCAAGTGAAAAGACCATAGCTTGGTTGAGGCACACTTTATTATACATACAAGGTTGTTACTCCAAATCTTGGGTCTGATGCCCTGGAGCATCTGAATTCAATTAATAACCACTTCAGATAAACAAAGAAAGAGAAAAGCCTTTATTAATATTCTTAGGAAGTAGACTACCAGAACACATCACAGCAAGCTGGTTTAAGTGGTGTTCAGCTGTCCCTTTGTTACAAGCACTTTTTATACTACTCCTTCATAAGGCTCCTGGTGTGGCGCTGTAGCATCAGCACTGGGCTGCAAACCACAAGATCAACGGTTCAAAACCCACCAGCTGCCCCTCGGAAACCTTATACAACCGACTTGAAGGCACTTAACGACAACTTTCATTAAGCTAGTCATGTACTAATTGCATGCAGTGGGCAGTGGGAGTTGGAGGCTGGGGTGGGGGACACTACAACTCATACATTTAGTTCACACTAAAATACAAGGTGGTCATGATGCCCCAGTAAACATCTCAGAGGAGGGCATGATTAACTGTCCTGGTGCTTGTTTGTTCAGATGGTCATCCTTTATCAGAACAGAGACCAGGCGCCAGGCAATTATGAACATTCCAAAATAAAACAGAAAAAAAACCACCCACACATACATTTAAGAAACAAGGCCACCACACGTTGGGGGGAGTGTAAGGAGATGCTTCCAGGCAGCAAAATAGCTCTCCAAATGGCTGCACTCATGCTCTCTGCATCTTCTGCAGCAGGTTTACACAAAGGGCAAGTACCTTCTGTGATTTCTTGATTGCTGCTTCCATGGACATTGATTATGGACCAAATAAAATGACATCTACTGTAATCTTTGTCGGGGGTGACTAGGTTAGAATGGCGGCTTCTGTGACAGTTGGGGTAGGGACTACGCTAGTGCCAGGGGTTGGGCTTAGTCTAGTTTTAGAGTTACAGTTAGATTTATTCTTAGTCATTATTTTGTTTATATCTTGACATCTACTTGGTTTCCTCTTCATTAGGAAGTTCTTTAACTACATTAATCCCTCTTTTTAATTTGTGGTTTAGGGTATTAGTTGGCTTTGCTTTGTGTTTCAAACTGCTATGTCTGGTTCCCTTTCTTCAGTGTTGTAGGTCTGTATTACTGTGGATACATCTTTCTCTGGGTTGAGTTGTGGGTCATATTGTATATTTTTGTCATTGTTAGTAGGTGTCATCGTGTCAGTACCGACTCATAGTGACCCTATGTACAACAGAATGAAATACTGCCCGGTCCTTGACCAACCTCACAACTGTTGTTACGCTTGGGCCCATTGATGCTGCCACTTTGCCAATCCATCTCACTGGGGGTCTTCCTCTTTTTCTCTGACCCTCCGCCTCACCAAACATGATATCCTCCTCCAGTGACTGGTCCCTCCTAACAATATGACCAAAGTATGAGAGACAGACAAAGTTTGGCCATCCTGGCCTCCAAGGAGCACTCTGGCTGCACTTCTTCCAACACAAATCTGTTGGTTCTTTTGGCAGCCCATGGCACTTTCAATATTCCCCTCAAACACCATAACTCAAAAGCATCAATTTTTCTATGGTCTTCCTTATTCACTGTCCAGCTTTCGCAAGCATATGAGGTTATTGAAAATACCATGGCTTCAGTGAGGCGCACCTTAGTCCTCAAGCTGACATCGTGGCTCTTCAACACTTTAAAAGGTCTTGTGCAAGAGATTTGCCTAACGCAATATGTCATTTGATGTCTTGACTGCTGCTTCCATGAGTGTTGATGGTTGGTCTGAACAAAATGAAGGCAGTCCTTTGTAACTTCAATCTTTTCTCCATTTATCTTGATGTTATTTATTGGTCCAGTGGTCAGGTTTTCTTTACATTGAGGTGCAACCCAAACTGAAGGCTGAACTCTTTGATCTTTATCAGTAAATATTTTAACTCCTCTTTGCTGTCAGCAAGCAAGGTTGTATCATCTGCACATCGCAGGTTGTTAATGAGTCTCCCTCCAATCCTGATGCTGTTTTTCTTCATATAATCCATTTTC
>NW_006408525.1:29043673-29053911 GCF_000296735.1 Chrysochloris asiatica
CTGGATTAGCAGGAACCATTGGAATTTGTAAAATCTAGGCCAACGTTACATAAAATACTAAACAGAGTTCTTTGGACAGAGACCCAAGAGCAGCAGCCAACAACCTGAGATTAATATACATTAATATTCAATATGTGTTCCATTTCATTTTTTACAATTTCCAATTTTCCTAGATTCATACTTTGTACAGTCCATGTTCCAATTATTAATGGATGCTTACAGCTGTTTCTCTTCATTTTGAGTTGTGCCCCATCAGCAAATGAAGGTCCCGCAGGTTTTACTTCCACTGGCTTTATGCCTCTCACGTCATCATGGTCTCAACTCTACTTTGGGAAGGCAGCTCTTCCCCAATCGTATTTTGAGTGCCTTCCAATTGAGGGGCTCATTTTCCGGCACTCTATCTCTGCTATTCATAAGGTTTCTAGTGACTAAATATTCGGAAGTAGTTTGTCACTCCTTCTTCCTAGTCTGTCTTCACCTGGAAGCTCAGCTGAAACCTGTCTACCTTGGCTGACCCTGCTGGTATTTAAAATACCCATGGCATAACTTCCAGAATCACAGCAACTCACAAGCCACCACAGTACGACAAACTGACAGTCGAATGGTATTGGCCATTTTAAATCTGACAACCACGTCATTTACTATGCTGGCAATGACAAATTGAAGAGGAATGGTGTTGCATTGTCAAAAAGAATGTATCCAGATCATGAGGTACAATGTTGTCTGTGATAGGATAATATACATGCACCTACAGGGAAACCCAGTTAATACCACTATTATTCAAATTTACACACCAACCCCTAAAGCCAGTGAGGATGAAATGGAAGAATTGTACCAACTTCTTCTATCTGAAATTGATCAAACATGCAATGAAGATGTATTGGTGATTGGAATGCAAAGGTTGGGAACAAAGAAAGGATCACTAGTTGGAAAATATGGCCTTGGTGATAGAAATGGTGCTGGAGATCGCATGATAGAATTCTGCAAAATCAATGATTTGTTCATTTCAAATACCTTCTTTAGACAGCGTAAGAGATGATTATATACATGGACTTTACCAGATGGAATACACAGAAATCAAACTGACTACATTTGTGGAAAGAAACAATGGAAATGCTCTATATCATCAGACAAAACAAGGCCTGAAGCAGATTGCAGAATAGACCATCAATTGCTCATAGGCAAATTCAAACTGAAGCTGAAGAAAATGAAAACAAGTCCACGAGAGCCAAAATATGACCTTAAATATATCCCACCTGAATTTAGAGATCATCTGAAGAACAGATTTGATACAGTAAACACTAAAGACCAAAGATCAGAAGAGTTGTGGGATGACATCAAGAACATCATACATGAAGAAAGCAAAAAGTCATTGAGAAGACAATAAAGAAGGTAAAGATCAAAATGGATGTCAGAAGAGACACTGACACTTCCTCTCCAGGGTAGAGATGCTAAAGCAAATGGAAGACAAGAGGAGGGACAAGAGCTGAACAGAAAATTTCAAAGGTCAGATCGAGAAGACAAAGTCAAATATTACAACAAAATGTGCAAAAAGATATGGAATTAGAAAACCAAAAAGGAAGAACACACTCAGCATTTCTCAAGCTAGGGGAACTGAAGGAAAAAAATCAAGCCTTGACTTTCATTATTGAGGGATTCTCTGGGCAAATTATTGAATGATACAGAAAGCATCAAAAGAAGATGGAAGAAATACACAGAGTCATTGTACCAAAAGGAATAGTTGATGTTCAGCCTTTTCAACAGATAGCATATGATCAAGAGCCAATGATCCTGAAGCAAGAAGTCCAAAGTGCATTGAAGGAATTGGCAAAGTACAAGGCTCCAGGAATTGATGGACTAAAAATTGAAATCTTTCAAGAAAGTGAGGTGACACAGGAGGCACTCACTCCATCTCTGCCAAGAAATTTGGAAGACAACTATCTGGCCGACTGATTGGAAGAGATCCATTCCAAAGAGAGGTGACCCAACGGAAATCGGAAATCATTTGACAATATCTTTGATATCCCATGCAAGTAAAGTTTTACTAAAGGTAATACAGTGTTGGTGACTGCAAGCATTGAGATGCTGAGGCCCTGTGTCATAGATGAAAATCCAACATGAAGGCCCTCCTCAAAATTGTGAAACATGGACCCTGAAGGCCAAAGGAAGTGACCTCCTGACGTCCTGGGTTCATTGGTTTTTGCGTACTCACTGGTGGGCTACTTCTGTATAATTTTCTTTGGTCTTATTATTCAGTCTATCTTCTAACTCCAGTAATTGTAGCTTCTGAGAAAATGGTTTCTTATGTGCCCCTCTTAATGTCTCCACTGTGTTGGCAGTGCGTAGAGTCCTGGGAACAAATCTCTCTGAGGGACAAGCTCTGGCCACCTGGCAAGCATGTCAAAACTGTTCTTTATCAAGTTATTCAGTTATGTTTGATATTAACTTAATACATGAGCTCTTGATATCCATGTACAATAATGAAACCAAAACCCCCCCTAAAACCGAGGCAGTAAAACTTCCTCATACAAACAAAGGCAGGTTTGCTGGGATTGCGCAGGGAGGCTCTAGAGAGAAACTGCCCAGGGTATTCACTCAAAGTAGATTGGTAAATTCCGGGAGTATTGTTTAAAGAATAATAGTGGCAGCCCCCTCAAACTGTCCCCAGGTGTAAACAGATTAACCTAGATGTTCTGCTTCCTCCTGAAAGTTTAAGCCAGGTATCTGAAGCAGCTTGACTCCCTTCAGACCTTTTAAATCCTCTTCACCTTTACTCATTAGGGATTAAGTGCTATAGGTATGTTAATTAGCCTTGAGAAACCTCAAGTGGCGCCTTAGGTGATTTAATCCTAAAAAGTAATTTATAACAGTTTGCTTGAATTTTTGGAAAATTAAGAATGTTAGATTGTTAAGACAATCTGCGATGTATATTTTAGAATTTGTTCCTGTATATCATTATGTCCTGTTTTGAACGATTAATCACATTTCATTTCTGTACCCTGTCTTATCTGAATAAGCACCTTCTTCCTTTGTGCAAAATCCCTCCCTGAAAAAATAAAAGACTAATGCAGATTGAATGCTGTATGCATTTACTGCCTGCAGTGCCATGCTGCCTGCAATGCAGGGTCTGCCTGCCAGTTTTGCATCCACTCTGGTCTCGGAGTGTCTCCTTTTTTCTCTCCTTGTGTCTTTGTGTATATTCTTTCTCTATTTCTTTCACCTCTAGATCTCCCTACTTTGTGAACCAAACTTCCCTGTCAAGGCAGGTCCCCGACAATACAGAAATGGCTGCAAGCATACATTGACAGAGAACTTCCAGAGGTTCAAACTGGATTCAGAAGAGGATGTAGAACTAGGGATATCATTGCTGATGTCTGATGGATCTTGGCTGAAAGCAGAGAATACCAGAAAGATGTTTTATCTGTGCTTTATTGACTATGCAAAGGCTTTCAATTGTGTAGATCAAGACTAGCTATGGACAACATTATGAAGTATGAGTATTCCAGAACACTTAGTTGTGCTCATGAGGAATCCATACCTGGACCAAGAGCAGTTGTTCGAACAGAACACAGGAACACTGAATGGTTTAAAATTAAGAAAGGTATGTGACAAGGTTGTATTCTTTCACCATACTTATTCAACCTGTATGCTGAGCAAATAATCCAAGAAGTTGGGTTATATGAAGAAAAACATGGCATCAGGATTGGAGGAAGACTCATTAACGACTATGATATGCAGATGATACAACCTTGCTTGCTGAAAGTGAAGAGAACTTAAAATACTTACTGATGAAGATCAAAGAGTACAACCTTCGGTATGGGTTGCATCTCAGTGTAAAGAAAACAAAAATCCTCACCACTGGACCAACAAACAACATTCTTATCAACAATGGAGAAAAGATTGAAGTTGTCAAGGACTTTATTCTTCTTGGATGAACTATCAACACTCATGGAAGCAGCAGTCAAGACATCAAATGACATATTGCATTAGGCAAATCTGCTGCACAAGACCTTTTTAATGTGTTGAAGAGCCACGATGTCAGTTAATTGATTTTTGCCTCCAGCAAGCAAGGTTGTATCATCTGCATATCACAGGGTATTAATGAGTCTTCCTCCAATCCTGATGTCACATCCTTCTTCATATAATGCAGCTTCTGGAATGATTTGCTGAGCACACAGATTGAATGAGTACAGTGACAGGAAACAACCTTGGCTCACTCAACAGCTCTGAGACCTCTTGGAAGGGTTGTTGGAAGGCCCCAGAGAATGTTTGGAAAGCATCTGTTTACACAACGGAAAGCCAGCTATGGCGGGCGATGGGGGGGGAGGATGTCCATCACACACAATTTTGTCCCCTTTAACTTTCTTCATGAAAAGTCGCACAGCACCCCACCAACAGCTCGCTCCCAGCGACCCTGGCGTGCCCCACTGCCAACTGCCCTCAGTTCTCCCGCGCCTCTGAGGTCCGCTGACAACCGCGCAGAGGCGGTCCTAAGGGTGGAGCCCGCGGCGGTGACAACGTCGTTCCTGGGCGTGGCGGGGACCTGGCATGTAAATTTCAATGGCGCCTCGGCCTGGAAGCGACGGAGTCAAAAGGTTATAGAACTGCTCTTGAAACTGTACAGAATAGAGAATGCGCAGAGGAGTCCAAGGCTTTGCACAGTGCCGTCACAGAAGTGAGGGACTTAAGGTCTGGAGTAAGGGAGAGGAATGTCACCGTGACTTGAATATGCGTGATCTGAGGAGGGTAGCGACGCCGGTGGCGTTGGTCGGTATCGCTTCTCGGCCTTTTGGCTAAGATCAAGTGTAGTATCTGTTCTTATCAGTTTAATATCTGATACGTCCTCTATCCGAGGACAATATATTAAATGGATTTTTGGAACAGGGAGATGGAATAGGAGCTTGCTCCGTCCACTCCACGCATCGACCTGGTATTGCAGTACTTCCAGGAACGGTGCACCCCCTTTCGGGGAAATCTCGAACTGTCTGAAAAACAGATTTCTGAAAGTGTGCTTGAACTTGCTGATCTTTAATTCCCACAGCTGGTGATGTGGTTCTCTTGGTACTGTTCTCTCTAAACATCCAACCACCTCAATTAACTTCATTTTTTTGTATCTTCGCCGCGTGCATAGGATCCCCATTGTTTTCTTCCCTGCCGTCGTTTCTCCTGTGATATATGGACCATAAGGTTCCTAAGGGGAGTCCAGCTCACTAACGCTGAGAATACCGATCTTCATGCTTCAGTTTTGACAACTTCTCATTTTTCTTAGCTTCCTACTTCATACAGACCCAGCCTAAGTTCATAAGACAGCTTCAGTACCCTCTGACATCCAGTTTGGTCTTCTCTTCTTTTTTCAATGACTTTTTCCTTCCTCTCTGTATGTGATGTTTTTGATGCCATCCCACAGCTGTTCTAAAAGTCTTCAGTGACTTTTAGATGCATCAGATCTGTTCTTGAGATGGTCTCTACATTCAGGTGGGATATATATTCAAGATCATATTTTTTGGTTTTCTTGGACCTGTTTTAATTTGCTTCAGCTTCAACCTGAACGTGCATGTGAGCAATTGATGGTCTGGACTTCCATAGGCTGTCCCTGGCCTTGTTTTGGCTGATGATATTGAGCTTCTCCATTGTCTCTCCCCACAGATGTAGTCATTTTGATTTTTGTGTATACCATCTGGTGAGGACCACACATATAGTCAGTCACCTTTTATGTTTTTGAAAAAAAGGTATTTGTAATAAATAAGTCATTTGTCTACCAAGATTCTACCATGTGATCTCCAGCATCGTTTTGATCACCAAAGCCGTATTCTCCAACTACTGACCCTTTCTCTTTGTTTCCAGTCACCAGTAATTATAAATACATCTCAGCATGTTTGATCAATATCAGACTGAAGAAGCTGGCAGAATTAAATTTCATCATCGCTGGCTTTAGTTTAAGATTGGTGCATAAATGTGACATTAACTGGTCTTCCTTGTAGGTGTACAGGTATTACCCTACCACAGACAGCATTGTACTTCAAGATGGATCTGTAAACGTTCTTTTTGGCAATGCATGCGACACCATTTCTGTTCGAGTTGTCGTTCCCGGCATAGTAAACCATGATTGTCTGATTCAAAATGGCAAATACCAGTCCATTTCATCTCACTAAAGCTTCATGAGCTCCAAATGGAAGTTAAGACTTTTAAAAAGGGACTGTAAGACAACCATCTACCACTTGTCTATCAGTTTGTCATACTGTGGTGGCTTGTGTGTTGAGGTTATGCTGGAAGCTATGCCACCGTTTTTTGTTTTGTTTTTTAATTTATATTACATATTTACTAAGGCAAGGAACTATATAGAAAAGCATATTTGTTCGGCTTAAGGCATGCTGCAAAGCCCTTTGAACTGCAAGGTCGCGGTTTGAACTGCAAGTTACTCATCTGAAACCCTATACAGGGTCGCTATGGGTCAGAATCATAATCTTAACAAGAACAAGAAATACTTGGAAATAAATCATTGTACCAATCATTGCACATCTGAAACCACAGTGCATAAACAAGGCTGCCTGAATAAAACATATCACAATTGTTACTTTCGACGATCATTGTCGCTGCGCTGCCACTGTATCAATTCATCTCGCTGGGTTTCACGAAAATCCACCACTTTCCTAACGTGGGCTGGGTCTGTACGTACAAGTAGGAAGCTAAGAAAAATGAGAAGCTGTCAAAACTGAAATGAAAAGCATGAAGATCGGTATTCTCAGCATTAGTGAGCTGAAGTGTACTGGACACTCCCCTTAGAAACCTTATGGTCCATATATCACAGGAGAAACGATAGCAGGGAAAAAACAATGGGGATCGATTGTACGCGGCAAAATATGAAAAAAAAACAAGTCAATTGAGGTAGCTGGGTGTTTGCTTAGAGAGAACACTCCCAAGAAAACCATATCACCAGCTGTGGGGAATAAAGACCAACAAGTTTGAGAACACTTTCAGATATCTGTTTTTCAGACAGTTCGAGATTTCCCCGAAAGGGGGTGCACCGTTCCTGGAAGTACTGCAATACCAGGTCGATGCGTGGAGTGGACGGAGCAAGCTCCTATTCCATCTCCCTGTTCCAAAAATCCATTTAATATATTGTCCTCGGATAGAGGACGTATCAGATATTAAACTGATAAGAACAGATACTACACTTGATCTTAGCCAAAAGGCCGAGAAGCGATACCGACCAACGCCACCGGCGTCGCTACCCTCCTCCGATTACGCATATTCAAGTCACGGTGACATTCCTCTCTCTTACTCCAGACCTTAAGTCCTTCACTTCTGTGACGGCACTGTGCAAAGCCTTGGACTCCTTGCGCATTTTCTGTTCTGTACAGTTTCAAGAGCAGTTCTATAACCATTTGACTCAGTCGCTTCCGGGCAGAGGAGCCTTTGAAATTTACATGCCCCGTCTCCGCCCCGCCCTAGAAGGCGTGGCCCCGCCGCAGGCTCCACCCTCGGGACCGCCTCTACGCTCGGCGAGCGCTGAGTGGCTGCGTTGTCAGCGGACCACTGAGGCCTCTACCCGCGCGCGAGAGAACCTAAGACAGTTGGCAGTGGGACACGGGAGGGGCGCTGGGAGCGTGCTGGTGGTGGGGTGCTGTTCGACGTCTCCTGAAGAAAGCTACCGGGGTCACCACTGTGTGTGAGGGTAGGAGGATCCCAAGGGAGGGCCGGGTTGGGCGCAAGGCAACGCCGGGCGCCGGAAGCGCCTGGAAAAGGTATCAGAGGGGAGGCAGCACCCTTGGAAGTCGTCAGAACCACTGCCCTGCTGGCTCTTTGGCAAGTTACTTAACCTCTAGAGACTCCAGCTGCTCAATGGAAACGTTCCCTGCTACCTTGCGGGATTGTTGTTGTTAGGGACCGTGCAGTCGGTTCCCACTCAGCGACCCCTACCTGGGGTACTACAGAACACAACGCTGCCGGGTCCTTCGCCCTCCTCACAGTCGTTGCTATTTTTTGAGCCCATTGCTGCAGTCACGGTGTCAATTCCTCTTCATGAAGGTCTTCCTCTTTTTCGCTGACACTCTCTCCTTTATGAAGCATGATGCCCTGCCTTCTCCAGGGACTGGTTCCTCCTGATAACATGTCCAGAGTGCTTCCAAGGAGCATTCTGGGTGCAGTTCTTCCAAGCCTGCTGTCGGTATTCTTAGCCTACACCATAGTTCAAAGGCATAGATTCTTCTTCAGCTTTCCTGATTCATTGTCCTGCGTTCACATGCATGTAAGTCAAGTGAAAAGACCATAGCTTGGTTGAGGCACACTTTATTATACATACAAGGTTGTTACTCCAAATCTTGGGTCTGATGCCCTGGAGCATCTGAATTCAATTAATAACCACTTCAGATAAACAAAGAAAGAGAAAAGCCTTTATTAATATTCTTAGGAAGTAGACTACCAGAACACATCACAGCAAGCTGGTTTAAGTGGTGTTCAGCTGTCCCTTTGTTACAAGCACTTTTTATACTACTCCTTCATAAGGCTCCTGGTGTGGCGCTGTAGCATCAGCACTGGGCTGCAAACCACAAGATCAACGGTTCAAAACCCACCAGCTGCCCCTCGGAAACCTTATACAACCGACTTGAAGGCACTTAACGACAACTTTCATTAAGCTAGTCATGTACTAATTGCATGCAGTGGGCAGTGGGAGTTGGAGGCTGGGGTGGGGGACACTACAACTCATACATTTAGTTCACACTAAAATACAAGGTGGTCATGATGCCCCAGTAAACATCTCAGAGGAGGGCATGATTAACTGTCCTGGTGCTTGTTTGTTCAGATGGTCATCCTTTATCAGAACAGAGACCAGGCGCCAGGCAATTATGAACATTCCAAAATAAAACAGAAAAAAAACCACCCACACATACATTTAAGAAACAAGGCCACCACACGTTGGGGGGAGTGTAAGGAGATGCTTCCAGGCAGCAAAATAGCTCTCCAAATGGCTGCACTCATGCTCTCTGCATCTTCTGCAGCAGGTTTACACAAAGGGCAAGTACCTTCTGTGATTTCTTGATTGCTGCTTCCATGGACATTGATTATGGACCAAATAAAATGACATCTACTGTAATCTTTGTCGGGGGTGACTAGGTTAGAATGGCGGCTTCTGTGACAGTTGGGGTAGGGACTACGCTAGTGCCAGGGGTTGGGCTTAGTCTAGTTTTAGAGTTACAGTTAGATTTATTCTTAGTCATTATTTTGTTTATATCTTGACATCTACTTGGTTTCCTCTTCATTAGGAAGTTCTTTAACTACATTAATCCCTCTTTTTAATTTGTGGTTTAGGGTATTAGTTGGCTTTGCTTTGTGTTTCAAACTGCTATGTCTGGTTCCCTTTCTTCAGTGTTGTAGGTCTGTATTACTGTGGATACATCTTTCTCTGGGTTGAGTTGTGGGTCATATTGTATATTTTTGTCATTGTTAGTAGGTGTCATCGTGTCAGTACCGACTCATAGTGACCCTATGTACAACAGAATGAAATACTGCCCGGTCCTTGACCAACCTCACAACTGTTGTTACGCTTGGGCCCATTGATGCTGCCACTTTGCCAATCCATCTCACTGGGGGTCTTCCTCTTTTTCTCTGACCCTCCGCCTCACCAAACATGATATCCTCCTCCAGTGACTGGTCCCTCCTAACAATATGACCAAAGTATGAGAGACAGACAAAGTTTGGCCATCCTGGCCTCCAAGGAGCACTCTGGCTGCACTTCTTCCAACACAAATCTGTTGGTTCTTTTGGCAGCCCATGGCACTTTCAATATTCCCCTCAAACACCATAACTCAAAAGCATCAATTTTTCTATGGTCTTCCTTATTCACTGTCCAGCTTTCGCAAGCATATGAGGTTATTGAAAATACCATGGCTTCAGTGAGGCGCACCTTAGTCCTCAAGCTGACATCGTGGCTCTTCAACACTTTAAAAGGTCTTGTGCAAGAGATTTGCCTAACGCAATATGTCATTTGATGTCTTGACTGCTGCTTCCATGAGTGTTGATGGTTGGTCTGAACAAAATGAAGGCAGTCCTTTGTAACTTCAATCTTTTCTCCATTTATCTTGATGTTATTTATTGGTCCAGTGGTCAGGTTTTCTTTACATTGAGGTGCAACCCAAACTGAAGGCTGAACTCTTTGATCTTTATCAGTAAATATTTTAACTCCTCTTTGCTGTCAGCAAGCAAGGTTGTATCATCTGCACATCGCAGGTTGTTAATGA
>NW_006408525.1:29067288-29068556 GCF_000296735.1 Chrysochloris asiatica
TTCGAACCGCTGACCTTAAGGTTCGCAGCCAGATTCGTAACCACTACGCTACCAGAGCACTCTGTAATGATCCTCAATTTTGTGATCTGATTTAATTATTCATGTATTATAAATCTTAACCTGATGCTAATGAAAAGGATGAGTGGCAGTTATGTTAATGAGGCAACATGCAATCAACAGGATTAGGTTGTATATGAGTCAATCTTTTTTGAGATGTAAAAGAGGTAATACAAGTGAGCAGATAACAGAGGGACCTCCTATCACTAAGAAAGAAGAGCTGGGAGTAGTGGAGTCTGTCCTTTGAACCTGGGGTGCCTGCTCTGGGAAGCTCCTAGAACCAGGGATGATTGATGATAAGGACAGAATTTGGATGGCATCCTGAATTCCAACTTCTAGCCTCCTAAACGATGAGAAAATAGATTTCTATTTGTTAAAGCCATTAACTTGTATTTCTGTTATAGCGACTATATAACTAAGACATTAGGTGTGAAGTTATCAACTAAAACTTCATGGCAAGAGGATCCGTGTGGTTCTGTGTGGATTGCAGGGCAGAGGGACGTAGCCAACATTCTGTTAAATTGCTGGTGCTGGCAACTGACTGAGCTAATCTGATAAAAGCATTTTCTTTCCAGTCTCTGTAGAGGGTACAACAAACAAAAATGAGTAAACTTATTATAAACTTTATAACTACAGGGTCAACTAAAGCAATGTAATTAAGTAAAAGGCAGTTCTTGTTGGCGTTAGGTGCCGTCGAGTGGTTCCATCTCATAGTGACCCTATGCATAACAGAACGAAACACTGCCCGGTCCTGCGCCATTCTCACAATAGCGGTTACACTTGAGTCCATTGCTGCTGCCATTGTGCCAGTCCATCTTGTTGGGGGTCTTCCTCTTTTTCATTGACCCTCCCCACTTTACCAATCATGATGTCCTTCTCCTGAGAGTGGTCTCTCCTGATAAAATGTCTAAAGGGTGAGAGACAAAGTCTTGCCATCCTGGTTTCAGACGACCAGTTTTATTCCAACACAGATTTGTTTGTTCTTCTGGAAGTCCATGGTACTTTTAATATTCTTCAACACTATAACTCAAATGCATCAATTCTTCTATGGCCAAGTCTCCATCCTTCAATACCATTGATTCTGGATCATAGGCTACCTCTTGAAATGGTTGAACATGGACCATTTCTTCTCGGTACAATGACTCTGTGAATTCCTTCTATCTTCTTTTGATGTTTCCAGCATCATTCAATATATTGCCCATAAAATACAG
>NW_006408525.1:29069711-29159793 GCF_000296735.1 Chrysochloris asiatica
GCGGAGCGGCTGGTAGTTTCGAACCGCTGACCTTAAGGTTCGCAGCCAGATTCGTAACCACTACGCTACCAGAGCTCATAAGCACTGCATAGAAAGGTTAGTTTGAACTGTAATATCAGTGGTTCAAACTCACCAGCCGCTCCTCAGAAGCCCTTTACAGGGTTGCTATGACTTGGAACCAACTCAATGGCACTTAACAACAACAACATCTTACTAATAAATAAACTCATAAATTTATTTTGGGAAAAAAATGCTTTATATATGCTAAGTAAAAGAAGGAAAAGACCAAAATGGATGTCAGAAGAGACTCTGAAGCTTTTCCCCTAGCGTAGAGATGCTAATGCAATTGGAAGAAATGAGAAAGTAACCTGTTCTATTCAAGCTGACCTTTGAACAAAAAATTTCAGAGGACAGCTAGAAAAGACAAAGTCAAGTATTATAATGAAATGTGCAAAGACCTGGAGTTAGAAAACCAAAGGGAAGAGAACATGCTCAAAATTCCTTAAACTGAAAGAATTGAAGAAAAAATTCAAGTCTCAATTGTGATATTGAAGGATTCTATGGGCAAAATATTGAATGATGTAGAAAGCATCAAAAGAAAATGGAAGGAATACACAGAGTCACTGTATCAAAAAGAAATGGACCATGTTCAACCATTTCAAGGGGTAGTATATGATAGTCAATTATACTGAAGGATGAAGTCCAATGTGCACTGAAGGCATTGGCAAAGATTACAAATGGAAATCTTTTAACAAACTGATGCAGTACTGGAGGCACTCACTCATTTATACCAAGAAATTTGGAAGATAGCTACCTAGTCAACTGTTTGGAAGACATTCCTATTTGTGCCCACTCCAAAGAGAGGTGATCTAACAGAATGTGGAAATCATTGGACAATATCAGTATCACTCATAGCGACCCTGTATAAGCAGTTCAAACCCACCAACTATTCTTTGGAAACCCTATACAGGGTGTCTATGAGTTGGAACCGACTTGATGGCACTTAACAACAACACACCGCAAAGGTGCCATGCACATTATTTACATTGTTAGCAAGCTATCCAATCCCTTAGCTTCACATTTGCATAGTCCTACCCAGTCATTCCACCACTTGTCTGTTTATGATACTGTGGTGGTTTGAGTGTTGCTGGAATGTTGGAAGCGATGCCACCACACAGGTATGATAAATACTAGAAAGGTCGCTCATGGTGGACAGGTTTCAGATGAGCTTCCAGACTAAGACAGACTAGGAAAAAAGTGAGGCTGACTACTTCTGAAAGGTTAGCTACGGAAAAGTTTATGCATAGCAGTGAACACTGACCTAGTGCTGGAAGATGAGCTCCTCAGGTGAGAAGACACTCAAAACTCTGACAGTGTATGTATGGGAAATGTCACTGAAGTTAGGTTTTCTATTTAAATGTTCTTTAACTTCTGAGCTCATCGGCCCCCATAATTGAAGAGAGTGGATTTTCCATCCCAATTCCAAAACTTAGGAAAGGCTGTCTCTGAAATGAAGACTCCAGACAGAGACAAAGGAACCTGAAAAACTTTACCTTCTACCCTGTCTTAGTTATCTAGTGCTGTTATCAAAGAATTGCCACAAGCAGGTGACTTTAATAAGCAGAAATTTATTTTCTCATAGTTGATGAGGGTAGATGTTGGCTCTAAAGGAAGGCTCTGGGGAATGTTCTTTTCTCTTCTTAGCTTCTATTTCTTAGCAATCATAGTGATTTGCATGTGGCATGGTATCTATTTTCACCCATCTGTTTGTCTGCTTCCTTGTTCAATCTGTTCTTTTCCATCTGAAATACGAGCCCTAGTGGCACAATGTGTAGCTGCCTGGCTATTAACCAAGAGCTCTGTGCTTGGAACCCGCCAGTCACTCTGTGGGAGCAAGATGTGGCTTTTATAAAGATTGGTGATGGCTGTTTGCCATCCAGTTGGTTCTGACTCATATCGTTTCTGAGGCTGTAAATCTTAATGGGAGCAGAAAGTTTCATCTTTGTTTCATGGCATGGCTGGCAGATTTGAATTGCTGACTTTGCAGCTAGCAACCCAATCATAACCCACTATGTTACCAGGACATTTTTTGTTTACAGACAAGATCATCAAGCTTACAATCAACAAATTATACATCTGTTTCATCTCAATGATTATAATCCGCTCCCTAAGGAGCTCTGGTAGCGTAGTGGTTACGAATCGGGCTGTGAACCTTAAGGTCAGCGGTTCGAAACTACCAGCCTCTCCGCAGGAGAAAGATGAGGCTTTCTACTCCAGTAAAGATTTACACCCTCGGAAACCCTGTACAGGGTCGCTATGGGTCGGAACCGACTCGATGGCACTTAACAACAACAACAGTTAACCCTGCTTCCTCCTTGTGATTCCCCACTTACATCTCATATCTCACAAATGAACAAAGCAAAACTATTTGGAGTACATTTACAAAGCAAAAATATATATTAATTTAAATGTTCAAAGGGCACATTCTTCCAAGCAGCCTCTTGCTAACAGGTGCACTACATTTCTCAGTTCATGGCTTAGAGCATTGTCTTTCCAAGTTGCTCTGTCTCTCATGCCACCGCCTCTGTCAGTGTCTCTGCTATTGCCACTTTTCTAAGGAAGGATCTCACGCTCCATATGTGCTCTTCCTTCTTGATTGTTCCTGAAATGAAAGATTAACTACTCCCCCTTTTAGTTACACATCTTCTACAATTATAGCTGTGGCAATCAGCATTAACCCTGCTAACAGTTACTTACAATTGAGTCATAAAATCCCATCATCCCCTATCCCGTTTCATCAGATCCATCTGGAAAAGAGGAAAACTACCCAGTGGGGATTCTACCTTACTCCCCTCATTCTGAAACTAAGCACACTCATGAAAGCTTGTAAGCCAGCCACTTCATGCCTTTGTAGCCCTCCTCCATGTTTGAGCCCACCAGCTACTCCTCAGGAGAAAAAGACTTTCTGTCCCGCAAAGATATATACAGCCTTGGAAATCCTATATGGGAACTGACTAGCTAGAACATAACAATCCCACCCTAAATCCTCTTGTTGGTTTATCACATCAACTCATACAATGGGATTCACTGTATTGTATTAAATCTCATCATGGAGGTGATAACTATACCTTACCTGCTAACCCACTGAGAATCGTGGCCCAGCTAAATTGACAGGAAACCTTAACTATCACAATTGTGATGCGTATTTATTGGTCCAGTTGTGAGGATTTAAATTTTCTTTACCCTGAGGTGCAATCCATACTGAAGACTGTAGCTTTGATCTTCATCAATATTTCAAGTCCTCTTTGCTTTCAGGAAGCAAGTTTGTGCGTTCCAAATCTTGATGTTATGTTTTCATAGAATCCAGTTTCTTGGATTATTTGTTCAACATAAAGACTGAATAAGTCTGGTGAAAGGATACAACCCTGGCACAGATCTTTCATGATTTAAAACTATCCAGTGTCCCCTTGTCCTGTTCTAATGACTGCCTGTTGGTCTATGTACAGGTTCCTCATGAGCACAATGAAGTGTTCTGGAATATCCATTCTCTACAATGTGAGTCATAGTTTGTTACAATCCACACAGTTGAATGTCTTTGCATAGTCAATAATGTTCCACAATCAGCCTCTGGACTGGTTTTGGCTGTTGATACAGAACTTCTCCACTCTGTCTTCTCTATTGTGTCTTCCCACAATTGGATTCCTGTGTGTTCTATCTGGTTAGGGCCAGGTATAGGGGTGAGGATTTACAATACATATTTTTGGGGGACACAATTCAACCCATAATAAACACCTATCCTTATGTGGCACTGTGGGTTAATGTGCCAGACTGCAAAGCCGTTTGAACTGCAAGGTTGGTGGTTCAAGCTCACCAGGTGCTCCTTGAAAATACTATACAGGGTAGTTCTGGGTCAGAACTGACTCCATGGCACTTAACAACATCCTGGTGTGGCGCTGTACAATAAGCACTGGACAGCTAATCACAGATCGGCAGTTCAAACCCACCAGCTGCTCCTCAGAAACCCTATACATGGTTGCTATGAGTTGGAACCATTCAACAGCACTTTAAGAACCACAACCTAGGAGTAATTTTCTTCAGGAATCACGTGAGGACAAATGTAACCACTAGAGGGCAACATCTGCACATTTCAGTCCTTGGCTCTGCCTAGGGACTAGATTTTGAAGGGTTTCTATCAGGCCGTTTCGCACTTTTATTTTCACAGTCACTATTAGAAGAAGGCTGTGTTTTCCCCCCATTTTATTCGTGAGGAAACAGCTGGAATTTGAAAAACAAATCTTGGTGATCCCCCATTTGGGAGTTGCACTTCTGCATCTACCCTTACCCCTTAACACCTCCTGTAGCCTCCTCTCCTGCTTTCATCTGTTCACTCGGAGTCAAGGTGCAGCTCCATCCACCTCTTGCCCTCCGCCATGCCACTCCAGGACATGGAGGGTTGGAGGAGAATGGAGGACCTGGAAATGTCATCTAAGCTTCTTGTTTCAAGCTCAAGAAACTGAGGCTCCTAGGAAAAAAGTGACTTTCCCAAACTAGCCTGGCAGTCAGTGTTTCAGCTTACGCCTATGCACTGAGGGGGCCTCTCTCCAGCGTCTCCCCCATCCCTACCTTAATTTCCTGCTATGAAGTGCCTCCGCCTCAGTGAAGGCTTTGGTCTCTCTCACATAGAGTTCAATACTGCCCTAGATAGACCCTGCCCAGAAATGCAGGATTTTATAGAGACTCTTGGAATTCCTAGGTGGTGCAAATAGTCAACACCTACTAACCCAAAAGGTGGAGCTGTGAATTCACCTAGAGGCACCTTGGCAGAAAGACCTAGTGTGCTACTTGTAAAAAAAAAAAAAAACCACTCATTGAATCTCCTATGGAACACACAGTTCTCTGACACACATGGGGACACTGTGAGTCCCATTATCTTCAGGGCAAATGGTAGGCAGAGGTATTCTTAGCCAACCTAGAATCAACATAACCCCCAGGGGTCCAAAAATCCTAACCGCCCAGGCAAAAGGTGAATGTTTAGTTTCCACTCTCAGATAACCCCCATGAGCATATTTTATTATTCCATCATGCATTCAGTAATTCATGCACGATTTCCTTACTGCCTATGTGTGCGGCATTCTGCTAAGCACCACTGAATTCCCGCCTTCCAGCGCTTAGTCTGATGGGGGAGATGATCTAAGAAGGAGCAATGGCAGCAGCCTGCATCTGATCCAGAAGCAAACAGGTAGCACCGAGCTAGTCTGTCCCTCTGCCTGAAATACTTATCTAACTCCTTGTCTCTCAGATCTTGGCTCTAATGTTATCTCCTGGAGACTTTCCTATTTCCCCCTCCCCCTCAATCTACATTCATTCTCAGCCCTCAGTCACTCCCCAGCACATCTTCATTTTTCTTTTTCTGTTCATTTCTTCCTGGCATGTATCGGCATCTGAAGTTACCTTGTTCATTCACTGCCTGTCTACCCTCTTTCCTCCGCTGTCGTGGACACTCTTGGAGGGCAGGTCCGTAGTACTCAGGGCTGTAGACCTAGCATGGTGCCTAGCACTTGCCAGGAGCTCCAGAAAGTATTGTTAAGTGCACGGATGTTCCAATCTCCCAATGCACTAGGTGAGGACCTTGTGGAGAGAAAGGGCTGCAGAGGTGAGGCTGCCAGGTAAACAAGTAACTGAATGTCAAATGGCCAGGTGGATGGAATCCTTAAGGGAGTCAGGCTCCCTGGGGTGTGGGCTGGAATTCCCATTTAAAGGAGATATGGATTTTGTCAGGTCCACAGTCCCTACAAACTGGGCTCTTTCCTTTGCCCCTCCCCTGCGCCATTTCCTCCCTACCATTTGTTCATCAACACCTTCCCTGGCAAACCTGAAAGATGAAGGGTGGGGTGGGATTGCCAGTTTCAGCTTCTTTATCAGATAATCAAGTGACAATTTCCTTCTTGGGTGTGAGTCCCAGGGGATATTATTGGAGACATGATCAAGAAGCTTCAAAGATTGTAGCAGGAATACAAGACAATCACTGCCATGTTTTATAGTCCTCACATTTGTTCGAATCCAGGTTTGGCCCATTTCTAGTTGGGTGACCTTGAACAAGTTTCTTAACCTCTCTGTTTCAGTTTCTTCTTTTTAGAATAACCATGCTTATTTCATGGGCTTAAGTTGACTATTAGAAATGAAAAGCAGGCAAAGATCCTAGACCAGATTCTGGCATGCAGTGGTTCCCAACAAGATTGTGGTTCCTGCCCCTTCTTCTAACTCAGCCCCACCTGCTGCAATCTGCCACCATCCCTTCCCCATCAACTTGGGTGTAACAATCTCATTTCCTAAGGTCCTGATCTCTTTAGGGATGTGGGGAGGCTCCCTGCATCACTGGAGAAACCAGGTGGCCGGTTTGGTAGGGGGAGGGGAAGAAGGAGGTAGCAAGGCAGTCTGGTGGTAAACAGATGGCAGCTTATTTATCTCATCAGCACTTGATTGAGGAGGGTGGGCAGGAAAGGGTTGGGCCCTGCTGTCTAGGCAGTAACTTCCCCTCCCCTGCTTCAATTCCCCTTACAGTCTTTAAAGAAGTTAATGTTGAGATAATTACATAATTAATACAAGAATCCACCAGCCTCCATGGAAAGATGGAAACATTAGAGTTAAGATTGCATTCTATACTTTGACCCTACCTTTCCGCAGTGTGGAGCTAACACTGTTGTTATTCTTTTGGCCACGCCACCCCTGTGTGATCTCTCCCCTTCAGAAATGCCCAGACTGTATAAAGTTGAAGTTGAAATTGCCACCCAGTCCTGTCCCGTCCTAACCAATCCTGTTGGTTTTCTAGACTGTAATCTCCTATGGATCGGAATCGGAATCGACTCAATGGCACTTAACAACCACAACCATCTTAATGGGAGCAGGTCTTTCACCTGTGGGTGGGTTCAAACCACCGACCTTTTGGTTAGTAGCCCATTGCTTGACCAGGACTCCTTAACCAGTCCTGTTGTTGTTAAGTGCCTTTGAGTCAGTTCTGATTCATAGCAACCTTGCATAGGGTTTCCAAGGAGTGTCTAGTGGATTTGAACCACTGGACCTTGCAGTTAGCAGTCTAGTGCTTATCCTACAATGCTACACCAGGAGTATTAATTTTAGAAATCTTTTCAGAACCTTCCAGCAAGTGCTCTCTCCCTCCTCTGCCAATATTTATCTCATGATTCACAAGCATTTCTTGGTGGTGGTTTCTCACTAGAGAGGCCAGACCAGTAGTCTTGGACTCATATAGAGCAAACGGTGAAGTGCCCAAGCACTAGAATCAGATAGACCCTTGTTCAGGTACTTGTTTTGTGTGACCTTAGACAAGTCATTTAACCCTTTGGAGCTTTGTTTCAGCTATAAAATGCAGACAATACTAGTTCCTACTTCACAGGCTGTTGTAAGACTCAAATAGGGGTAATAGGCTCAACTCCAAAGACAATTTGATTGGGGTTGTGGCACAAATGTGTTGCGTTACTAACGGAAAGGCTGACATGTTAATACTCCCGTGGGATAAAACACTGGACCACAAGGCTGGTGGTTCAAACTCAGCAGCCACTCCTTGGAAACCCTATACAGGGTCGCTATGAGTAGAAACCGACTTGACTGCAGTTAACATTAGGCACCTTGAAGAAAAGGCCTGACCATCTACTTCCGAAACGTCATGTTGTTGTTAAGTGTTGTTGTTAAGTCGGTTCCGAGTCATAGTGACCCTGCACAGGGTTTCCGAGGCTGTAAATCTTTACTGGAGCAGAACGCCTCATCTTTCTCCCGCGGAACCGCTGGTAGTTTCGAACAGCTGACCTAGAGGTTCACAGCCCAATTCGTAACCACTATGCTACCAGAGCTCCATTGAAAATCTATGGACAGTCCTAATCGGACACACATGGGGTCACCACGAGTCTGAATCGACTAGTTTTGGTTTAGGGTTGCACATGGTTTGATGTTTTAGGAAAGATGAAGAAAAAACAACTGCCAACATCTCTCGAGGATTACCCTCTGGCAGAGCGAGTAGGCGGAAGGGGTGGAGCTGGAGCTCTCCGTCTGGTGCAGAGGGATGCGGCGGAATCGTTAAGAAGGTGTTCACTTCTCCAGAGCTAAAGGCTGCCGCGTGTGCACCTTCTGTTCCTCCCACCTTCTCTATCATTGATTAATCGCCGGCTTAATTCCATTTGTTAGAGTGTGGCGGAAAAAAGATGAAATAAAATAGCCATGTATGGACCTAACTGAGCGCCTGTCCCCACAAGCTTGGAGAGGCTGCGTGCTGCTTCCTGCGCCCCGCCCCTCCCGGTCCCGCCGCTGCTGATTGGCTCGCTCCGTGTGTCGTCACGCTGCGGGTTTTAAGGCTGAATCCCATCGCAGCTCTGCAGAAGCAGCGGTTAGGGAGCGCAGGAGGCTGTTAGGGAGGCTCACGCCGCAGCTCGCGGAGAGCGCGGCAGACGGAAGGTAAGGGGTTTTTCTGGTAGTGTCGAGAAGACCCAGTGCGGCGGGACTAGGGGAGCTGGTGATCGGAGAAATGTGTCGCGGGGCAGTGGTGAAGGGGTCGCGGCGGGAGAAGGGCGTGTCAACTCCTGGGGAGGTGGAGAGCGGGTGAGAAAAGAGTCATTGACCTCGGGTCTCTGCTCCCGCACCCTCACTCTTAATTTGATGGTGGTGGTGGGGCTGCCGGCCTACCCCTTCTGGCCGGGATTCCCGCCTGGATATTGGGGGTCGCGGCATCGCCTTTGGCGCCACGGGCTTGGAGAAGAGGCGCTGCAAGCCGACTGTCACCCCGGTGGAGACTTGGCCCCTCACTTGAGTGTTGGGGGTGGGGTGGGGGAAGGATTCCCTAGGCTTGTCAGGGACCCCAGGTAACGGGTAGCGACTCAGCACTTCTTGTTTCTGTTAACCTGCTGCCAACTTAAAACAACAACAACAAAAATCAGTTCGTGCATATTAAACGTCTCTTATTTTACCCCTGATCAGCTAACTCCGCTGTGGTCCCCAGCCTCCTCCCTGCCTCGACTGGGAGTCCCGAGAGACTTGGCTGGGGCGCACCATGGGGAACCACTTGACCGAGATGGCGCCCACCGCCTCCTTCTTGCCTCACTTCCAAGCCCTGCACGTAGTGGTCATCGGGCTGGACTCGGCTGGAAAGACCTCCCTCCTTTACCGCCTCAAGTTCAAGGAGTTTGTCCAGAGCGTCCCTACCAAAGGCTTCAACACAGAGAAGATCCGGGTGCCCCTGGGGGGATCCCGGGGCATCACCTTCCAAGTGTGGGACGTGGGGGGGCAGGAGAAGCTGCGGCCACTGTGGCGCTCTTACACGCGCAGGACTGACGGGCTAGTGTTTGTGGTGGACGCTGCCGAGGCTGAGCGCCTGGAGGAGGCCAAGGTGGAGCTTCACCGAATCAGTCGGGCCTCGGACAACCAGGGTGTGCCGGTGCTGGTGCTGGCCAACAAGCAGGACCAACCTGGGGCACTGAGCGCCGCGGAGGTGGAGAAGAGGCTGGCGGTCCGCGAGCTGGCGTCTGCCACGCTCACGCACGTGCAGGGCTGCAGCGCAGTGGATGGGCTGGGCCTGCAACCCGGCCTTGAGCGTCTGTATGAAATGATCCTCAAGAGGAAGAAGGCTGCTCGAGGCAGCAAGAAGAGACGGTGACCTGAGGCTGTGCTCTCCCCACCTAGTAGGGGTCTGCAGTGGTAGCCCTTTACCAGGGCACGGGACCTCAATGAAGGACTGAGGTGCACTGGGGGTCCAGTTTTGGTGCCACTTTGGGGGAGAGGGACGGTTGATGGGGTGTCTACCCATCTCTTCCTCATCCTCATCTCCGGAGATCTTGGAGCTGCAGGACTGTGGAGACTTAAATGTAAACACCGACTCTACCTCGACCCTGATTCTCGTTTTTTCTTCGCTGGTTTTTTCAATTGATGTTTCTGGAGGATGGAAAGTTGTTGGGAGGATGCATTTGTAATGAATGAGAACTTCCCTAGCCCGGGAGTCTCCTGGCCACTTATCTGGGGGGTACCAGTCATGATAGTCTTTATTCTTGTGTCTGACGAAGGTGCCAAGAGCCCCCCCCCCCACACATTTGTAGACTCACAGACCTTTTTATAGGCCATGTGTGCTCTCTGTTATGATGAACTATTTTTTAGTCTTGTAAGTTATTAAAGGTTGATGACACTGTACCTCTTTACCTTGGTCTGGAATTTTCCTTTCTCCTTACCTGGCCCTAGGATAGTGGAAGATTTCTCTATAGGAGGGTGGGAAAGAGAGGAATTTACCTTGAAACTGCGTTTACAAAGCAAATATTCTTCTAAGAAATTTTGATCGTGTGCATTTGGCAAGCTGTTGGACTTTTTAGAGGTTGTTGAAACCCCAAGGTATTGCTTGATCTGGGGTGGGGGTTGAGGGTTATTTGCCCTTTTGCTTTTTCCCCTTCTCTCTCTCTGGCTCTTAACTTTCCATGACACCAACTGGCCCTTGTGTATTTAATTTCACATTTTACTGATCTGAGCTGCTCTTAGGTTTACATAGGTGTGGTCTTCAAAGAGCCCTTCTGTCCCCATCTCCCTTCTTTGCCCCTAGCACTTAGGTTGGTCTGATTTCTCCCTACCCCACCCCCATTGGGGATGGAGTGGGAATGGAAAGTAATTCTTTAAGTCACCTCTGAACTCTCAACCCTGCTGATTGCAGCAACTCTGGCTGTGGTGGCAGTTAGTGGCTTGTGCTGGGGAGGCCTGGGCTGGATGAAGCCAGGCTGGCACCTCCCCTCCCCCCACTCCCCAGTGACTCAGCCAGAGTTGGCCAGTTCTGGGAACAGCAGCTTTTCCCACCAGAGGGGCAGTTCTGTTTGCTCCTGGTGGCTGTAAAGACTGCTGGACACCTACTCCCCAACCTCTGGGAGAGGAGAGGGAGGATATAGACCAGGCTGCTAGCAGTGAAAGAACAAATACCAGCATTAAGAGGGCCTGAGTGCCCCCTCCCCACCAGGGCCAGCTGTGTCTGAGATAACAGAACAATTAAGACTCTCCTAGGAATCCTGGTGTGGCTCTGTGGGTTAATGCATCAGACTGCAAGGTTGGTGGTTCAAGCTCACCAGCTGTTCCTTGGAAACCCTACACAGGGTCGCTATGGGTCTGGTCGGAATTGACTCCACAGCACTCAACAAGAATCTGCCTGAGTGGAGTCCTGGGTGGAGTCCTGGTGTAACTGCTGTAGAATAAACACTGGACTGAAAGGTCAATTTGAATTGCAAGGACAGTGGTTCTAACTTGCCAGCCACTCAGAAACCCTATACAGGGTTGCTATGAGTTGGAACCGACTTGATGGCACTTAACAATAACAATCTTCATAAGTGGAAGAAGAGAGTGAAAACAAAGCATAGACTACTATAACACCCCTCCCCCTGCCCCCCTCCAGTCCAATCCCTCAGTGCAAACACAGAATCCCTGGAGTCCCTGCTGCAAAGCCAGATACAAGAACCTGGAAGGCATCCCTAAGGAATGTGTGTCCTCAAAAAATCCTCACTCACTGCCATGGAGTCGGTTCTGACTTTCTGACCCATAGCAACCCTGTATAGGATTTCTGAGGCTGTAAATATCTACAGCAACAGAAAGCCTCATCTTTCTCTCTCTGAGCGGCTGGTCTGAACTGCCAACTTTGTAGTCAGCAGTCCAGTGCTTATCTTACAGTGCCAGCGGGGCTCCTTAATAGTTGTTCCTAAACCGTGGGCTGACAGGCCCTGAGTTGTCCTGCTAAGTCTTGTCCAGTTCAGATTTGAGGTGGGTGTGCGTCTCTCTGGAACAGTGTGTGAGTGTACCTCAGCTGCTGGGCTGGTTCTTCTGGAACATATGCTACCTGTTCCACCCCCACCTCCCCCCATACACTTGTGACTCAGCTTTCCCAGTCCTCTGGGCAGTCTTTTGCAGCCCAGGAAAATGCCAAGGCCAGCCCTAGGCTGGGGAGGCCCTGGCCAAAAGACCCTCTGTCCTGCCAGGAAACCTTTCCTCTCCTCCAATTCTATGCATTTGTCTCACAATCCCCATGGACATGTTTTCTTCATTTTGGTCCCCTGGGGGCTGAGGTGTGGATTTGGCAGGTGGATGTGTGGGCCTCCTGGCTGTCCACTGCCTTCTTACTTCTACTTGCAGAGGGGTCTCCAAGGTGCGTGACTCACGTTAGAACAGGCTTCTTTTGGCAGGAGCCTGGGGTCCACAGTAGGTCTGTGACTATTCCAGGCTTTCCAGCTATCCTTGTCGGTGGGGTGGGAGGGGCTGGTGGCAGATGACGTGAAATATGGATAGCAAGTTGCCCTGCAGGGATGGTTAGAGAAGGGAATGGGTGGGTTTGGGGATTCTAATTAGAAAGTCACATTTCTGACTGAGTGGAGGTCTGGGAGCTTTGCAGTAATCCTCCAGCCTTGATCCATCAAAGGGACTGGAGAGCTGGGAGGGAGGGGCCACCTTAGTTATCTGTGGGGTTTAGGGTCTTGATCCAGGGAATCTACATTTTGAGCTCTGGGCCAGTCACAGCTCAGGAATGAGAGTGGAATGAGGTGTGGGCAGGTTCTAATTCTCTGGTTCCTGATTTTCAATCAAGTTGAATTTCTTCTGGACCCTGAGAAGAGTGCTGAGGAGAGGTTCCCAGGGCCCAGAGGGTCTCCCGGGGCCAAGAGTGGTGGTCAGGAGCTAGAAGCCTGTAAGGTGAGGTTGGAGGAAACCAGAAGCTATGGGCCCAGAGTTCAGGCTCCCTGCTGAGACATCCACCCACCCCCACCCTTGCCTCAGTCATATGTAATCCTTGTACAGATAGTAATTTTCGGTGTGCCTTTCCCTTCTCTGAGCCTCTCCTCAGGAAAAAGATGGCAGGTCCCCCGACCCACAGCTCAGGACTCATAAACAAACGTCAATAAAAGTCCATTTCCCAGTTTTCCATGACTTCTCAAGTCCTCCCCTTTCTTACGTGCTCAAGATGAGTGGGAAGAACAAGGAATGAAGTTCTTAAGGCTCAGAAGAACAGGGCCTGGTCCAAGAACACATAGCTACTTAGTGGAGTCTCCAGATCCTTCCTCCCAGGCCAGATAGGAGACTTGAGCCTGTTCAGCATCTCTGAGCTCGGACTTCTCCCTTTCTCCTTCCCTCCCCTTGATTAGATAAGGACACAGTTTTGCTCCCCCATTCTCTTCCTGGGTAGTGGCAGCTTTATCATCAAAGTCCAGCAGAGCTCTGGCCTCCAATCTGACCAGAAGTTCCCAACCTCCCTCCACTTTGATCATGTGTCATCCCTAGTCTCCCTTTTTTACTTACATATTTATTTTTTAATAACGTTTTATTTCTGCGGACATATCACCCTAAGTGTGTTCATTCTTGTCTGAGCTTACAATAATGTTTTATTTTGTTTTAAGTGAAAGTTTACAAAGCGAATTAGGTTCCCATTGAACTGTTTTTATACAAATTGTTCTATGACTTTAGTTACATTTTTTTTTTTTTACAATGTGTCAGTATTCTCATTATTTCCATTAACTTTCCTGTCCCTCGTATCTTCCCATCTTTGCTTTAGGATAAAAGTTGTCTGTTTGATTATTTAAGTGAACACAGAACTTCTGGATTCTAGTTACCTTATAAACCAGTGTATCATTTGGATGAACGGTGACTTCCAGGAGTGACTTTGATTCCCAGTAAAAAGAGTATTTTAGGCGATAGTCTTGGGGTTCCTCTAGTCTAGTACATCGGTTCAGTAAGTCTGGTTTGTTTTTTTTTAAGGAATTTGAGTTTTGCTCTATATTTTTCTCTCATTCTATCCAGGACCTTCTATTTTGTCCCTGGTCAGAATGGTCAGAAGTGGTAGCGTCACCCAAGGACTTTTTTTTTTTTTTTAAACTTTTTATTGTGAATTGGGTGAAGGTTTACAGGACAAGAGTCTTTCTTGAGATGACCACCTCCACCTGGCTCTGGACAGTATTGGGTTCCCATGAAGCACATCTCCTATTCTCCCAGGTGAGCCTGGAGGGGTGGGGCTCAGTGAAGACAGCAAGGGAGGCCCAGGCCAGGATTCACTGTGGGGGTGGTTAGTCTGTGGCCATATATCATTTTCAAGGTCACATGCAGGGCCACACTGCTCTGCTTGCTGGGGACCTTGTGGGTAGATAACATGGTTTGTTTTCCACTGTCTGTGTGGGAGGAGGGGCTTATGAGATTTCTTCTGTCTTTCTTTTTCTAAACATTTAAAAAAAAAAAAATTTTTTTTTTTAAACTGTTCTCTTGATTAGAAAAGCAATCGGCCTAACCCTGTGAATAGCCTTTTGTGTATTCTTCCAGATTTTTTGCCCCCCCTGCATATATAAAAGACATGTCTGGTAAAGACAGGATTCTATAATGTACTTGTTGGATAGTTTTGTTTTTCTCGTATGTATCTTATACATTATTTGTTGCCAGGACATATAGATTTTTTTTTTTTTTTCATTCTTTTTGATGACTATACAAGCTTCTATTTTATGATGTACCATAATTTTTAAATTAAATCCTCTACTAACGAACTCTTCTATTGTCCACAATTGTTCTTCTCTTACAAACAGGGCAGTACAAAACCTGGCACATATTTCTTGGTATATTTCTGGTAAGATAAATTCCTAGAAGTGCAAGTATTGTTAAAGGGTGTTGTTGTTAGGTGCCATCGAGTTGGTACTGACTCATAGCCACCTTATGCACAGCAGAATGGTAAATACATTTAAAGTTTTCATTGTTGTTGTTAAGTGCCTTCAAGTTGGCTTCAGCTCATAGTGACCCTGTATTAGGGTTTCCAAGGAGTGGCTGATGAGTTTGAACCGCTGATTTTGAGGTCCAAACCGACCTTCTGGTACAGTGCTAATCTTACAGTGTATGCTTGTGTAGGGAAAACATAGGGGAGGAGATAAATTTAACCCCAGCTTCCTTATCTTCCATACCCAGACATCAGGGTATCTCCAAGCTGAGGGGTATGTGTTGTGTGTGAGTAGACACCATAGTGTTGTTGCTTTGAGGAGGCAAGAAGGAGAATCACCAGTGACATGGCAGAGAATTTACAGGGAAGGAAAGTGACTTTGGATTCCTGATATTATTTCTGAGCCTGGGAATTCAGTCCCTCCTGGGACTGCCTGACTGGTGGTGGAGGTGGGTGGCTGGTGAGGACTCCCTAACACCCAGCTTCTCACAGCTTCAGGCAGAGTGGGCGATACAGATCCTGAAATAAATCCCCATGGTTAAATCAGAGAAGGAGTGGGCCAGAGACTAGATCTGAGTGCTCTCCAGGGGGCAGGTCAAACATACCTCTTAGCCCCCAGTACCTCCCCTAGTAATCCGGGGCCTTCCCTAGTATCCCTGACCTGTTTAGTAGGGATCACCTACCTCCTCCAACTACTAGAACTCAATGGATTCCTAGAACAGGAAGCAGAAGACTAAAGCTTCAGTGATATCTGCTTTCTGGGTTGTTTGGTGCTTAAACTCCCTGGTCGGTTTATTCAGGGTCCTTGTGTAATCCTGGGTGTACCCTCTCCTGAATGGAGTGGGTGATGGGGGAGATGGAGAGGCAGGAGGCCTTCAAAGACAAGCTTATCTCTAGCATTCCCTCCGATTAAATGTAGTATAAAGTTTGGTGGAAGAGGGTAAGAATGACAGCTGGGTCTTTGAAAACATTGCTGAAAGTGAGGTTTTGTGCTTTTGATTGTGTTTGTTTTTACAAGATTATCCATTGGTTTGCATTCCAGATGCAGTTTCTTATCCTTCAGGAGAGAGAAGACAGAACTAACTTCTTACTCACTCTCTGGAACTCTCCCAGCCTGATGGGGGAGGAACAGAGCCTTCAGCATGACCAAGAAGCACTAAAAGTATACCACAAAGTAGCATAATTGTAAGACTGACACCAATTTCTGTGTTCCCTCGGTGGAACCATTCCCAGTACGTTGGCCTCTGTAAAGTGAAGGTGTTGAATAGATAGTATCTGAGGATCTTTTCCGGTTCCCCTTTTATGGTTCTCAGTACAAGGTAGGAGTGGGAAGCTTCTTAATGATCTTTCAGTCTTAATCTTATCACTCTCTGAAATCACTTGCTTTGTTTTTAAGTTGTTTACAACCTGCCTTTCTTGCCAGGCTCTTCTTTCCAAGAGAATGGCCCTTCATCCATTCTGCTGACTACTGTATGCACTGTAAGCAGAGGGCGGTGGTAGCATAAACAAGTGCCCGTCATATCTATGCACCATCCACTCAAGGTCTGAAGGGCAGAGATGTCACTGCCAGCACTCAGAAGAGAAGTTATTGATTAAGGTTGGGGGTTTATCTGGGAAGGCTTACCGAAGAAGGTGTACTGGGACCACAATCTGGTGTACTGGGTAATGAGGGACTTAGAGCACTGTGGACTTGGGAGCACTTTCTCGGTCCAACCTGCTGCTCAGGAGGAAGGTCTGAGTCCCAGGTTTAATAGACACAGTTTCAGTTCCTCCTCTCCCTATAATTACTTGGCCTTCGATACTCCCTGGAGCCTGTCCACCCCCCCAGCTCCTCCCAAGGTCACTCCAGATTAGTCAAGCTGTTTCTAGATCCCCATTGTACAGCTCCCACCCCTAGAGGAGTAGGGGGTGTGGGCAGGCGCTGACTGATTGATTGATTGGCCGCAATTGAGCTCAGGAAATGGGGCTGGCCCAAACTGAGAGTACTCTAAGTGTAAAATACACACCAGATGTCAAAGGCTTATGTCCAAAAGTGTAAACTAGCTCACTGTTACTTTCTTAAAGCTATTATATATTAAAATGACAATATTTGGATAGAATGAGTTAAATAACACCTGTTATTAAATTATTCAAACTGGTTTCACCTGTTTCTTTGTACTTAAAAAAAAGATAAAGAGCTACCAGAAATGGAAAAATTCCTTACATGGTTCACCTTCTATTTCTATTGGGTGGTTTTGGGGAAGGAACATTATGGAAAAGAAAAAAGAGAGAAAGAGCCAGAGCTCCATTGGTTTTCCTGTCTCTAAAATCAGATGAGAAACAGGACAAAACTACAGCCTCCACGAAGAAGGGTAGACTGTAGGAAGGCCTTCTTTACAAAGAGGGCTGAAAACCTGCAAGATCTGCATATTTCCTGGTTTGCTGATCTTGACTAAATAGACATCATCATATCAAATGAGATTCTTAATGATCCACACCTCATGACTTAGCAACCCCGGTCTGCACTTCAGTCAGGTGTTTTCATTTTACACCCGGCTCTTGACTGTTTATTGATGAACCCAGATATCTGGAATTCACAGAAGATGCCTGATTTGTGATGTTACCCAGTAGTTTTTGATCTCTTAACAGTACTGACAGACGACAGTTTCATCTTGCCCTCCCTTCTGTTCTCCTCTGTCTAGAAGGGGCTCAAGCAGAGAGAGGACCCTGAAAGAGAAGGTAGAAGATGCTGGGGGGGCTAGATAATCCACACAGTGGATTATTTATCCTTGAATTTGCACATACGTAAATAAATCCTGGTGTTGTGCTATAGGATACATTAACTTCAAGGTCGGTTTGAACTGTAAGATGTTGTTGTTGTTAAGTGCCGTCAAGTCAGTTCCAACCTACAGGGTTTCCAAGGAGCAACTGGTGAGCTTGAACCACAGACCTTGTAGTTCAAACGGCTTTGCAGTCTGGTGCATTAACTCATAGTGCCAAACCAGGATTGTAAAATAGGTGGTTCAAATTCACCTGTTGCTCCTTGGAAATTGTATACAGGGTCACTATGTGTCGGAAGGGACTTAATAGCACTTAACAAAAACAACAGCAACCAAGTGGCTTATATGCAGTCAGGATGTACTATGATAGGGATCAGATGAACACTGTATGTATATGTGTCAGTTCTGTAATAAAATCCCTATGCATTTATCTCTGATCCACCACATTCATGTAATCATATATTGATATGTATTATCAAATATAATATCCATAACATTAGCATTATTGTACACTGAAGGCCTGTTCTGACTCTGACACGCTGCTCATGGCACTGAAACTCATGCACAAGCAGCGTACAAAGAAGCTGACTTAGGTTCCGTTCCTTCAGTGTAGAACCTGAGCCAGGGATTTGGATGTATTAAGGGAAACTCTCAGAAAAAGGAGATGGAGGGCAGGTAGGCTGAAGCATGAGCTATGCAAGGCTGTGCTCTCAGCTGGGTCCAGTTTTGACTTGTGCCAAAGTTCTGGATGGAACATAACCCCAGAAACCATCCCACCTTGAGGCAGGGAGGTTAGGTTTTTGTGCCTCCATCGTTGGGTTCGTGGGCTGCTGGTTGGTCTAGGGACCTACTAGACCAAGGGCAAGTCTCTGGAGAAAGGACAGCGGGAACTATTGGCAGCCATCATTCACAGCCAGAGAGGACATCTGGGCATAGCATCAGGTACACTCACTTGGGGGTGTGGCCAAGAAGAGAAGAGCAAGTTGACTTAGGCCAGCCTCAGGACCCTGCTTTCTGTTGACATTTGGCACTCAGAGCCTCTCTCTACTTTCACTCTTGGCCTCTACTCTTATCTGTCCTACCTCTAGTTCTTTGTCTTTTTTTGTCCTCCGTCTTTGGTTCTTGTCTTTGAGTCTGTCCTGTGTCTTGAATTCATGTGAAATGCAGGAAGAAGCCTAGAGAGCCCCTAGGAAGCAGTGGGTCACTTGAGCTTCTCTACTCTCCAAGGTAGAAAGCTTTGGAGTTTCAGAGACAATATGATCCTAATCCTTCTCTTGTGTTTTCCTTTTACTGGGCACTTCCTCTTTTGGAGAAAGCAGTTTCAGGAGAAATTCATTTTCAAGACTTGAGTTCTCCTTGAGCATCACAGGATACACTCTCTGGAAACGGAAGGGTGGGACCCTACTGGCTTCCTTAGAAGCTTCAGAACAGAAAAGGTGCCTCTTTTCCCTCTTCCCTCCCCCTTTAAACAGGGCTGGGAGAAAGGAAGAGATGATGATTTCTGCCAACTCTGAGGGATGGATGGCCTGACCTCTGAACTCCTCTTCTTTGTCTTTGGTTCCTTTATTTCAGTAACACCCATGTTTGTAGAGGTGCCAGAATCCTGAGGGGAAACGCAAGAGAGAGAAAGAGCATTCCACAGAGAGGGTCCTGTGATATGTCTTCCTCAAATCCTTGTCCCTAGAATGTGGGTTTCCTGGGTCATATCACACACACACACACACACACTCACGTACATACCCCCCCCTCCCTCACATCACTGAAACCAGAGCGGCTGGCTGCAGGGAGAGGAGTGAGGAAGCAGCTGGTGACCACATGCCTCTCCTTCTGGGAGGTGACACTTCTACTACACCTCCACAGGTTTCATCTGAACCTCACCCTGTCCTTGGCCCTGTGTTGTCAGGGTGGGCAGGAGTGATGGAGAAGTTGAGTTGGTTTAATGCCAACAAGAAAAGAGTTCTTGCCAGACCCTTGGATTGCCAGCAAATCTGTTCCCCCAGGGACCAAATCTGGCTTGAAACACAACAGCAGGAACTGGGCTAGCTTGCTGGGTGAAGTTCAGTGGTGGCTGATAGAAACACACTGGAGACCCCCTCAGAGGGCAGAAGAGCACCCACCCGCCCTTGATGTATTGTCTGAAGTCAGGGTGTAGGGTCAGGGTGACATCCAGGATTTGGCCTGGGGAAAGTGACCTTGGTCGCCCCAAGCATTTGGTATCTGTGAATCAGGGGAAGGGACTGCCTGAAAGGGTGTGTCTCCCATGTTAGGCAGGGGCTGTAATTGCTGTAATTCGTTGATGAATGCAATTTGCAGCTGGCTTCTCTTCTGTGACAGGCCTCAATTAGAGCTATCAGAGGGAGCTGGGATGTTGTTTCCAACTGCTTCTCCTGGTTCTCTTTCAGCTCTCTGCCCCACCTTGAAACAAGAGGGGGTTCTTTAGGTCAATTATCTGCCCCCCTACTTATCTCAAGGGATATAATTTTAGAGTAAGTGGTACCGGAGTGGAGAGGGAGAAAGATCTGGGAAGAAGGATGACTTATGCAGGTTGGTCTGGGATACTATGGATCTTAAAACGTACCGTGTTTAGTCAGTATTTTCTTATTTATTGCAGAGCTTCTAAAAATCCTGAAAGGACCCCTGGTACAATGGTTAAGGAAAAGGATGGCGATTTGAACCCACTCAGCAGTTTCAAGGGGAAATACCTGGTGATTGCGTCCATAAAGATTGTTGTTGTTGTATGCTGCGGAGTCGGTTCTGACTCATAGCGACCCTGTACAGGGTTTCCAAGGCTGTAAATCTTTACGGGAGCAGAAAGCCTCATCTTTCTCTCATGGAACAGCTGGTAGTTTCGAACTGCTGACCTTGTGATTCACAGTCCAATTCGTAACCACTACACTACCAGAGCTCCTCCATAAAGACAGCCTAGAAAACCCCACGGGGCAGTTCTAAACTCTCACATGAAGTTAACAGTTGAAAATCCACTCAAAGTCATCTAACGAGTCCCTGGGTGGTACAAATGGACTACTAACCAAAAGAAAGGTGATTTGAATTCCCCAGAGGTACTGGTGTGGTGCTATAGGATAAGCACTAGACTGCTAACCACAAGGTCAGTGTTCAAACCCACCAGTCACTCCTTGGAAGCCCTATACTGACTTGGAAACCAGAACTGACTCAACAGCACTTAACAACAGCATGAACAACAACAGCGGTACCTCAGAAGAAAGGTCTGGAAATCTGAAAAACTATCCCTTGAAAAGCTAACGACGCACAGTTCTACTCTGACATACACATACATGTGGTCGCTTTGAGTTGTAGTCAACTCCATGGCAACTGTTTGTTTGCTTCTAAATATTTATATGAAAGAAAACTTTTGAACCCAAATACTTATTTGTACCTTGTAGACCCCCTCTCTGTTTCCAAACAAAAGAAAAAATATGAGTCAGAATGATAGAAAGGAAAGAGAGAAAAGAAAAGCTCCATCTTAATAATTTTAATTTCAAAAGACCCTAGGGACACTAGTGATCATTTAGGTCATTGCTTTTCAAGCTCTTTTTTAAAAAACAGTGTGCATGCTTCTGCAAACAAAATCTAATGCTGAAGGTCAATATAGAACACAAGCCAAGGTTGTCCCAGTTACATTGGAAGTGGGAGTTCTAAGACCCACCCATTTGTCCTTCTCCCTGAATCTTGCCTATCTTCCTTCTAGTCCCCGCCTTGGTAGTGGCCTAAGATATTTGTAAGAATCTGTTAGGGTGATTAACTAGTCCTAGAAATTTCTCAGTTTTAGTGTTGAAAGTCCCTCAGCCAATGAAATCCCTCAGACCTGGGCAACATGAAACTATTGGTTGCCCTAGGATCATAGTTTGAAGAGCACTGATTCAACCCCTCTGCTTTTGGTCTACTTATGATGACCTGAGGCCAAGAACTGGGGGGTAAGCCCTATCCCTTTTCACTGTATCCCTGTGAAAGGTGAAACTGTTTACCACCTAATTTCTCTCACTCCACTCAAGACTCCCTCTTATGGGTGGTGGTTGCACAACACTGTAAATGTACTGAATGCCTCTCAACTGGTCACTTAAAAATGACTCATTTTGTGTTATGTAATTCTCATCTCAATAAAAATAAATAAATTGGAAACTAAAAATCCAAAAGTCAACCAGAGAATGGATGATAATTACAAGGTGAAAGAATTTGGAGAAGGCACTTGTAAAATTAGGCGGTAGTATGGGTATCATTTGGCCTCCTAGTGTGGCACTGTGGGTTAATGTTCTGGACTGCAAGATAGGTTTGAACGACAAGGTCGGCTGTTCAGGCTCACCAGTCACTCCTTGGAAACCCTATACATGGTCTCACTATGAGTTGGAACAGGACTTAATGGGTATCATTAAGGAGTCCTGATGTTGTTGTTATTAAGTACTGTGGAGTTGGTTTCAACTCATAGTGACTGCACAGGGTTTCTGAGGCTGCAAATCTTTAGGGGAGCAGAAAGCCTCATCTTTCTCCCGCGGAAGAGCTGGTAGTTTTGAACCGCCGACCTTGAGGTTAACAGCCCGATTTGTAACCACTACACTACCAGAGCTCCTTTAAAGAGTCTTGATAGTGTAGTGGATTCCAAGCTGGGCTGCTCACCTCAAGGTCAGCAGTTCTAATCTGCCAAATGCTCTTCAGGAGAAAAACGAGGCTTTCTGCTCCAGTAAAGACTTAGAGCCTTGGAAACCCTATACAGGCTTACTATGAGCTGGGACCGACTGTATAGCACACAATTACTACCACTACCCTAGGTATCCTGGAGGTCACAGGCAAGTCACAATTCTGCTAAGGATAATTTTAAAAACGGTTGTAGTAGTACATTGACAGGGAGCTGCCAGAAATTCAAGTTGGATTCAGAAGAGGACATGGAACATCATCAGATGGATCTTGGCTGAAAGTAGAGAGTACCAGGAAGATGTTTATTTGTATTTTATTACTACATAAAGGCATTAGACTGTGTAGATCATTACAAACTATGGAAAGCAGTGTGAAGAATGGATATTCCAGAACACTTCATTGTGTTTATGTGAAACCTGTATACAGACCAAGAGACAGTTGTTTGACTAGACGAAGGGGATACTGCTTGGTTTAAAATCAGGAAAGGTGTGTGTCAAGGTTGTATCCTTTCACCATACTTATTTAATCTGTATACTGAGTAAATAATCTGAAAAACAGGACTATATGAAGAAGACTGCACTCTCAAGATTGGAGGAAGACTCATTAACAACCTGCGGTAAGTAGCTGACAGAACCTTGCTTGCTGAAAGTGAAAAGGACTTGAGTACTTACTAATGAAAAGCAAAGACTATAGTTTTTTATATGTATTGCAACTCAGTGTAAAGAAAACAAAACTCCTGACAATTAAGCCAATAAACAACATCATGATACTTGGAGAAAAATTGACTTTATCAAGGATTTCATTTTGCTTGTATCCACAACCAACACTCACGAAAGTAGCAGTCAATAAATCAAATGACATATTGTACTGGGTTAAGTCTGCTGCAAAAGACCTCTTTAAAGTGTTAAAGAGTAAAAATGTCACTTTGAGGACAAAGATGCCTCTGACCCACACCAGGGTATTTTCAATCAACTCATAGCATGTGATAACTGGACAATGGATAAGGAAGACTGGAGAAGAATCTCTGCATTTCAATTATGGTATTGGAAAAGAATATAAAAAGTACCACTAAACTATCAGAAGAACAAACAAATCTGTCTTGGAAGAAGTACAGCCAGAATTTCTCTTAGAAGTAAGGATGGCAAAACTATGTTTCATGAATTTTGGACATCTTGTCAGGAGGGATTAGTCCTTGGAGAAGGACATCATGCTTGGTAAAGAGGAGGGTCAATGAAAGAGGAAGCTTCTCAACAAGATGGATGGAGACAGTGGGTTTGAACAAAACTATTGTGAGGATTTTGCAGGACTGGGCAGTGTTTCATCCTGTTGTACCAGGGTCCTTATGAGTCACAACCAACTCAAGGGCACTTAACAACAACAACATGGACTAAGGAGCCCTGGTGATGCAGTGGTTAAGTTGTTGATTATTGACTGAACCTACCAGCTGCTCCAAGGAAAAAAAATGTTGTCTGTTTCCATTCTATTCTGTCTTACAGGGATACTGTTAGTTAGAACCGACTTGATGACAACAGGTAGGTTTTGGTTTTTATGGACTGAAGTTCTTTTCAACTTTAATATTCTATTATACATTCAACCCTTCCTTAGTATTCAGTTCTGGCAACCAAGTGGATTGAGGACGTATTAGATCTAAAGTTTAACTGCACAAAGAAATAAAAAATAATTTTTGGCTATAAATCTAAACAAATGTATATAAGGGATACTCAGTCTGTATATGCCAGGTCTTAAATTCAGTTAAAATGACTAAATATAATTTAGATAATTTTTGAAAGAAAAGGTCCAAGTAAACAAAATTGATAATAATTTTCAATCCTACATCTTGGAGGTACCAGAGCATTGTGAATTGATTTCCCTTCCCGCCCCTAGAAAGACTTATGTTCTCTCTTCTAATTCTTCTTTTAGAGCACATACCATTTTTTTATCTTGGATCTTTCTCCTTAACTGAAATGGAAGGTTCTTAGTTCATGTCTCATTCATTTTTGTGTGCATCAACATGTTTTGTGATGAAAGAATAGATGGGTGGATGGATGTCGGAATGAATGGGGAGATAGGAGGATAGATAGAATTTTGAATGCTTTGTGGAAGACACTGAGATGGAAAAATTGGGTAGATTATTGGGCAGATTTTAGGCAAGTTTCTCTTGCAGTAATTCTTCTTCATGTCTATTTTGCTTGAATTTGATTTATAGGATATCTAAAATACCCATATTTAGGTACAAGGACCAAAGCAGCTTCCCAAACCAATGAAAAGTCATTTAAATTTATTTATCAATTTTCAATTATTTGTGCTTTAGCCTTTCTCTACAGAAAGTTATGGTTTAGCTACACAAATATAATATTTTATGAAAATTACCTAAAACAGGCAGCTGATGGCAGTGACGAAGACTGTCTAAAAATAAAACAGTTTAAAAATATCAGAGAAGGGAGCATGTAGGAGGCAGGGAGAGAGAGCAGTTGGTACATACAGCAAGTAAGAGAATCAGGACTTCAGGACTGAAAGGGCAGGAATCAGGATAGGAGGAATTCAGTGTACACATTAGGAAAAAAACCTCCGCCAGTTATGGAGAATTTACTATAACTCATGGAGAAGCCATGTGTGCAGAGTAGAACTGTACTCCATAGTGTTTTTAAGACTGTGACCTTTCAAAGCTGATTGGCATGCCACCTCTGGGTGGTTTGAACTGCCAACATTTAAGTTAGGAGTCAAGCACTTAACCAGTTGCATTACCCAGGAACTCCTGCACATTAGATAAACCAAAGACTTGTTGCCATGAGTATATTCTGACTCATAGGGACTTGATAAGACAAAGGAAAACTGCTTCTTAGGGCGCTGTGGATTAATGCGCCAGACTGCAAAGCCGTTTGAACTACAAGCTCGGTGGTTCAAGCTCACCAGTCGCTCCTTGGAAACCCTATGCAGGGTCACTATGGGTCGGAACCGACTCAATGGCACTTAACAACAACAATTTTTTACAGAACCAAACTGCCATATCTTTTCTCCTGCAGATTGGCTGGTGGGTTCAAACTTCGAACTTTGGCTTAGCGGTCTAGTGCTTAATCACAGCTCCACCAGGGCTCCTTACACATCAGGAAGAGCTCCCAATCATCAGGTTCAAGAGACAATAGCATAGAAAGTTTCCAAGGAAAGAGGGAAATGGTGATGACTGTTTGGAAGCAAAAGATTAGATCTAATGATTATTCATGATTCTTAATTGACCCAGTATTTAAAATGTCCTAAGCATCCATTCTGCCCCACACAGGAGGCCCAGTACTTTCATTACATTATCTTACCCAATCATGCCTGGGGGCAGGAAGATGGAGTCCCTAGGCTCTCCTTGAGCACATTTTCTTGGAAGAGCTCATCCACACCCATGGATTTAACATCAGCAGTTATACAACTCCTGAGTGTTTATCTCCAGCCTTGACCTCCCTCATGAGTTCCACATCTTACCTCCACCCTGCTGATGGAGAGCTCCCTTTGGGTATCTGTTGCTGTTGTTGTATGGCCCCAAGTTGATTCCGACTCCTAGCAATCCTGTCTGTATAGCGTTTCTGAGAGTGACTGCTAGGTTTGTACTGCCAACCTTGTGGTTACCTGCCCAGTGCTTATCCTACAGCACTACATCAGGACACCTTAAACTCAAAAGACCCTACGCATGACTCATCTGTCTCCTCTTTACACTTGCTCAGCTGCCCAGATTTCTTATCTCAATTCATGGCTCCCTCACCTGAGTCACACAAACTAGAACCTGGGCTTCATACTGTCTTCCCAGCCCCTTCTCCCATGCTGGTCAGCATGCCCAGTAATTCTAATTCCTAAATAGCTCCTTCTCTAGGGGTTACTGTTGCTAGTTGCCTGTAAGTTGGTTCTGACTCAGGGTGGCCCCATGTGTATAGAGTAGGACGAATCTATAGGACTGACCATCTTTAGGAAGCAGAACCATCAGACCTGTCTGAGTAGGTTCAAACTGCTAACCTTTCCACTAACTAGTACTTGAGCACTTAACTGTCTGAACCTCCCAAGGACTCGCTTTCCAAAATTCAGGATCTCACCAATCTACATTTCCTTAGTGTCTCCTATTCTCCCATCTTGTGCCCTGTAAATCCATTTCCCACTTGGCTGTCAGATACATTTTTCTAAAAGGCTAGTCTGATCAGTCACTGCCAGCAAATCCTTTATGACACTCCAACTCTCTTAATAATAACATCCAAACTCTTTAGCATCTCCAAGAACCTTCAGATTCTGACCACTCCTTGTCTGTAACTTCCTCCTACTGCACCAAACCTTGGCCCTGGCTGGTCCCTGCTCTCTTCCAGCTCCTGTCTTTACACAGGCTGTTCCTCTTGCCTAGAAATGCTTTTTGTCCCTTTCCCACCAACATAATTGCTCCTCATTCTTCACCACCCAGTGTTGGATTTCACCTTCTCCAGGCAGACTCTGCTCTTGAGTCTGAGTGAGGTACCCTTCTTGAGTCTCTTCTGTCCAGTGCTTATCTCTTCCTTCCCAGTAGTCAAATTGTATTCTAGTTGCTTGTTTGTCTCTCTTTCCTACTAATTGTGAGATTTCCTAAGACAGGTATGGTGCCTTGCACATCTACATTCCTTGTGCTGAGTGAATTGTCTGGCATGTAGTATGCCCAGGGGATGTTTGTTGAATGAATGTATGATCTCCTGTAGTTTTCTGCTTTCTGAGTCTTTGATCTTGTGCATCCTCTTGGGGAGGTCACTTCAGTCCAATTTAAGATAGGACTCCCGGATGCTCTGTGGAAATCAGTACGTTTTTTACTTTCTCCCTCCTCCGTCACTCTCAGAGTTTGCCAGTGGCCGCACCCTTGGCATAAACACAAGCAGTTCAGTCTGTAGAACGTCAGCTGGCAACGTGCAGCCCTTCCCTTCCTCCCTGGCTCTATCTTCGCTCAGCGCAAATCGTTTTTCCTTTTTGGGTGTTCAGAGCTCTGAGAGCTAGTGAGGGCTGGGTGGGAGATGGCAGCAATCGGCTGTCTGCAGGGAGGCAGGAAAGGGAGGTGTGGGAGAACCCAGACGTGGGCGGAAGCATTGCTATGTGGGCCCTTTTGAGGGAGAAGGATAATTTCGTGTTTTGGAGCTGCCTGAGGGCAGAGCATCTGGCATGGGCTTGTTTTCCTTTGCTCTCTGGGGGCTGGGATCCCCATTGTGGGTATTTAGCTTCCTTCTGAGCCTTCTCAGAGGTGGTCAGCTCTGAAATAGTCTGTTGCTGAGGGAAACAAAAGAAAGGCTTAGGAAGAGAGGATGAGGGCAAAGAGATTGATTATGGATTTTCAAAACCGAGATTGTATAATCCCTTGACATCAATCCATTGGGCAGAATCTTGGGAGTCATAATACTGCTGTTCCCACTTTTTGGAGGACATGGGAAAAAAGAAGCCGCTACCTATTCCATTCATTCACTGATTGGTTCATTCAGTATCTAGGCAACATGCAGCCAGATGCTAGGCTATGACCACAGACAGGGACAAGGCACAGTGTTCTAGGAGTGCTTAGGCTAAGTGGGGACAAGGTCTGTAAGCAGGCATATTACAACATAGCTTCTGTGTTGTGGGGCCAGGATGAGTGTGAGAGCAAGGGCTTTGGAGTGCTGGGAGGAGGGGGGAGATGAGGGCGGGTCATTCTGCCCGTGGCAAGGCATCACCTAAGAAGCTGATCATGGCCCCTCAGAGAGATTTCTGTATAGTCTTGTTTTCACACCTGCCTACAATTTCAATTCCTCAGAGGCAGCTTTCATTTTTCATGAATAGAGTAGCATCACGGGTAGTACCATGAGTCTGAAGATAATATGGTTTCAAATCCTAGCTCAGCCAGCCAGCCAGCCATCCAATGCTTCTGATCAGCTGTGAGGCCTGAGCAGTTTATACCTCAGTTTTCTCATCTATACAATTAGGGCAGCTTTGGTGATGTCTGGAGTCGGTTCTGACCCATAGCGACCCTGTACAGGGTTTCCGAGGCTATAAATCTTTATGGGAGCAGAAAGCATCCTTCTCCCGCAGAACAGCTGGTAGTTTCGAACTGCTGACCTTGAGGTTAACAGCCCGACTTGTAACCACTATGCTACCAGAGTAGGAACTGTAAAGTGCTCTGTAAATGTGAGCTACTATTTGTCCTCCCATTTACCTAATGATCCGGTCAACAAACGACTATGGAGTGCTCTCTTCTAAGGGCTGACAAGCGCCTTTCTTTTGAGGCAGGAACCTGTTTTGTGCACGTGAATGTGTGTGCACTTGGGGGAGGGTCTGTATGTGATTGTATCATGCCTGCACTAAGCTGCAACCATCTGTTCGGTCTGAAGGGAAGTCCTGGTTTCCCCAGCCCCCAGTCCTGTGTCCTCAGACACAAACAGGCAAGGATACCTTGTTCTGTGTCTCCAGATGGATGCTGGTGCACAGAGGAGGTTGGCAGGGTACTGTGACTCACCAGCCTTAGTCATTCTGCCTGTAGGACTTCTTCCCGACAAGATGAAGACCCAAAATAAAAACATGGCTAATGAGCAAGTCAGCATTCCAGCCTACTGAATGTCTGTTTCTGGCAAGATGAAGACCCAAAGAAAAGTATGGCTAATGAGCGAGTTAGTATTGCAAACTGTATGTCTGAGAGGCGGCTGAGTTCATTATTTTGCCTTCTCCCAGACCATTAACATTTACATTAGGAGGTAAGGTTGGAGGGGGGCTTTTTCATTGTCTCCGGAGGTTCTGGGCTATCATGTTACCAGCTCCTACTTCTGAACAGTGAGTTACCAGTTGCTGTTACATCAACTCCGACTCAATGGCAATCCCATGTGTATCAGAGGAGAACTGTGCTCCACAGGGCTTTCACTGGCTGAATTTGGGGAAAAGTTTGCCAGGTCTATCTCCCGAGGAGCCTCTGGGTAAACTTAAAGTTGTGACGTTTCAGTTAGTAACCAAGCATGTTAATCATTCGCACCACGCTGAGACTCCTAGAGGTTGCTAGATAGACAATTTTTTAGCTGGCCTAGAGACCTATGAATCAGAATGTCTCAGAAGAAGGCCCCAGAATCCGTATTTCAGTCAGCTCTCCAGATGAATCTGATGCTCCCTAAAGTTTGAGAAGCACTGATCTAGCCAACACACACCCCTGATAGTCACATGGTTGTCCTTGTATACCCACTTGAAAGTTCTCAACTGTCTTGATACATAAAACCACCAGCTTTCACAATTATTACAGCACTTTAACCTAGAGACAATCATTTCAACACAGAAAGCACACAGGAGCTTTTCATTTCAAGTGATATAAAAAATGCTTACTTACATTGAAATGGAATACTCACCTACATCAATACATCAATGACATGTTTGTAATGTTTTATTATTGTCTTTTGTTTGTATTATTGATGTTGTGGTCACATAATCACGGATCACATACAAGTTTTTAGATGCCAGAAATTAGGTGAAATAGCCATTTCACTAGTTAGTCTTCTAAAGGTCAAGGGTGAAGCCAAAGCAAAACAGTAACTTTTTGGGTCATATATCAAGGTCAAAGCTGAGCTTTGGGACATTACTTTTTGTTTTCCCCTAGTAGCATCTCTGACAGAAACAAGAAAGAAGGTCACTACTGGATACGTTTTGGGATTTCACTTGGTTTATTTTTTCTTCTTTCCTATCTTCCAAGGTGCTATGCCATCTGAAAGTGACCAGGAAAAGGGGTTCAACCAGTTACCTTTCTACCAGAAGGTGTGGTTGCAGGGATACAGTGTCCACCCATGGCCTGATCTTAGTTCCTGAAGAAATGCTTCTTGAGGAATGTTTTGTGATCAGAATACAGTTGCTTTTTCTCTGAACCCCATTTTCTTTCATTCTTCCATTTATTTGCTTGTTCATGGGCTCAACACTTCTTGACTCGTGCTCTCTGCCAGTCCCTCTTTTGGGCATTGGGGATAGAATGGTGCAGAAGACAGATGTGGTCATTGGCCTACGAGACCAACAATCTATGGGCTAGAGAGACAAGTCATGGAGGACTCCAGTGCTGTGAACTGTGCCAGGACTGAGGTCACACGGGAACCTTTAGACTCCCAGAGTCTGCATATCAGCCCTCCCTAAGACTGGAAGAAGTGTAGCCAGAGCGCTCCTTGGAGGCCAGGATGGTCAGGCTTCGTCTCTCAGACTTCGGACATATTGTCAGGAGGAACCAGTAGCTGGAGAAGGATATTATGTTTGGTAAGGTGGAGGGTCAGAGAAAAAGAGGAAGATGGCCAAGCGGCAGCATCGATGGACTCAAGTATGATAACAATAGTGAGGTTGGCCCAGGATCCGGCAGTGTTTTGTTCTGCTGTGCATAGGGTCACTATGAGTCGACCATCTTGGTGGCACCTAACAACAACAATAAGACTGGATTGCCCAGCATGAATTCCCCCAGCCCAACCTAAGCTATCCCTTTGTTCTGGTGCATAGAGGATAAGTAGCAGATGGGGGAGCTCTGCAAAGGCCCCATAAAAGCTACTAGTCCGGGGACATTTCTGCTACCCCGCTGTCCAGACCCCCATGTTTCCCTGTCAACCGTCTGCCAATCTCAACATTAAGTTTCTTCAATTAAGCATCATGCAGGCAGGGGACTTGCAGTGCAGTGGCCAAGGGGTTCTTTACTAAAGCGCTTGAATCATAATACATCTCTACATTTCCCTTGATTTGCCTAATTCAAGAGATTAAGGCCCAGATGTGATGGGGGGGGCAGGGCTGCCACTAAGTGTCACAAACCCCTCATTTTTGTACCAGCTGATGAGGGACCATAATTGCCCAGATGGTGAGAGATCACGATTTGTCCTCCTTTTATGCCAAGCCCCAAGGGAGACAGGAATTAATCAGGGAGCTGGGTGGGAGGGGCTCTCTGTCTCATTGCTTTCTCTCTAGCTGGCAGGAAGATTCCCTGATGAATATGCACTAGTGTAAGCTGGTCAGTATTCCTGCTTAGCTTCAAACCTGGCCCAGTTATAGCTCGGGATTCTGGCAGGCTCTGTGCTCAGCCCAGCTTTCCTCTCCAATTCTCTCCTTCTGGTGCATACTTCATTTCCTTGCTTTTTCTGCACACTTCATTTCCCCTCCCATTCACATCTTTCAGTGTGATTTCATGTTCTTGACAACACTCCAGCCAAGGTCAAGAGTGACCCCTTACTCACCAAGGCTAATGGCCACCAGGGTTGTCCTCATGCATTTAACCTCCCTATAATGGAGTCCTGGTGTGGAGCTGTAAGATAAGCACTGGACTGCTAACCTCAAAGTCTGTGGTTCAAACCCTTTAGCTGCTCCTTGGAAATCTTATTCAGGATCACTCCGAGTCAGAATGAACTTGACAGCGCTCAATACCAACAGCAACATAATGGTTGAGCTTTGGTTGTGGTGTAGGATAAGCACAGGACTTTAAACCCACCAGGCACTCCATGAGAGAAAGATGAGATTTTCTGTTTTTGTAAAGATTTACAGCCTCAGAAACCCTATACAGGTTTGTTAGAAGTCAGATTTGACTCGATAGTAATTGGGTTTTCTGTTTTGTTTTGTTTTTGATAATGTTTGAAAAGGAGCCCTGGGAATGTAGTGCTTCAGTGAAGAGGTTGGTAGTTCGAACTTACTCAGTTGTTTCTGTAAAAATTACAGTCTAGGAAATAGGAAACCCTATGGAGTCCTGGTATGGCGCTGTGGATTATAACATGCTCCAGACTGCAAAACCATTTGAACTGTAAGGTCGGCAGTTCAAGCTCACCAGCTGCTCCTCAGAATCCCTATACAGGGTCACTAGGGTGGGAACCGAGTCGACAGCACTTAACAACAACAACAACAACAAGGAAACCCTACAGGGTGATTCTACTCAGTCCCAAAGGGTTGCTGTGAGTCAGAGTTGACCAGACTGTATCCAACAACAACGCAATAATATTTGAAATCATTGACCACTTCTTCATTCCAGAAAATCCCTTTACTTGTCTTCTGGTAACCCTTCCTCCTGATTTCCTGATCATTTCTTTTTCACCCCTGTCTACCTTTCCGCCGCCTGAAATTATTGACATATTTCTTCTCTTAGGCCTTTTTTGTTCTTGCTTCCTTCTGTCCTTTTTCCGCCCCACAAGCATTTTCTCCTTCTTGTTCATAGAATATGACCCCTCCCCTGTGCTAGGGGCTGAGTCATGATTAGCCTAAGCAACCGTGGAAACTATGTTTGCCTGTGATTGACTTGAGGGTAGACATACGACATGGTGGTGGTTATGTGCCATGGAGTTGGAACCGACTCATAGTGACGCTGTACAGGGTTTCCGAGGTTGTAAATCTTTACGGGAGCAGAAAGCCTCATCTTTCTCCATCGGAACAGCTGGTAGTTTCAAACTGCTGACCTTGCGGTTCGCAGCCCGATTCGTAACCACTATACTGCCAGAGCTCCTTTAGTCTTGGTCAATTGTACACAGGTAGATGTTTGGAGGCAGGAATTCAGGGAACAAATGTGTCATAAAAAGCTGTAGATCCCAGTGCTTTCCTTTCATGCCTTTGGTGGTGGTGGTAATATGCCGTGGATTCGGTTCCAACTCATAGTGACCCTTGTATAGGGTTTCAAAGGCTGTAAATCATTACGGGAGCAGAAAGCCTCATCTTTTTCCCGCGGAACAGCTAGTAGTTTTAAACTGCTGACCTTGAGTTTATGATACCTGACGCCACAGCATCAATCTTGTGCACCTAGGGAGAAGATCAACAGAATCAACTATAGAGATGCTAATCTGATTCATCTGGAGAGCTGACTGAAGTTCTGAGTTAAGCCAATGAATGAATCAATCCTGAACTGGCTCGGCCATTTTTATTTTATGTTGCTACTAGTGGGGATTTTTGCTATCTATTTGTAGCTGAAAGCATTCCTGACAAATACTCTGGAAGATATTAGTCTATTCCAGGATGTCAACTACCTTCTCTCTGCTGATATCACTCAGGTCTATATGTTTAATTCAGATCTCTTGTCTACAGCATCGTAGACATCTTCAGCTGGCTATCCCTCAGACCTAATGTCTACAACAAAGCTCCATGTCTATATCCTCTTATTCTCAGGCTGCCATCCAGCTTCAGTTGATACATACCTCCATTAGTGCACTTGCACCATGCATTTATTTAACTATCTCTCCTTTGGGAATTTAAAGTTCCTGAGGGCTGAAACCTTATCTTATCCATCTTTAGAACCCTAGAATCAAACAAGAGCTCATTAAGTTCTTGTTGACCAAATGAATGGAAGAATGTTCAGATGTGTTTGGTTGGAAGTAACACAAAACCTAGAGGATATTGTTGTTAGGGGAGTCTTGCTGTGGTGCTGTGGGTTAATGCCCTAGATGGCAAGGCCAGTTTGAAATGCAAGCTTTTGGGGGTTCAAGATCACCAGTTGCTCCTTCTGAAACCCTATACAATTGTTGTTAGGTGGAGTCAGTTCCATCTCATAGCGATCCTGTATAGGGTTTCCTAGGCTGTTAAATCTTTATGGGAGCAGAACGCCTTATCTTTCTCTTGTGGAATGGCTGGTGGGTTTGAACTGTCAACCTTGTGGTTAGCAAGTCCACAGTGCCTGTCCTGTAGTGCCATTAGCACTTCTTTTTTTTTTTTTTTTAAGGTTTTTATTGTATTTAAGGAGGTTTGGTAGTGTAGTGGCTACGAATCAGGCTGCTAACCTCAAGGTCGGCAGTTCAAAACTGTCATTCCGTGGGAGAAAGATTAGGCTTTCTGCTCCGGTAAAGATTTACAGTTTCGGAAACCCTGTGCAGGGTCACTATGAGTTGGAACCGACTCCACAGTACTTAACAACAACAACAAGTAGCGTCGTGGTTATGAATCGGGCTGCGAACCTCAAGGTCGGCAGTTCAACTACCAGCTGTTCCACGGAAGAAAGATGAGGCTTTCTGCTACCATAAAGATTTATAGCCTCGGAAACCCAGTACAGGGTCTCTATGAGTTGGAACCGACTCCACTGCACATAACAACAACAACAACATTGTGAATTGAGTGAACATTTACAGAGCAGATCATCAGTTTTGTATTCAACAAATCATACACCTTGTTTCATTACAATGATTATAATCCCCTCCATGTACCATCAATTAACAGTATTTCTATTCATTTTATCTTTTTTTTTTAAACGCTCAGGCATATATAATAATTTACACCTCCAAAGGACACATTCTGCAAGTCTACCTCCTGGCCACCAGCTCTCAGTCCTTCTCTTCCCATGAATCTTGAGTCCTCAGCTGCTCCCTCTCTCCATGTCCCCATCTCTGTCACTGCTTCTCTGGATAAGGCTTGTGTTCTTCTCCCTTAATGGTCCTAGGGTCCTCTGTTTCTGGATTGTAAGCTTAACTACTCCCCCATTTTTGTTACAAAACTTCTACCTTTACAATTGTGACAGTCACAATTAGTCATGATAACAATTACTCACTATTGAATCATAAGAACCTTATCCATATCTCTTTTTACCAAACTCATCTAGACAAGATGAAAACTATTCAGTGGGGACTCGATTCCACCCCCCGACACACACACTCAAACTAAACTCCTCTTGAAACCTTGTAACTTAGTCACTTCGTGCCTTTATTGCCCCCTCATTTTAGGTAGCCAATGTTCAGGAGGGACCAGTCACTGGAGAAGGATATCATGTTTGGTAGGGTGGAGGGTCAGAGAAAAAGAGGCAGACCCCTAGCAAGATGGATTGGCAAAGTGGCAGCATCAATGAGCTCAAGCGTGGCAACAATAGTGAGGTTGGCCCAGGATCGGGCAGTGGTTTTGTTCTGCTGTGCATAAGGGTGCTATGAGTTGGAACTGACTCGATGGCACCTGACAAAAACAAAAACAAAAATGTCTAAGTTGCCCATCCCTATCTACCCTGTGTACAGAGGGGATAGCATTGATACTTGTTGTGAAGACTCCTTCCCTCTCTGTTGGTATTTAGAGCTACTACCTCCATGAGTATAGAGGTCAAGTTCATCAAATTATAGCAATTTACCATTGTTTCCTTTATCAAAAGAAAAAAAAATTAATATCTTCCTCTAGTCAAGTTCTAATCATCAGGCTATCAAGGCTAGTGGGTACAGTCTGCAAGTTTGGGTGTTCTTGTGTGTCTTCCCTCATTTCATATCAGTTGGATGCTTCATTCTCAGTTTGTAGCTATTTCCTTGTCCATGGGCTCAGGTGTCCTCGGGTGTCACCACACTTTGGACCAAGCAGTCCCTCCTCTTCTCTCTATCATCTCCAGGTCAACAGGAGTCCATGGAACATGGTCAGTCTCAATCCATTTCTTCATTGCTGCCTTTCCCCCTCTTCCACTCACCAGAAGACCAATATGGTTGTCAGCAAGCTTACATGCCTGCTCATGTGTTCCCTTTGAGTTTCAGGCTTAGTGGGGGGTTTGTCCTGAGGGAACTTGATTGCTTGCCTTGATGGCTTCCCAGTGAACAACTTGCTTATTCTTGTAGTAGCCAGTCATACTGCCATTTTTGTTTTGGGTTTCCACCAGAACTTCTTACCTAAAGGATAGTCACTTAAATTATAAGGATTTTTTTACTTATTTCACAAAACAAAAAGCTTATAGGCAAAGGTTCCAGGATTAGCTTATCAGCATTCCCTTGGCCTTTTCCTCATGGTCGTAAGGTAGGAACTCCAACATCACACTGACATACAGCAGCCTACTAAATAAAAAGCTTTCTAAATAAAACATATATCCTTCTAAATAAGGAGCAAGAATGGAGAAGTGTGTGTGTGTGGGGGGGGGGCGTATTTTGATGGCTTCTGCTTCATATCTTGTTAGCTAAAATTGTGTTATGTGCACACAATAGTTGAAGACAAAATAGATGACTGGGACCTCCTAAAAATTAGAAACTTACGTACATCGTAAGATTTCACTGAAAGAGTGAAAAGGGACCCCACAACCTGGGAAAAAATATTTTGCAATGATGTATCTAAAATTTATAGAAAACTGTAACACCTCTACAAGAAAAAAACCAACCACCAATTAAAAACTGAGCACAGGACATTGACAATTCACCAAGGAAGACATCCAGGCAACCAACAAATATATGAAGAAATGTTCACAATCATTAGCATTTTATATATGCAAATTAAAACAACAATGAGATATCATCTCACACCAACATTAACAGTGAAGTTTAAAAAACCAGAAAACTACAAATGCTGGTGAGAGCTTGGAGAGACTGGGACCCTCCTACGTTGCTTCAAACACTCTGGAAAATGATATGGTGATTCCTCAGAAAATTGGAAATAGAGATACATTATGACCCCATAATTCCTTTCTTTGGTATATACCCACAAGAAATATAAGCCAGGACGTGAGTAGATATCTGCTGATATTTGCTGCAGCACTATTGACAATAACAAAACAATGGAGTGCCTAATAATGTTAGAATGGATAAGTAGACTTTGGTACGTACACAAAATGCAACATTCACGAATAATGATGAATCTGCGAAACACCTTATAATTTGGATGAACCTGGAGCACATTTTGCTGAGTGAAATTAGTCAATCATCAAAGAACAAATATTGTGAGACCATTATTATAAAAGCTTAAAAAAAGGTTTTCAGATTAAAAGAAGCATTCTTTGATGGCTACCAGGAGTCAGAGGGAGGGGAGACTAATTCACAGGCTAGAGGGTAGACACATGTTAGCTCAGGTGAAGGGGAGGGCAATATACAAGACAAGGGAGGGTGGCAGAAGACCAATGAAGAAGCTAGGTAAAGACACAGGGAGGTATGCATGGGCTAAAGGGGATAGATATAAATAGTGATACACATACAACCCTGGAACCACAGTGTTCTAGGCATAGATACATGGATTGAGACATAGGCTGAATGGGTAAGGGAGAAAGAGTGAGACATATATTTTTATATCCCACAAATATATGAGTTTGAAAGAGAAAAATGAAACATTCTTTGATGGTTGCCAGAGGCGGGAGGGAAGGGAGGGTAGTTTATGGGTTATAGAGTAGATACAAGTTAATTTGGGTGACAGGGAGGGCAATATATAAGAAAGGGAAGGGCAATATACAAGAAGAGGGAGGTTGACAGAATTATGACAAAGACAGGTGACCCAAGGGGGTCTACAAGGGCTAAAGGGGACAGAGGTAAATAGTGACACATATACAACTTTGGAATAACAACACTCTGCTGGGAGGTACATGGACAGAGACACATGCTGAAGGATTATGGAAGAAGAGTAGAATGTGTGTATATGTGTATGTATGTGTGTATACGTTTGTATGTACAGAGACGTGCATATGTATGTATACATTTAAATGTCCCATAGATATTCAAGAAAGTGAAAGAAGAAATTGGTACATGAGTATTCATGAGTATTTACCTTTCCTGAAAACACCACTGTGGATGTGGTGGTGCATACAGCAGGCAAAATGATGACAATTAGATATTACTAAACATCTTCAGACTATAGCTGAGCCTGGGGCTCAGGACTGTAGTCTCAGGGGATACCATGGTCAACTGGCATAACACAGTACAAAAAGACAATGTTCTACATTCTACTTTGGTGAGTAGCATCTGGGATATTAAAAGTTCATGAGTAGCCTTCTAAGGTACAGCTATTGGTCTCTCCATGTGTAGAAGAAAGAAGAGTGATGCGAACTGAAGATGCTTGGAATTAACTTGTTCAATGGATTTTAATGGAACAAGTGAGCATCAGTCTCTAAGACCCTGAGACCAGAAGAACTAGTCAGTGTCCAGCTACCACTATCAACTTCCCTGAAAGGGACCACATTAGAAGGTCTTGGATAGAGTGGCGCGATGTGCGGAACAAAACTAAAAATAATATATATATATTTTTAAAAAGACCCCGGCTTATTGGTCAGAAAAAGATGAGGAACCTGAGACTGTGGCCCTCAGCCACCCTTTAGGTCTGGAAAGGAGCACACCCTCTTTCAGTCAGGCAGTAGATAAGTATATATGGGAAACAACAACACTAGTAAGCTCTGCTCACTATGAATGATGGAAGATTCAATCATTCAAAATCAGAGGGACAACATGTACCTCAGGACAATGGTGAGAAGGAATGGGAAGGTGAGTGGAAGGGAAATAGGACTCATAGGGAAGAAGCAGATGACTGTTGTTTCACAGATGCGATTGCAATCATTGTGATGAAACAAAGTGTATTATTTGTTGAATATAAAACTGATGATTTTGTCTGTAAACCATCACTCAAGTCACAGTAAAAAAAAAAAAAAAGGAAATGTAAGATTATAGGCACGATGCAAGAAAAATTTAGCTTGTCTTTTGACTCCTAAATTTTCGTCTTAAAAAAATTTACGCCATGTCTCTGTATGTCTATTTATTATAGTCGAGTTTAATCCTTCTTGTCACTTACCTCTTAATATAGTAGAAACCAATAGTATTGTGCTGGAATAAATTTGAATCCTCATAAGGAAGCTGCTGAATACAGTTAAATATTACTATTAATCACTAGTTATGCTGAGGATCAATATAGCTGCATATTAAATTTGGCTTAGCCTGAAGATACAGTTGAACAATTATGTGATACATTTACAAAGATATCTATGTGGACCATAGAACTCAGACTTTCCAGTTCAATCCAGTGTTAAATACTATGTTCCATTGTCAGAACACATGTTCAAATGTGTAGTTTGAATACTAAAAATTATATATTGGTGATGTTATGTGATTTGTTATATTTATCTGGTGTGTTTTAATGAAAAATTTCTCTTCCTGCTTAGTAAATACAACATGTGCTTTACTAACATAATACTTTAATATGTAAATTTAATATTTTTTTCTGAAATTTATGAACAAGCATTTTATCCCTTTATTTAATTAATCTAAAGGTTATTGTAAACAATAAAAGTTAATATTCTTTTAACAAAATTGTGTTATGTGACCCCTTGGACCAATTTCTGGCAAAGGGGACAGCAACTACCAAGTTTGGTTTATATCAGTCCTGAGCCATTCCTGGTATTGGAACCATTGCTGTCTGGCAAAAGCAGTGTTCTGAATCCAGGCAGTAGAGGGAGCATCTATTGTGTAGCTGATCAATTCTGCCTGCTACTGATGTGCTCTGTATTGGGTCCAAGTTCTTCTAGAACCTTCATTACTTTATTGACTACTTCTAAGATATGCATAGCTTTGTGGTTGCTTTGACTCATGGGCCAGCCTCATGGGCCACAGTGAGGCTGACCCTGTGCAGGTACAATCCGTAAATGCTCCATGTTTAGTGATCCATAGCCTAAGCTAATTATGTGCAGTCCCCAAACTTTACCAACTGTATTCCTCTAGCAGCTGAATACAGTTGTGAAAGTTGTTCACTGCACACAGGAGCTACTCAAGGGGAGCAAGATAGGGCTGAAATCCAGCTTTCACTCTGTTTGCTAAGCCATGCATGGTGATAGGAGGCTGTGTTCACTTGGAGAAAGCAGTATATTGTTTAAATAGTTCTCATGAAGGCGCCTTTAGGGCTGGGGCTGCTCTGCCTCCCAGAAAGCCAATTTGTACACTGACCAGTAGGATGTGAGAGTCACCTTCTTTGTATCGTCTTCATCACTACATATTAATATTTTAGAAAATCTTTAATAATATTTTATCTGGTCCCACTGGCTCCAGTCTTTCTCTGTCTACTTTCTGTGTACGCCTAGATTTGTCTTCCCCCAAATTGTAAATTAATCACTTCTTTGTGACTTTGTACTGACTTAAATAACTTAAATCCTTTACATAGCATTCTTGATCCCTCAAGATGTGGCCACATCCTATGTTTCCAGCCTGTTTTTCATTATGAATCTTTCACCTAAACAAAATGATCCTTTATTCTGTTCTCCACTTTCAAACACTTCTCTCTTTTTCTGCTTGCTTTCTTAAAAAAAAACTTTTTATTGTAAATCCAGTGAAGGTTTACAGATAAGATCAGCAGTTTCACATTCAACAAATCAAATACTTTGTTTCATCTCAGTGATTGCCCCCTCTCCCTGCAACTACAGTTAGTGCACTTTCTCCCTGGGCTTCCTATTTCCATTCCACCCACCTTCCCATCCCTTCTCAACTTTGTCTTCAGATAAATGGTGCCCTTTTGATTTTGAATGACTGACAATTCCACGGTGAGCACACCTTACTAGTGTTGTCCTCCCTAAATACCTATCTACTGCTTGGCTGAAAATTGGACCACGAAGGTGAGTCCTTTCCAGATCTGAAGTTGGTCGAGGGCCACAGTCTCAGGTTCCTCCAGTCTCTTTCTGACCAGTCTTTTTTTTTCTTTCTTTCTTTAATAATTTTGAGTTTTGTTCCACATTTTTTTCTGCTGCTCCATCCGGGACCATCTAATGTAATCTCTTTTAGAGCAGTTGATTATGGTAGCCAGGTACCATCTAGTTCTTCTGGTCTCAGAGTTGTGAGACTGATGTTCACATGTTCCACTGGGTCCATTGGACTCTTCAATTCTCAACACTCTTCTTCCTTCTGCCCACGGAGAGACCGATAGTTGCACCTTAGATGGTCACTCATACGCTTTTTAATACCTCAGACACTACTCACCAAAGTAGGATGCAGAACATTGTCTTTTTGTACTGTGTTATGCCAATTGATCATAGTGTCTCCTGAGCCCCCAAGTCCAACAACTCATTACCGTAAGATGTTTGATAATGTCTAACCACATTCATAGTACAAATATCCTTTTTCAAACATATATTTGTAGGATGTTGTCATTGTTAAGTGCCATTGAGTCAGCTCTGACCCATAGTGATCCTGTACAGGGTTTCCAAGGACTAACTGGTGAGCTTGAACCACCGACCTTGTGATTCAAACTGACCTTGCAGTCCAGCGCATTAACCCACAGTGCCACACCAGGACTCCATATTTGTGGGATATATACATATATATACATATCCCATACTTTCTCCCATACCCATTTAGCCTGTGTCTCTGTTCATGTATCTTGCTGATGAACACTGTTGTTCCAAGGTTGTATATATATCACTGTTGATCTCTATCCCCTTTAGTCTTTGAATACCCCCCTCTGCCTTTACCTGTCTTCGTCAATTTTTTTTTTTTTGCCAATCTCCTTTTTCTTGTATATTGCCCTCCCCATCACCTGAGTTACTCTCCAGTCAGTATATTACTCTCCTGTCCCTCTCACTCTGGTGACAATATTTCTTTTAGTATGAAAATCTTTTCTTGAATGTTTATAATAGTGATCTCATACAATATTGTCCTTTTGTGATTGACTAATTTCACTCAGCATAATGTCCTTCAGATTCATATATGTTTTGAGGTGTTTTGCAGATTCATTGTTATTCTTCAACATCGCATAGTATCCCATTTTGTATATGTGCCAAAGTTTGTTTAGCCATTCTTCCACTGATGGATATTTAGGCAGTCTCCATCTTTTTGCTATTGTGAATAGTGCTCTGATGAACATCAGTATGCATAAATCTACTTGTGTCCTGGCTCTTATTTCTTGTGGGCATATAGTAGAGGAATTACTAGCTCATAAAGTATTGCCTTTTTCAACTTTCTGAGCAAGCATCATACCCTTTTCCAGAGTGGTTGAACCATTTTACAGTTCCATCAGCAATGTAGGAGGGTCCCAGTTTCTTCACACCCTTGCCAACATTTGCAGTTTTCTGGGTTTTTTTTTACTTTGTGAGATGCTATCTCATTGTTGTTTTGATTTGCATCTTGGTGCTGTGGCATAAAGCACTTGGCCAGAAAAAAGTTAGTTAGAGCCAAAAGGTAGGCGATTCAAACTCATCAGCCACTCGTTGGAAACCCTATACAGGGTGGCTATGCGTTGGAACTGACTTGATAGCACTTAACAACCGCAACATGGCTAACGACAGTGAACATTTCTTCATATGTTTGTTGGCTGCCTAAATGTCTTCCTTAGTGAAGTGTCTGTTCATGTCTGCGCCCATTTTTTAATTGGCTTGTTTGTCATTATCTTTTCTTCTAAAACTTTTTATTGTGAATTGAGTGAAGGTTTACAGAGCAGATCATCAGTTTTACATTCAACAAATCATATACTTTGCTTCATTACATGATCGCATTCCCATCCATTTACCAACCATTAACAGTATTTACCTCTATTCACTTTAACTATTTCATTCTTCTCTGTGTTTCCCACTACCTTAATCTTTCCTCTGCTAACCTTGATCTTGTTATATATCACCTGCCCTGCCACCCATGTTAACATGTATCTACGCTCTAGCTCTGGTAGCGTAGTGGTTACGAATCGGGCTGTGAACCTTAAGGCCAGCAGTTCGAAACTATCAGCTGCTCCGTGGGAGAAAGATGAGGCTTTCTGCTCCCGTAAAGATTTACAGCCTCGGAAACCCTGTACAGGGTCACTATGGGTCGGAACCGACTTGACGGCACTTAACAATAACAACAACCCTCTAGCCCATTAATAATTTCCCGTTTCCACACATAACATCATAGATTGTTTCTTTTATCAAGAATTTTTTTTTTTTTTTAAACTTTTTACAACATTGGTGGTGGTGTGCTGTGGAGTCGGTTCCGACTCTGACTCATAGTGATCCTATATTGGGTTTCCGAGGCTGTAAATCTTTACAGGAGGAGAAAACGTCATCTTTCTTCCGCGGAACAGCTGGTAGTTTCGAACTGCTGACCATGAGGTTAGCAGCCCAACTCATAGCACTACATTACCAGAGCTCCTTTTTACAGCATTGGTCTCATACAATATCTGTCCTTTTGTGATTGACTAATTTCACTCAGCATAAAGTCCTTCAAGTTCATTCATGTTGTGAGGTGTTTCTCAGATTCATCACTATTCTTCAATGTTGTATAGTATTCCATTCTGTGTATGTTGTTGTTGTTGTTGTTATGTGCCGTGGAGTCGATTCTGACTCATAGCGACCCTGTACAGGGTTTTCGAGGCTGTAAATCTTAACAAGAGCAGAAAGCCTCATCTTTCTCCAGCGGAGCAGCTGGTAGTTTCGAACTGCTGAACTGCGGTTTGCAGCCCGATTCATAACCACTAGTCTACCAGAGCTGTGTATGTACCAAAGTTTATTTAACCATTCTTCCATTGATGGGCATTTAAGCTGAATCCAACATTTTTATGTGTTTTGTAGATGGCCTACTGAAGGATCCTGTTTTATTATCCACTCTGCTCTCTCTGTCCCTTGACTGGTGCATTTAATCCATTGACATTCAGTGTAATTTTTGATAGGTATAAAATGATTGCAGTCATTTTGCTGTGTATTTTTTTTTTGTGGTGTTGCTGGTTTCTTTGTTCCACATAACTTTCTGCACTGAGTTCATTTTGCTTCTGGGTTTTCTTTTTCATTTTCATTTCTGTTGTGTTAATGTTTACTATATCTTTCTGAGTTTCCTCTTTTTAAAATTTTGATGTGCAGGCATATTAATTTTCTTTGAGGTTACCCTGTAATTTATTAACTTTTCCCTATTAAAACAGTTTGTTTTATTTTGAAATCAGTTTGGCTTCCTTGCCATTTGAAAGTTCTTTGTCTACACTATTTCTTCTTTATGCTTTGTAGTTGACTTCATTATAAATTGATATCTCTGGTTCCCTATTTTCAGTCTTATAGGTTTGTTTTACTTTAAATACGTCTGTATCTGGAGTTGTGGTGTGGCACTGTTGGTTAATTCACTGGACCACAAGGTCAGCGGTTCAAGTTCACCAGCCACTCCTTGGAAACCCTATATGGAGTTGCTATGGGTTGGAATCAATTCGACAGCACATACCAACAACATATCTGGATTGAGTTCTCGGTGGTGTTGACATGGGGGTTAATTCAGGTTGTAGTCAGCTGTTGTTGGTTCTCAGTCAAAGAACACCCTTAAGCATTTTTTATAAAGTTGGTCTGGTTATTACAAATTCCTTTAATTTCTGTTTATCAGGAAACATCTTAATTTTGCTGTCATATTTGAGAGGCAGCTTTGTTGGGTATATGATTCTTGGTTGGCAAATTTCCCTTTTAGAAATTTGTATATGCCATCCCATTGCCTTCTTGCTGCATGATTTCTGCTGAGAAATCAGAGCTTAGTCTTATTGGTTCTCCTTTGTAGCTACTCTCAGGCTTAACTTGTCTTTGGTTTTGAAAAGTTTGAGTATTGTATGTCTTGTTGATTTTATTTTGGGATCTGTCCTGTTTGGCATTCATTCAGCTTCTTGTATGAATATCTGATTGTTTTTCATGAAGTTAGGAAAGTTTTCTTCCAACACTTCAACAACTTTTCTGTGATTTTTATTATTTTTTCCTGTTCTGGAATTCTGATCACCCATATTTTGTTCCTCTTCATGGTGTCTCACAAAACACTTAAGTTTAATTTGGAATTTTTCATTCTTTTTTCTTATTGTTCTTCTATCCTGCTAGTATTGTGAGATCTATCTTTAAGCTCATGAATTCAAGCTCTCATTACTTTGAATTTGCTCCTTTGTCCTTTCAATGTGTTGTCCATTTCTGAAATCTTAGTATTAATCTTCTGAATTTCTAATTGTAGGTTTTCTTTTGTCTTAAAATTTGCATTTCTTTTGTCTATTTCTTCTTGGAGTGTTTTCCTGAATTCATTGAAAGTTTTTTCTGTGTTATCCTTGTTTTCCTTGATCTTTCTGTCAATCCTTTGAAGTTACCTAAATATCATTTTTTTTAAAAAAAAAAACTTCATTTTCAGCTAGTTCCATTACCTAGCTTTTATTCCTCAGGACTGTTTTTTGGCTCTGCATCTTAGTTATTTGTTTGAGCCATTCTCTCTTATTTCTTTGTCTCTTGTCTCTGGGGCATTGTAGGGTTGTCTTATTTGTATTTAACTGATGATTGTATGTTGATGTGTTCTTAGTCTCTCAACAACTGTCTCCTGTGGGTGTAGTTACAGAATGGAATTGTGCTTACTATTTTGGTTTGCCATTTATGCACCTTGGTTTAGGTGGGTTAGGCAGGTATTGGCTGCTGTCAATCATTGGTCAGGTATTATAGGAACTGGTATTGGCTCTTGCCCAGTGGGTGGAACTGTAGAGGAGATGGTTGGGCTGTATGGGCATGGTTGCTGTTTCCTTTACTGTTCCTGTGTGAATCCACTGTGTCAGGCCCCCTCTGTCTCCAAATTTACTCACAAATGATCATGCCACATCTGGCTGGATGTTCACCCTTTCTTTTTCTTTTCTTTTTTTAAAAATAAATGTTTTATTGTGAATTGTGTGATAATTTACATGGGAGAACTTTAGTTTTACATTCATTCTATCATACATCAGTTCATTGCCATAGTTACCATCCTGTCCATGTATCATCACCCAACCAAAGGGTATACCCTGCAAGCCTCCCCCTAACCCCACCCCCCATCCCCCCCACGGTCCTAAGCACACAGCCCCTTTCCCTTTCTGGATCTCAAGTCCCCAGCCACTTCATCTCTTCACGTCATCTTCTCTGCCTCCATTTCAGGCCTCGCTGCTTCTCTGGGAAGGCTCCCGCTCTCCACTCTTCTCCGTTGATGGTCTCAGGGCCCTCTGCTTCTAGACTGAAAAGTTAATCACTACCCTCCTTGCTATAAAATGTCCACCTTTACATTTCCAACCCTTACAATCAGTCCTGATAACAATTCTTCACTATTGCATCACAAGAGACCCGTCTGCATTTCATTTCATCAGCCCTTCCTGGACAGGCTGGATACTATTCACTGGAGACTCTACCTTCCTCCAAGCCCTTTGGATCTAGGTTCCCTCTTTTTTTTGTACCAGTATGAGGCTGTTTTAACCACTGGTGACTGTGTAGTAAATTTTGAGATCAGGGAGTGAAAGGCCTCCAACCTTGTTCTTCTTAAATAGTGCTTTGCTCATCTGAGCTCTCTTTCCTTTCCATATAAAACTAGTGATCTCTTTAAAGAGTGATGTTAGAATCTGGATTGGGAATGTGCTTTATCTATAGATTGCTTTGGGTAGTACTGACATTTTCACAATATTAAGTCTTCTTATTTATGCTTTTCTGCTCGTTCTTGAGGACATGGTTCAGATCCCATTTTCTGCAGAAACATTCCTTGGCCTCTCTAGCCTACTCTGAGATCACCTTTGAATTCCTTCAGTTCAGTGGTTCTCAACTTTGGCTGCACATTGGAATCTCCCAGGGAGCTTTAGAAAATACCAATGCTAGGTCCACCCATAGATGTTCTAATTTAATCAGCCTGGGTACTATAAAATAGTGATTTTATAAGTCTTTCCAGGTGAGTCAAATGGGCAACCACTGATTTTATTTGGACTTGCCTTGTAAGGATCTTTGTAAATCATGATGCTGCCTTTTTAGTGAGGTATCATTTTTAATGAGGAAAGGCATTGGAGGAGCTGTAAAAACATAGATTCTGGGCTGCACCTCAAGGTTCTGGTAGTAGCAGTAGCAGTAGCAGTAGTAGTTAGGGGCCACCAAGTTGGCACCAACTCATAGCAACTCTATGTACAACAGAATGAAACACTGCCCAGTCCCGGACCAATCCCACAATCATTGCTAGACCTCAGCCCACTGTGCCAATCCATCTTACTGGTGGTCTTCCTCTTTTCTCTGATTCTCTACTTTACCAAACATGAGATTCTTCTCAGTGACTGGTCCCTCCTGATAATATGTCTGAAGTATGAGAGATGAAGTTTGGCCATCTTGGCCTCCAAGGAGCATTCTGAGTGTACTTCTTCCAACACAGATCTGTTTGTTCTTTTGGCAGTCCACAGTTCTTTTAATATTCTCCTTCAACACCATAATTCAAATGCATCAATTCTTCTACAATTTTCCTTATTTACTGTCCAATTTTCACATTCATATGAGGCTATTGAAAATACCATGGTTTGGGTCAGGCGCACCTTAGTCCTCAAGCTGACATCTTTGTTCTTCAACACTTTAAAGAGGTCTTGTGCAGCAGATTTGCCTGATGCAATACATCCTTTGATTTCTTGACTGCTGCTTCCATGAGTGTTGATGGTTGATAAGTCATTGACAACTTCAATCTTTTCTCCATTTACATGGATATTGTTTATTGGTCCAATGGTGAGGACTTCTGTTTTCTTTACACTGAGATGCAACCCAGACTGAAGGCTGTGGTCTTTGATATGATGTATTGTTGTTGTTAAGTACCATGACCCTGCACAGGGTTTCTGAGGCTGCAAATCTTTACGGGAGCAGAAAGCCTCATCTTTCTCCTGTGGAACAGCTGGTAGTTTCAAACTGCTGACCTTGAGGTTAACAGCCCTATTTTTTACCACTATGCTACCAGAGTTCCATCGAGTTGGTTCCAACCCATAATGACCCTGTACAGGGTTTCCGAGGGTGTAAATCTTTATGGGAGTAGAAAACCTCATCTTTCTCCAGCGGAGCGGCTGGTAGTTTCGAACCGCTGACCTTAAGGTCAGGGTTTCCGAGGGTGTAAATCTTTATGGGAGTAGAAAACCTCATCTTTCTCCAGCGGAGCGGCTGGTAGTTTCGAACCGCTGACCTTAAGGTTTGCAGCCCGATTCGTAACCACTATGCTACCAGAGCTCATATATATGTAATTTTAAAGTTCCTCTGGTTATTCTTATGTCAGTTGATTGACAGTCACTGTGCTATGCTTGACAATATAGGATACGCTAACTGCAAGGTCGGCAGTTCAAACCCACCAACCACTTCAAGTGAGAAAGATGAAACTTTCTGCCCCTGTAAAGATTTACAGTCTTGGAATTATGTATTCTGTACCCTGTATGAAGGGGCACATAAGCAGTCCCTTAACAATACTACAATACTGTACAGTGCTCAGGTTTTTAGCTTTGGCACAGGGGGATTACCATATCCTAGATTGTGGAGACTAGGCTAGAACCTTGACTGCCTACATTATTCAGAGGTAAAACCAATAAAATTGCTCTCCCCACCCGCTTCAAATGCAAATGTGGCCCCTGCCTAGAATCTTCTCCTTTCTCTTTAGGGCAGGGATTTTTCAAAGCAAGGGCAAGACTTGGCGATGGGTGGAGTGCGAACAGGGAGTAGCTATAGAGAGGAAATGGGGTAGGTGGAGGCTTGGGGTGGGGATGGGTAAAGATGTGGATAGAGGAAGGGAGGATGGAAAAGAGCAGGAGGCCTTCACTAAGCCAGACTCGTATAATACAATTCCCAGGTACTCTTGTTTTCCTCTTCTCTCCCTAGCCAATTATAGAAGCAATACATGTTCAGTGTAGGCAGACTAGGTGAAAAAAAAAGCCTGTCAGAAACACACATATAAAATGGCCACCCATAATCCTACCACCCAGAGAGAATCACTGTTATTTGATTTTTTAAAGATTTTATTTCCATGTATAACAAAAATCAGTGTCTTGATTGATTTTTTTTTCACTTAGCAATATATTACGAACTTTTGCCTTTGTCAGTAAATATTCTTCTGTAGCAAGAGTCAGAGACTTTTCTGATTATAAAGGCCTTTATAAGATGTGTTGTTGTTGTTGTTGTTAAGTGCCGTCGAGTCGGTTCCGACCCATAGCGACCCTGTACAGGGTTTCCGAGGGTGTAAATCTTTACAGGAGTAGAAAGCCTCATCTTTCTCCCGCGGAGCTGCTGGTAGTTTCGAACCGCTGACCTTAAGGTTCACAGCCCGATCCATTGTAACTACTCAATTCAAGTATTGTAATGTGAATCAGACATAAACATATCAACAAATAAGAATGGCTGTGTTCCAACAAAACTTTATTTACAAAAACATTTGGCCTGTAAGTTTAGTTTGGCAACCCTGTGTGATATAAATTATTTTTAAAAGCTTAAGCTCCAACTGATTGTATAAATTATCGATAAAATATTATTAATATTATATATAAATAAAAGTTTGCTGAAGATAATTAAAAAACAGTTACAGCAGTATATCAACAGGGAGCTTCCAGACATTCAAACTGGGTTCAGAAAAGCATGTGGAATAAGGAATATCACTACTAACATCAGATAGATCTTGACTGAAAGGAGAGAATAGCAGAAAGATGTTTATCTGTATTTCATTGACTCTGCTAAGACATTTGACTACATGCATCACAACACATTATGGATAACATTGCTCAGGATAGGAATTCCAGAACACTTTATTGGGGTCCTGTGGGATCTGTCCATAGACCAAGAGGCAATTGTTTGAACAGAACTAGAAGATATTGCCTGATTTAAAATCAGGAAAAATGTGTGTCAGGGTTGTATCCTTTCACCATGTTTTTTCAATCCGGATTTTAAAACCAACAATCCAAATCACTAGACTATATGAAGAAGAGCAACATCAGGATTGGAAGAAGTCTCATTAACAACTTGCTTTATGCAGATGACATGACCTTGCTTGCAAAAAGTGAAGAGGACTTGAAATACTTATTGATGAACATCAAAGACTTACTGATGAACATCAAAGCCTTCCAGATAGATTATATCTCAACATAAAGAAAACAAAAATTCTCATAACTAGGTCAATAATCAGTGTCACGATTAATGTAGAAAGCATAAGGGGACTTCAAAAAGTTTGGGAAAAAATGGAATAAACAGATAATGGAATTTTTCCACAAATTTTTTGAAGCCACCTTGTATTGACATTGTCAAAGAGTTAATTTTGCTTGGATCCAAAATCAGTGTCCATGGAAACAGCTATCAAGAATCAAAGGGTTCCATGGTACCCTAACAATAAGGAGCTTATTGTATATCTGTTGTTATAGGTGCAGTCAAGTTGGTTCAGACTCATAGTGACCCCATGTCAAAAAGAAGCACACACTGCCCGATGCTGCATTGTCCTCATAATCCTAGCCGTGTTCAAGCCCAGTGTTGTAGCTATAGTGTCAGTCTATCTCATTGAGAGTCTTCCTCTTTTTTGCTGATCTGATCCTCTACTTTACCAAGCATGATGTCCTTCTTCAGGAATTGGTCCTTCTTGACAACATGTCCTGACAATGTGAGACAAAGTCTTATCATCCTTGCTTTTATGGAGCATTCTGGCTATATTTTCAAGAAAGATTTGTTCATTGTTCTGGCTGTCAATATTCAATATTCTTCGCCAGTATTATAAAGGCATCAATTCTTTTTCCATCTTCCTTAGTCACTGTTCAGCTTGTACATGCGTGTGAGGAGATTGAAAATACCATGGTTTAGCTCAGGTGCACATCTTGCCCTCAAGGTGACATCTTTATTTTTCAAGCCTTTACAAAAGTCTTTTGCAGAAGATTTACCCACTGCAATATGTCTTTTGATTTCTTGACCACTGCTTCCATGTATATTGATTGGAATCCAAGTAAAATGAAATCCTTGATGACTTAAGTATCTTTTCTGAGTATCATGATGTTGCTTATTCATCCAGTTGTAAGGATTTTTTGTTTTCTTTATGTTAAGGTGTAGTCTACACTGAAGTCTCAGAGCTTCATCAGTAAGTACTTAAAGTTTTCTTCACTTTCAACAGGCAAGATTGTGCCATCTCCATATTTCAGGCTACTAAATAGCATGCAAAAGCTGGACAATGAATAAGGAAGACTGTAGAAGAATTGATGCTTTTGAGTTGTGGTGTTGGAGGAGACTATTGAAAGTGCCATGGGCTGCCAAAAGAACCAATAGATTCATTTTGGAAGAAGTGCAGCCAGAGCGCTCCTTAGCGGCCAGGATGGCCAAACTTTGTCTCTCATACTTTGGACATATTGTCAGGAGAGTCCAGTCGCTGGAAAAGGATGTCATGTTTGGTAAGGTGGAGGGTCAGAGAAAAAGAGGAAGACCCTCAATGAGATGGACTGGCCAAGTGGCTGCATTGATAGACTCAAGCGTGGCAACAATAGTGAGGTTGGCCTAGGATTGGGTAGTATTTCGTTCTGTGTGCATAGGGTCGCTATGAATTGGTACCTACTCAATGGCACCTAACAACAACAACAACAAAATAGTATGGATGCTTACTCTACATTATTTATGCTCCTTGAACATTTAGATAGTTTCCATTAAAAAAAAAGTAATAAAACATCACTGCAAGTAATATCTGTGCATCTTTGATTATTTTTTTCTTGTGTTAAATACTTAGAAGTGAAATTCCTGGGACAAGGGTTTTATGTAATGTTTAGCCACAAATTACCCAATCGACCTCCAGGAAGCTCAGTAGAAGAGACGCTCCCTAGTTCTTGCACCCTTGCCAACACTGAGGATTATAGTTCCTCTTAATCTTTGTCAATTTGATATATTTCTAATAAGATTTTTTTTTTTTTTTTTTTTTACTGTGATTTAAATCCCATGAAGTCTTTATTGAATTTCTTTTGCCACCTTAAAACCAGTGCTGGCATTGTGGTTTTTATGGATTATTTGTCCCAAAGACTGTCTGCTTTTGATGTGCTGTAATAACAATGGTTAGATAAACAAATTACTTGGTTTAGAGCAAACGATTCACCCAAAGTTATGGGTCTGGGTTGAAATCCATTTCCTGCTCACAGGTAAGTATGTGGTGGAGAGTACAATAGAAGGATTGTTTTTAAACCTGAAGTTTAATACTCTCTTTTCTCCACATCCAATTAAAGGAGAAGTATTGTGAAATTTACATAAAAGCATGTTTGTGATTTTGCACTAGTAAACAAACCTGACTCCATTACAAGTCCAGGGACTAGTGTCCATCCATTGGAGTGTGTGCTTCTCATCTTATGCTTTGTGGTGCCATTTTATGAGCTCCAGGTTCTGCAGGCTCATGACAAGTTTGATTTGGAAAAGGGACATACAAAGAGGCGACTTTAAGTTGCTGCCATCAGTTCCTGGACTGAATGGCTAAGTGATGATGCTGATGAACAATTTGCATCTAAGAGGCGGTCTGGGAGTTTTGTGAATAGCCCATGATTGCAGATAAACACCACCTGCCATAACTATCCCCATCCCCCCTTCTACTTGGGAGAGAGTGTTTTCTACAAGCCTTTCTCCTTTCCTCCACTCTTCACTGCTTTTATGCTAATATTGTGGCGCTGAATGAGAAAACTGGTTTTACAGGAAGTCTAGCTGGTTCCTCCGGAAAGAAGGAATAGCTGTTTCCAATTGAGAATTTTCTACATTTTGATTAAACTGGGAATGTGGTGGCTACAAAGGTCCTTGGGTTGTAACTGCACCATAATTTCCTAAAGGTTCCCTTTGTGTACTACACACGTGTTGAAATGCAGATCCCTTGGCTATAAGCCAGAGTCTATGGCAGGCCAAGAATCTGCATTTCCAACACACTCTTTTCAGTGATTTTACAATCCATAAACAGTGAATCCTAAACTGGTTGAGCCTCATAATTACCTGGAGAGCATTAAAAATTATAGAACCCCAAGCCTCAGCCCCTGGAAATTCTGATTCAATAGGACAGTTATCTAAGAGGAAAGGATTCTTCCAAGGGATTTTGGGTAGTAGTCAGGTCTGGAAACTACTACTCTAAGGAAAGTAGTGTGTGTGTGTGTGTGTATCCTGTGTGTGTATCCTCTGTGTGTGTGTGTGTTACTCGATGGCTTTCTGGTCTTTCTACAGATCCTGGAGGAGAAGAGGCAAGGAAGGAGATGGGAGATGCTGGTATCCCTTCTGAGATTGCCTTTGTGTTCCTCTTTGGACCTGGGACGAGTTCTTGGCGACAGGCTGGCTTTAACTATAAATTGGGCTCAGAACCACTTTGAGCCAGCCCCTTATTTATTCTTGGGAGGTAACAGCATCCTGGAAGCTGGTTTTAGAACTGAGCATATTTAAACCCAGGAAACCATGGGATGGGGTGGAGAGAGTACTAGAAGCAGGCTGAGAATTATAGTTCTAAATTTGGTTGATTCTGTAAACTCAGGCAAATTTCTTGATCTTACCTCTTTGAGTTCAGGGTTTTTATGTGCAAAATGAAGATGACAATTCCCTTTCTGAAGGCCATGTAATATTTATTAATATAAGAAGGAATGCATATAGTAAACAACATCAGGAAAAATTAAAATAGAAATCAAATTCAAGCCCACTTGAAATATCATTTCATACATGGAGAAGTATTGTCTTTCAAAATGGGAGTGTTCAATGCTAGGGAAGTTGGGGTAAAATTGGTAAGCACACAGACTGCCAGGAAACATTGTAAATTGGTACATAACTCTTGGAAAATGAGATGTAACTGGGTTCCAAGAACCATGAAGATTTCCACACCCATTGACGTAATAATCCCATTTCTGAAAATTATCTGGGTAATTAAAAGAGAAGCAGGGTTATATACCTAGAAATATGTACAGGCATGTTATTGTTGTTATTAGGCGCCCTGCAGTCAGTTCTGACTCATAGCAACCCTATGCACAACAGAACAAAACACTGTCCAGTCTTACGCCACCCTCACAGTTGCTACATTTGAACCCATTGTTGCTGCCACTGTGTCAATCCATCTCATTGAGGGTCTCCCTCCTTTTAATGACTCTCCAAGCATGATGTCCTTTTCTAGGGGCTGGTCCTACCTGACAATATGTCCAAAGTACGAGAGACATGTCTCTTGACATCCTTACTTCTAAGGAGCATTCTGACCATACTTCTTCCAAGACAGATTTATTTATTCTTCTGATTGTTGTTGTTAAATGCCATCGAGTCGGTTCTGATCCATAGCGACCCTGGATAGGGTTTTTGAGGAGCGGCTGGTGAGCTTGAACTGCTAACCTTGCAGTTCAAACAGCTTTGCAGTCTGGTGCGTTAACGCACAGTGCCACACCAATATTTTCTCCAACACCATAATTCAAATGAACCAATTCTTCTACAATCTTTCTTATTCATTGTCCAACTTTCACATGCAGATGAGGCAACTGAAAATACTATGGCTTGGGGTCAGGTGCAGGATAGTTCTCAAACTGACATTTGCTCTTTAGAACTTTAAAGAGGTCTTTTGCAGCAGATTTGTCCAATGCAATCTGTCCTTTGATTTCTTGACTGCTGCTTCCATTGTATTGACTGTGGGTCCAGGCCAAATGAAGTGTTCAACAACTGAAATCTTTTCTCTATTTATCACGATGTTATGTATTGGTCCAGTTGTGAGGATTTTAATTTTCTTTATATTGAGGTGCAATCCATACTGAAGGATGTAGTCTTTGATCTTCATTAGTAAGTATTTCAAGTCCTCTTTGCTTTCAGCAAGCAAGGTTGTGTCATCTGCATAGCGCAGGTTGTTAATCCTGATGCCATGATTTTCTTCATATTAAACGCCTTCTTGGATTATTTGCTCAGTACACAGAGTGAATAAATATGGTGATGAACAGGAAAAGGTAAACACGTTCGCAACCTAGTCCTTCCCCGATTCTATCCTTATATAAACCCTGTCCTGTCTTGGACTCCGGGATCAGAATCTGGAGAAGTTAGCTCCTCTGAGCTAGCTGGCTTAATAAAATCTGAAACTCTGCTTCACCTCTCCAAGTGGCCTTGGTTTCTTTGGCAATGGTTCTAAAAGCTGCTGTAACACTCTCAGATCTAAAGCTGCTGTAATACATTCGGATTGAAAACTGCTGGAATGGTGAAAGTATATGGCCCTGGTACATATCGTTCTTGATTTTAAACCATTTAGTATCCTGTTCTAACAACTGCCTCTTGATCTATGTACAGGTTCCACATGAGCACAATTGTTTTGGAATATCCATTCTTCTAAGTGTTATCCATAGTTTGTTATGATCCACAAAGTTGAATGCCTTTGCATAGTCAATAAAGCACAAGGTAACATTCTCTGCTTTTAGCCAAGATCCAACTGAATACAAACAATGAGATCCTTCATTCCATGTCTTCTTCTGAATCTGGCTTGAATTTCTGGCAGCTCCTTGTCAATGTACTGCTGCAACTATCGTTAGCAAAATTTGACTTGCATTTGATATTAATGATAATATTTGATGATCTCCACATTCTGTTAGGTCACCTTTCTTTGGAATGGACATGTGAGAAACATTGTCCATACCAATAAACGCTCAAGTAATCCAATCTGTACTCATTTTAGTGAGAGAGAGGTTTTCTTTACTGGATTTTGCCAACTTGGGTGCCCAACGCAATAGACACAAGCAGATGCCTGTCCCTAGAAAGCCCCTCCTCCAGTTTTCCTTCCACTGGGTATTATAAGGTCATATTCTGCTTTCAAGGTCGTCTACTAGTCCTTACTGGAAGCATTCTTATTTAAAGTTTGTTTCTCCCTTTCCCCAAGAAATTCCCCTATTTGTTGGTTGTATTATTATTACTTATTATTATTATTTTAATGTTTTATTGTGAATGATGTGATAGTTTACATGGGAGAACATTAGCTTTACATTCATCCTATCCTATATCATTTTATTGCCATGGTTACAATCCCCTCTATGCATCAACCAACAATGAGGTATATACCCTGCAAGCCTGCCCCCCAGTCATCAGCATACAGCCTCTCTCCCTCTCTGGGTCTAAAGTCCCCAGCTGCTCCATCTCTCCACATTATCCTCTCTGCCTCCATCTCTGGCGTCACTGCATCTCTGGGTAGGGTTCTGCTCGCCACTCTTCTCCCTTGATGGTCCCGGGGACCTAGATTGCAAAGTCAATCACTCCCTTCCTTTGCTACAAAACGGCTGCCTTTACATTTTCAAGCCTCACAATCAGTCCTGATAATAATTATTCACTATTGTATCACAAGAGACCTATTCACATCTCCTTTCATCAGCCCCTCTCAGACAGATTGGATACTACTCAGTAGAGAGTCTACCTTCCCCTGCACCCTCTGGATCTAGGCTTCCTCCTGAAAGCTTGTAAGCCAGTCACTTCTCGCCTTTATAGCCCTCCCCCCCATTTTGAGTAGCCACTGTCCAAGTTGCCCATCCCTGTCTACTCTGTGTATGGAGGAGGTGGGAATGACCCTCGCTGTAAAGATTTCTTCCCTCTTTTGAGCTACTGCATCCATAGGTGTAGGTCAAGTTCATCAAATTGTATCAGATTATGCTTTTTTCCCTCTTCTCTCTTCTTCTAGTTGAGCTCTGATCATCCAGTCATTGAAGCCAGGTCAAGTGGGTATTATCTGCAAGTGTGGGTGTTCTTATGCATATGCACTCTCTTCTTATAAGCTGGATGCTTCACTCTCTACTCTAGTCCTCTGTGGCTATGTCACTGACTCTGGGCCCAAGAGTCCCCAGGTCTTGTCACACTGCTGGCCAACCAGGTCTCCACCCAGGTTCACAAGAGTCTATTGAACGTTGTAGGGCTTAGCTCACAGCTTCATTACTGTTTTCCCCTCACTTCCCCTTATCAGTGATGAACGTGGTCACCAATCAGAGCGTGTATTCCCATTAGAAGGGGGTGTATTATTATTTTTAAATTCCTAGCCTGTCAAACTAGTTTTTCACCTCTTCTTGTTATCCTAGCCTGCTACCCTCAAGACTTCCCTTTGTCTTGAGGATGGACCACGCCCACAAGTTATTTCTCACAGACGTAAATATAGATCTCTTCCAATTGATTGGTCTTCCAAATTTTCTAGCACAGATGAGTGAGCATCTCCAGTGCTGTATCAGTTTGTTGAAACATTTCCAGAGGTATACTGTCAATTCCTGAAGCCTTGTTTTTCCCCCATACCTTCAGTGTAGCTTGGATTCCTCCTTCAATATCATTGATTCTTGATCATATGCTACCTCTTCCAAACTTTAGAAATGAATTCCGATGTTGTGTAAAAGACACTCGGTGAGACTAAATTACCTTGGCAGAGCAAATTTACTCCTGCAAGAGGGTGCATTCGCATAGCCGTACATACAGTAACAGGCCAGCTAGCACACCGAGTGGGCAGTCCACTTGGGTTTTTAATCCCTGACGTGAGTCTTAAGACTGTGTCTTACCCCATTGGCTAGGGCTTTGACCGCACAGTCTTTTCCCTTACCCGGTTTTCAAATTTCTAAAGTGCTCATTGTTGTTATGTGCCGTGGAGTCAGTTCTGACTCATAGCAACCCTGTACAGGATTTCCGAGGCTGTAAATCTTTACGGGAGCAGAAAGCCTCATCTTTCTCCAGAGGAACAGCTGGTAGTTTCGAACTGCTGACCTTGCAGTTCGCAGCCCGATTCGTAACCGCTACACTACCAGAAAAGTGCTCATTACTATTTTAGAAAAGGAAAAAGAAAGACCTTAAAGTCTTTACTCACTTCAGGAAGTAGTCAAAGAAAAAGAGAGAGATCATAAAGACTTTACTTCAGAAAATAAAGAAAGGTTACCCAAATACAATAAACAGGATTATCATATATATATGTTGTTATGTGCCGTGGAGAGCGACCTTGTACAGGGTTTCCGAGGCTGTAAATCTTTACGGGAGCAGAACGCCTCATCTTTCTCCCATGGAGCGGCTGATAGTTTCAAACTGCTGGCCTTAAGGTTCGCAGCCCGATTCGTAACCACTATGCTACCAGAGCTTATATATATACATATATATATATATTTTTTCCCCCACACAAATTTCTTGACATAGATGAATGGGTGTCTCCAGTGCTCCCTCAGTTTGCTGAAAGATTTCAATTTGTAGTCCATCAATTCCCAGAGCCTTGTTCTTTGCCAGTGCTTTCAGTGAACCTTTGACTACTTCCTGCAGGATCATTGGTTCTTGATCATACGCTACCTTTTGAAATAGTTGAACAACACCCACCATTTCTTTTTGGTACAGTGACTCTGTGTATTCCTTCCATCTTCTTTTGATGTTCTCTGAATCATTCAATATTTTTTCAGTATGGCAAGTTGAAGCTTGAATTTTTCCTTCAGTTCCCTCAGCTTGAAAACTGCTGAGCATCTTCTTTGCTTTTGGGTTTTGTAACTTCAGGTTTCTGAACATTTCCTTATAATACTTGACTGTTTTCTTGTGCTGCTCTTTGACATTTTTTTCTGCGTTTGTCCTTCTCTGAGTCATTCCTCCACCATTAACATAAATTCACTTTCCCATAAATTTACTACTTGTTTAAAAATGAAATTTTTTTCAGAATTATTAACTTTATTATACTAGACAGTCTTCAAAAATATTTCTAAATATCATAATTTACCATTATAGAGGCCATATTATTAGAGAAATAAAATTAGTACCCTTTGACATTTTTTTGTCCAGGCATACCTTGTTTTATTGCATTTCTATTGCACTTCCCAGACACTGCATTAAAAAAAAAAAAATGATGTTGAACAAGTCCCTTGGAGCTGTTTTTCCAACAGCACATGCCCACTTCATGTCTCTCTTGGTAATTCTTACACTATTTCAAACTTTTTCATAATGTTATTGTACACTTAATAGATTATAGTGTAGTGTGAACATAACTTTTATACACGCTGGGAAACAACACAGCAAATTTATGTAATTCACTTTACTGCAGTATGATCTTCTTATGATGGTTTGTCACCAAACCTGCAATATCTCCAAGGAATGTCTGCATTGTAGCATTACTGACAAAGCAAAATTTCTACCAAAAAAAACCAAATAGCAAACAAACCTAGAAATACATGAAACATTTGAGACTTGGGAGACTGTTTAATAAATTACAGTAGATCTCTGCAATGGAACACTATGCACACTTTCCAAAGATTGCCCATTATGAAACCATATGTTGTTGTTGTTAAGTGCTGTCCTGTCAGTTCTGACTCATAGTGACCCTGCATAGGGTTTCTCAGGAGTGGCTGGTGGGTTTGAACCACCAACCTTGCAGTAAGTAGTACAGTGCTCATCCTATAGCACTGCACCAGGACTCCATGAAACCATATAGCAACATGGAAAACCTTTTGGTGTTAAGGGACAGTAGCAGAACCCCAGATGGCCTGACAAAGTGAACAGTTACATCTGTGAGCAATGGGCTCCTCAGAACATTGGAGACCAGGAGGGTAGCATTTGCCCTCAAAAGCAAAAATCAGAAGGCAGGAAGGGGCAGGAAAGCAGACAAATGGAAATGAGGAACCCAGGTGTGATACCTTGAATTTACCTGACATGGCTTTTCTATTCAACTTCTTAATTCACACCAAATGATTAGGTTGTGTTGTTAGGTGCCATTGAGTTGGTTCTGACTCATAGCAACCGTACGCACAACTTGGTCCTGCACCATCCTCACGGTTGTTGTTATGCTTGAGCTACAATTCATCTCATTGGGGGTCTTTGTCTTTTGTACTGACCCTCTACTTTTCCAAGTATAATGTCCTTCTCGAGGGACTGGTCCCTCCTGATAATATGTCCTAAGTATGAGAGACAAAATCTCACCATCTTTGCTTCTAAGGAGCATTTTGGCTGTACTACTTCCAACACAGATTTGTTTATCCTTCTGGTGGTCAAAGATACTTTTAATATTCTTTTCCAACACCACAACTCAAATGCATCAATTTTACTATGGTTTACCTTATGATTGGGCAGGACTATGCAAATAAGGTCTATAGGACTCTAATGCTGGGATTGGTTAGTTTGGCCATCCCTCTAGGTTTCAAAGGAACCATTTAAGAAGCAGGAACAGATGATCCCAGGATCATCAAGAAAGATAAGCATGAACAGAGTTGAGATTCCAATCTAGAAAAGTGGCAATAGCAGAGGCAGTGGCATGGAGAGACAGAGCAGCTGTGGACTTCTAGGTTCATGGACCAAGTAAAGCTGAGTGTCGTCTACATGCAGGAGGCTGGCTTGCAGAATGTGCCATATGGACATTTATAGACTGGCTAAAGAAGCTTTGTAACACTTGACTAAGGAGGGCAGAGGCTGAGGGGCCACATGGCTGAGAGGCTGAAGACAGGAGCAACGCATGTCTGCAGTACAGCAGAGAAGAGGTGTTACTGATTGAAAAACTGCTATATCCTGAGTTGTTTCTGGTCCTGAATTGTGCCCTGTTCACCTCCTTAATAAACTCCATAATTTTGAAGAGTGTTATGAGTTCTGTGTGACCATTGCAATGGATGATCGAACCCAGAAGTGGAGCAGAGAATGGTATGGGAGGAATGGTTGGTGTCCAAATAGGGTAAAGAAGGTTGCAGGGTAGAGGCATGTCTGACGGCTGCTTCATAGGAATCTGTGTCATCCTCTCAGTTTTGACTCATAGCGACCCTGTATAGGGTTTCTCAGAAGTAGCTGGTGGGTTTGAACCACCAACCTTGCAGTAAGTAGTCCATTGCTTATCCTACAGCAATTGGGCTGGTTTTGAATTTGAATCTCCTTTCCCCTTGCGAAGCCAATAGCGACCCATATGGCCCCCACATGGTTATTGTACCAGAATGCAGGTAGGGAGAGTGCTGACACTTTGAGGGGATTGCAAATAATGTCAGGAAACAATTTATGCATGCATTGTTGATTGGGAAATTAATTTGGTTTGCAAACTTTCACCTAAACCCCAATAAAATATAAAAACAAAACAAAAGAAATGCAAAAAGACCTAATAGGACCCCTGAAGTTTTCTTAAAAACAAACAATACTTGAGCTTAACAAGTAAAGATTGTCTACCAGGAGCATTGCACTCAAGAGCTATCTGTAAAGGACCAAATTGACAACAGCAACTGGAGAGATTAGATTGCAAATTTAGGGTGTAGTGAGTTTGTGTTCGTGGGGGAGGAACAACTCAGAAAAGGAGTATGAGAATGATTGGACTGCTTAAAGATTGTAATCAGCATCACATGTAGAAACTGTTGAACTGGTGTACGCTTTGCTGTGCATATCCTCAACAACAAAATAAATCGATACAGAGAGGACCTCAGATGGCACCCTCTTTGGCTATAACTGTATGTCCTGTAGGAGTGGTGTACAGATGAGGAATGAAGGTCATGTGCAAAAACCAAAACAGAGTATTTGTGTAAGGTGTTCAGATTACAGGTATTTTTCTCTTTCCTAAAAATTTCTATAATTTTACTGTTACATCCTTTATCCATAGGAGCTTTGATGACTCCGTGGGTAAGCACTTGATTGCTAACTGAAAGGTTGGTGACCTGAACCCCCCAGTTGCTCCGTGGGTAAGCACTTGATTGCTAACTGAAAGGTTGGTGACCTGAACCCCCCAGTCTGGTGCTGTAAGGATTATAATCTTGGAAACCATATGTGACAGTTCTGTTCTGTCTTATAGTCACTCTGAGTCAGAGACAACTCCATAGCAAGGAGTATCCTTTCATGATTAAGAGGACTAATGCCTGTCCTTCCTATCGCACCAACTTTTTAAGAGGACCAAATGAGAAGCAGTGAAAATGTGTGTTTGTGAAAGATTATTGGAGGTGAATATAGTGTGCAGGCCTTCTGTTTTTCTCCCAGACTGGTAAGACTGGACACTTACTTCATTCAAAGCCCAACCATATCCTTGGGAAGCAGACACCAGAGTAAGGATTCTGGGTATCTTCTGGCTTAGGGACAACACACACCAGCATTGATGTGAGCATTGGGGAGGTGGTGTGGTAGAGCATGCACCGTGCCATGGGCCAACTTCTCTGGGAGGAGGATAAGAAGACTCCTGAATATTAGCCTTCAAGGGCCTCACAAAATAGAGGTGTAAGTACCCTTTGGGTAATGTCTATCTAGAAGGCTCTCTGGTAGCATAGTGGTTACGAATCAGGCTGCTAATCTCAAGGTTGGCAGTTTGAAACTACCAGCTGTTCCGTGGGAGAAAGATGAGGCTTTCTGCTCCCATAAAGATTTGAAGCCTCGGAAACCCTGTGCAGGGTCACTATGAGTCGGAACTGACTCCATGGCACATAACAACAACAAATCTATCTCAGCACTATAGGATAAGCACTGACTGGTATTGTCTCCCAGGGAACAGTTTGATTGTCATAACTAGGGGGTCACTGCTGGCATTCGGTAGATAGAGGTTTGGATAGGCTTTGTTTTGCTTTGGGTTCTCTACAGAAGCAAAACTAGTTTTATATATATGTTGTTGTTGTTGTTAAGTGACGTCGAGTTGGTTCTAACCCATAGCCACCCTGTACATATATATATATATATATATATATATATATATATATAGAGAGAGAGAGAGAGAGAGAGAGAGAGAGAGGAAATGACTCACACAATTGTGGTGGTGTGCCATGGAGTCAGTTCTGACTCATGACCCTGTATAGGATTTCTGAGGCTGTAAATCTTTATGGGAACAGAAAGTCTCGTCTTTCTCCCTGGAGCAGCTGGTAGATTGGAACTACTAACCTTGTGGTTAGCAGCCCAACTAGTAATCCACTTTGCTACCAGTGCTCCTGATTGGGCTTACCCCTGCATAGGGTAGTATGTTCATACTGTTAAGGGGCACCCTTTGTGAGGTCTTTTACAAGGTCTTCTAAAAGATGTAAGCAGATGGACACTGCATACAGTTGCTTTTCTAAAGGGCTGTGTCTGTTTTCTGTACCTTTCTATAGCTGAGACCAAAATCCTAAGGGAATACAACCCTTTTGCTGTTGCCATAGGCTCCAGCCATACCCTCTGAGTAGCTGGTAACATCCAATTCACAATTGTGCCCTATAGCTATGGTTCTAAGAGCCTGAACTTGGTTTATTGCCACTTTAGCTTCATCAAAGGACTGCTCCACCTTGGTAGTCAAGTCCCAAATACTTCCTTTGTTTACTAGACTGTACGGGGGTGCAAGTTCTGTGCCAAGTGGGGAATGAAGGGTCTCCGATACCCCAGCACCCCCAGGAATGTCTGTTATTCCTTTGATCTGGCAGGGCAGGAGTATGCCCTGACCAGGGAAGATAGTGAAGAAAATAAAAAACTCATGAAAACAATGAGTTCAAAGGACTAATGGACCACCTGAACCCAACCTCCAGGACCATGAGACCAGAACAGCTAGAGGATGCCCAGCTAGTTTCACTGCAGACTCTTCTGAGAGGGATCACAATAGGAGGCCCTGAGGAGAGTGGGAGAAAAAAAATACGAAACAAAACTCAAAATAATAGTCATGAAAACACCAGGTTTATTGGTCTTTTAGACACTGGTGGAACAACTGAGGCAACAGCTCTTGGTCACCGCTTAACCCTTTTAGTCACTCCTTTGACTCACCTTTCAGCTAAAGAATAGACAGGCCTGTTGGGATAGTTGTGATAGGTCTACGGTGTGTCAGCTTGGTTGGGCCAGCATTCTCAGTGGTTTAGCAGTTAAGATGTAGATATCACCTCCATGATGAGAGCTGATCTAGTACAACGTACTAGATCTGATGTGCTGTGATTAGTCCTGACCTGATGGCATTATCCTCACTTTATGATGTTAATGAAGTCTACAGGGTTAGGTTGTATCTTGAGTCAATCTCTTTTGATATATAAAAGGAGAGCAAAGGAAGAAATGAGGACCCACTGCCACCAAGAAGGAAGGGCCGGGACACGAGTGCATCCTTCAACCCCGGGATCCCCGCGCTGTGAAGCTTCTAGATTCAGAGGAAGGCTGATGTGAAGACACATGGAGAACTTCAAGGAATGCTGGGCTATTTATGTTGGAAAAAGACGAGGACTTGCCCCGTCACACTCCCCAACCAGCACTCTGAAATTCAGACCTATAGCTTCCGAAACTGTGAAGAATAAATTTCTAGTACTACATAACTAAGACACCTATAAAGTTAATCACAACACTAGGATAATCAACCTTATAAGATCAAAGGGCAGCATTTGTCCAGGGATAAAGCTCAGAAGGCCAGAAGAGAGAGGAAAGAAGGACAAATGGACAAATGGAGATGGTAAACACAGAGGGGAAGTGGAAAGAGTGTCCTTATACTGTGGGTGTAGCACTCTGTCACAAATCACAATGTGCATGAATTGTTGAATAGAAAACCAATTTTCTCTATAAGCTTTCTCCCAAATCACAATAAAAAGTTAAAAGGGGGAGAGAGAGGATACATCACCATAGCGAATAATAAAAGAGTTACCTGTAGGAAACAACAGTAGATTATAAAAAAGGGCTCCCCAAAAAGTATGAGATTGCTTGGCATAGAAAGACCATAAATACCACAGACAACAGCCAATCATAACAATGAAATTTCAATTCAAACAAGTTACTAAGCTAATGGAATGCTGCTAGTTAGGATCGCATTCTCTGTTCTAACAAAACGGACAGGCTGAATAATCAAGACTACTCAAGGCATGTGCATGAGAGACCAAAGGAAAAGGACCCTCTCCCTCAAAATCTTCCTGGCTAGTACCTGGAATTCTAACATTAGTGACTCGTGCCTTTGTGTAGATATGAATATCCCAGGAAAGGGTCTGCACTCTACCAGTATATTTATTAAGTAGTTTTCGCTCTCTTCTACTTCTACTTCAACTGCGAGTGGAGGCAGTCCCAGATAGGCTGGAGGAGGCAGAGACCTGTGGAATGGATCCTCCTTTAAAATTGCTAATGGGCTCATCAACCGCGTGTTGATGGAGAGCACAGTGGCCCTTAAGAACTATAATGTTCTGATTTGTTTTTATCCCTGGTGAGGCAAACAGCAGGAATGATTTGCCAAGGATAAATCCAATCTGATTACTCTGGGGTGAAATTCTGGCACCCCTGAATGGTTGTTCATCCATGGTTTGCTTTGCCAAGCCCAAACCCGCTGCTATCAAGGGATTCTGACTCAGCCACCCTATAAACAGTTTCTGAGGTCTAAATCTTTACTGGAGCAGAAAGCTTCATCTTTCTGTCGTGGAGTGATTGATAGGTTTGAACAGTAAACCTTGCGGTTAGTAGTCCAGTGCCTATCCTACAGTGCCACCAGGGCTCCTAAGTCAAGCCCGTGGTTCCCAAATTGTGCTGCTACACATTAGAATCACCTGGAAAGCTTAAAAAACAAAACAAAACTTGGTACTCAGGTCACACCCCAGACCAATTAAATCAGGATGTGGTGGTGGTGGGGGGTGTGACTGCCAGGACCCTCAGGTAGGTCCAATATGTAACCAGTTTGAGAATCACCGTCTTAACCATATGATATGACAGGCACCTTGTGTGACATACGATGATGACCTAGTTTCTGCCCTCCAGACATAATACTTAACATTTTATTATTTTTAAATAATTAGTGACTAAAATAGATTTTTTTTTTCCTTTGGGTATAAAATTTAATACTTTTTTTTCTTACTGACATATAAATTGCATACCATAAAATTCACCCTTTTAGAGTGTACAAATTAGTGGCTTTTAATATTTTTTAAAAGGTTGTAAAACAGCAATTTGGAGTATATAACAGTATTTATCAAAATCTGACTCAATGGTACCTAACAACAACACTAACAAATAATATTGTAAGTAATAAATCATTTTTCAATCTTTTTTTAAATTTAAAATATCCAAGATAAGAACACCATCAAAATGTTGTTTGTAAAACAAATTTCTGTTAGACTATTTGATCATATTATTCAGATCTAGTAAGGCTAGATTTATATTAACTCTATGTTTACCTACAACATCAATATCTAAACAAGGCTAGCCACAGTGTTTTTTGGGTATGATCACTTTTATAGTTTTATACAATAATAACAGTTAAATGCTTTATGTATTATCTTCTTAACTGTACCTTAAACTCTGCAAGGTCATTGTTCACTTATATTCTGTGGTGGTCCTTTTTGAAGACATAAATGTCCCAGGAAAGGACATAAACTCCACCATTTTGTATCTAGCATGCTAGAAGCAAAATAAAGATTTGCTGATTTATTCTAAAAAAAAAAAAAAAATGTGTGCATCTGCATCTGGAGTCTTAAAGCTTATGAGCAGCCACTGAGATAGTTATATTGGTCTCTGCTTGTCTGGAGCCAAAGAGACAGAAGGAAATCAAGCTCTCAGAGAAGAAACTAGTCTACAGAGCTAACAGCCTACAAAAGCCACAGTTTCATCTATCTTGATGAGACCAGGCGAACTAGTTGGTGTCCAGCTACTACGCTCAGCCATTCTGATCGGGGTCACAATAGACTCTGGTCTACTGTTCTGATAGAACAAGAGAAAGATGCAGAACAGAACTCAAATTCTTACAAAGTCCAGAATTACTGAACCAATTGAGTCTAGAGGACTCCCTGAGACTACTGTTCTGAAATACTCTTTAACCCTTAACTGAAATTATCCCTCAAAGTCACTTTTAATGAAATTGCAGATTAGCACACAAAATAAAAGATATTACATGCAAATGTTTCATTAAAAAAAAATATATGAAGGGGCTTCAAAAAGTTCATAGAAAAATGGAGTTTTTCCATAGACCTTTTGAAGTTCCCTCATATATGAGACTAAAAGGTCAACAATTATTCTAAAGCCAAGATGAGAACATGGGGTACAGGGAAATTGTTGCTGTTGTTAAGTGTGATCAGGTTGACTCTGGCTCTTAGGGACCCTGTCTAGGGTTTTCCAAGAGCATGGGAACAATCAGAACAGAATTAAAGAGAATGTTCATACATTGTGGAAAATGTAACTGATGTCACTGGAAATTTGTGTAGAAATTTTCAAATAGGGACCTAATTTGCTGTGTACACTTTCATTGCAAACACAATAAAATATTATCTAAAAAACAAAAGAAATATTTCATGAGCCAAAACAAAGTTTTGCAACCATCATTAATATCTAAATTCAGAATATTTCATTACCACCCCCTAAATTTCAGACTCATTAGAAGTTACATCTGATTCTTCTCTCCTCCCACCCTGTGATAACCACAAATCTCTTTTCTGTCTCAATAGATTTATGTACTCTGGACGTTTCAGATAAAGGGAATCACACACGTGGCTTTTTCTGTCTGGCTTCTTTCACTTAGCATAATATTTTATTGCCAAATAATACCTCATTGTATGGATATACCATATTTTGTTTATCTGTTAATCAGTTGACAGACAGCTGGGTTGTTTCCACTTTTTGCCTAGTATGAATAATACTTCTATGAACATCTTTGTACAAGCGCTTGTGTGGGTATAAGGATTTATTTCTCTAAGATAGATACCCGGGAGTGGGATTTCTGGGTCATGTGGTAAATAAATGCATTTGTGCTTGACTTTGTAAGAAGCTGTCAAACTCTTTTCCAGAGTGGCTGCATCATTTTATATTCTCACCAATAGGGTATAAGAGTTCCAGTCTCTCTGTTTCCTTGCTAGAACTTGGTATTGTCAGGATTTTTAAAGTTTAGTCATGTGGCGCTGTGGGTTAATGTGCTGGACTGCAAAGTCGGTTTGAACTTCAAGGTTGGCGGTTCAAGCTCACCAACTGTTCCTAGGAAATCCTATATAGGGTCACTATGGGTCGCAACCTACATGACAGCACTTAACAACAACAACAACAACAACAATTGGCATGTAATGGTATCTCACTGTGTTTTCAACTTTCATTTGCTTAATGACTAGTGATGTTGAACATCTTTTCAGGTATTTGTCATCCTTAAATCCTCTTTGGTGAAGTATTTTTTTCATGTCTTTGCTCTTTTTAAAAAACAACAACTGAGTTATCTTTTTGTTTTTTAAAGCTTAATTTTGAGAATGCATTATATATTCTAGACACAAATCCTTTATGGGCTATACAATTTGTAAACGTTCTCTCCCCGTCTACAGCTTTTTGTATATGTATGTGATGTGTGATGATATGTGAGAAACAGGAATGGGATTAGTATTTATTGAGCACCTACTCTGTACTAGACATTGTATTGTATTGCTGGGGGACTAAGAATATGAGTAAGACAGAGTCCCCATCTTCAGGGGAGCTGTCTGGTGGTGGAGTGGTGATGTGGAGCTCTGAAGCTTAGATGTCACTGTTCATACCACAAGTAGAAATGTCTGAGTTTCTTCAGGGCACAAAGTGAGACAGAACAGAGAATGGCAGAGCTGAGTGGTTGAAATGAATGGCTCTAGTTTGCCTCTGGAATCCTGGTATGGCATGTGGGCTAATGCGCTTGACTGCAAGTTGGTTTGACCTAAGCAAGGTTGGTGGTTCAAGCTCACCAGCTGCTCTTTGGAAACCCTATACAGGGTTGCTATGGGTCGGAACTGACTCGATGGCATTTAACAACAACAAGAAGTCTTCCTCTGGAGTCCTGATGTGGCACCATTGGCTAAGCACTCAACCTCAAGGTTGGTTTGAACTGCAAGGTTGGTGGTTCAAACTCACTAGCCGCTCCTCGGAAACCCCATACAGGGTCGCTATAGTTGGAATCGATTCAATGGCACTTAAGAAGAACAACCACCACAACAAATCTGCCTTTGGAGTCATGCTGCTTTGTTCAGCTGCACCAGTTGCTACCTGTGTGACCTTGGGTAAGTTACTAAACCTCTCTGTACTTCAGTTTTTTCATTTACAAAGTTGTTGTTAGATGCCCTTGAGTTGGTTCCTATTCACAGAGGTGTTATGCATAACAGAATGAAATACTGTCCAGTCCTGTGGGTTATACTCACAATTGTAGATATGTTTGAGCCCATTGTTGTTGTCACTGTGTTAGTCCACAGATGTAGTCAATTTGATCCTTTGCATTCCATCTGGTAAGGTCCATGTGTATGTCACCATTTATGTTGTTAAAAAATGATATTTGTAATGAATAAGTCTGATAGAAATTGACAAAATTCTATCATGTGATCTCCAGTTTTGTTTCTATCACCAAGGCCATATTTTCCAATTTATCCTTCCTCTTTGTTTCCAACGTTTGCATTCCAATCAACAGTAAAGACCAGTGTATCTTGATTGCATGTTTGATCAATTTCAGACTGAAGAAGTTGATAGAATAATGTCCACCTCAAAGGGTTGTTGTTGTTGTTGTTGTTAAGTGCCGTCTAGTCAGTTCTGACCCATAGCGACCCTGTACAGGGTTTTCGAGGGTGTAAATCTTTACGGGAGTAGAAAGCCTCATCTTTCTCCCGTGGAGCGGCTGGTAGTTTCGAACCACTGACCTTAAGGTTCGCAGCCCGATACAAAGGGTTGTAGTGAACAGGAAAAGGTAAAAATCATTCATTGCCCTCTCCTGTTCAGGAGGCAAGCTAAAATGTTAATCAGGTCACCAAATGGGACCAATCCCCCTGATTTTCCCCCTGCCCTCAAATAGATATGCAGTCTGGCCCCTCCCCAGACTCTGATCCCATATAGGCCTGTGTTACTCTCCAATCCGGGCTCAGAATCTGGAGAAATTAGCTCCTCTGAGTCAGCTGGCTTAATAAAATCTGAAACTCTGTTTTACCTCACCGAGTGGCCTCAGTTTCTTCAACCACGAATCTTAAACTACTGTAATCGTAGGTGGCACACATTTTACTTTCTCACCAGCAATGTGTGAGAGTTCCATGAATGTTATTTCTTTTTGTAGCAGTGTGATTCTGGGGCAATCAGGGAATGCTACATGGAAGAAGTAGCCTTTAAGTTGAGCCTTGAAGATAGGTAGAACTTCTAGAAGCCGAGATGAGGGTGGTGAAGAAACAGAAGCTGTACTTTGGAATACATTGTTAGCTGCTGCAGTCAAGTCATGGCACAAAGGAATGAGCTGCTGTCCAATCCTTCACTCTGTGGTCAGGAGAGGGTCAGACTCTTGTGATCTACAGGGTTTTTATTGGTTGATTTCCAGAAGTAGGGCTCCAGGCCTTCTTTTCTTAGTCTGGAAGCTTCACTGAAGCCTGTTCAATCTCACAGTAATGCAACCCTCCACTGATAGATGGGTGGTCGCAGTGTGTGAAGTACGCTGTTGGCTGGGAATCGAACCTGGTCTTCCTTATGTAAGTCAAGAATTCTAGCAGTGAATGTCTCCATCTTTTCCCCTACAGTTTACATGTTTGCTCTCTTCCACTCCTTTGTTGTGTTCTCTTCCCATGCAGTCTTTTGCTGTCCTTTCCCTGCCTCTCCCCACCTTCCTGCTCACCATCCAGCGGTTTCCGTGAACCTCTCTGGTGTCCTTGGCCTCTTGATGTCACTGACCCCTGGGTTATGGGCCACTGGTCTGAGGTTGTGAGGCCGCTTTTGTCCCTCATCGAGGACTTTGGCCCCCCTCTCCAAAGGGAAATTCTTTTCCTGAAACCTAGTGCAACTGTTCAGGGTGCGATCAATTTAGAACTGGTTCATATTCAGTCCAAATTATTGAGCGATTTTCTGTGCAGACACCAGCCCTATGTTGGGATAACAGCTCTACCAGCTTGCGCTTGTTTGGTTAATAATTTATTAATGGGAGTTAAGTGAGCTAGGAGGCATATTTTGTGTGAACTTTGGGGTAGCTTTGACAGCAATTTGTGTAATTTGTCCCAGCAAATACTAAAGATGTCTGAATTCTAATGTCCTGCCTGCCATACTGACCTTTTGGGTCCATTTCATTAACATGGTTTCCTTTGATTTATGTTCATTTTATTGCTTTGGTTTTTACCCCATGTGAGCTCATGCTCAGTGCTGAGCATGGAAATTGCTCCAAGAGGAATTACATGCCCAGGTTTCTTTGTGGGAGGAAATCCCGCCAGCTGCCCTGGTTTGTCTCTGCTTTGCAGCGCTGGGATGTCTTGTGCTGGAATCACATTTTCTGTGTTGACAGTAACCACAGGCAATGTTTTTTAGACTGACTCTATGGGCCTGTGACCTGTGTAGTTGAACATGGTCCCTGGGCTTAAACACTTGGTTTAATGCTCTGCAGCTACCTTTTTGAAACTCTTTAATAATATATGAACAAGAGGGCATGCATTTTGTACTGGGTTCTGAAAATTAGGAACTTACATAACTGTTCCTGCGTGTATGTCCTGACCCATTTGATGACCACGCCCCTAGCTCAGGTGACCGTCCAGGTCCCTCTGCTCTTTCCTTTGCTTCTATCCATCTGGATCAGAATCAACTGTCCTCTGTGGCAACTCTATCTAAAAGTTTTATAGCCACACCAACCCAGATTCCTTAGAACATATAAATGATTTGTTTAGAAATATGTATGAATGGACATGCCCCCAAATACACAGGTACAGAGTCCTGGTGTGGTGCTATGGGTTAATGTGCTGGACTGCAAAGTTAGTTTGAACCACAAGGCTGGCAGTTCAAGCTCACCAGCCATTCCTTGGAAACCCTATTCAGGGTCAGTATGGGTCGGAACCGACTCGATAGCACTTAACAACAACAAAATGTGCATTAGGGTACACCTGTTATCTCTGAGATCTCTTGTTCACCTTCTGCAGAGGTGAGCACTGGTACCCATTTCTGGGCACTTTCCAGAGAGACTGTATGTTTTAAAAAGTACACATATGTACATATCTCCATATTTGTGTTTACCAGGTAGTGGTAAAGAATTATTTCCAAGTTTTCACATAACTTGGAACTAATTGTTTATTTTGGAAATAATTCCAGATCTTCATATAGATTTACCTTTTTATTTTTGGGGCAACACTATCCATTGTTTGAAAGTATCATTTACTTAATAAGCCACCTATTGATAGACACTGAAGTTGTTTCCAAACTTTTGCTTTTTTAAGCAATGCTCCTGGTGGTGGTGGTGTGTCTTGGAGTTGGTACTGACTCATAGCAACTTTGAATAGGGTTTCTGAGGCTGTAAATCTTTATGGGAGCAGAACGCCTCAACAGGTAGTTTTCAGCTGCTGACCTTGAGGTTAGCAGCCTAACTGAAAAAAAAAAAGTGCTCTTAGAACTTCTTGAAATAATGCTCCTAGAATAGGGTTCCCAGATTTAGCCAATTGAAATTCAGGATGCCAAGTTAAATTTGAATATCAGGTAAACAGCTATTTTTTTTTTTTTTTTCAAAGAATGAATATGTTCCATTGTATATTGCAAGGGGTCAGTACATTTGGGACATACTTGAAAAAAAGGTTGTTTATCTGAAATGCTGCAACCAAAATTTAACTTTCATCCCATATCATATCTTATTTGGCAACCCTATTCTAGAATAATAGTAACATAGTAAACTCACTGTCATCAAGTTCGTTAGGACTTAATGTGTCTCTGTTGGGTTTCTGAGACTGTAATTTTTTATGTGAGCAGATCATTTTGTCTTTCTGCCTTGGAGCAGCTGGTGGATTTGAACCGCAAACCTTTTAATTAGTAACCCAATGCCTAATCCACCATGTCACCAGAGCTCCTTATGGCACATAGTTGTTGTTGTTATGCGCCGTGGAGTTGGTTCCGACTCATAGTGACCCTGTACAGGGTTTCCGAGGCTGTAAATCTTTCAGGAGCAGAAAGCCTCATCTTTCTCCCGCACAATCGCTGGTAGTTTTGAACTGCTGACCTTGAGATTCGCAGCCCAACTTGTAACCACTACACTACCAGAGCTCCTTATGGCACATAGTAGGGCCTCAATAAAGATTTATTGAATGAATGAATAATTGTTTTCTCTTAAAAATGAAAGCTCAGGGGGACAGATCCCCTGTCGTGTTTCCTGCTTCATCCTCAGTGCCCCAAACCAAGTGTGGCATGTATCCATTGTTATTAAGTTGATTCTGATTTACAGTGGCGCTGTGGGTTGATACCCCAGACTGCAAAGCTGATTGAACTGCAAGGTCGGTGGTTCAAGCTCACCAGTGACTCATCAGAAACCCTATACAGGGTCACTATGGGTTGGAAGCGCCTCGATGGCACTTAACAACAACAACAACAACAGGACAGAATAGAACTGCTCCATAGGGTTTGTTGTTGTTGTTAAATGCCGTTGAGTTCCTTCCGACTCATAGCGACACTGTATAGGGTCTCCAAGGAGCAGCTGGTAAGTTTGATCTGCCGACCTTGTGGTTCAAGCTGACCATGAGGTCAAGTGCTTATCCTATGATGCCACGCCAGGACTCCCCATAGGGTTTACAAGGCTGTAAATCCTTATAGAAGCAGACTGCCACATCTTTCTCCTTCAGAGAAAGATCAAACTACTGACCTTTCAGTTAGCAGCAAAGTGCTCAATCCCAGTGCCACCAGGGTTCCATAGTCTGACACACAGTAAGTGCTTAAAAGATTTTTGCGCAATACATGAGCAAATGTTACAATGAATGTTTTTGTGAATGCTTCATTTCACCCATGAGAGAATATATCTGTAGGATGAATTAATTTTGCCCAGTTGCCCTCCACAGGACTCCAACACTTCTTGGCCAATGTCTAATTGTATTCCTGCTAGTCACTTACAATCCTTTAACCTTTGGGGAGCTTCCCTTAGAGACTACTCTATATGGGGGTCAGAAAGGAACTGAAAGTTGCCAACTCCATTATGCTACTCCTTTATACAACGTCCATCAATCCATGTCAGTAAATGAGGAATTTTAGATGCAAATGGTGGTAGGTAACATCTGGCTCATCAGGGCCACTGGCTGTCTTGTCCCTGGAGGTTACCAGAGGAAACTCTTGGGCCCCGTCAACCTCTTTGTGATGGATGGCTCAGTTGGCTGGGCCATCCCAGAGGCCCTCTCAGGTTCATTGTCCACCTGCCTCCCAATCTTCCAATCTGTCACCAGCTCAGGGTGATTTAATCATTGTAATGAGGCTGTAGCAGAGAGCACACTCTGGTGGGAAGCTTGTTCCATGCCCTCCCCTAGTCAACCGAAGCACATGTGGTGTGCGCTTGTCAACCACAGAGACCTAGGTGGAAGAGCAGTTACATGAAGCAGAGGGGACATGATATTTAGCCTTTTGGACTAGGAATCAGGAGGCTTGGATCTGGGCCCTTATTACATCGCTGGGTGATCCTGAGCAAGTTATGTAACCTCACTGAGCATACGTTTCCTCTGCAGTAAAATGGGACCAATAATACCTAACTATTTATAAGTTTGTTAAAAATTTTTGATACACAATTTATGGGAAAAGGTTTTGTAAACTGGGAAAGTGTTGTGCAAATTGTGAAACATTTTATAAAGACGGTTTTGATCTATTTATCTATTTTTCTTAGCCACATGGCTTCAAAATTTCAAAAGAAGATAATATGGAAGGTAGAAGTGGGGCCTTGCTCTTTCCCAAAGGTTGAGAAATAGGGCAGACTGATTAGGGGACACTGAGCTTTTCTGTTTTCATTTAGGAACAGATAAGGGTGATGGCTGAATAACATGGTCAATATAGTTACTGTTACTGGGTTGTACATGTGAAGATCGTTAAAATGTCAAATGCTTTGTGACATATATATCTACAATTTAATAAAGAAAGGAAAAGAAAAAGATTGAAAAAAGTACAAGTTTATCAATAGTCCCTGGAGACAGAGCTGGCTGATGACAGAGGCTGACTAAACCTCTCTAAGCCACCCCATGGCACCTCCATTGTCACTTCCCCAGGATTGGGAAGCAGCAGTCCCTGATCTCCTGGGTGACCCATTTCTATACATAGATGCCGCTCAGCGGCCTGTCCACTCATCGGGGGACAGACATATTGACTTCTCTCCTCCTAGAAACTGGCAGTTTTCTAGGAGGCAGCATCCAACCTAATTTAAGACGGACTTCTTCCAAGTTCTCTCCTTGGCAACTTGAGACCTCTGGGGGATGGGAGTGTGCAGTGTTAGAAATGAAGCCAATTTCTCAACCTTCCCAGAAGTGCTAGGAAACGGAGGAAGTGCTGAGTCCTGGGGCAAGGGAGGATGGCTCTCTCTTACACTATGATGAGTGTCAAAGGGAAGGCCCTGGCCTGTCTGCCCAGTCCTCAGCTCCAGGAGTATGACTCAGAACTCCCTTTTTTCCCACTGAAATAAAGGAAAGGTGGCAAATTGCAGTGTGTCTGTCTGTATGTGCGTGTATGTGTACATGAGAGCGAGATGTAAAAAACCTGACTGAACTGACTGGGTCTGTTGTTACTTGCTCTTAGTACGTTGACTCATGGTGACCCATGTGTGCAGAGTTGAATTGTTCCATGTTGTTATGAAGTGCCATCAAGTCAGTTCCAACTCACAGAGACCCTGTATAGACCCTGTATAAGGAGCAGCTGGTGAATTTAAACCTTCGACCTTGCTGTTCAACTGAATTTTCAATCCAGTGCTTATCCTACAGTACCACACCAGGACTCCAAAATTGTCCCATAGGCGGAGCTGATGAAATGAAATGCAGACGGGTCTCTTGTGATACAATAGTGAATAATTGTTATCAGGACTGATAGTGAGGGTTGGAAATGTAAAGGTAGACATTTTATAGCAAGGAAGGAAGTGATTAACTTTCCAGTCTAGGAGAGGAGGTCCCTAGGACCAACAATGGAGAAGAGTGGAGAGCAGGACCCTACCCAGAGAAGCAGTGATGCCTGAGATGGAGGCAGAGACGATGACGTGGAGACATGGAGCAAATGGGGACTTTAGATCCAGAGATTGAGAGCAACTGTGTGCTGAAGACTTGGGGCGGGAGAGGGGGGAGCGGAGGAGAAGTGGGTAGTGTAGGGGGCAGGCTTGCAGGGTATACCATTTTGTTGGTTGATGATACTTGGAGAGGATTGTAACCATGGCAATGAAACGATATATATGATAGACGGAATGTAAAACTAATGTTCTTCCATGTAAACTATCATATAATTAACAATAAAACATAAAAACAACAACAACAATAAGATATCATTTCACACCAACAATAACAGCAAAGATAAATAAATAAATTGTCCCATAGGGGTTTCAAAGCTGTGATCTTGCAGAAGCAGATTGCCAGGGCTCTAGGTGGCTTCCACCTACAAATCTTTCAGCAAGTAGTTGAGAGTTTTAACAATTTGAGTCACCCTTAGAGAGACTGTATGCTGAACACCAGTGAGTTTGGTCTGTCATTGTGTGAAATGTCAGTGAGGTGCAAATTAAGTCTACCTCTGTGTCTACTTCTGGTGTCAATGACCCCTAAAAGCATTGTGGTGTCTGAGGAGAGACTGCTGGGGAGGCATATACAGAGGTGCTTTGTCAGTAGCTGAGCCTGACAGCCTGACACCCAGAAGTGGGAAATACACAAGAATGAAAGTGGGTTTGTCTGAGGCTGCTTAGTTAGGGACAGGGCAGATTCTTAGGTGAAGAAAACGAACAGTTCTAACCTAAGCAGATCAAATCCCAGCTCATCTCCATATGATTCTGCACCTGGGGTCTTTTACTCACTGATATGTCCCTACCACTTAGCATAGCCAGTCTAGGCGTTCACTACATCTTATCGGAATGAACTGTCAATGAATGTGTCACCCTGCTTTATATTTCCCAAAGCTGCTGTTGAGAGTTTTAACAAATTCTCTAATGAAGCAGAGAAGTAAGAAGTGGCTGGCCCAGACTCTGGAAAGATTGGATAACCATTACAGCCCGTGCCCTCCTCTACTGCAGTTAGCCCGTGCCCTCCTCTACTGCAGTTAGCCCGTGCCCTCCTCTACTTCTGGTGGTTTGGAGATGGGTGACTGGCTCCTGGCCAGGTGGGTGGTGTGGCACTCTGCGGTTTCCTCATCTGCACTCTCACTTCTTTGGAGTTGGGGATTATAAAGCTGGGCATGCCACTTTCAGGATCTGCACCAGGCTCAGGAAATGGGTGAATGGGAGGAGTGTGCCAGCACCGCCCTGCCCAGTTACAGTTTGGAGGTTTGGGAACCTGCGGATTTTCCCATAAAGTGGCAGTTCCCTGACATCAGAGCCCTCCTCTTCTGCTTCAGCTCCACTGGCCTCCTTTCTGTTCCTGGAAGCTGCCTACCTGCTTCAGGGCCTTTGCATCTGCCATTCTCCCTGCCAAGCTCTTGGAGAGACTGGTCCCTTCAGTTCAAATAGGCTTTCCCTGACTTCTGTTTCTAAAATGACAATCCCCATTGACCCCTACCTTTTATACCCCTCTATCACCTCTAGAGTTCGGCTATAAGGTCTAGTGGGCAAAGATTTCTGTTACAATTTACTCACTGATATCTCCCCAGCACCTACTATGGTGCATGGCTGGTCTAGGAGCACACTACGGTTTGTTGCACTGGAAGTCTATGGGGCGACAAATTACTTGTACATGGTCTTTGCTGGTTGAGTGCCATGCAAGTGGCTCTGTTCTAATCACTTTACCAATATTAAGCCTTTTCATCCTCACAACAACTCTGTAAGGTAGGCACTTCTTTTAGCTCCACTTCACAGATGAGGAAACTGAGGATCCGGGCAGTTAACTCAGGAGAATCCTTGTAGCAGCGAGTCAGCCTCAGGAGGGGATTACTTGAGGAAGTTCCAGGAAAGGTCCTAGATGTGTTCTTGGCTCAAAAGGTTTTTCAAAATGTTTTCTACTTGTAATTTTTTTAGACTCACTAAAGACAGAATCACCTTTTTCCAGGCTTGAAATCTACCCTGATTCCAACTGGAAAACATGGAACTCTCTCCTGTAGATTACTTTCCTAAAGAATCAGCAAACTTCTGTGCAAAACTCACCATGCTTTCCTGATTTTTCTGAGTTGGCAAGAGTCAGACATCTCCTGTGATCTGGCCAGACAGTGGGATGTTAGTAAGTTGATTGATGAGCAAACAGAGACAAATGCCTCAGTTCAATGTCCCAAACCTTCAGAAGTGCTTGACAGCTATACTCAGACCTCTGGGAAGGTCACCGCTTCATTTTGTTGTTGATTTTGTTTTTGACTTGTGATTTGCTATTGGATGTTGTCGAGTTGATTACTACTCAGAGAGATCCTATGTGACCGAGTAGAACTGCCCCATGGAGTTTGCTTGGCTGTCATCTTTATAGAAATAGATTCTCAGCTCTTTCTCCCATGGAGCTAGTGGGTAGGTTCGAACCACCACCCTTTCCTTTAGCAGCTGAGCACTTAGATGTTGAACCACCAGGGCTCTTTTTGTTACTTGGGCATCTCATGTGTCATATGGTAGAGTTGCTCCACAGGGGTTTCTTGGGAGTCCTGGTGTGGTGCTGCAGGTTAATGCACTGGACTGCAAAGTTGATTTTAACCGAAAGGTCAGGGGTTCACCAGCCGCTCCTTGGAAACCCTATACAGAGTCGCATGAGTGGGAGCTGACTTGACAGCGTTTAAAAACATTTGCAGAAGCAGATTGTCAGGCGCCACTGGGTTTGCCTAAACCACTAACCTTTTGGTGAATGTCAATTGTCCCTTCGTGGACTTTCACTGTAAATGCTTGCTTTGGTGCATTGTGTATTATTCATCTGCCATCCCCAGCACTTGCAAATTTCACTGAATTTAAAATTTTCATTTCTCCTGGTCCTTTACAAAAGGGTTACAAACGGTTTCCTTTCTGGTATTTTATTAAAATCTTTTCTCAGCCAAAAAGAAGGCCCTCAATAAGATGGAGTGGCAGGGTGGCAGCAGAAATGGACTCAAGAGTAGTAATGATTGTGAGGTTGGCACGGGACCAGGCAGTGTTTCATTCTGTTAGGTCTGCATAAGGTCACTATGACTCGACAGCACCTAACAACAACAACCGGTAGAAAAGATCTTTTTAGAACTGGGTAAATATACGAAGAACTTTTGTTTTAAGGAGGAAGTGGACTAATTTGCCAAAACTTCAATGATTGTTCTTCATTCTGCTTTCAGAGACAATTCATTAAGAAAGATGGGCAGGGTACACAAATGTTCATAGCAGCAATCATATTAGCCAAAAGGTAGACATAATCCAACTGATAAACTGATAAATGGATAAAGAAATTGTGCTGTATCCGTACAATGAAATAGCACTCAGTCATAAGAAGGAATGAAGACCTAGCTTGGATGGCTTGACAACCAGAATTCGACCATGTGAAGATAAAGAAGTAGGAAACAGTGTGGTTGTTGTTGTTGTTGTTAAGTGCCATTGAATCAGTTCCGACCCATAGCGACCCTGTATAGGGTTTCCCAAGAGGGGCTGGTGAGCTTGAAATGCCGATCTTGTGGTTCAAACAATTTTGCAGTCCAGCACATTAACCTACAGAGCCACAGGGAGCAGGCATAAATGCTACAACCTGATCAACTGGACCTTTGCTTATAGATGAAGCTGCCCCAAATTCCAACTGAATAAGGAAGGATTCTTCATATCAAGGATCAAGCATGCCTCCTCAATACACTGGGTTGAGAGGGATGGGCAATTTAGACTACAGTTACCAAAATTGGGGGCTTTAATGAAGTTGTCAAGGACTTCATTCTTCTTGGATCAACCATCAACACTCATGGAAGCCTCAGTCAAGAAATCAGGCGACGTATTGCATTAGGCAAATCTGCTGCACAAGACCTTTTTAAAGTGTTGAAGAGCAAAGATGTCAGCTTGAGGACTAAGGTGCACCTGATCCAAGCCATGGTATTTTCAATAACCTCATATGCATGTGAAAGCTGGACAGTGAATAAGGAAGACCATAGAAGAATTGATGCTTTACGGTGTTGGAGGAGAATATTGAAAGTGCCATGGGCTGCCAAAAGAACCAATAGATCTGTTTTGGAAGAAGTGCAGCCAGAGTGCTCCTTGGAGGCCAAGATGGACAAACTTTTGTCTCTCATATTTTGGACATATTGCCAGGAGGAACCAGTTGCTGGAGAAGGATATTATGTTTGATAAGGTGGAGGGTCAGAGAAAAAGAGGAAGATCCCCCAGTGAGATGGATTGGCAAAGTGGCAGCATCAATGGGCTCAAGTGTGGCAACAATTGTGAGGTTGGCCCAGGACCAGGCAGTGTTTTGTCCTGTTGTGCATAGGGTTGCTATGAGTCAGTAACAACTCATTGGCACCTAACAACAATAACAACAACAACAAAGGCATGAAGAGGCTGGCTTACAAGCGTTCATGAGGGTGCTTAGTGTCAGAACAGGGAACGTAAGACAGAAAGCCTACTGAATAGTTTTCCTCTTGTCCAGATGAGTCTGGTGGATGAGGGGGATGGGATTTTATGATTCAATTGTGAGTAATTGCTATCAGGAGTAATGGCGATTGTCATAACTGTAAATGGAGAAGAGGTACAACTAAAAGGGGGGAGCAGTTAACCTGTCATTTCAGGAACAGGGGACCCTAGGACCATCAGGAGGGAAGAACATGAGAGGAGCAAGGGATCCTAATCAGAAAAGCAGCAACAACAGAGATGGTGGCAGAGGTGATGGCCTAGAGAGACAGAGCAGCAGAGGACCGTAGGCCCAGGGCCTGAGAAAGGCAGTGTGCAGGCTGGCTTGCAAAATATGCCCTTTGGACATTTAAATGCATATATATTTTCAATGTGGTATGTGTACATCAAAAATTTTAAAATAGCAATAGAGGTAATACTGTTGGCCAAGGGTGCATAAAGGGGATTGTAATCATTACAATGATTTGCTGAATGTAAAACTGACAATCTGCCCGGTAAGCCTCCATTCACTCAATACACAATAAAAGCTTTAAAAAAAAAAAAAAAGAAGGGATGAAGTACTGATATATACTACAACATGGACCAACCTTGACAATGTTATATCAAAAAAGTGAAAAAAGTCAGACTCAAAAGGTATTTTATGATTTTATTTATATGAAATGTCCAGAACAGACAAGTCCATAGAGATGGGCAGCAGATTGGTAGTCACCAGGGGCTGTGGGAAGAGAGGAACAAATGCAAAATAGGCATGGGGTTTTATTTTGGTGTGATGAAAAAGTTTTGGAACTAAATAGAGCTGGTGTCTGTACAATCTTGTAAATGTATCAAATGCCACCGAATCACTGAATGTGAATTTTATGTTATGTAAATTTCACCTCAATTAAAATAAAAAAAGAGGAATGGAGTTTTTATTTTATTTTGTTATCATTTGCTTTTTTGTGTGACAGTATGTTTCAGGGTTGTCAGAGGAACATTTAAAATGTAGATTTGTCTCTTAAATGACCTAGATCTTTGCTTACCACTATTTCTAGAAAGAAATTATTATACAGCTATACAAATCATCCTCCTAGAACAGAGTTAAATGATTGACCTTTTCTGCTTTACAGCTTTGAGCAGAGAAGGAGTCTTGGGGGTCACAATTCTCTGAGGCCTATCAAGTTCAACTACAAGGTCACTGGATAATTAATGGTCCAGAAAATAGGTGGAACAGATGCTGGGCTGACATCATTCAGAAGAAAGAGTGGAGGATAGAATTTTAAAAAATAGTCTTACAAAATATCTTAAGGTAATAGATGCATTGTAAAAATGTTAAATGTTAGAAAAGATTTAAAGAGAAAAATCAATGTTCTTCTTATTCCTTCTTCCCAGTTTCCTGCGTGAGTTTCCTTCCAGTTTAAATATGAATGAAAACATATGTTTCCAAGTACATTTACATACATCAATATTCATTTATCCTTCAAAAAATAACAATAGTGAAATTGATCATCTGTTATGGATTGAATTGTGTTTCTCTAAGAATATATGCTGTAAATACCTATGATGATTAGTACCATTTGGGAATGAGTGTTCTTTGTTATGATAATCAGACAGTATCGTGTAGGATACTTTTAAGTCAATTTCTTTGGATATATAAGAGGGCAGACTACACCTACAGAAGCAGTTGGTTGGTTATGTGCCTTGGAGCCAGTTCTGACTCATACAGGGTTTCCGAGACTGTAAATCTTTACAGGAGCAGAAAGCCTCATCTTTCTCCCATGAAACAGCTGACTGCTGACCTTGCGGTTCGCAGCCTCATTCGTAACCACTACGCTACCAGAGCTCCTTAAGAGTTGGGGGAAAAGAGATGCCAATCCACATGATGATTGCTGAGGAACAAAGACCTTTCTTCAGAGCTGAGAAAAAGCCTTCCCCTAGAGCGGGTACCCTGAATTTGAACTTCTAGTCACCCAACTATAAGAGAATCCAGCCCCGGCTTCACAGAGAAATTGCCTGGGGGACTCTCAAAAAAAAATCCCAATATTGAGGCCCAAGCAACTTAAATCCTGTTTCTGGGGGTGAGGTCCAGGCACCTGTATTTTTAAAAACTCACCAGGTTAAGGTTGAGAATAACTGTGCTCTGAACATTTTTGATCCTTAATTGCAACTTGTGAACTTCCTTCATAAGGCCCATAACTGTGAGTCTGGTGTCTGAATTCTGTGTGGACACTATAGTCAATTATTGAACCCAGCTGAGAGATGATTGTTTTTTTTTTGCAGTTAAAGCCACTCACTTGTGATATTTCTGTGATGTAAACGCTAGATAACAAAGACTCTATTCAAAACACTTTACCATTCCATGGTTACCTTATGTTTACTGTATGGGTATACCATGATACATTTAACCATTTCCTTGGTGATGGATATTTGGGCTATTTCTAGTTTTTCACTATTGTTGTTGTTGTTATGTGCCCTGGCATCAGTTCTGACTCACAGCGAGCCTGTACAGGGTTTCCGAGGCTACAGATTTTTACAGGAGCAGAAAGCCTCATCTTTCTCTCCCGGAACAGCTGGTAGTTTCGAACTGCTGACCTTAAGGTTCATAGTCCAATTTGTAACCACTTCGCTACCAGAGCTCCTTTTTCACTATTGCATCCTGGTGTATTTGTACATATAGTTTTGTATACTTGTATACATCTATTTTGGAGTCCTGGTGTGGCACTGTGGGCTAATGTGTCAGACAGCAAAGTCACTTGAACTGCAAGGTCGGTGGTTCAAGTTCATCAGCTGCTTCTTGGAAACCTTTTACAGGGTCACTATAGGTCGGAATCTACTCAATGGTACTTAACAACAACAATATACATCTATTTCAGACTTCTGGTGTGGTGCTGTGGGTAAATGAGCTGGACTGCAAAGTCAATTTGAACCACAAGGTTGGCGGAAACCTTATACAGGGCTCTTCGGAAACCCTATACAGGGCCGCTATGGGTTGGAACCAACTTGATGGCACTTAACAACAACAACAATGCATCTATTTAAGAGTTCTGGTGTGATGCTGTAGGGTAAACTCTGGACTGCTAACCACAAGGTTGGTGGTTCAAACTCACCTGTCACTCCTCAGAAGCTCCTAGTACTGGGAAGGTTTGCCCTCATTAGATGTTGCAGATCATGAAGGCCTGGTCAGAAGTTTGAGGCCCTATAGGCCCGAGTGTAACAGATCTAGCCACCTGGCAGTTAATAACAAATTATTTTTCATCTTAGTGTCCAGTTATGTTTTATTAAATGCAGACATGAAGCCCTTGATATACACAGATAAATGTAATATTTTCCTAAAAGTCAAGAGTGTAAAATTCCAAACAGGCAAAGTTTTTCCCTCAGAGAATTCATTCAAGTTAAATTGGGTGGCTCCCTGGTCTGTTCCAAGGACAATAGAAATGTCCTCCCTAAAGTGTTTCCAGGTGCTGTCTATTCACCCAGGCACCTCTTTTCCTGAAGAACCTGGGCTGGGTAGCCGACACAATGGGAATCCTCCCAATCCTCCCTTTCCTCCCTCCATTTGAGGCTAGGTGCTAAAAGGTATGTTAATTAAGCTTGAGAAACCAAGTTGCCGTGAGATTTGAACCTGCGAAGTATGATGTAAAGTTGCCTGAATGTCTGGAAGAGTAAGATTGACAGCTGTACCTTGTCTTAGCCCCTCCTAATTTTGTGTAAAGTACCTCCCCTAAATAAAAGGAAGGCGCAGAACGAATCCAGGTGCATTACGACCGGCAAGGCGTACATTACAGCATGCAGGGGGCACAGTCCAGCCTTGCAACCATACTGCCTGTTTAGCCAAGATGTTTACTATGCAGGATATTACGGCCTTTGTGGCTGAGATGTTTGCAGTGCAGGATTTGCTTGATGCCAGTCCAGCATTCACTCTGGTTTTGGAGTGTCTCTTTGTCTCTCTCTTTGCATCTCTGTTTCTCTTTTGCTATCTCTATCGCCGCCAGTTATCTCCACCTCGTGAACCGAACCCCTATGTCGAGGCCAGTCCCTGACAATTAGAAATGGTCAGTATGGTCTTCCACCTTCTAAGTCAGTCTTGTGATGAACTGGCAAATATCAATAAATTTTCTGGAGACAGTTCATCCACCTAGGATGAGTGATACCATTTACAGTCCAAAGCTTTACTTGAGGCTAGAAGTGATCAGCCAAAGATTAGTTGTCCTAAAAGGACCTACTTGAAAGAACTTCCAGCACTTGCCGTCTTTTCCAACACCTGTTGTTAGTGGGTGTTTTAATCATGTCTGTTGAATGAATTAATAGCTGTAATTTGACTTATCTCTCCTGTGGACTTTAAGTTCCCCAAGGATAAGGGCTAGTTTGCCTACCGTTAAATCTCTGGGACACAAAGCTTACGGCAGGTGCTCAGCTGCTTTGCTAGATTACTTGCTTGAAAGACCAAATGCCTGGAGCCACCATGAGACCTAGGATAAATTTGAGTTCTTATTTTTCCCACAGCCCAGAGAGGCCCTAGGTTGGTCTTGGCTAAACAGATGGAGTCTACCCAAAGGAGAAAATAATCTCTTCATGGGGGTTATTCTTTTTATTTCCCCAGGACTCGGTCTGGTAGGAATCTGTTCAGAAACTCAGATTGTCAAAGACAGATTTGAGTTAGAGAGCTGCCAGGGAATGAAGCATCTGCCAGATGCTGAGGCGTCAGTGACAGAAGCCTTCTAGAGGGGGTGGGAAGAGCATCTGCAACTTATCTGGGGAGCATTCCCTAAGTGACAGCAAGGTCTCTGCCCATATTTAAATTTTTATCTAATATCTCCATGTGGTTTCTGAACTGATATTCATATGACAAGGGAATAAAGCAATGACAAGTCTGACTCATCTTTATGTGCTCAAGCGGAGACACTGAATTTTCTACTCTTGGGATAGCCTACTAATAGAAGGGAGGGTGTTCACTTCCAGGGGGTATAGGTGGTGAAATGTCCTGCTGCCTCCTTAAATTAGCTTCAGATGCCATTGAGAGTCGCAAGAGGGGACTGGGTCTCTGTGGTGTAATCATTCTTGTTTTCTTGTCCGTGAGTCATAGGTTTCTGAAACAGCTTGCCTGGGAAACAAGACCTTACAATGCAAGAAGATCTAGTGATTTCTATGACTAGCAAACATTTATTTGGAGAACTTTTTTTGCAAAGCTGGCAGGCATAAATAGCACTTCCTTCTTTGGGGTCTTCAGAGGTGACCTCAGAATACATGAATTCATGAAGGGGATGGAGTTAGAAATGCTCATAGTTTGGGACGGAGCATGGTGAAGTGTATCTGAGAGTGGGAGAATCCAGTTTCGTGTCTCCTGTGTCCCTTATTAGCTGTGTCATCATGGACAAAGTCACTTCATGCTTCTGAGCATTTAATGGTCAGTGAGCATTAGTAGCAAGTGGAATGAATGAATGAATGAGTTTACTGAGCACCTGCTAGGCCCCTGGAACTGTGGCAGGTACCTTTTCACAGTTTTCTGTACTTGCTTTCCCTTCTTTCAGGGTTGCTCTGAGACTCAAAACAAGTTCTTGAAAACAGCAAAGCATATAATCGTGTAGAGGTCTATTACCTTGGCCTTTAACTTAGACTCGCCACCTTTTCTGTCTTCCCTTCCCAACCTTCCAAGTCAGTCTGTGTTTGCCTGGGTGTGGCTTTGTCAGGCTGATTATTCACCATACTATCTGAGTCCAGTGTAGACACATAGCGGGGAGTGTAGCATACCTTTCTAAACACGTGCCCCTAGGTGCAGGTGTCATCTGGAAATGGACATTCGTGGGAGCACCAGCTTGCTACATGCTGTTAGAGACTGAGCTGAATATGTGTGTGAGTCACGTGAAGTTGGAAGGGTTGGGTCCAGTGTCTTTGTGCTATTCATTCCCATGTGGTCAGGGACAAGATCTGTTAGCTTTATTTTCCTAGTCCAGCTTTTTTCATGGCGTCTAGTAGCTCCCATGTCTCATAGACCATAGCTTTGCCAAGAACAGGCCAAGAGAAGGCCTGTTCAATTAAAAAAACCCTGGAGAAGAACTTTGGTTGGCCTGACTTTGGTTAGTTGACCAGTACTAGAACAAGTAACTGTAGCAATGTCAAGACGAGGTCAGGAAGCAGAGCCAAGACCACTGGGTACCATTTCTATACCCTGAGAAAATCACTGTGAGGTAGCTGACCCACTTACACAAAATTACTTCACCTCTCTGAGCCTCTAGTTTTCTCATATTTTAGAATGTTGTTGTTGTTGAGTGCCATTGAGTTGATTCTGACCCATAGCGACACTGTATAGGATTTCCAAGGAGCAGCTGGTGAGCTTGAACCACTGACCTTGCAGTTCAAACAACTTTGCAGTCTGGCACATTAGCCCACAGCACCACACAGGACTAATAATATTGTCCAGCACCACAATGAAGTATATAGCTGTCACATTTTGATACCTTCATCTTGTCCTTAGATTTAGCTAGTACTGGGAGCTGATACAAGAGCTCTGGTGCCACAATGGGTTACATACTGGGCTACTAACCACAAGGTCAGTAGTTTGAATCCACTAGCTCTTCCACAGGAGAAAGAGAAGGCTTTCTGCTTCCTTAAATATCTATAGCCTTGGAAACCCTACATAGGGTTGCTATGAGTCAGCCTCAGCTCAGTGGCGGGGAGGAGGAGGGAGGTGGAGAGGATGGTAGAGTGAGTGGGTGGGGTGGGTGGGGAGTATGAAAAATGAGGCAGGCCAGAAAACTTTAAATTTATTAATAAAAGCAAACTACATTGGTGAATATAATATGTACTTTCAAATACCCAACGTTGTAAAGTTGTTGCTTTTAAACCTAAGTTACTTCCTAGACAAAGCCTAAATTCTGAAATTCAGCATCTAATAGAACAATACTTTAAAAATGGCAAATGAAACTGTGAGTATAAAACAATGCAAACAGTCTGAAGAGTATTACAGAACTGACAGGCAAAAAATATTAGTGGAGGCGTAAAAGAATGTAACTGAATGTGAAATCTCTCTATCTTATGTAATCGGGTATAAAAATAAAGGGAAAGGTAAAACGTAGGAAATTGTAAAGGCTAAGTTATTTTAAAAATAAATTAAGCTAAAAAATATTGTTGTATTGGTTTATTACAGCTTCAAATTTAGAAATGTGAAGCTGCAACAAGCCAATATAATAAAAACATCAAGTATATATATAATTTATAATATATAGTTGATCAGTCTTTCTTTTATATGGATATTTACAGAAATAGTTGGATGTCATTCAAAGAACAGACTTCCCTGAACTCTGGATGAAAAATCTCCATGTGTGCAGGAGGTATTCACTGGAACACAACTTCCTAAATGACAAAGGGAACAGGTTTTTGATCACAGATCAAACTGTCATTTACAGGTAGCTGTGAGTGACTAGCTCAGGTCTTGGCAACTGAGGACAACATGGCTCTTAGAAAAAAATGGAGAATATAATTCTAGGCTTCAATCAACTCTACTTAAATGTGCCTCTGTAAAGCAATGATTGGTGGACCCATCATTTGACGTCTGGCCAAATGGCCCTGCTGCCTGTCTCTTATCTCCTGAGTTCCTACCTACCTCCTAGGGTTGTGGTGCTAATGGCTGAAATAGCTAGTTTCATAGTCTTACGTCTAAGGGACAGTTCTGTAAACAGGGATGCCTTTTCCTTCTTCCTATGGTTCAACATCTCAATAATAATAAAAAAAAATCGTGGTCCACACAATAAAGATTATATGTTGTTGTTGTTAAGTGCCGTCAAGTTGGTTTCAACCCATAGCGAACCACTGACCATGCATTTCAAACCGACTTTGCAGCCCAGTGCATTAACCCACAGCGCCACACCAGGACTCCAAAGGTTACATTGTTGTTGTTGTTGTTGTTAGGTGCCATTGAATTGGTACTGACTCATAGCGACCTTATGCACAGCAGAACGAAACAGTGCCTGGTCCTGGGCCAACCTCACTATCGTTGCCATGCTTGAGTCCATCGATGCTGCCACTTGGCCAATCCATCTTGTTGGGGTCTTCCTCTTTTTCTCTTACATACATTCAATTGTAAGAACAGGTCACATAGCTCAAATATTGACTATGGTACTCTTCAATTTGGTGAAAATTGGCCCCAAAGATTCCACTGTTGTTGTTGTTAAGTGACATCGAGTTGATTCCAACCCATAGCGACCCTATATAGGGTTTCTAGGGAGCAGCTGGTGAGCTTGAACCGCCGACCTTGCAGTTCAAACAGCTTTGCAATCTGGCGCATTAATCCAGAGTGCCACACCAGGAGTCCTAAAGATCCCATTTGTTGTTGTTGTTGTTATGTGCCGTGGAGTTGGTTCCGACTCATAGCAACCCTGTATAGGGTTTCTGAAGCCATCAATCTTTATGAGAACTGCCAACCTTGAGGTTCGCAGCCTGCCTCATAACCACTGCGCTACCAGAGTTCCTTTAGTGATTCTCGATTTGGTGAGCAAGCTCATTTGAAAAATCCTCAGTATTCTAAATGCTTTTCTGGCCCATAAAGCTAGAGAACATTTGAATGAAGATTCACATTTAGTCCATGAAGATGTGTAAAATGCTTATATTAGTTATCTTGTATTGCACAGACACAATATAATTATAGTGTATGGTATGCCAAAGGCTCAAAATAGAAGAAAAGCTATTTAAATTGTAGTTTAGAATTACTCAAATTACTACCTTTTCTGTGTCCTCGTGACATTGTCAGTCCAATTAAAAAAAAACAACAAAAAACAGGAAACCTAGTTGTTCCCTAGAGGGAAGAATTGGGCAAAGCTATGGACTAATTTTGGGAGTGAGGACAGGGAGGAAGACTTCATCTTCCCTGTAAATAGAAGAGTAGATGGTAAGGTCTTTTGAGAATGAATGCAGACGGGGTGGGTTTGGGACTTGAGGAGAATTGAGAAGTCTTGGGTCACACTGCAGGGAAAACCAATGTCCAGGAAAGAGAAGTGAAAAGACTGCCAAGCCCAAGTAAGACCCTAGTGAGGGATGAGATTGAACCTGGACATGGAGTAGCTGTACTGCAGCAATAGAGGGGAGAACCTGACAAAGCAGGGGAAGTAGAAGACCAATGGAAGGGTCTGTGATCCCAAGACCAAGATGCATTTGTGAGCACAAAATTTTAAATGACATAACATGAGATCTAGGCTGGATATAAAATGAATGAGATGAAGAGTACTAATGGAGACCTGGTGCAGCACTGTAGGATAGTGCACTGGACCACAAGGTTGGTTTGAACCTCAAGGTTGGTGGTTCAAACTCACCAACTGCTCATTGGAAGTCCTCTACAGGGTCTCTATGAGTCAGGACCCGACCTGATGGCACTTAACAACAATGAGATGGATCACCACACATCTGTCAGTTTAGCATACTATGATGGCTTGCTGTGATGATGGAAACTATGGTATTTGTATATGAAAGACCAGCAGGGTCACCCACGGTGCACAGATTTCAGCTAAACTTCCAGACTAAGACAGACTAGGAAGAAGGAGAGGTGGGCTACCTCTGAATGTTTAGTCACTGAAAAACTTATGAATAGCAGTGTAATGTTGTCAGATAGCACCAAGAGTACTGAATATTGTAACATGAATAGCACCAGAAAATTGTCAAACACAATGCCAGAAGATGAGCAGCTCAGGCTGGAAGGCACTCAAAATACGACTGGGGAAGAGCTGCCTCCTCAAAGTAGAGTTGACCATGATGGCCAAAATGGAGTAGAGTTTTTGGGGTCTTCATTTACTGATGGGACATAACTCAAAATGAGGAGAAACAACTGTAAATATCCATTCGTTACCAGAAAATGGAATGTGCAAGGTATGAATCTGGGAAAATTAAGAGTTGTCAAAAATGAAATTGAGACCAACTTTACTGGTCAGAAAATACTGGAGGAACCTGAGATTATGATCCTCGACCACCCTTCAGGTCTGGAAAGGAACCCTTGTGGCCCAACTTTCAGCCAAGAAGTAGACAGATGTAGATGGGGAAAAACAATACTAGTAAGGTATATTCACTAACCATTCAAAATCAACAGGGCAACATTTATCTAAGGACAGAGTTGAGAAGGGATTGAAAGTTGGGTGGAATGGGAATAGGAGCCACAGACAGGAAGCAGGATAACCGAGGTTGCAGGGAGGGGATTGCAATCATTGAGATGAAATTAAGTGTATGCTTTGTTGACCGTAAAACTAATGATCGTACCTATAAATTTTCACTCAATTCACAATAAAAAGTTTAAAGAAATGAAATGGAACACATAAAGATTGGTAGTGTAGGCACTAGTGAGCTGAAATGGACTGCTATAAGCCATTTTGAATCTGACAATCATATTGTTTGCTATGCTGGGAATGACAAATTTAAGAGGAATGGTGCCACATTCACCATCAAAAAGAACATCTCCATAGCAAACTGTCCCTCATCTGATTATTCAGTAATGCTTGTTAGTAATCTCATACATGAGCTCTGGATATCCACAGACAAATGTAAAAACCTTC
>NW_006408525.1:29159893-29162844 GCF_000296735.1 Chrysochloris asiatica
AAAAAAAGCTAAAGAGGATAGAGAGAAACACTGTTAACTGATGATATATGGAGGGGATAATAATCAATGTAATGAAACAAGCTATATGACTGGTTGAATGTGAAGCTGATGATGTGCCCTGTAAACTTTCACTCAATCCAAAAAAAAAACATTTAATAAAATAAAAAAAAAGAATATCTCATGATCTATCTTGAAGTACAGCACTGTCTGTGATAGGAGAATTTATATACACCTACAAGGAAAACCAAGGAGCTCTGGTAGCATAGTGGTTATGAATCGGGCTGTGAGCCACAAGGTCAGCTGTTCGAAACTAACGGCTGTTGTTCCATGGGAGAAAGATGAGGCTTTCTGCTCCCATAAAGATTTACAGCCTCGGAAACCCTATACATGGTTGCTATGAGTCGGAACCATGGCACATAACCACCACCACCACAAGGAAAACCAAGGAGCTCTGGTAGCGTAGTGGTTACAAATCGGGCTGCTAACCTCAGGGTCAGTAGTTCAAAACTAGCAGCTGTTCCACAGGAGAAAGATGAGGCTTTCTGCTCCCATGAAGATTTACAGCCTCAGAAACCCTGTACATGGTCGTTATGAGTCGGAACCGACTCCACGGTACATAACAACAACAACAACAAGGAAGCCCAATTAATACCACTATTATTCAAATGTACACACTAACCACTAAAGCCAGTGAGAATGAAATTGAAGAAATCTAAGGAGCTCTGGTAGCATAATGGTTACGAATCGGGCTGCAATAGTGAAGGAGTCTATGTCCTGGTGTGGCACTGGATGATAAGCACTGGGCTATGAATCACAAGGTCTGTAGATCAAACCTATCAGCTGCTCCTTGGAAACCCTGTACAGGGTTGCTATGAGTTGCAATTGACTTGACAGCACTTAACAACATGTCCTGCCTGGTGTGGCATTGTAAGATCAGCCCTGGATTGCTAGCTACAGGGTTGGTGGTTCAAACCTACCAGTCACTCCTTGGAAACCCTATACAAGGTTGCTATGAGTCAGAATTGACTTGATGGCACTTAACAACAACAATGGGGGAAAATATTGAATGATGCAGAAAGCATCAAAAGAAGATGGGAAAAATACACAGAAGAAATGGTCGATGTTCAATCCTATCAAGAGGTAGCATATAATAAAGAGCCAGGGTACTACTGAAGGAAGAAGTCCAAGGTACACTGAAGGCATTGGTAAAGAACATTGGATCTAGGAATTGATGGAATACAAATTGAAATTTTTCAACAAACTGATGCAGCATTGGAGACACTCATCTATGCCCAGAAATTTAGAAGACAGCTACCTGGCCAACTGACTGGAAGAGATCCCTATTTGTGCCCATTCTCAAGAGAGGTGACTCGATGGAATGCAGAAATCATTGAATAATATTATTAATATCACATGTAAGCAAAATTTTGCTAATGATAATTCAAAACAGGCTGCAACAGTATATTGACAAGGAACTGCCGGAGGTTTAAGCCAGGTTCAGATGAACATGTAGAACAAGGGATATCATTGCTGATATCAGACAGATCTTGGCTGAAAGCAGAGAATACCAGAAAGATTTTTTTGGCTATGCAAAGGTTTTCAACCCTGTGGATCATGACAAACTATGGATAACACTGCAAACACTTAATTGTGCTCATGAGGAGCCTGTACATAGACCAAGATGCAGTTGTTCGAACAGAACAAAGGGACACTGAATGGTTTAAAATCAGGAAAGCTGTGTGCCAGGGTTGTATTCTTTTACCATACTTATTCAATGTGTATGCTGAGCAATTAATTCAAGAAACTGGATTATATGAAGAAGAATGTTGCATCAGGATTGGAGGAAAACTCATTAACAGCCTGCAATATACAGATGATACAACCTTGCTTGCTGAAAGCAAAGAGAACTTAAAATATTTACTGATGAAGATCAGTGCATTTCTTTGAAAAGAATTAAAACATTCTCACCACTGAACTGAAAAATAACATCATGATAACCAGATAAAAGATCAAAATTGTCAGCGTCTTCATTTTGCTTGGATCCAGTATCAACACTCATGGAAGCAGCAGTCAAGAAATCAAATAACATATTGCATTAGGCAAATCTGCTGCAAATGACCTCTTTAAAGTGTTGAGGAGCAAAGATGTCAGTTTGAAGACTATGGTGTTCCTGACCCAAGCCATAGCATTTTCAGTATATCCTCATATACATGTGAATGGTATGACGTACATACAAGTGAATAAGGATGACGGTAGAAGAATTGATGCATTTGAATTATGCTGTTGGAGAAGAGTATTTAAAGTACCATGGACTGCCAGAATAACAAACAAATCTATGCTGGAAGAAGTACAGCCAGAATGCTGCTTGGAAGCCAGGATGGCTAGACTTTGTCTCTCTTACTTTGGACATGTTATCAGGAGGGACCAGTTCCTGGGGAAGGACATCATATATGGTTGAGTGGAGGGTCAGCTAAAAGCAGGAAGACTCCAACGAGATGGATTGTCACAGTGGTAACAGTAACAGGTTTAAGCATAACAACACTTGTGAGGATGGCACAGGACTGGGCAGTGTTTTGTTGTGTTGTGCAGAGGGAGCTGGAGCCAAATCAACAGCGATAACAATGGGGTAGAAGAGAAGAGGGAAATGAAAAGCTTAGGGCCACCATAAATATTAAGAGGAGGTTCATTGAAAGACAGATAGCATAATAAATTAGGTCAGAGAGGAATTTCAGAGATTGAGATCTGGGAGTAGAACCATTTCAAATAAATGATACAATCTAATGCGTGGCTTTGATAACACTTTTTTTTTTTTTTTTTAAGGTTTTTATTGTAGATTGAGTGAAAGTTTACAGGGCATATCATCAGTTTTACATTCAACAAATCATATACCTTGTTTCATTACATTGATTATAATCCCCTCCATTTACCATCAGTTAACAGTATTTCTCTCT
>NW_006408525.1:29164170-29201353 GCF_000296735.1 Chrysochloris asiatica
ACCTATAGTCTTGTGTATTTCAGAGGTTCCACAGGAAGCCTCCCTTCACTGGGCACATTGTAGCCCCATTTTAGGTATTCCAATCAGTTATAGGCAGAAGACGGACTTACAAGCTTTCAATGGTGATGTTTCTGGCTATTCCTTTATCTCCCCCTCCAGTGTCTATTTATAATATAATGCAAGGAAAATCAAGATTCAAAAGACAGCCAAACATCTTAACATTATTCCCCCCTTTTCTGCATTCCAACCATGGCTCAATAACAGTTTTTAAAATCCCATCGTACTATAAAACTTTATGCATTTAAATCCTAGTTTCAAAGTAGCTGAAACCGTGACCCCAATCAATCCTTGCTATCTGTGAAGTCCCATTAGATCCAAGTCCGTGGAGACAGAATAGGAAGGGGATTCCTGTGTGTGCTCAGTGATAAGGAGGATGAAGCAATGTTGGAATGCAACAATGGGCTCAAACATCACGAAGAGGACGATAAGTTGGAAGCAACTTCTTCTAACAAAAACAGCGTAACATGTTATAAGTGTTTATATGGATTCTACTCATACCAGTATTAAAGAGTGGGCTGTGGTGTTGGGGACCACCAGAGTCTTTCTGGGTCATATAAAAGCAAATCTATGACTAGGATGAAAATATATCTTTGCCCTACATATACACATGTGATATGGGTTTATCCTCACTTCCCCCTTCCCCTAACCCCAGCCAATTTGCAATGGAAAGTAGTAAAAACGGTGATGTCATGCAACAAATTACTTGGCTTGCAAGGCTGAACTGCAGGTTGGTGTTTATGGGAGAACTCAGACTCACCACACTATTGTGAGGGAGGCCAAGGGGACGCTGGTCAGGGACTCGGTCCCTTGACCGGAGTTCTGTCTGTTTCTATTGTGCTAAGAAAGCAGGAGCCTCTCCTAATTGTCCCATATGCTGGTTTTATTTGGTGGCTCAGCTGGGTGGAATGAACTCCAGGAAGAGAAGCATTCATTTTTTAGTTTCCTCATCAGATTGCTAATTTTCATTCCGGAGGCATAATTCACCATAATTGCAGTAAGCCCAGGACTGAGAGGCAGCTCTTCTGGCACAAGAGCACCAGCTATTGCTACCACGGAAGCTGTCCTCCCCAAGGCATCTGAGGGCCTGGAGAGCTGGGAGGGAGTCCCACGTGGCTCCTCTTCCTGGACGGTTGGAGATTTGGGACGCTGGGAACTCGTTTTTCTTTATTTGGAAGGAATGGAGTTCCTGGAGGAGCAGTTTCATACATGTTAGTGGCAAGAGCCTGAAGATTAAGGCAGACCTTTGGCCCCAGGCTAACTGGATGCTGTTTATATCCTTGATTTGGAAAAAGAACATTAGTTCTTCCTTTCTCTGGCTTCTTTCCATCAATCCACTCTTTGGCTCAGCTCAGCTCTCACGTTTCTCCTGAGGAAAGCCTTTGCTGTTGAGTTGATTCTGACCCTATATAATAAAGTCGAACTGTCCCTTAGGTTTCCTAGGCTGTAATCTTCATGGAAGCATATTGCCAGAGCTTTCCTCCCATGGACTGGCTGGTGGGTTTGAACTGTTGACCTTTTGGTTAGCAGAGGAGTGCTTAATCATAATACCATCAGAACTCCTTGAAGAAAGTCCTAAAAGTTCCCAAAGAATTACTTCAAGCAGAGAAACCAGAGGTTACCCAAATACTCAGCTATTGTTCTAGGCACACGGCAAAAAGTATAAGTTGAGGGTTAAAGATCATTGTTGTTGGTGTTAAGTGCTGTACTGTCAAGTCAGTTCCGACTCATAGCGATCCTGTGTAGGGTTCCCAACGAGTGGCTAGTGGGTTTGAACCACTAACCTTGTGGTTAGCAGTCCGTGCTTATCCTACAGTGCCACACCAGGACTTTGTAGATCATTAGAGAGAGAAAAAAGGCCAGCCTGTCACTTGTAACATTGATTAAAAAAACAAACAATTTTTTTCTTTTTAAAGAATGCCATTCTAAATAAGTTGTTAAGTGCTGTCGTATCGGTTCTGACTCATAGCAACCCTGTATAGGGTTTCCGAGGAGCAGCTAGTGAACTTGAACCACCAACCTCGTGGTTCAAACCAGCCTTGCAGTCCAACGCATTAACCTACAGCATCATACCAAGACTCATATTCATCCTTTAAGTAACCTACTTCAAGACCTAGTTGGTATTTCTTAGACTTAGGAGTTTAGAGGAATGCTGGTGTTGTGATGCGTGTTAATGCTCTGGGCTGCAAGCTTGGTTTGAACTGCGAGGTCGGCCATTCAAGCTCATTAGCCATTCCTTGGAAACCCTATTCAGGGTCACTATGAGAATCCAGATTGGGAGGAGGCAGAGATGAGGAACTACTAATTTCTTACCAAATTCAGATCATTAGTGTGTCTAGGTGCCTGACATTTTAAGAGTCCTGAAGTGAAAGAAAAGGAGGTAATTTGTGACAAAAAGGAAAAACCTACTGAGGAGAGACTTTCTTTTAGCCCTAGTATGGAGTCCTAGTGTGGCACTATGGGTTAATGTTCTGGACTGTAAGTTCAGTTTGAACCACAAGGTTGACAGTTCAAGGTTCAAGCTCGCCAGTCGCTCCTCAGAAACCCTATACAGGATCACCATGAGTTGGAACAGACTCAGTGGTACTCAACAACAACAATGACACTGTAGAGTAAGCACTAAACTGGTAACTGCAAGGTCGCCAGTTTAAACCCACCAACCGCTCTTGGAAACCTATACAGGGTTGCTATGAGTCAGAACCAACTCAACAGTACTTAACAAACAACAATATTATAAAGTCTTAACAAAGAAAGCTCAGTGCATTCGTCATTACTGATGGCAGATTGATGGTCTAGGAGAAGAGGGAATTTGAGGTCAGTGATAGTTTCTGAAAATCGAAGCTGTGCTTGGGGATCAGAAGATAAGGCAGAGAAATAATGGGTCACAGCAGAACAAACTGCCCGGTGAGATGAGCCCTGGCCCGGGCCTGGCCCCTCCTCTCCTTCCTGCGGCCCTCAGATGTCAGGGAGCAGACCTGCTTTGTTATTTTGTCTTCCAGTCACCTGCTCTTGTGTTTCGGCAGCAGAGACCAGAGTTATAAACAGCTCTGCTCCCAGCTTTGGTCCAGTGCAGCATTTAGCATATCCTAGCTCTTCCTTGGACTCCTTGGATCAGCACTGGACTGTGAACCACAAGGTCAGCAGTTTAAATCCACCAGCTGCTCCTTGGAAGCCCTGTACAGGGTTGCTATGAGTTAGAATCAACTCAATTGCACTTAACAACAGTTATTGCTTGATGTTTTTCACTACCTTTCAGACCCCTAATCAGCATCTTTTCCAGAACCTACTACAGTGCCTGGGCACAGAATAGATGTTCAATACATGCTTGCTAAATCCATCCAAATTTGGGGAAAAGTCCAAGAGGGGTGTTTCACTGTTTTCCTTTCTTTGGGGCCCTATCTCTTGCAGTGAGGGCCTCAGAGGAAAAGGCTCAGCCCATCCCTACAATATCTTTAGGATGGTCCCCAATCTCTTTAGTTGGGTCAGAGCAGCACTGAGCAGCAAAGGGATCACTTTTGTGGTTACTAACAGTAACAGTTGGAGGTAGTCACACTTTTAGAAGCAAATCATTCTGATCTTGTCTTCTAGAGTAGTGGCATTTCCCCTAAGATCCTAGTTTTAGGTCAGGAGAAAAAGCCAGGGTTGTCTTGTTTGCAGCAGCACCATTTTGTTTTGGTGACAAAGTTCCAAGGGGCCTTCTCACCAACTTCCCTGAGGATGCCACCTCTTAGCTAGACACACTGATGATTTCTACCCTCTCCCACTCAAGCTAGGGCCACTAAAGTTTCAGCACTTTCTTCTCTCTCTCCCTCCCTTCCCCTAACTCCCAAGTTCTTCCCCAGACACCAGTAGCAAGGGCCAGTCTCTGAGGCAAAGGAGAAGTAATGTGGGGATTAGGACAGGACTGAGCTCATATATCAGTCTTGTCATTGGTGTTAAGTGCCGTTGAGTAGGTTGAGTCAGTTCTGACCCATAGCATCCCTGTATAGGGTTTCCTAGGAGCGGCTGGTGGGCTTGAACTGCCAACCTTACAGTTCAAACCAGCTTTGCAGTCCAGTGTATTAACCCACAGCGCCATACCAGGACACTATATATCAGCCTAGGAACAGGCATACAGCAATGCTCTTGTTTTGATAAAGATGATGGGAAAAAATTTCTATCAGGAACGGTGGTGTGTAGACAGTGACTCAGCATAGTATATTTGTTTTAATATATTTTTTGAAGATAATAACTTTTTTAATGGAAACTCGCAGTGGAGTCCTGATGTGGTGCTGTAGGATAAGCACTGGACTGCTAACTGTAAGGTTGGTAGTTCAAACCCACCAGCTGCTCCTCAGAAACCCTATACAGGGTAACTCTGAGTTAGAACCAAGTCGACAGCACTTACCAATAACAACAGCATCAAAACTGGCTGTGTTTAAAGGGCCGTAGGAAGGCAGTTTGAGGGATGTCCTATAAATAATGTTGTTGATGTTAAATGCCGTCGAGTCGGTTCCGACCCATAGCGACCCTGTACAGGGTTTCCGAGGGTGTAAATCTTTACGGGAGTAGAAAGCCTCATCTTTCTCCCGCGGAGCCGCTGGTAGTTTCGAACCGCTGACCTTAAGGTTCGCAGCCCGATTCGTAGCCACTACGCTACCAATGGACAATTAATTGTGTCTGGTATCAAACATATATTTTATCAAAAGATCAGTTATAATGAAGTCATTTTTGAACTGCATCTGGTTCAATGTCTCTTCTGGGGAGAGAGAGTAGAAGAGTTCCAGGGGCATCTTGGTTTGGGCTCTCAAGTTACCTGCAGCTACGTATGTATTTGTTTTCCTTTGACTTCAAAAATAATAATTTGGGTGGTGCAGAACGTATGTGTGTTGCATTTTTAAAAAGTCACTTCTGAAAATATGCAATTAATAGATTTGTAAATAAAATACTAATTTTACTATTAAGACATATGCTCAAGAATGCCCAAAGAATCAAAAAAGTTCTTCTACTACATAGTATGATTCTAGGGCCCCTCTTCCCACAGAGATTATAACACCAAACAAACTCCATGTCTGTTCTCCCTTCCAAGAATCTACTTGAGGAAAGTAGTGTATCAAAGAGAGACACAAAGGAAGTCAAGAGGACTAAATCCTAAAACCCTAACTCTAAATCTTAAGTAGGCAAATTGAGCATGTTCAATAAAGTATAGGACTTCCCATTCCATTCTTGGGGGAAAGAAGGAGATGGAAGGAGTGGGAAGAGCTCAGAGGATACAGTACTGATTCCTGTTGTTGTTGTTGTTAGGTGCCATCAACTTGGTACTGACTCATAGCGAACCTATGCACAACAGAATGAAACACAGCCTGGTGCGGCACCATCCTCATAACTGTTGTAAAGGGATTGAGCCCATTGTTGCTACCACTGTGTCCATCCATTTTGGGGGGACCCTCCACTTTACTGATCTCTCCTGACAAGTATAGAGTACAAGAGACAAAGTCTTGCCATCCTTGCTTCCAAGGAACTTCTTCCAAGACAGATTTGTTTGTTCTTTTAGTACTCCTAATATTCTTCTTGAACACCAAAATTCAAAAGCATAGATTCTTCTATTGCCTTCCTTATTCATTGTCCAATTTTCACATGCATATGACTGAGAGTATTTGCATAGGAAAATTGGGATTAAGAAGTAGTTTTCACAAGGGAGGAGACAGGTAATCCTCTGGGGGGAGACTGACGGGATTTGGGATTTGTTTGAGAGACAAGCTTTATTGTGACCATTGTCCAGGCCTTGGACTAGAATAGCTTTTGTCGTTTGTTTTTTGCCTATGCATCAGGTTTGTTGTATAGTTATTCAGTCTTCACCCACATCCAGTTAGAGAACATGATCCCATTTTACAGACGAGACAATGAGAAAACTAAAAGTCCCAAAGATGAATCTGTCCAAAGCCACCCATTAGATAGAGGAAGTACTAGTTCCCTCACCCTGAAAATGAGCAGAGGAGTTGATACTATAACTAAAATCTATCATCTTCCGATTTGTTATAAAGTCGCTTGAGATCCTACAGCATAAGCCCGAAGGAGTGAGGTTCAGCAAGGATGCAGATTCTCTGTAAAATGAGTTTGTTTTTTTCAGAATTTTGTGTTCTGTCTTTTGCTAGACTTGGCCAACTCCAGGTTTCTTCCCGGCACCTAATGCACAGGTTACTTTTGCCCTCTGCTGACGGAAGACGGTAATGAGTTGGGAGGAGTAAAGGTTTCCAGGCCTGACGGTGGGCGAAGAAGCTCGCTTACCTATAGAGGACGTCCGCCAGCGTGCAGAGCAACCCACTCCTGTCGGCCCTTCCTTACATACTTCCGGTATGATCTCTATGATCCATCCGGCTGCATCGGCACAAGTTCCTCGAATCTTCAATTTACTGTAAACAGAAGCGGTGTGCAGTGATCCGGAAGCGGAAGCTGAGGCCGGATTGGAGTAACTCCGAAGGCCGTCAGTGTGGAGGTCTTCGGATGCTATAGCTATGGCGGTAGCCGTGGCTCTGGCGGGAGCCCTAACCGGGGCAGAGTCAGGCCCCGCGGAAGAACTCGCCAAACTCGAGTATTTGTCTTTGGTGTCGAAAGTTTGCACCGAACTGGACAATCACTTGGGTATCAACGACAAGGATCTGGGTGAGTCCGGGGAGGTTCTTAGGCCTCTGTGCCGGGGGCAGAGAGAAACGGAAGGAGAAAAGAGGTTGACGGGCCGGGTGTGTGTGCGTGTCTGTGAATCTCACAGAGATTTGGGCCCAAGGAACGTGCGCCCGTGGTCTTTGCTTGAGAACCTGCCAGGTGTAGCTGTTAAGAAACCATTTCGCAGAGCTTCTACTGAAACTCAGGGCTGCCATCGTTGCTTCCTCTTCTCCCCCAGCCCCAAATAAACAAAGCAGCAGCAGCAGTACCATCCACGATGATGTTGATGATAACTACTGACATTTATTGGGTGCTCACTGTGTGTCAGATATGATCCTCAACGTTTTGTTTACAATGTCGTACTTGATCGTTACCACACTGGGAGGTAGCATTATTACCTATTTCTGTGTCTAGATTGAGAAAACAAAGCTCTGAGGATTTTAAGTAATCCCCCTCAGGATCACATGCCCTGGTTTGGAACTCAGATTTTTTTGAAGTCAGTGTCTTGTAGACACTTTGAGTTGTGCTCCTGACTGTTCATGCTATTCTTCTTCCCAAACATCAGTCAGTTTGGGGGCAAACTGTACTTCTGGGAAACCAAAAATGAGAAATCAGAGAAGACTACTAGGGTCCTAGAGCAAGTGCATAGGACAAGGAGAATCCTTAAGACGATGAGAGAGGATGAATGCCATCTAGGACATGAGTGGAGGGTTGATCTTTGAAAGATACAGGGATGCTTCATCCATTGTAACAGATGGGAGAATAGATGCCCATGGTTACAGATGTAAAGGCTTAGAAATTGATGCTAAGAAGAGGGAAGAAGTTGCATCTGACTGTTGTGTTTTCTAAATGAAGATGAAGTCATCAGAGCGATGGAATGGAAGGAGACTTTGGAAAGAGGGGTTGGAGGGCTTAGATGTGTGACCTTAGGCAAGATTGTTCATTTCTCTGAAACTTTAAAATGGAGATGATGTCTTTTTCAAAGGGTTGCCTTGTGGTAGGTGCTTAGGAAGATGCCCTGTAGCCAGTATGTTTTGGTTCATTTTTCTTTTGCCTCTTAGTCCAAGTATGAATTCTGTATGATTCTGCAGTCGCCTCTTTTCTAGATTATGTTGTTGTTGTTAAGTGCTGTCGCGTCAGTTCCGACCCATAGCGACCCTGTACAGGGTTTCCGAGGCTGTAAATCTTTACGGGAGCAGAACGCCTCATCTTTCTCCCGTGGAGCGCTGGTAGTTTCGAACTGCTGACCTTAAGGTTCACAGCCTGATTCATAACTACTACGCTACCAGAGCTCCTTTTTCTAGATGATAACCAGGTGATAATCTAATCCTTTTGTTTCTGACTAATAAGTCCTTTCTCGGTCATTTTAACAAGATCCCCAGATGATTTTTATCTACACATGAAAATCACATGGGGATCTTGTTACCAGTGTAGATTCTGATTGAGTATATTTGGGGTGGAAATGCACATTCAAAGACAGATTCCAGAACAGGAGTGGTATGGTAGGACTCATCAGACTGATCTTTCAGGTATGCTTATGTTGTTGTTGTTTTTGGTAGGTTTAACATCCATATGAAATAGTAAAATTAAGGGGAAAAAAATGGTTGCGGAATTCAGTTTGAGGATTGTCTTGTCCCATGATAAAATGTACTTTTCTCCCGAGAGTTCTTAATAAATAATGCTAATGTTTGAAATTTGCAGAACTGGTGTCCTGGGGTAAAATGACCACAAAGTTAGGGTAGTGAAGAAAAGGGATTTTATTTGGCATATGCACGTGCTCAGAGTTTTAAACATTGTCACATCTAGGGTCTATATGAAAGTGTGCCTAGCTAGTGGTTTTGTGAAAAACGGAGACAATGACCTGTTGCAAACAGCAGGGCTTTCCTTGTTTAAATGCACGCAAAGGCCCGGTGAGTCATTTTGAAGTAGTATCTTCTCATTTGTAAAAAACTTAATAGTAGATGGAAACTTAATTCTTTTTGACTACTTGAATAGAATTTCTTGCCCAAATGCCATTTCTTTCTGGGTTTAATTTGTGTGTTTTTCTTGTTTGCAGCTGAATTTGTCATCAGTCTTGCTGAGAAAAATACTACCTTTGATACATTTAAGGTTTCTCTCATTAAAAATGGTGCCGAATTCACGGTATGTATGTATGGGGAAGTCTGTGTTGTTTCATTACCACTATTAAACTTAAAAATAGGGTTTGATATAGGAAGGAGATAAGAATCGGTACATAGCATTTAAATAAGCTCTTAATTGTGTAATGTGTACCTGCTACTAAGCACTGGCAGCAAAGTGGTTAAAACACTCAGTTAGTAACTGTGAAAGGTTGGTGTTCGAATCCACCAGCTGCTCTGAGGGGAAAGATGTGGCAGTCAGCTTCCATTCACACTACAGTCATGTGGCGGTCTGCTTCCGTTCACACTACAGTCATGTGGCGGTCTGCTTCCGTTCACACTATAGTCTTGGGAGCCCTGTGGGGCAGGTCTACTCTGTGTGATAGGTTTACTCTACCACTCGGCTGTCAGTTTTTCATATTGTGGTGGTTGGTTTGTGTGTTGCTGTGATGCTGGAAGCTGTGCACTGGTATTTCCAGTACCTGTAAGGGCGCACATGGTGGACAGGTTTCAGTGCAACTTCCAGACTAAGACAGACTTGAAATAAGGAGAGGCAAGCCACTTTTGAAAGGTTAGCCATTGAAAACTTTATGAATAGTGGAACATTTTCTGGTACAGTGCTAGAAGATGAGCCCCTCAGTTTGGAATCCACTCAAAATATGACTGTTGAAGAGTTGCCTCCTCAAAAGTAGAGTTGATCTTAATGACATGGGTGGAGCAAAGTGGCGCACAATTCAAAATAAGAAGAAATTGCTCCAAGCACCCATTAACTGGAATATGGAATGTACAGAGTATGAATCAACAAAAACTGGAAGTCATTAAAAATGAAATGGAATGTATAAAGACTCAAATATTAGGTATAATGAGCAGAAATGGAGTGATCTTGCCATTTTGAATTGAATAGTGCCGGTTGACTATGTTGGGAATGACAAACTGAAGAGAAATGGCATTGCAATCATCAAAAAGAGCATTTCAAGATCTATCTTGAAGTACAGTGTTGTCTGTGATAGGATAATATCCATATGTTTACAAGGAAAACCAGTTAATACCACTATTATTCAAATTTACGCACCGACCACTAAAGCCAGTGATGATGAAATTAAGATTTCTACCAATTTCTTCAGTCTGAAATTGATCAGGCATGCAGTCTGAATACACTCATAATTACTAGTGATTGGAATGTGAAAGTTGAAAACAGAAGAACGATTGATAATTGGAAAATACGGCCTTGATGATTGAAATGATGCTGGAAATTACATGATAGAATTTTGCAAGACCAGTGAGTTATTCATTGCAAATACCATTTTTCAGTGATATGAACAAGACTATACCTCAATATCATCAGCCAAAACAAGGCCAGGGCCAAATGTGGAGTAGACCATCAGTTGCTCATATGCAAGTTCAGGTTGAAGCTAAGAAAATGAAAATATTCACAAGATCCAAAATAATACCCACATGAATTGAGAGACCCATCTCAAGAATAAATTTGATACATTGAATATTAGTGACCAGAAGAGTTGTGGGATGACAGCAAGAACATCATGCATAAAGAAAGCAGAAGGTTGTTAAAAAGACAGGAAAGAAAGAAAAGGCCAAAACGTTTGTTAGAAGAGGCTATGAAACTTGGCTCTTGAACATAGAGAAACTAAATTGATTAAAAGAAATGCTGAAGTATAAGAGCTGAACCACTCAAGAAGACAAAGTCAAGCATGGTAATGAAATGTGCAGAGACTTGGGGTTAGAAAACCAAAAGAAAGACCATGTTTAGTATGTTTTTTAAAACAAAGAACTGAAGAAAAACTTCAAATGCAATATTGAAGGATTCCATGGGCAAAATACAATGGTGCAGGAAGCATCAAAAGAAGATGAATGGGTTGCAGAGTCACTGTACCAAAAGAATTGGTCAATGTCCAACAATTTCAGGATGTAGCATCTGATCAAGAACCGATGAAAGGAAGTTCAAGCTGCGTTGAACATACTGCCGAGAAGCAAGACTCCAGGTATTGACAGAATACAACTGAAATGTTTCAACAAACTGATGGCATCTCTGGAGGCACTTACTCATCTGTTCCAAGAAATTTGGAAGATAGCTACCTGATAAATTAGAAGACATTCATATTTGTGCTCCTTCCAAAGAAATTATAGCAGTACATTGATGGAACTGCCAAAAATCCAGCTGGATTCAGAAGAGGATGTGGAATGAGGGATCTCATTGCGGATATCAGATGAATCGTGGCTGAAAGCAGAGAATACTAGTAAGATGTTTAACTGTGCTTTATTGGCTATACAAAGGCATGTGACTGGATCATAACTAACTATGGCTAGCATTGCGAGGAATGGGAATTTCAGAACACTTAGTTATGCTCACAGAAAATTTGTACATAGACCATAGGCAGTTTCTTGAACAATGGGGTACATCAGATGGATCTTAGCTGAAAGCAGAGACTACCAGAAAGCTGTTTATTTGTTAAACAATAATATATAATCAATGTGCTGTATTGATTATGCAATGGCTTTTGACTGTGTGGATAGTGACAAGCTGTGGATAGCAGTGAGATCACTTAATTGTGATCATGAGGAACCTGTACGTAGACCAAGTTGCAGTCGTGTGAACAGAACAAGGGGACACTGAATGGTTTAAAATCAGGAAAGGTGTGTGCCAGGGTTGTATTTTACAATACTTTTTCAGTCTGTATGGTGAGCAGATAATTCTAGAAGATTGATTATATGAAGAGGGATATGACATCAGGATTGGAAGAAGACTCATTAGCAACCTGCCATATGCATATGACATAATCTTGCTTGCTGAAAGCAAAGAGGACTGATGAAGATCAAAGACTGGTCTTCACTATGGATTACATCTCAATGTAAAGAAAGGAAAAATCCTAAATGGAGAAAAGATTGAAGTTGTCAAAGACTTCATTTTTCTTAGATCCGCAATCAGCACTCAAGGAAGCAGCAGTCAAGAAATCAAACAATATATTGCATTAAGCACATCATCTGCAGAAGATCTTTTGAAAGTGTTAAAGAGCAAAGATGTCAGTTTGAGGAATAAGGTGCACCTGACCCAAGCCATAGTTTTTAAGAACCATAACCTAGCCAAGTTGACACAAAACATTAACCAAGCCTTGATATTTTCATCACCTCATATTCATGTTCAAGTTGTACATTGAATGAATAATGAATAGTGAAAGTACCATGGACTGTCAGAAGAACACATACATTTGTTTTGAAAGATTACAGCTGAAGTGAGGATGTTGAGATGTGTCGTGTACTTTCATACATTGTCAGGAAGGACCAGTAAAGCTCAGGGTCAGTGAAAACCAGGAAGACGCTCAATGAGATGGGTTAACACAGTGGCAGCAACGATGGACTCAACTATACCAATTGTGAGGCTGGCACCTGTGTTTTATTCTGTTGTGCACAGGGTTGCTATGTGTTGGAATTGACTCCATGGCACCTGACAACAACAACAACGGATTGCTAGGCAAGCCAGACTCCGCGTTAGCAGGTTTGGTTTTTTGTAAGCAGTGGAGCTATACTGGATTTCTTGTGATATCTTTTGAGAAAAATGAGGCAGGCTTTCCATCCTTAAATCTTTGTGGGTGTGCACATTTGTATACTGTGAATAGAGGAAGTCAGAAACAGAAGTGTGGGTTTTGGAGGTAATACTAAATCACATAAAATGGTTTAAGGAATCTAAGGAACTTTTCCCCCAAGAGCACTAAATGCCAGCTTTCTCTGAAGGCTCTGCACTGTCTGTGTCCACCTGTCTCTGCACATATCAGGTGGACAATCTGTGCTTTATTTGTTCCAGCTAGTGTGTGAAACTCTAGACAGGGTCGCTATGAGTCGGAACTGACTCAATGGCACTTGACGACAACAACAACATGTGTATGAGAGGGCTTCAGAAAGTATTTGTGGGAAAATGGAATTGAAAGATAATGGAGTTTTTCCATAAACTTTTTTTTTCCCCCCAAGCCAAACTGTATCCAGCTTTATTAAAGATACTTTTCCTAAACAGTCATGGTATTCAGGCAGGACATGGGCAGACAGTTGCTAACAGTATAGAACAACTTTCAAACTCCCTTCTTTGATGGACTACCAAAATCAGAAAGTCACTATAAAATCCAATTAAGCCTTCAGCTGATGCCCTGAACAGAGACAGTTTTAGAGTAAGGGTTGACATTTCACATTTAGTATATTGTTTCACAACTTTTCACGAGCCGACCCTGACTTTCAGAAAATGAAATGAAAATGGCAGAATGACCAATTTGAAGACCCACAATCTAAACAAAGGAACCACTGTTCTTTTGAAGGGTGCCCCTGAGATGTCCAGATTGCCTGACACATGAATACCAGTTTTCTGAGGGTATTTACGGGAGTCAAGTCTATGCTGAAGGCAGAGAGGGCGAAGAGGATCTGAAGATGTAAAAACAAGTTGTGCTTTTTCCACACCACGTGGCATTTGTGCCAAGGTGGCTAATGTGTGTTAATGTCAGGGAATCCCTCCTTCTGAGAACCAAGAGGGAGTCTCTCAAAACTAGATGGGAAAGGTGTTGGCTTCCACATCAGTTCAGCTTTGGAGACACTGTATTAGTGACATTTGTCCCTTTCCCCAAAAACAGTGAAGTGTTTTGTGTGCTAACAACATAGCTTTAAAAAAGTAAAACAAAATTCTGCATTTTTATAAAACTTGCTAAAAAAATCGTATTTCAAACTGTATAGTCACCAGAAGTCCACAGTTAACAAAACTGCACACACTTTCCTTGGCATCCCCAGCACCGTCAGCCTTCTGTACCTGGTCTGTTTTGGCATCTCCATTTCCTGCAGGGTTATTCCATCCTTGCCAGCGTCAGCGTTCCCCTTTGTCCCTCTAGGTACCTTCTCTCCCTTTGCAGGGGCCCTTTTAGGCTTAGGCTCTGGCTTTGGAGGATCTGAGGTTCATGTTTCACCTTGGCTTTATCTCCCATAGCATTCCCTTCAGCCTTTCTCTTGGGCATGGTGGCTTCGGCGGTAGGGTGCAGGGGCTGGACGCAGGGATGTGGCTATGCGTGGGCTTTGCTCACCTCTTCCTCACACTGCTCCTCCCTTAGTTTTTTAAGCCCCCTCATATTAAGCATTGATCAAGTGACTGATAATTTTTGTTCTGTTTCTTTTTTGTTGTTGTTCTGTTTCTTTTTAAAGGATTCTCTTATTAGTAATTTGCTGCGTCTCATACAAACCATGCGGCCTCCAGCAAAGCCTTCTACTAGCAAAGGTGAGTAGAGCTCTTGCTGAGCATAGCCTCTAGCATGGTTTAGTTTGGGAGCAGCCAATAAATTGCATTTGCTTTTCTCCCAGAAGTTGCTGAGTAATTATTCTAGTGAATTGTTTCAAATAAACAGAGACAAAATTAAAATTGTAAATCCTAACTAAATGAGTGTTGCTGTGCGTCTCTTCCGTGGCATATGCCCAGCTCCTCTGCCTGTTGTGGGCCCCGTGATCAATGCTTTCTGATAAGTTATGTGTATAGTAATGTGCATGATAGTAATGTGTAGCAAGATGGCATGTTCTTTTTTTGTTGGATACAGATCTGCTGTTGAAGTTTTGTTTTAACTACAGTATTAAGAACATTAATGTATTATTATTATTTTTTTTACTCCTTTATGCTCTTTCATGAAACAAGATCCAGTTTTTCAACCGAAAACTGAAAAAGAAAAGCTGAAGGAGCTCTTCCCAGTCCTTTGCCAACCAGACAACCCTTCCATTCGGGTATTGATAGCTGTTTTAGGAATGTCTATGACTTCATGCTTTTCTGTGTCTCATTACTTATTTTATTGACTTAAATTTGTCTTTGTGTTATATAGTCAAAGTGAAAGCCTTTGGTTTACAATTTATTCCTTGAGCATCTGTTACGTATAGAATATTGTTAAAGGATTCAGGGAATGATACTCAAGGGAAATGTGACTAGGAATTGTGGCAAACAATGACTAGGGACATGAAATAGGTAAGAGATAACAAAGTTTTGAACAGATGATTTTTAGGGTTCTTGCTTCATTACATGTTCCAAACCAAACCCACTGCTTTCGAGTTAATTCCCATTCATCGCAAGCCTGAAGGACAGAGTAGAACTGTCCAAGACAGGGGGTGTCCAAGTCTGGGAGTCTGGTGTGGTGCTGTTGGATAAGCCCTTGTCCCGCAAAGTCAGTTTGAATTGTAAGGTCAATGGTTCAAACTCATCAGTTGCTCCTTGAAAACCCTATACAATATTGCTGTTTGTCAGAACTGACTCGACAGCACTTAACAACAACAAAACCTTTATGGAAGCAGACTGCCACGTCTTTCTCCCTCAAAGCTGCTGACTGGTTTGACCCACCAGCCTTTCATTTAGCATCTGAGTGCTTAACCGTTGTGCCACCAGGACTCCTTTGATCCTGTTAGGAGGTCTAATTTTTGGAGTGTTTTTGTTTTGTTTGAGCAGATATGTTTTTTAATTACATACTCTTTGCCAGCACTGTTCTAAGTACCAGGGACGTAACAGTGCACAAAACAGACCACAGTCCCTGCCCTCTTGGAGATTGCAGTGTTGGGGGTGGAGGTGGGAAATAGACATGTAAATCGTCTAGTGGGAAAGAGGTAGGCAACACTGCCTGTCTCAGTAAGGACTGTGGGAACGAGCAGAGTAAAGAGATGGGAAGGAAGAGGGAGGGTTGCTTTTTAAAAAAATGTTTAAATCTATATTATTTTCGTAGTCATCACTTGCATGATTCTGTGGTACCAAAAACCTGCCATTGAGTTGATTCCAACTCAGTGACCATATGGACACAGTAGAACTGTTCCCCGGGGTTTCCGAGCCTCTTTCTCCCACAGAGTGGCTGGTGGGTTTGAACCACTCACCTTTCAGCCAGCACCCCAGCGTTTAACCTACTGCACCACCAGGGCTTGCTTTCATAGTTTATTAAGTGCCGTCAAGTCAGTTTTCTGACTCAGGGACCCTGTTAAGGTTCCCAAGGAGTGGCTGGTGGGTTTGAAGTACAAACCTGTGATTAACAGTCCAGTGCTTATCCTACAGTGATACGCCCAGTATTCCTGCTTTCACAGTTGTTGTTAAGTACCATTGAGCCAGTTCTGACTCAGTGACCCTGTATAGGGTTTTTGAGGAGCGGCTGGTGGATTTGAACTACTGCCCTTGTGCTTCAAACCCATATTGCAATTGAGTACTTATCGTACAGTGCCACACATCAGATTGCCTCCCATAGGGTTGTGTTAAGGGTAAAGGGCTTTGTTGAGTGTTGAAGTGACTTTCAAGAGCCTTTGCTCGTCTGCACTGTTCGTAACCTGTCACCAGACTCTTACTGCTGATGGGTTCCATTCCAGTGCCACAGAAATTCCCAGAATAATACAAGAGTGACAAGACTTGTCAGTCTGATTTTATATTTGGGACACAAGTTTTTAAAAAAGGAGCCTTTGCTGCTTCCTCCTGCATCTATTTTGAGTTGTGTCTGCTTCCGTCACGTGTGATCTGTGTTAGCAGCATTGCTCAGTTGGTAGACATACCTGAAGTACGGATACCTAAGTGCCGTTTTTTCCCCTCTTCTTCTAATTTTGCTGGCCTGTCCCGTAGACCATGTTGGACGAGGATGATGTGAAAGTCGCTGTGGGTGTCCTGAAAGAGCTGGAAGCCTTAATGCCCAGTGCAGCGGGCCAGGAGAAGCAGAGAGACGCGGAGCACCGGTGTGTCCTGGGGTTCTTTGGAAATTTAGGGTATCAAGGATGATTGTTGAAGTTTTGGACCAGCCAAGCAAAATTTTCGGTGTGTGGAGAATCTGGACTGGTTGTGCACTATATTCTTGGATCTGATTTTATTGTTCCCTGCCAGGAGAGTGTATGCAACAAATGCTGAGATGCTCAGAAGTTAGAAACCTTCAGAAAGGGACTGAATGTGTGTATTTGTAGCCACACCCTGTATTGACCGGTACGGATATCATGGTTCCTAAACTGTAGGTTAATTTAGCGCTGTCTGTATTACTACTGTGGCAGATGGCTTTAACAAAGAGAAATGTATTTTCTCACAGTTAGGAGGCCCGAAGTGCAAATTCCGAGTGTGGGCTTTGGGGAAGGCTTTCTCTCTGTTGGCTCTGGAGGAAAATCCGGGTCTCTTCAGCGTCTGCTTCCTGGCGCCCTAATCAGTTCTCATCTAGCACCTAGCATATGGCTGGCTGCTTGGAGATGCAAAGGTGAAATGGGACTGGTTTCTGTTCTAAACAGGTGCTTGTTTATTTGTCAGGGACAGGACAAAAAAGAAGAAGCGGAGTCGAAGCCGAGAGCGAGAAAGAGACAGGGAACGAGTTCGAGACCGAGATAGAGACCATAAACGGCGACACCGGTCCCGTTCTCGATCACATCCCCGGACCCAGGAGAGGAATAAAGGGAAGTCTAGGTATCGGTCTAGGAGTAGAAGTCAGAGTCCCCTCAAAGACCGCAAGGACCGGGACAAGTATGGGGAGAGGACTCTCGACAGATGGCGGGATAAGCATGTGGACCGGCCTCCCCCTGAGGAGCCTGCCATCGGGGACATTTACAATGGCAAAGTGACCAGCATCATGCAGTTCGGGTGCTTTGTGCAGCTGGAGGGACTAAGGTAAGGACGTGCTCGCCATGTGCACCTTCTAAGAGGTTACTGTCATTCTAATTGTTGACTTTGATGAAAAGCTCCCTTAATTAAATCAGCCATATAGACTTTGAATTTGACTTTTTCTTTGAAATGTGAATCAATTCACATTTGTTTTTTCCTCTGCTTTTTAGGACATTTGCCAGTTAAGACATGATACTTTGTCTTGCCAATTTCTTTCCTTCGGAAGGGTGCTTACTGCAGCTTTAGTGTTTGACCCCTTTTTGGTACTTTACTCTTCAGTTTAACACCACTTCCTCTTGTTCAGTTCCTGTGAGAGTGGAAACGGGTTGGGAAGCAGCATTTTGAGGCATGCTCCAGATTACCATCCGACTTTTTCCTCAGGAAGCGGTGGGAAGGACTCGTGCACATCTCTGAGCTTCGGCGGGAAGGCCGTGTGGCCAATGTGGCTGATGTGGTGAGCAAAGGCCAGAGGGTCAAGGTCAAGGTGCTGTCTTTCACTGGGACCAAGACCAGCCTGAGCATGAAGGTAGGTGAGATCACCAGTCTGTTTCCACATCCGAAGGCCAAGGAAACCTGAGACTAGCAGGTGAACTAGCTCCCTTATCTTTGTGCCTTAGGATGTGGATCAAGAGACTGGAGAAGACCTCAACCCAAATCGACGACGGAATCTTGTTGGGGAGACCAATGAGGAGATCTCCATGCGGAATCCTGACAGACCCACTCACCTCTCCCTTGTCAGTGCCCCTGAAGTAGAGGATGACTCGCTGGAGCGCAAGCGCCTCACTCGTATCTCTGACCCAGAGAAGTGGGAGATCAAACAGGTTGGAGTCTTAACATTTATGTTCCTGCAGTCATTGTGCCTACTGCACAGCGTGGTGACTAAGAGTATGGGCCCTGGAGTGTGCTGACCTGAAGTGACTGCTGACTGCTTACTAGCTATGTGAGCTTGAGCCTCTTTATGCTTACTTAGTGTCCTCATCTGTAAAATGAATGTAGGGGTTAACTCATTTTACAGATGAGGCTGGGTTACATAATAAGAAATGTGCAGAATGCTGTGGAAACAAGGGAAAATGCAGATAGCTTCAGGGGGGTGAGACTTTGAACCCGGGCTTGTCAGCACCACGGTATAGTGCCTGCAGGAATGGCATATGTGATATTTGAGGCCCTGCCTCCTGGGTCAGAGAAGAAAACCCCTTGGTTTCCTACCTGAAGCTCATGTATTTACTCTCCTACAAAAGAAGCACTTGAATCTTAGGGGTGGTGAGTGCCGTTTCTAACTCATAGCAACCCTGCGTAGGGCTTTTGAGGAGTAATTGGTGAGCTTGAATCACCAACCTTGTGGCAAGCAGTTTAGTGCTTATTCTCCAGCCCCACACCAGGACTCCGGGTTACAAATGCTGCCTTCTGGACTTATTGTTTTGTCTAGATGATTGCAGCCAATGTCCTTTCTAAAGAAGAGTTTCCAGACTTCGATGAAGAGACCGGCATCCTTCCTAAAGTGGATGATGAAGAAGGTAACTTGCCACTTAAATTGAATGGGATCATGGATCTGGAGGGTAATTGACCAGGTGAGCCATTGGACTAAGTGTCGATAGTTTAACCCAGTGCTTAGTAGTCATTTGTGCTCACAGTCTTTCTCAAAAGAGAAAGGGTCCCTCCTTGATGGAAGCAAAAAGTGTATTTCCCCACAAGTATTTATGTATTACAGGAATCTTGTTATACTTATTGCTTATAAGAAGTTTTAAGAACATAAAACATTATAGTTGTACTTTGGGAAGTAAATTTTTCTTAAATTTGTTGAGAGTTTGCACAGCAAAACATATATTGGTTCATCCGTTTCTGCACGTGTGATTTGGTGACATATACTGCATTAGGCAAATCTGCTGCACAAAACCTTGTAAAGTGTTGAAAAGCAAAGACGTCAGCTTGAGGACTAAGGTACACCTGACCCAAGCTGTGGTATTTTCAGTAACCTCATATGCATGTGAAAATTGGACAGTAAATAAGGAAGACCATAGAAGAACTGATGCTTTTGAGTTATGGTGTTGGAGGAGAATATTGAAAGTGTCATGGGCTGCCCATAGAACTAACAGATCCTTGTTGGAAGAAGTGCAGCCAGAGTGCTCCTTGGAGGCCAAGATGGCCAAACTTCTTCTGTCATACTTCGGACATACTGTCCGGAGGGACCAGTCACTAGAGAAGGATATCATGTTTGGTAAGGTGGAGGGTCAGAGAAAAAGAGGAAGACCCCCAGCGAGATGGATTGGGCTAGTGGCAGCATCAGTGGCTTCAAGTGTGGCAACAGTAGTGAGATTGGCCCAAGACCGGACAGCGTTTTGTTCTGCTGTGCATAGGGTCGCTATGAGTCGGCACCGACTCGATGGCACCTAACAACAACAATTTGGTGACATTAATTACAGTCTTCAAGTTGTGCATGCGTTCTCATTCTCCTTTCCGAGTTGTGCCTCCCACGTTCACATAAATTCACTGCTCTCTGTAAATTTCCCTGTTTCTTGAGTTGCTGATGTATTTTTAAGTCCGTATGGATAGTTCTTTAAAAAGTCTAGAGTCCATGAGAATTTGAAATTCTGTTCTGCTTTCCCCCACTTCTCATCAAGATTCTTGTGTAGACTTATCAGAATGTTCAGTAATGGTAGCTGGGTACCATCCAGTTCCACATGGCAAAGGAGGAGGCATTTGTTCATGGAGGCAGTTACCTATACCTTCCATATCCTCTACCTTCTGTTGATCCAGGTAAATAGACCAATTGCTGTGCCTTGGATGGCTACTTGAAGCTCTAAAACCCCAGGCACTACACAAGGAACTAGGAGGTAGAACAGAGGCACTAAATATTTTATTAGGTCAGTTAGCTGGGATGTTTGGGAATAAATTTGAAAACCGTTAATCCATGTAGATTACTTCCGAGTTTCCCTGAAAAATAACTTTAAACTTAGTCTCTTAAATGATTATTTAAATCGTGAGGTCATGTAACAGAGCACACATTATTTATGTAGCAATAATAAGCGAACACTTATGTACCCATTACCAACTTAGGAGGCAGAACTTTACCAGCACCTTGTTAGCCACTCTGTGGGCCCCTGGTTAGATTTTCCTCCCTCTTCCTCTGGATAACTTCTGTGGTAATCATTGCCTTGCTTTTCTGGGGAGTTTTGACTGTTGAGTTGATTTCTTTTTGAACTTCATATAAATGAAATCATCCTATGTGTATTCTTTTGCCTTTTTTGGGACTCATCATGCTTTTGTTAATTATCTGTGCTGATTTTTACAGCTGTGTTTCATTCGTTTTCACTCCTATAGGGTGTTTCCGTATTTAAACAGGCCATAACTGATCCATTTTACTTTTGATAGATATATGGATTGTTGTTTTTGTTTTTTTATTCACAGATAATGCTTTCGTGAAATTCTTATCTTAGTGCTTACATATAAGACTTTTTCTTTCTCCTAACTACATGGGAGAATGTGTAGTAGGAAATGTGTGTTCAACTTTCCCAAGCAGTTCCAAATTGTTTACGTACCAATTTATACACCTACCAGAAGTGCACACAAGTTCTTGTTGCTCTGTGTCCTTGTCAACACTTGATATTATCCAACTTTATTTTTTTGGCCACTCTATTCTGGGTTATTCATAAGGTTTTCAGTGACTAAATATTCATATGCATGCGAAAGCTGGATAGTAAATAAGGAAGACTATAGAAGTATTAACGCATTTGAGTTGTGGTGTTGGAGGAGAATATTGAAAGTGCCATGGGTTGTCAAAAGAACCAACAGATCTGTGTTGGAAGCAGTGCAGCCAGAGTGCTCCTTGGAGGCCAGGGTGGCCAGACTTTGTCTCTCATACTTTGGACATATTGTCAGGCGGGACCAGTCGCTTGAGAAGGATATCATGTTTGGTAAGGTGGAGGGTCAGAGAAAAAGAGGAAGACCCCCAACGAGATGGATTGGCCAGTGGCAGCATTGATGGACTCAAGAGTGGCAACAGTAGTGAGGTTGGCCCAGGAGCGGGCAGTGTTTTGTTCTGTTGTGCATAAGGTCGCAATGAGTCACTACTGACTGGATGGCATCTAACAACAACAACAACAACAACATTGTGGGTAAGAACTATTAGTGAAGTTGGATGACAGATGCTTTGGTACATTTAGAACGTCGTAACTGTTTTCTACTGGCTTAACTTCCTTTGAAAGTAGCTCTGATCACTTCTAGGGCTGGAATACAGGTGTTTCAAAAACTGGTGGGGACAGTCATCAGTGTCAGAGTTTCACTTGTATTGCTGTCATTTTGATCTTGGAGATACCTTGGTGCCCATGGACAGTAATTGTTTTAGTGAAAATAATTGGTTGTTTTTTTCTTTTGTCTTTACTAATTCTTCTTTGGGGGGACCTTTTAGATGAGGACCTTGAGATTGAATTGGTTGAGGAAGAGCCTCCTTTCCTGAGAGGACACACCAAGCAGAGCATGGACATGAGCCCCATTAAAATCGTGAAGGTGAGAAACGCAGGGACTCTAACCTGAAATGTCAGTAGACTTGCAGGTTCCGATCTCACTCTGCTGTTGGCCTTCTCCCCTGTTGCCCTAGAACCCTGACGGCTCCCTCTCCCAAGCAGCCATGATGCAGAGCGCCTTGGCTAAGGAAAGGCGGGAGCTCAAGCAAGCCCAGCGGGAAGCTGAGATGGATTCGATTCCAATGGGACTCAACAAACACTGGGTCGATCCTCTGCCTGATGGTAGGAGCCTGGGAGTGGGATGTGAACTTGAAAGAAATATCTGTGTCTTCAGGTTCACAGGGAATGAGGGGCTCTGTACTGCAGGTTTAACCTCAACTTCGGTGTGGTGATTCCCCCCCTTTAGCTAAAGCATTTTTTTTTTTGTTCTTCTTTTCGAATGTGATTTAAACCAAAAATGTTTTGGAACCCTAGACAAATCGTTAGACTATTTGACTGTCTCTTCTAAATAACTAACTTTTCTGTATAAAAGTAGTAACCGCTTTTATATAGAAAATAAAGGTAAAGATAATACTGCTTTGAAACTTCCCTTTTCATGCATAATGATTTGATTATACAGTAACTTTTGGCTACTGGATAGTTATTAGCAAATATTTATTGATTTGTGGTAGGCAAATGGGATATAGTTTTAACTTAAACAGGCATGGTTCTTGTTTTTAGGCATGTAATTTAGTGGGAGAGACTGCTATTAATCAGATGTAGCACTCTGGGTTAACGCGCTAGACTGCAAAGCCGTTTGAACTGCAAAGTTGGCGGTTCAAGCTCCCAGTTGCTCCTCGGAAACCCTATACAGGGTCGCTATGGGTCGGAACCAATTTGACGGCACTTAACAACAAAAATGACTAAATAAATAAATAATTAAATTACAATCAGTTAAAATTCCATTATCTTTTTATTTCATTTTTCCACGAACTTCTGAAGTCTCTCATATAGATAGTGTTTTTGGCAATGAGCCACTTAGAAGAGACATTGACGTTGAGACCTGAAGGATGAATAGGACTTAGTTTGTCAAAATCCGGAGAGAGAGGGTGACGAGGAGAGTGTTCCAGGCCAAGGAGAACGCTGTGCTGGGCCATGAGGTGAGGAAGTCTGATGCGTTGGAGGAACTGAAGGAAGGCCTGTGGGCTGGAGTACAGAGAGCGAGGGGCCAAGTGATGGAGGATGAGGCTTGAGTGGCAGACCACAGCTTTGCAGATGGCATAAGGAATTGGGGGCTCAATTCTAAGTATGCAGGAAAATGCTGATAAGTTCTAATCAGGGGAGTGACATAAAGTTTCATTTCCAAAGTGTCTTGCAGAGTAGCTTATTTGTTTGGTTAGTAGATTTAAGCATACTTACATAATCTGTTTTTGCCATTAATTTTACAAAATTTTTGCATACCTGTATTATTGTTAAGTGCCATTGAGTCGGTTCCAACTCATAGTGATCCTTTTTGGAGCCATTAAAAATGTTTGTTCTTTTGCTCCTCCCTTAGTGTGGTACTGTAGGGTAAACACTGGACTGCTAATTGCAGAGTCTGCAGTTCAAACCCACCAGTCACTCTTCGGATACCCTATATAACAGCAGCAACAAATAGCCACAAATCCTAGGGTTAACCTTCAAAACATTTTGTTCAATGAAGGAGCCAGACATAAAAATCTACTTACTAGATGATTCCATTGATATGGAATGTCCAGAATAGGCAGATACATAGAGACAGAAAGTAGGCTAGTGCTTGCAGGGGCCGGGCAGAGTGGGGTACGCAGCTGCACATTTAAGTGATAGAAGTCGACTCAAATTAGATGATGGTGGTTCAACGTGGGGAATATACTAAAGCCTAGCGAATTGTACGGAGTCCTGGTGTGGCGCTGTGGGTTAATGCGCCACACTGCAGAGCTGTTTGAACTGCAAGGTCGGCAGTTCAAGCTCACCAGCTGCTCTCTGGAAACACTATACAGGGTTTCTATGGGTCGGAATCGACTCCACAGCACTTAACAACAACCACCACCAAATTGTACACTTCAAAGGGGTTACAACAGTGAATTCTACCTTATGGGAATTTTATGTCATTTGAATAAAAACACAAAAAAAGAATCCCAAGGTTTACACATTCTCATGTTCAGGTCTCCATTTCCCTCAACTGACCTTCCTTTTTTAAAATCAGGAGACATCGCAGGAGCAGCAGAGCACCACTTATTCCGGCCGCTCTCCTCCTTCTTTCCCCTAGTCCCCTTCCATATTCCCTTTTTTACGTTCATTTGTTCCTCTGAGTGTACTCCCTTTGGTCAAGGCTCAGTCTGAACCAAAATAACACAGTGTGGTGCCCACCTGCCATTTTGGTGTGTTTTTTTTTTGTCTTTGTGGCATCTGATGTAATGTGAGGAAAATACTAAGTTGCCCGCTTTTCTTTCCAGCGGAAGGGAGGCAGATTGCTGCGAACATGAGGGGTATTGGGATGATGCCCAATGACATTCCTGAGTGGAAGAAACATGCTTTTGGGGGCAACAAAGCATCTTATGGGAAAAAGACCCAAATGTCAATCATTGAGCAGAGGGAGAGCCTGCCAATCTACAAACTGAAGGAGCAGCTGGTCCAGGTGAGATGTCGGGATTTGATGTATTGATTTGGAAGTGGTGCTGTTGATAAGTGCTGCCCAGTCAGTTCAAGTCAGTTCCAGCTCCTAGCAATGGTTCTTGAGGAACGGCATAGGTTTGAACTGCTGCCCTTGTGATTAGCAGCCCAGTGTGTATTCTACAGTGCCATACCAGGACTTAGGAAGTAGGGGCTCTAGAAGAGGAAGTGCCACTTTAAAATTGCAGTTAGCTAGACAGGTGTGTGCTTATTTGAAGGAGCTTTTCCAAAAGGGATAGCAAAAACCTTAAAAGTTTCTAGATTTAAAAAAAATATGTTACTCTACAAATTTTCTTTGAGAAAGTAAATCTGAACTGGTAGTGGACTGTGGGGTCCATCGACGTGGACAAGGTATTTTGCTTTAGATGGACCAATAGCTCTGGGCAGTAAAAAAGATTGGAGGTATTCAACCAATGCATCCATATAGGCACATATTTCAAATGTTTGTTTGCAGATTATAGAGATACCTGATTTTAAGACCACTAACGCTTCCCCAAGAGTCCAGTTGTGGTACCTTAAGATAAGCACTGGACCACAAGATTGATCTGAACCATAAGGGCGATGGTTTCAACTTACCAGCGGCTCATCAGAAACTCTCTACAGGGTCGCTGTGATTCAGAACTGACTCAGTGGCACTTAACAACAATAACAACAAACCTTCCCCAAGGAATCCTGGTGGTCCTGTAGGATAAGCACTGGACTGCTAACCACAAGGTCAGCTGTTCAAACCTACCAGCTGTTCCAGGGAAGAGAGATGAGGCTTTCTGTACTTACAAAGATTTGCAGCTTGGGAGACCCTAGTCAGGCATCACGTGGTGGTGGAGTGGTGAGACTTTCCCCAAGACAGCTGCTAACTTTACTCATTTCCAGTGACCCTTCTCAGTGAGGCTTGTACAGATACAAGCAAGTGCACACATGTTTTATATATATTTACATAACGTATATGTTTATGTCGTTAAGTGCCATCAAGTTGATTCTGACTCATAGTGACCCTGTACAGAGTTTCTAAGGAGTGACTGGTAGGTTTGAACCGCTGACCTTGGCTGTTCAAACTAACCTTATGGTGGAGTCCTTACCCTCCAGCGCCACCCCAGGACTCCTGTATGTTTATTGTTGTTGTTAAGTGCATCGACTCAGTTCTGACCCATAGTGACCCTGCATAGGGTTTCCAAGGAGCGGCTGGTGAGCTTGAACCGCCAACCGTGTAGTTCAAATGACTTTGCAGTCCAGCACATTACCATTACCCTACAGCACCGTACCAGGACTCCGTATGTTTATAGAGAGTAGCATGTTACAAACGTGACTCTGCTTTTTGCTTTCCCATTTAATGCTGTCTCAGAGCTCGCTCTACATCCTTGTTTTCCTTAGTGCCTTTATAGTGCTTCAGTATGTGAGCAGGCTCTGGTTTATTTAGCTAGGTTCAGGTTGGTAGGTAGACTCCTGGTATGGCGCCGTAGGATCAGCACTTGACTGTGAACCATAAGGTCGGTGGTTCAAACTCCTTTGCTGCTCCTTGGAAACCCTATACAGGGTCACTATGAATCAGAACTGACTCAACAGCACTTAAAACCAACAGCATTAGTCGGCAGATTGGCTGACTTCAGTCCTTTGTTGTTATGCTTAGCAGCAGCATAAAACTGGAAATACAGAATAGGCTTATCTCTAGGGGAGAGGTACTGGAGATTTAAGAGCGGTGGTGGGAAGGAAGGCTTTTTTATTTATTGTTGAATTGTTTAATCATGTGCATGCAATAACTTTAAAAACATACATTGTCAGGTATATCTGTGTGGTGCTTTATGCTATTAGCAGTACTTTTTCTATAAATTTAAGAAAACCAGTATATATTCCTTGCAAAATAAATGAGTCAGTTAAAAGAATACCAGTAACGTGTAAAGTTTTTCATTTCAGTTATATATGCAATTAAAGAAAATAGAGCAGGGAAATTATTTAAACTCCCATTGCTCCTAGAAAATCATTACCAGCATTTTCCCTCCAAGATTCTTTTCTATGCATCATTAAAAATAATTTACAGCCTAGTTGTAGTCTAACCATATGTATAATATTACGTCTCCTTTCCCTCATTTTAGTGTTAGACCATGAACAGTATTTACTTTTCTCCAGAGTAACATGTAATGATTTTAATGACTATTTATATTCTGTGGTTTTCAGGCTGTCCATGACAATCAGATCCTGATTGTTATTGGTGAGACAGGATCTGGGAAGACAACACAGATCACCCAGTACCTGGCTGAGGCGGGCTACACATCCAGGGGCAAGATTGGATGTACCCAGCCCCGAAGAGTGGCAGCCATGTCGGTGGCTAAAAGAGTGTCGGAGGAGTTTGGTTGTTGCTTAGGCCAAGAGGTAACTCGGTAGTGAAGCTGCTGTAGAAATGCTAGAAGGAAATTATAAAAGGCCACGTCTCTTTATTTACTACTACTACTGCCCTTCTTCACAGGTTTCTCCTGCATCCCCTGATGTAGGGTTCTTAACAAATAGCAAATAATGATGTCATTGTTATCATTGGTCTGTTCAGGCACAAGTTCAGGCCAGACTTTGCTCTGAGGAACTCACTGCCCATCTAGTTGTAAATTGTATCCAGTTCATGGGCAGTGGTCTGACCCGACAGATCTTGTCTGGAGATACCTGATGACTGGTGTCTGAGGTTTCTTCCTGCTCTGCTCTAGGTGGGCTACACCATTCGGTTTGAGGACTGCACCAGCCCTGAGACGGTCATCAAGTACATGACAGACGGGATGCTGCTCAGAGAGTGCCTGATCGACCCTGACCTCACTCAGTATGCTATCATCATGCTGGACGAGGCGCACGAGAGAACAATTCACACTGACGTGCTCTTTGGACTGTTGAAAAAGGTAATTGGATGCCCGTCATGGTCCTCTAGCGGTGGGGCAGTTCTGCTCTGTCCCTGTAGGCTTGCTATGAGTTGGAAATGACTGGGCGGCAATGGTTAACCTGTTGGAAATGGGATTCCGGAAGAACCTGTGCTTTTCTGGGTAGTCCGTTGTTAGTAAAGCACTCCTGTCTCCCTCTAGACAGTTCAGAAGCGGCCGGACATGAAGCTGATTGTCACCTCAGCCACCTTGGATGCAGTGAAGTTTTCTCAGTACTTTTATGAAGCTCCCATTTTCACCATCCCAGGTCGAACCTATCCCGTGGAAATACTGTACACAAAGGAGCCTGAGACCGATTATCTGGATGCCAGCTTGATCACTGTCATGCAGATTCACTTAACTGAACCACCAGGTAAGGGAAAGAACACTCGTTTCTCTTAGGCCAAGAGAGAGTGTGTGGAATCTTTATTACTAGTCTCTTCGGTCATAGCTTGCATGTTTGAAATGGTGGTGGTAAAATTATTAATATTTTCACAACAGTAAAAAGAAAAATTTAAATACTATTGGTATGGAGAGGTAAACATAGCTCTTTGAACAAAGGGAGTCCTGGTGTGATGCCCTGGGCTCCTAGCTGCCAGCTTTAACCAGGTGGCAGTGTTTGTTTTCTTAGCTATCTAGGGCTGCTGTACCACTAACAGAAATCCCACAAGCAGATGACTTTAACAAACAGACCTTTATAATCTCACAGTTTTGGAAGCTTAGAAAGAGTCCAAATTCAAGATGCCTGCTCTAGAGGAGGGTTTTCTCTTCCTGTCGGCTCTGGAGGAAAGTCTTTGTTCTGCATACTTTTTATGTGGATTGACATCTCTCTTCCCATGGGTCTAGTAGGTTCTGAGCCCATGACTCCAGATCCCATGGACTCTCTGTGCTCCCAGCTCCTCTTTCTTGGTGGTGGCAAGGTCCCTCCCGTCTCCTTGCTTCTCTCTGCCCTTATGTCTTGTAAGATAAAAGGTGTGACTTAAGTGTAAGGCTCTGACAGAAGATACACCCTACACTTATCTGCCTCTTTAACATCTTTGTTGTTGTTGTTATTAAGTGCCATTGAATCGGTTCCAACTCATAGTGATCCCGTTAGTAGGGTTTCCAAGGAGTGGCTGGTGCGCTTGAACCACTGACCTTTTTGGTTTAGCCCAACCTTGTGGTCCAGTGCTTATCCTACAGTGCTGCACCAGGATGCCCCTTTACCATATGGAGGTTAGGGTTTATAACACATCCTAAAATGGAGGCTAATTAACATTAGATCTCCAATTGTAGGACAGCCACACAATACTGAAACCATGGCCTAGCCAAATTGACACATGTGTTTGGGGAACGCAGTTGAATCCATGATGTATGTATTTTCTATTATTTGAAATTCTGATAATGTCACTGTAGCCCTTATAGAGAGCACATGCATGCACATTTCAAACACACACACAGAGAATTAGAAGGTGAAGCTACACTTCTGTCTGTCTGTAGGTGATATCCTGGTTTTCCTGACGGGTCAGGAGGAGATCGACACTGCTTGTGAGATCCTGTACGAGAGAATGAAATCCCTGGGACCTGATGTTCCAGAGTTAATTATCCTCCCAGTGTACTCCGCCCTTCCCAGTGAGATGCAGACCCGGATCTTTGACCCTGCTCCACCTGGCAGCCGCAAGGTAACATTAGGCTACGGTGACGCTCCCTTGTGTCCTGAAAGCCTGGGGTATACAGCGAGCCAAAAGGGGGATTGCCCTTATATATTTTAGAGTCCAACATTATTTGAGGAATGGGGATCTTCTGTGTTATGCTTTTTCTGCTTCCTCCCCTTTTCTTTACCCAAGAAATCTTTATGGAGCACCTCCCATGTTTGGGGCTAGGCATTGCAGGGCTGCAGTGGCGCACACACCAGTAGAGAGGCCTTCAACAGTAAGTAGTGTGAACGTACTCCTGGTTCTGTGGATACCCAGCTGGGGAGCAGTCTTCTTAGAGGAAATAGGCTCTGAACTAGTCCTGAAGGATGTCTGAGTATTTTTGTAGGCAAGGAAGGCAGGGGGCATGCATTTGAAGTAGAGCAGGCTGTGAGCCCTGATGCCAGAGCATGACCAGCTTAGGAAGCTGTGTAGTTCCAATGACTAGAATTGATAGTACGAAGGGACTGCCAAAAGTTGGCTAGAAAATCACAGTATCTTTTCTTTTTTTTCTATTATTTTAAAATTCCATCTTTCCACAAAAGTATTGAAACCTTCTTGTATAGTAGGTACATGATTGGAGACAGCAGGATGGGAGACAGATGGATTTTTTTTTTTTTTTTTTAAGTATAATTCACATATAATACACAAAGGGACTTCATAAAGTTCATGGAAAAATGAAATGAGAAGATAATGGAATTTTTCAGTGAACTTTCTAAAACCCCTTCTTGTGTGTATATGTGTGTATTCACCCTTTTAAGTGTACACTTCAGTGTTTTTTAATATATCTACAAAACTGTGCAACCATCAATTTTACAACATTTCCATTTCCATCACCTCAAAAACACACCCTTTATCTCCATCCTCTTTGCTCAGTCCCTGGGAGCTACTAATTCCCTTTGGTCTCTGTGCATGTACCTGGTGAGGGCAGGGATGTGTGCCACTGAGTCGGCTCTAGCTCATATCTGCCCTCTAGGGTTTCCAAGGCTGTAAATCTACAGGAGCAGAAAGCCTCCTCTTTCTCCTGAGGAGCAGCTGGTGGGTTTGAATTGCTGACCTTGTGGTTAGCAGCCGAGTTCGTGCCTGTGCCTCATCTAGACGTTCTCTTACCATTGGAGTCCATCATGACTGGTTTCTTTCACTGAAAGTGCTCTCAAGTTTCACGCATGTTATCAGTTTTTCTTTTTATTGCCATTAACTTTTGTTTACCATTCATCACTTGGTAAACATTTGGTGTTTTCTACTTTTTGGCTGTTGTGACTAATGCTGCTATGAATACTCGGGTACAAGTTTTTGTGTGGACATAGACTTTCATTTTTCTTGGGTAGAAGAAGGATGGCTTTGAATAACATTGAAGAGTTAGAGTGAATAAGACCCAATGTGGGTGCCTGGAGATGGCAGGGAAGAGGGAAGGGAGAAGTCAGCGTTGACCTCCAGCTTTCTGGCTTGGACAACTGGGTGGAAGATGTTTCTGAGGAGGGCCATGTATGAGGTGGATCAGGTTTTTGGTAAAAGATGATGAGTTAGTCCTCGGTTTTGTTCCTGATGGTTGGATTTCTTTTCAAGCAAGGTTTCTGCAGCTCTGTAGCAGATCTAAGCCTTTTAGGGCTGGTAAAGATTCTAGCATGTTCTGGTGCCTCCTAGCAATGATTTTTCCAAGCAGTTGTGTTTTATTAGCTGAACCTCTGGGTGAAAGCACAGTGGCAGTGCCAAGCTGAGACTAATAATCTTTTGGATCACATATACTGCTGCACACATGCAACCCATGAAATTTCTCTCCTGTCTCATGGCTCGTTTTATGATCTGGGGGGAAAAAAAAAAATCTCTCATTCCACATACACGAACTGCCTATTTTGTAGTCCAGATGTCCCAGTGTGGGAAGGAAATCTCATTTTTGCATTGGCACGTGTGATGCCAGGAAGTCTCTGTTTTCCCAGGATGCTAGAAAATTAAAATTGTAGTAATCACCATTGGATCTAGAAAATGAGATACGTAGCCATTTGCACTAAATGAAATTGACTTTGATTGGCCTTAGCTTTTTTCTGTGCTACATCTCCTTCTCAGGTGCCATTCCTTCCCCACCCTAACCCTTAGCCTAAAGGAAGTGCCTCTTCGGCCCATTTGAGGTGGAGCTGGAATTCAGTGTCATCTTACATGTCTAGAGAAAGCCAGCCGCAGCTTCCTTTCTGAAGGTGTCTGAGTAAGAGCCCTGTTTCTTCCACCTGGGACTGAGTCAGGGCAGCTCAATCCTGCTGTGCCTCTGTCACCTATAGGTCGTGATTGCCACCAACATTGCAGAGACATCGCTGACTATCGATGGGATCTACTACGTGGTGGACCCGGGATTTGTGAAGCAAAAGGTTTATAACTCCAAGACAGGGATCGACCAGCTTGTGGTGACGCCTATTTCTCAGGTACGAATGTGTCTACCAGTTCTGAAAATCCTGGTTAGAACACTTTTGGAAATTTTGCGGGGGAAATGGGTACTCCGTATTTTGGTTTTCAAAAATGGGCTTTTAAGATACTGAGCATTTTCATGAAAAAGGAAGGGTTTATGGTGTTTTCCTTTAATCTTTTTCTATCTTTTCAACTGTGCATATGATAACCACTGGAATGCAAACCTCAATGTCAGCAGTTCAAGCCCACCAGCCGCTCCATGGGAAAAAGATGAGACTTTCTGTTCCCACAGAGATTTTAAACCTCGGAAACCCTATATGGGCTTGCTATGAGTCTGAACCAACTTGATGGTATTTAACAACAGCAGTATGATTTAATAATTATGATATATAGTGCAGATTTTACCTTTTTTTAAAAAAAAATTGTTTCCACCCAGAAGATGAAATACTTAGGAATAAATCTAACCAGAAAAACAAAAGACCTATACAAAGAAAACTACAAAATAGTACTACAAGAAACCAAAAGAGACAAAAATTGAAGAATATACCTTGCTTATGTATAGGAAGATTTAACATTGTGAAAATGTCAACATTACCCAAAGCAATCTGTAGCTAATAAGGCGATCGATCCCTATCCAGATTTCAACATTATTCTTTAAAGAGGTGGAAAAACTGATCACTAACTTTATATGGAAAGGAAAGAGACTTCGGATAAGCAAAGTAGAAGAACAAAGTTGGAGGCCTCTCACTCCCTCATCTTAGAATTTCTTACACAGCCACATTGGTCAAAACAGCCTGGTACTAGTACAACAAAAGATGCATAGATCAGTGGACCAGAATTGAGAATCTAGAAGTAAATCCATCCATATACAGTCAACTGATCTTTTGACAAAGGGCAAAACATATTAAACGGGGAAGATATAATCTCTTCAACAAATGGTGCTATCAAAACTGGGAATCCATTTGCAGAAGAATGAAGCAAGATCTGCATCTTATACCATGTATAAAAACAAACTCAACATGGATTAAAAACCTAAATGTATAAGGCCTAGAACTATGAAGATACCGGTGAAAAAACAGGAACATATTTAGAACTGCAAATACATGGCGAAAACACACTATCAAACATTCCTAAAAGTACACAGGCAATAGACAAACAGATGACTGGGACCTCCTACAAATCAGGCACTATGTGCATCTGAAAATTTCACCGAAAGGGTCAAAAGAGCCTATAGACTGGGAAAAATTTTTTTTACAACGACATACCAGACAAGGGACTATTCACTAAAATTTATAGAAAACTACAACACCCCTGCAAGAAAAAAACAAATAGCCAATTAAAAAAAATGGGTGCAGAACATGAACAGACAACTTCACCAAGGAAGACATTCAGGCAGCCAGTGAAGATATGAAGAAATGTGCATGATCATTAGCCACTGTTTGTTGTTAAATGCCTTTGAGTCAGTTCCGACTCATAGTGACCCTGTATAGGGTTTCTGAGGAGCAGGTGGTAAGTGTGAACTGATCTGGCATTTTACCCAACCTTTCTGTCCATTGCTATTTCTACAACATGACTCCATATAAGTCGTTGTTGTTAAGTGCTGTTGAGTCAGTTCCAACCCATAGCAACCCTGTATAGGGTTTCCGAGGAGCAGCTGGTAAGCTTGAACTGCCGACCTTGCAGTTCAGATGGCTTTGCAGTCTGGCGCATTAACCCACAGCGCCACACCAGGACTCATTAAAGAGATACAAATCTAAACAACAATGAAATAACGTCTTGCACCAGCATTAATAGCAAAGTTAAAAAAATAGAAAACAACAAATGCTGCAAGGGTGTGAAAAGACAGGGACCCTCTTACACTACTGGTGGGACTGTAAAATGTTTCAACCATGTGGGAAACTGTGACGCTTCTCAGAAAGTTGGAAATAGAAATACAGTATGACCCCAAATCCCTCTACGTGGTGTATATTCTCAAGAAGTACGAGCCAGGACGTGAGTAGATATATGCACGCTGATGTTCATCGCAGCCTAGATGCTCATCAGTGGACGAATGGATAAATAAACTTTGGCACATACCCAAAATGGAATACTACGCAAACTTGAAAGAAGAGTGATGAATCTGAAAAATACCTCATAGCATGGATGAACCTGGAGGACATTATGCTGAGTGAAATCAGTCAATCATGAAAGGGCAAATACTGTATGAGACAAGTACTGTAAAAGCTCAAGAAAAGGTTTTCATACTAAAAGAAACATTCTTTGATGGTTACTAGGGGTGGGAGGAATGGGAGAGTAATTCACTGGCTAGAGGGTAAACACGTGTTAATTCGGGTGACAGGTAGGGCAATATACAAGAAGATGGAGGGTGGCAGAAGAATGAAGACATAGGGAGGTATGCAAGGGCTAAAGGTTAAAGAGGATACAGCTAAGTAGTGATCTGTATACAACTTTGGAACAACAATGTTCTGTGGGTAGATACATGGACAGAGACACAGGCTGAATGGGTATATATATACATATATGTATATATCCCACAAATATATGAGTTTGAGAAAGAATATTTGTAGATGGGTATTTTTACTTTTCCCGCAAACACAACTATGAATGTGGTGGAGCATATAGTGGGCAAAATGATGAAAGGAAAAAAAAGTATTCGGTTTTTGGTGGAAGTTTACACAGCAAATTAGGTGTATTTGTGTTCCCAAGGTATGTAGGGTTGTATCCTTTAACCATACTTATTCCATCAGTATGCTGAGCAAATAATCCGACAAGCTGGATTGTATGAAGAAGAATGTGGCATCAGGATTGGTGGAAGACTCATTAACAACCAGAGATAGGCAGATGATGCAACCTTGCTTGCTGGAAGTAAAGAGGATTTGAAGTAGCAATGAAGATCAAAGCCTACAGCCTTTATATGGATTGTAGCTTAATGTAAAGAAACAAAAATCCCTACAGCTGGACCAGTAAATAACAAGATAAATGGAGAAACGATTGAAGTTGTCAAATAAATCAATTGACGTATTGTATTAGGTAAATATGCTGCTGCAAAAGACCTTTAAAGTGTTCAAGAGCAAATATGTCGGTTTGAGGACTAAGGTGTGCCTGACCCAAGCCATGGTGTTTTCTGTTGCCTCATATGCATGTGAAAATTGGACAATGAATAAGGAAGACCATAGCAAAATTGACGTATTTGATTTATGTTTAAAGTATCATAGACTGCCAGAAGAACAAACAACTCTGTGTTGGAAGAAGTACAGCTAGAATGCTCCTTAGAAGCCAGGATGGCCAGACTTTGTCTTTTATACTTCAGACATACTATCAGGAGGGACCAGTCTCTGGAGAAGGACGTCATGCTTGGTAAAGTGGAGGGTCATGAAAAAAAAGGAAGCCACCCTCCCTCCACCCCCCAGCAAGATGGACTGATACCTTGGCAGCAGCAATGGGCTCAAACGTAACAACTGTGAGGATGGTTCAGAACCAGGCAGTGTCTTGTTCTGGTGTACATCGGGTAGCTATGAGTCGGAACCAACTCAACAACTAACAACTAACAGCAACAGCACAAATAGTTCTGAGATTGCCCGTAATCTTTAGTGTTTCAACATTTAAAAGTCCCATAGAGCTTGAGTTTTTCTAAGTTTGAATTCCCTATTACTCTAGATTATCCAATTTAGATGGTATGATCATATTTTTTTAAAGTATGTAGCCACAGATATCTAAGATAATAGTAATTCATGAGATAGTTGTTTCCTCAGTAATTTATGGAATAGTTTCCTGCCTAAATTACATTTTTAAAAGGAATGAATTCCGTCATCCTTTTTAGAACAGCTTGGCAGCAATCTATCAAAGGTTTAAAATTTAATTCTCTAACTTAACAGTTCAATTTCTAGGAACATATGTGAAATTTAGAAATGACTAAACACATATCCCCACCACTCGTCTGTCAGTTTGTCGTACTATGGTGGCTTGTGAGTTGCTGTGATTCTGAAAGCTAGGCCACTGGCACAACTCAATGAAGAGAAACAGCTGTAAATATCCATTGAAAATCGGAACATGGAATGTACGAAGTATGAATCTGGGAAGATTAGAAGTTGTCAAAAATGAAATGGAACGCATAAACATCAATATCTTAGGCATTAGTGAGCTGAAATGGACTGGTATTGGCCATTTTGAATCCAATGACCACATGGTTTACTATGCCGGAAATGACAAATTGAAGAGGAATGGTGTTGCATTCATTGTCAAAAAGAACATATCCAGATCAGTCACGAGGTACAACGCTGCCTGTGATAGGATAATATCCATGTGCCTACAGGGAAGCCCAGTTAATACCACTATTATTCAAATTTACGCACCAACCACTAAAGCCAGTGCGGATGAAATAGAAGAATTGTACCAACTTCTTCAATCTGAAATACATCAAACATGCAGTCAAGATGTATTGATCATTATTGGTGATTGGAATGCAAAGGTTGGGAGCAAAGAGGAAGGATCAGTAGTTGGAAAATATGGTCTTGGTGATAGAAATGATGCTGGAGAATGCATGATAGAACTCTGCAAAATCAATGATTTGTTCATTTCAAATACATTCTTTAGACAGCATAAGAGATGACTATACACATGGACCTCACCAGATGGAACACATAGAAATGAAATTGACTACATCAGTACAAAGAGACAATGGAAAAGCTCCATCTCATCAGTCGAAACAAGGCCAGGGGCAGACTGTGGAACACAGTCAATTACTCATATGCAAATTCAAACTGAAGCTGAAGAAAATGAAAACAAGTCCACGAGAGCCAAAATAGAACCTTGAATGTATCCCACCTGAATTTAGAGATCATCTGGAGAACAGATTAGATACATTAAACACTAAAGACCAAAGACCAGAAGAGTTGTGGGATAACATCAAGAACATCATACATGGAGAAAGCAAAAAGTCATTAAGAAGACAAGAAAGAAGGAAAAGGTCAAAATGGATGTCAGAAGAGACACTGAAACTTGCCCTCCAGAGTAGAGATGCTAAAGCAAATGGAAGAAATGAGGAGGCACAAGAGCTGAACAGAAAATTTCAAAGATCAGCTTGAGAAGATAAAGCCAGATATTACAACAAAATGTGCAAAAATCTGGAATCAGAAAACCAAAAAGGAAGAACATGCTCAGCATTTCTCAAGCTGGGGGAACCGAAGAAAAAAATTCAAGCCTTGACTTTCATTACTGAAAGATTCTCTGGGCAAATTATTGTTGAATGGTACAGAAAGCATCAAAAGAACATGGAATACACAGAGTCACTGTACTGAAAGGAAATGATAAATGTTCAACCGTTTCAAGAGGTAGCTTATGATCAAGAGCCAATGATAGTGAAGGAGGAAGTCCAAGGTACACTGAAGGAGTTGGCAAAGAAGAAGGCACCAGGAATTAATGGAATAAAAACTGAAATCTTTCAAGAAAGTGTGGCGGCACAGGAGGTACTCACTCATCTCTGTCAAGAAATTTGCAAGACAACTATCTGGCCAACTCATTGGAAGAGATCCATATTTGTGCCCATTCCAAAGAGAAGTGACCCAATGGAATGCGGAAGTCTTCGGACAATCTCTTTGATATATCCCATGTGAGTAAAGTTTTACTAAAGGTAATACAGAAACGGCTGCAAGCATACATT
>NW_006408525.1:29202658-29244326 GCF_000296735.1 Chrysochloris asiatica
AAGGAGCGACTGGTGAGTTTGAACTGCTGACCTTGTGGTTCAAACCGACCTTGTGGTCCAGTGTTTATTCTACAACGCCACACCAGGATATTTGTGATAGCATTGTTTTATATTAGGAAAACATTCTAAATGAGCTCCAAAAAAGAAGTAAACAAAACCCAAACTAAGCCGCTGCTATTGAGTGGACTGTGACCTCCTAGCAGCCGTGTGGGACAGGGTGGAATTGCCCCGTAGGGTTGCTGAGGCTAGACATCTTTGTGGACACAGCTGTCTCAGCTTTCTCCCATGGAGCGGCTGATGCCAATCTTCTAGTTAGCACCATAGCGCTTTGACCACTGTGCCATCAGGGCTTAAAGGGAAGTAGTTTAATAAGCTGTGGTGTACCATGCCATGGGATTTATGTGGCCACTAACATAGTGGTGTGTATCTTTATTTAATGACATAGTATGTAACTACGGTGCCATGTTTGAATCTAAGTGTTGGTGAAGTGTAGCTTGTCTATGTGCCCTCTGCGTGCAGAGACTGAAAGGATGGCATCCAAATGGTGGTGTGGTGGTGGTGCCGGCCTCTGGTGGTAAGCATGTTCAGTCTGTCTTTACACTTACATATATTGTTGTAACCTATTACAACAGCCACGTATTTCTGTCATCTGAAAAAAGGTGACTTTCATTTTGAAGCTTAAATAATACTTTAACACTTAAACAATTGTTGTTGTAAGTGACATTGAGTTGGTTCTGATTCAACAACCCTGTGTAGAGTTTCCGAGGAGCAGCTGGTGGGTTTGAACTGCTGACCTTGTGGTTCACAGTCCAGTGCTGATCCAACAGCACCATGCCAGGAGTCCAACACTTACATGGTTTCTACTAAATGCCAGACAGTCCTGGTGTGGCACTGTGGGTTAATGCACTGTACTACAAAGTCGTTTGAACCGCAAGATTGGTGATTCAAGCTCACCACCTACTCCTCGGAAACCCTACTGTTTCATTATGTATTGGAACCGGCTTGACGGTGGTCCGTGGGTGTCAGTCTTAGCCTCATTTTCACAGACTGGAGGAGCCCAGAGGAGAAGGTGACTTGTCTGAGGTCACACAGCTGCTGGCTGTACCGGCTCGAGCACGTACGTGTGCTTTGTCCTGCTCAGAGCTGTGCCCTCCCTGACTTGGCTAGAATGCTGGGGAACCTGCATAGAGCCTGTCTGAAACTTGTTGGGTTCTGTGTTGCCTGGTTTGTGTAGTTAATTGTCTTTTCAATTGGCATGGAGCTACTACATCAGTTAGAAAATGGCTCTCTTTGGATTGTGCTTTGCTGCTTGCTAGCACACAGGGCTAAACAATGTTCTGTTTCTCCTATTTCATTCTACCGCCATCTACAAAAGTAATATTGTATTATTTTTATAAAATAGGAGAAAAAGATTTTAGTCACTCACAACCCTAGTAATACCTTCATTATTGTTTAAGTGTGTTTCTTTTCAATCTTTTTTTTCACCCCCCCTCGCCCCCCCAAGGTTGCAATTCTAGTATTCTTATTTGTTAGTGCCGTGGAGTCAGTTCTGACTCACAGCGACCCTGTATAGGGTTTCCGTGGAGTGGCTGGCGAGTTTGAACTGCTTTATTGTACAGTTAATTTTCCTGCTTATTCATATGATATGAATAAATATTGGTAAAATATAGAGGAAATAAAACTCATCTACAAATCGTCTGTCGGTTAACCTCAGTTAACAGTTTAGACTGTCTTTTTCCTTTTGGTATTTTATATATACTTAAGATTTTTACAAGCCTGTTAGTATTATTTTGTAGCTTGGGTTTTCACGTACTTGGGTGAGCATTTCCTTCAGTTTCAAACTTGATTTGTAAAATGGCTGCAGTAGCAGCCTTTGTGTGATTAACGTGATTTATTGCATTCACAACTCTTTCTCATGCATATTCTACTACATTATTTTGAAAGTCTGTTTCTGTGTGTCTTTGCAATGTTTCCTCCATTCATCCTGCTGGTACTTGCATCATTTGAACACACTTTCCTGAAGTGTTAAGTGTTGGAGAGGAGATAAAAACATGGTTAGTCTTGGAAATGGTCCTAAAGGAAGTAAAATAAAACAAACCCATTTCTGATTTTACCAATAGCTTAGTACCTTCTTTTACCAGATAGTCTGGGTACAGTTATAAACACTGTTTAACAAATATACTGCTTTTATATGTCCAACCTTAGGCTCAGGCAAAGCAACGAGCTGGCAGAGCTGGGAGAACGGGCCCAGGGAAGTGTTACAGGCTATACACAGAACGTGCCTACCGAGACGAGATGCTGACCACCAACGTACCAGAGATCCAGAGAACCAACTTAGCAAGCACGGTGCTCTCTCTCAAGGTAGGAATCACTGTCTCGTTAACACGGGTGGATGAAGCACGCGTGGATGAAGCAGTTCAGTCGTTAGGCCCTTAGAGTTTTAGAAACCTCGTTAAATACTTTAGGAACCTCCTGGAACCAGTCTCTGAGTAAAATGCAAATGGCAGTGCTGACGACCTCACATTGGCATGTCTGCTGGGAACAACATTCTGTCTGATAGTGATAGCTAGCAGGATATTTGGTCATAAAAGATTTGAGTTAGGCGCAGGTTCTAAAAGGAAATTAGAAAAATAAAATCAATGTGTAGCTATGGACAAACACACTTGCCTTAACCACTTTTGTTTTCAGATCCAGTTTTGTTCTTCCTTATCCAAAAACCTTGCAAGGGGATGATCAGTCCAGATTTAGCCTTGCCCTCAGGGGGCTTGGTTTTTGTTCTGCATCATTGCTCTTCCTCTCCCTCCCCCAGGGAGCACCTTCAATCTCTTTTGGCTGGGTAGCCACATGAGTAATTTCCCGGATGATGGCATTTTCCCCATGACACTGATGTTACCCTGGAGCCCTGGCACTTTACTGGTGCAGAATTCTCTGCTGCAATTTATTATTCATTCCCTGTAAGAGAGACTAAGGCAGAGCTTCAGGAAAAAAGCTGCTTCAGCCCGTGAAACTCAAACAGGGAGCATGTGATGGCTCACCCTTCTGTTCTGAGTTTGTGACCTTGGGCCAGGGATCTCCTCTCTCTGACCTCGGCTCTGTGTTCTCAGCACAAAGAGGGCATTGCTAATAGTCTTGAGTGTGAAGAGAAATGAGATACTGCAGGTAAAGGCACTTAGCACAGTGCTTACTGATTGCTAACATAATTCCTTGTTGTTGTTATTCCTGCAATAAGCATTTATTGAACACCTGCTGTGTTATGGTCATGATCACTTTATGGGAAAGAATTAGAAAGTATAGGTCCTGCCACATCCCCCTCATACCCACTTGATAGTTCCTCAGTCATCCTTTTTTATTGTTATTATTATTAATTCATAGAGTTAACTAGCACATGTATTGAATGCCTACTATGTGCTCAAGAAGTAGATAGCACTGTGTTGACATGTTTCTTACCCATTGTGACTTTTTTGAGAGCAGGAACCATACCTCGGTCACCTTTACATCCCTACCACCTAACATGGTGCAAGTCATTTAATAGAGGCATAGTAGAAACGAGATGTGGGGGAGGTAGGACAAGCCAGTGCCCTGGCATTTTGAGAACATGTTTTTAAAGTTTCCTGAGAATGTCCCTGCTTTCCAGTAATTTGAGCTTTTGTGTGATTCTAGCTTGCTAATCTCCCCAGTGCCTTCCTAATTGCAGGAAAAAGCAGGAACGGAAGGCCAAGTAGCTTCCCTCCATTAACACTAGCCAGCTGGCTGACCGTCCTCTGTTCTAGGCTATGGGCATCAATGACCTGCTGTCCTTCGACTTCATGGACGCCCCACCAATGGAAACCTTGATCACTGCCATGGAGCAGCTGTACACGCTGGGGGCTCTGGATGATGAGGGCCTGCTCACTCGCCTGGGCCGCAGGGTAGGCACAGATTTAACTTCCCAAGTTAACTTCCAGTGCTTTGGGGAAGATTCCTTGGCCAATCTTCTGTATTCTTTGATCTGTGCAAAATCAAAGCTCTGAAGCCTTAGATAGACTGTGGCTAGAATTCTAGGTCCTGTTTTGAGTCTGAATTTTTCACCATCGCTTAAAATGGTTTCTTCTTCACAGAAAAAGGAATTCTATCCATAGTTTTGCCTTAGGATACTTTGGGTCTATCCTTAAATTTTTTTGGGGGGTGGGATGGGCAGTTTGGTTTGTTTGCTTGTTTTTTTTTCTTTATTGCAGTAAAATGGATATACAGTAGATGTGTTCATTTGGTACCCAACTTAAGAGTTTTGGCAAATTGAAACGACTGGTTAATGACCACCACAATCCAGATCAAGAACGTTGATATCATGCCAAAACATCTTTTGTGACCCTTCCCAGTCTTTCTTTTTCCTACTCCCTGTTCCAGACAACAACTGCTCTTTCTGTCCTGTATTCCATATTAAATATGTCGTCCTGGTGTAGTGCTGTACCGTAGCACTAGATTGCTTGTCACAAAAATTGGTGGTTCAAACCCACCAGCCGTTCCTCAGAAACTCTAGACTATGAGTCAGAACCACTTGACAGCACTTAACACGAGCTTTCTATAAACGGAATCCAGTTGAATGCACATTCTTGTCTTAGCCTTGTTTCTGAAGTTACCTGCAAAATTCCCACCTGCTGCAACTGTACTATAATCTTGGTCACATGCATTCTGTTGCAATTTATTTTGGGAAAGAAAGATGAAATTCAACATTCTTCTGATAGAGACGGGCATTCCACATCATGATGCAAAGCATGCTTGAAGTAAAACCTCGTATTGTCGGTTGCCCACACTTGCAAGTCCAGTGCACAAAAGCAATTGTACTTTCTTCTTCTCCCTCTAGATGGCAGAGTTCCCTTTGGAACCAATGCTGTGCAAAATGCTGATCATGTCTGTGCATCTGGGATGCAGTGAGGAAATGCTGACCATCGTGTCCATGTTGTCTGTGCAGAACGTCTTCTACAGGCCGAAGGTAGGGAACTAAGCCCTACTTTCAGACTAGGGTGTAGTGAAGCTTAGTGAAGTCAGCCTGGTACAACTGAGATCCTGATGTGGACATTAGATGGCTTCCTAGGCTCCCTGGAAAGGCAGATGGTCAGTGAATAACTGTTGGGTGGAAAATGATCCTCTGTCCCACTGCTTGGCAGGATAAACAAGCCCTCGCAGATCAGAAGAAGGCCAAATTCCATCAGACCGAAGGGGACCACCTCACTCTGCTGGCTGTATACAACTCTTGGAAAAACAACAAGTTCTCCAACCCATGGTGCTATGAGAACTTCATCCAGGCTCGTTCCCTGCGCCGGGCCCAGGACATCCGCAAGCAGATGTTGGGTATAATGGATAGGTAAGCGGTGGTGACCTCCTGTGTTGGGTTGGACCTCCCTGGTGTCACGTGTCTCTAGGTGTCCCACCCATACAGCTACAGGCACCTGTGCTCTTGCTCCTCACACCCCCCACCTTCAACTGCCCCATCTGGTTATGAGCCTCTCCCAGGTCAGCAAGAGGCTGAGTTCCTAAAAGGAGGACCATTTACTAATTGTTGAAAATGCTTTTTATTTACAAGCTTCAGGAGTTTGACTCTTGACTAAGCCAAGCTTCTGGCTCTTACTGCCTCTGTCTTGCCCACTGTGTAGGCTTGCACCCATAGTATGCTTAGGGCAGGAAAGAAAGTCCTAGTAACTATTTGGGGGATCCCAGTATGGGGTCATTGAGCCTCAACATTCTGGACAATAGAAGCTCTGAAAGCAAACATATAATGTTGTCTGCTTTTCCATGCCTCCTGATAGACACAAGCTGGATGTGGTTTCCTGTGGCAAGTCCACAGTCCGAGTGCAGAAAGCCATCTGCAGTGGCTTCTTCCGGAACGCGGCCAAGAAGGACCCGCAGGAGGGCTACCGGACACTGATTGACCAGCAGGTGGTCTACATCCATCCTTCTAGTGCCCTCTTCAACAGACAGCCAGAATGGTAGGTGGGCAGGCAGATCTGAGCCTGCTCTGGGCAGAGAATCTGCTGGTGGGGCAGGCCAGGGGGTTGCTTTCTCTAGGATGTCCCAGTCCCCTCACTTGTCCCGCAGAGCTGCTAGAGAAGCTCCTTGGTTTTGAAAACTACTGGTGCTATGTGCTTGTCTTCACCACCCTCAGTACTTCTAGTGTCGCATCTGTTTCTAGAACATCACTGGATTGGGTACCATATCAGTTCCTGTTGAAATCAATAAAAACACAGGGACTAGAGCCAGAAGGATCTTACAGATCACCTAGTGAAGTAGTTTTCAAACTTAAGTTTTGAAGTAGTATTTCCAAGAATAGGAATCTTACCTATAAAGCTAATATAGACACAAAACCCACCATGCTATCATGGTAGAAAAAGGGCTTGAGACACAGCGCCTTTATTGCTTGGCCTTTCTCCATACCTTTACGACAGCTTCTAACACCCGCTTCAGGGCTTTAGGGTCTGTGGAGACAGTCTGAAAAACGACCCTTCCATTTTACAGAGCAAGATACTGGCCCAGAAAAAAGGGATATGGTTGGTTCTGTGTCAGTTACCTAGTTCGAACCAGAATCAGGATTCGAACACATCTTAACAGTTTCTTGGTGCTAGAAGCATGTGGGCTCCTCAGTACTGGGGTCTGAGAATCATCAGCCAAGCCTGGGGGTGACAGGCAAGCAAAGCTGAGGCTTGCTGTGGACCAGGCTAGCTATGGTGTAGGGTCTGTGGTAGAGGCTTCAGTCGCATCTTGTGTCCTCAGGGTGGTGTACCATGAGTTGGTGCTGACCACGAAGGAGTACATGCGTGAGGTCACCACCATCGATCCCCGGTGGCTTGTGGAATTTGCTCCAGCCTTTTTCAAGGTCTCTGACCCGACCAAGCTCAGCAAACAGAAGAAGCAGCAGCGTCTCGAGCCTCTGTACAACCGTTACGAGGAGCCTAACGCCTGGAGAATATCTCGGGCCTTCCGGCGGCGCTGAAACGCAGAACTTATCTGTCTGCTTCTGCAGTGGTGGTCCAAACTTGGATGTCATCTTACTGATAAAAAGCTGACCCTGAGAATACAGCTGTTCTGTGACTAACTATCAGGAACTGGACATTTTCTCAGTATGACTCTCATATTTTCCCTGGTGGTAAACTAGAAACAGAGATCGATACCCGACCTTGGCCAGAACCTCTGGCACCATCCACTCCACCACGCCGATTCACTGGGGCCAGTCAGGAGTTCACAGCCATCATAGCACATCAGGAGTTTTGCATCATCTCCACGAAAGGGGCAACTTCGGCAGCATTGGACACACAGACCAATGCTCAGTGCCCCAGCTGTTGCTTTCTGGAGTAGGCTCATCTAAAGTGTCAGCCCCCACTTCTTGCTGACCCCTTACTTTGACTTAACCTTCTGGAAATATTTATTTTCTTAAGGAAACAAAAATGGCTTAAAAATGGCTTTCTGTGGCTGTTTCATTGAGCTGAAAGGTTAGGAAATTGGCCTGGGCTCCAGTTGAGGGAGATTTAGTATCTGTGGCTCTGGTGCATATGGGCGAGAGTCCCCTGAAACCAGAGCCCCTGGCCTCTTTGGGCTCAGAGGTGACACACAGCCCAAACCTCTGTTTGTATCTTTCAGCACTGGGGCCAGGCCGGCCAATCACCCATGATTAACCACATCCCCTCCACCGAGCACTTGGTCTAGGCCCTGAGTGCTTACAGATGTTGCATATAGGGGTGCAGAAGGGCCCCTCTCTGCCCCTCTCCACAGGCACAATGAGCAGTGTGTCCGACTTCCTTTGGAGGCATGCTAAGTGCATGTTTTGTGTTTCTTTCCCCCTGTAGTCCTCCTTGAACTTTTAACAAAGGGTTTTTATGGTTACAGCCTCCCCTCCCCCATCCCAAGCCTAAACCCAATATCACACTTCTCTCAGCTGGTTTGCACTGCCCAGCATCTGGGCTCTGGGCACTTCCTCTTAATTCTCCTGGAGCCGGGGCTGGGGAGTGGCCACCTCTTCCCGCTCTTCTCACAGCTCCTGCCAAGGCGCTTTACCTGAAGGAGTGGACTGGCTGCCAAGCCAGGTCGTGGGGCCTCTGGAGAGCTAGTTCATGCCTGTTAAATCATTGCCTACAGTGCCCCTGTCTCCCATAAACCCTAAAATGACATAAAGACACAAAAATAGACTACAGTTCTAGGAGATAAAGGAATGTAGGTTGTCACTGGTCAGCAAGCAACGTACTCTGAAACAGCCAACAGAGAGGCTCATGGGCCTGAGAGGCTGCTGACTGCGGATGCCTGCCCTTCACTGAGCCTAGTAGGCGTCTGGTGTGGAGTGTGCTCCTTGTAGCCCTTGGCAGCAATCAAGGTATGGGTAGACATTGCAGTGCCTGCCTATAAGGTAAAACCAAAAGGAAAGCAGGGACTGGGTACCAGCTTGCCTATCCAAATTCCAGCCCAGGTCTCCCCAGTTCAGTATGTGGGCAGGTAGCCTGAATGCCCAGTCTAACAGTGTAGACTCCTCTGGGACCACTCCCAAGCAGGAAGACTGGAGGTCAAGAGGCAGTGGGCCTGTGCAGCTTTCTGAGTTAGATGAGCGGAAAAGACCCCAAGTCTTTTGGGTGTACCTTGAGCATCTCTCCCTAAGATCTGGGGTAACTTCCCTGCTGTGGATCATATGGTGGGGTCTGACCTTTAGGCTGCTCCTCTGAAACCAATGTAGTAGTCTGCTCAGGGAGGAGGGGACTCCTGCCAGGGTCTCAGCTGGGAGTTGGAATCATCTTGTTCACCTAACCCAGCAAGAGCCAGATCTCAGGTGTTCCCCATCCCTACCCAAGCTGTTGTGTGGCGCTGGGGGTGGTAAACATGCAACCTGCAAAGCAGACCCACCAGCTGCTCAGAATCAACTCAATGGTACTTAAAAAATAACCACCCCCCCCCAAATGCTGAGTTCATGCTTGCGTGGAGTGGGGAGCTCCATGGTTCCGGGATTAGCTTTAGCCAGCTTAGAGCATGACTGGGTGCTCTTTTACAACCCCAAGAATTTTCCTGGTGAACCGCTCTGTGGGTCTCACTCAGAATAGTGTCTAGTTCTGAGGATTTGAACAGAGCTGTCAGGAGGGGGGGCTTGTTCCTCTCAGAGCCCATGGACATTTCCCATGATGCTACTGCTCATTGCAATCCTGTTTCTTTTCAGCCTGAAGCGCTCACCTTCTCCCCATGATACCCTGTTTTTAATGTGGAATTATGTATTTTTTTAACTTGTATTTAAAATGGATTTTATATTCCTTGTAAATCGTAAGCTTATGTTTTGTGTTTTAGTAGCTCAAGAGAGGTCTTTCCCTTGAGGGCTGCCACAGCCAGTGCCAGACAGAGCTGCCTAGGGGGTGGGGGCCCAATCTCAGCCCAGTTCCATTTTAACTGGGAAGTGTCGTTTTTACCTGAACTATTCCCCACCCAGAAGCTGCTTACCTCCGCCAGTTCTGACCCTCCCCTCCAGGTGCTACTTGTATTTTAGCCAGCTGTGTCCCGCTCCCAGGGCTCACTCTCCCACATTTGGGGCATGGAGAATCCTAGTGTTTCCCTGAAGATTTCACAGGCCAAAACCCAGGGCTGTTCCCATGTCTCCCCACACCCCCCAGGGATCCTTTCTCCATTCCCCTCAGATTCAGTAACAGCAGTCCTCTCCATGCAAACTCTTGTTCCCAATGTCAGTGAAAACTGGGAGGGGGCAGTAGGGGTTCATGGGGATACAAGGTCAGGGGAGGAAATGTGATCACAGGCAGGCCAAGACCCAACTGAGTAAGCCCCATGTGGGAACCCCACCTCATGGGCTCAGTGGTTCCCTTCTCAGCCAGGACTGGGGGGTTGCTGCAGGAATCATGCCAAAGGGACCAGATCACAAAATGCTCTGTGATTATTTCTGGGTATTCACACAGTAATTTGGGGTGGGGAGGATGGCGGGCAGATATTGTCCCCAGTTTTCAGAGGAAAGACACATCGAGTTGTGTCCTCTGCCACCAGGTCAAAGCTAGGTTCCACATACCACCCACCCCACCCCCTGCCCTCTCTGGACAACAAAGAGGATAAAGAGAATGAAAGGAGAAGCAGGGGCCTTTATTAGGGTCTGGCAGATGTGGAGGTGGAATTCCAGGCCGGAGCCTAAGAGCCTGGGTTGAGGCTCCTTGGAGGCCCTAGTAGCACCCCAGCATCCCAAGTTCCTTTCTCCAACTTCCCCTGCCTCTGAGACGCAGCACCAAGAACTGACAACCGGGACCCTGCAGGGCCACAGCTTGGGGTGGATTGCAGGGCCCAGGGGTCTCCCCATGATGAAAAATGGGGGGCTCAATGCATCACTCCCTAGCCAGGATAAACTGAGGAGGCAGGTGCCTCTACATCTCAGAATAGGAACAAGCTCTTGTTCTTTCTGGTGAAGGAGAATGGGGTTGGGCCTCTCAGTTGGACCAAGCAGAGCTCAAAGCCTTGAGGGCAGAGGCAAAATCCCCAGGGGAACTTTTGAGACTTGCTTTTTTTAGACACGGTCATCATCCACACTTTGCCCTCCCATGACTAGTGAGCAGCTCAAGAGTGTGGGCCAGGGCAGCCCAAGGACAGTAGGGATCTGCCCCAGAGACATCTGTGGGTCTGAGTCGGGGTTTCCTCAACACCAAGTTATTCTATATGTACACAGGGCAGCAGCCACTGGGGCTAGTAAGAGTAGCCGCCCTTGGGGCCAAAGGGCTGGGCAGGGCCAGTCAGCTCAGGGAGGTAAGCGGGACTCTCGTCCAAGTGGGACAAGGGGACTGTGTCCTCCTCACTGACTGGCCGGTCAAACTCGGCCTTGAGAGCTGGACGCTGATTGTCCGGGAAGGCCAGAGAGAAGAGGGCTTCGGGCTCGCATACAAACTTGTACACATAACGCTCACCGGCCACCTACGGAAAGAAAGGGAATGGCTCAGTCTAATTATTCTCCCCTCAGTATTGGGCTAGGGGTCCCGGCAGACACATTTCTCCTCCTAAGAGAGCCGATTCCTATTCACCTTTAACTTCAATCCCTCAAACTTTGGGCCTTTCAGTACTGTTTAGCACTTTAGGGGGTAAAGGGAACACTGGGATTGCCCAAAATTTCTCATCTCTGGCTGGTTCCTACTTGCTCCTATAAACTTGCTGAGGAATGCTCTCCTAAACCCCATTCCCTCCACCCTCTTGGCTCCTGACCTTCTGCATGATGCCTTTCTCATAATAATATCGGAGTGAGCGGCTCAGCTTATCATAATTCATGGCCGGTCGGTTCTTCTGGATGCCCCAGAGCCTGGCGACCTGGGGACAGAAGAGACAAGAGTTTGGGCTGCGACGCTAGCTCAGAGGGGGAAACGGGAAGTAGGTCAGAAGGAGCAGCTAGCCTTGAAACAATACCAGCCAGCAGACCCAGGCTTGGCAACAACTCTAGCAAAGCAAGGCTGGACTCTAGGAAAACAAGGCTGGGAAGGGCCACCATTGCCCATATTTTCTGATCTCCAGGTCCCAGAGCTGTTGGCGAGGGGCATGGCCATCTCAGAGTCCCACCTCCTCAGGCTCTATTAGTTTGAATTCCATTCCCCGGCCAGTCCAGGCAATGAAGTGGGCATTCGTTGGGTCATCCAGCAGGGCCACCAGAAACTGCCATAACTGCAAGGCTCCCCGGCGCTGGTAGGGCGGCCCCTCTCGGAATGTCCCAATCCCTTCCTGCTTGATGTCTCCTGGGGAACACAGAATACACGATGTGTGGGGATCGGGACGTCTGAAAATGACACACACAGCCTGTTGGGAACCCTTTCCCCTCTCCAGGCCCTCACTGATGATGTGTAATACGATTCCTGTGGTACAGTCAGAGGGCAAGGATAAGACCCTGACCCTCCCATGACCAGTCACTTCTCTGACCTTCAAATTTCTCAGGGACGACGCAGACATCATCTGGGAATGGTCGCAGAGGTTTTTCATAGCCATAGCCTTGTGAAGGAAGTTGGGGGATCACTCAGAGCTGGGTGACTCACTAATATGAGACCCCAGAGTCCAGAGGGACTTCTGGTCAAGACCCTCCTCACCCCTTTCCCAGAGCTTCCCTCTCCCAGCTTGGAGGACTTGGCAGGGAAAGGGGGAGGCTGCCTTACCCATGGCACCATCACCTGGGGAGGGCCCAGAGAAACCCTCTGTGTGAAGGTACACTGAAGCACACCCAGGGATATCTGGGAAGGGAAGAGAGGTGACATTATAAATGGCTAGTCCCACACATGCATTCAAGCTCTTCCTGCCAGCCTTCATTCCGGGTACTGTTCTTTTCCCAGCTGCCTGCCCACCACCAAATCCCAGGGGAAGTTCACTCAGAGGGAGTGGAGGTGGAGCCCCCTTGGCTTGAGAGGTTGGGCAGAGGGCAGGGATGGCAGCAGCAGAGGCTGGCAAAACTGGTCCACTAGGCCCTGGATGCCAGGGAACAGCTGTTTCCTGATTGCAGGGGGAGGAGGGATGAACCTCCGGAGACGGGGTTCGGTGTCCATGCCTAAGACTCCCTCAGAATGGACTAACGTCCGGTCAGCAGGTCAGGTTCCCAGCCCTGTGTGTGCACACATGTGCGCATCTGGGAAAGATACTGGGCATGGGGCTGTTTTTCAGGTCTGACAGAGCACATTCCATTTCATAGGCTAGAAACTTCTCCAACTTAGTCTGGCCCACCGGGCTCTACTCCCACCTATGAATGAAATGGTGAAACCCGACACCTCCGGGGTGGAGGGGAGGGGGTGGGCTCATTCATGCCTCCATTTTGTGAATGGAATTCCTGACTCCATTCAAGAGGAAGCAAAGGGGAGGGACTGGAGTTCAAGGGCATGTAACTCGATTCCCTCTGGTCTACAGCCTTTGAAGGTCAGAGGCAAGAGCAGCTCTCTCCCCCGCCTTCCATCTTGCTGCCCAGCCAGGCTTCAGCAGCCGTGTGGGCATTGAGAGCACCACCCTCCTGGCTCCTTAGACCTAGGGGATTTGCTGTTTATCCCCCCCACTTCCCTGAAGACCAGTGGGTACCCAGAAAAGGGAGATTCTCAGACTCTTGCCAACTTTAATCTCTGGATTTATTTTTCTATTGCAGGTTGTAGATAAACTCAGGTTTAGGGCTGCTAGCAGTATACAATGTAACAGAAGCCAGGAGGAAAGGAGTGGGGTTTTCTGGGCCCTTCCTAAATAAGTATGACCCTTGCACTAGGGACTTTGAAAGCATTTGAACTTGCTAAGTGTGACTCTCTCCTGTCAAAAGCCCAGGGAAAACTAGTATTTAAAGCAGTTCCTCCATCTAGCCTGACTTCCGGTCCCCAGTTCTGGCCAGGAGGGAGGGTCACCCATCAACCCAGAGCTCAGACAGGATGTGGAAACCACCTATTAATCCTGTATTCCTATTGGAAATTTTGAGCCTGGCTAATTTCATACTCCTGAGTCCTGGTTTAACACTGTAGGCTAAGCACTCTACCTTTAAGATTGGTTTGAATTGCAAAGTCGGTGGTTCAAACTCACCAACTGCTCCTGGGAAACCCTATACAGGGTTGCTAACACTTAACAACAAAATTTCATACTCGTGTTTCATTTCATTCATATCCTTTTTGTGTTTTTAAGCTCATGTGGGGACAAAGGCCAATGACACAAACTGTTCATCCTTGTATCCTCCAATTCCCGACACCCATGCTCTAGCACAGCGCTTGGGTGTCAGTAGGTAATTAAACCCCAAACACCTTTTAAATAGAAAACAATACGTTCCCTTTCCTATAAGTCACTAGCTATCCGAGGACCAGCTTGACATCCACTGATCTTTGTCTCTGAACAAGTTTGATGATTGAAAACCAAGAATTCTTTTCAAGATGAAAGATTCTTTCGAAGATGGGTAAACAGATGGGCAGGAAGATAAAAAAAAACTTGTGGGCCGACATTTTAACTTAAGTGTTCATTGAATTATAAGCCACCCCCATCAGCCACCCCAAAAATACCTTTCTTGAGAATCCCTTACCTGTGTCATAGGCGAAATCCATCTGTTCCTGTTTGATCACCACCCCCGCCCCTGGGTACCTGTGCCCATTGACCCCACCCGGGCCCACTGGTGGTTGACACGCCTGCTCATACAGGGGGTCGTGGTATTCCTGTTTGAAGCTCTGCTGGGGGTAGGGCACGCAGGGCTCTGATAGCTGGTGTTGGTAGGGGGTTGGGAGGGGCTCCCGGCCCCCTCCCTGAGAGGATGTGAAGGAGTGACAAATGTCCGAGGGCTGCTGGAAGATGGAGCTGGATGTGGTTGGATAGAGAGGGAAGAGAAAAGAATCTTGAATCAATCCCTCCTCCCGCCTGCCACTCCCCAAACTTGCAAGGTGGGCTCTAGAGGGGGAGTGGGGAGCATCGGTATCCCTTCCTCCTTCCCTCCTCCCAAGTATCTGTGGGTGGGTGGAAAGCACTCTGGGATTGAGGACCAACTGGTAAAGACCTGGACCCACGGATGTGGATGGTCTCCTTACCTGTGCTCCCCAAGGTACCCATGGCCAGCAGGGTGGGGCTGAGAAGTTCCAGAGGACCTTAAGAAACTCTGCTGTTCTGTCCGGGGAAAGGGCTGCAGGAGCGACTGTCCAGGGTCACCAGGGGCAGGGGACTTGATAGCGATTTGTCTGGAGGGATCATAGGCACTGGAGTTGTGGCGGGGAGACAGGGGTGAGGGGGCAGAGAAGTTGGGCGAGCATCTTTGAGCCCTCTACTCCTGGGGAAGTGTGCTCACAAGGATTCTGGGAGAAGGCCAGGTAGAGGGGACTGGGAAAGAAGCATGAGCTAGATAGACTCCATCTAATGTGAATGTTTTCTCTTCATCCAAATCTCTCATTAGCCCAGAGCAACTGGGTTGGCTGTGACAGGAAGTCTCTCTCTGGTGGCAACAGACTCTGCACTACCCTCATACAACATCCCTTGAGTCCCCCTTCTGCACTATCCACTCAGATCACTCAGAGGAAGTCCTCTTATGGCAGTTCAGAAACCGTTTGTTGTCTCCCATGAATTTATCTGCTGCCAAGGGTCATGGGTCAGTGCCTTCTATCTCTCTCCCTCTGGACACTCTTCCCCTGTCCTTCCCTAGGACCCAGCTGGGACTCACCTGGAGTAAAGGCACTGCTCGCCATGGTGGTAGGGGAGTGGCGGCTTCCTGCTGCAGGACAGGGCCGGGTCTGTGCGGGGACTCTGGGGTTCCTTCTTGATCCTGGTGGTGGGGCTGTGGAAAGCTACTGTGATGGTAAAAGTGGGGAGGGGAAGGCAAGGTCAGAGAGCCATGAAAGAGGCAGGCAGAGCTTCTTAGCACGCCTGCTCTTCGGGCAACTGGTACAGCTTCAGTCCCCTCTCTGGGTTTCAATTTTTTAAGATCTGTACCAGTTATCATCAAGATGACTCCATTCATGCTGACCCCTGGGTGTTGGGTTTTCAATGGAAACTTAGTTTGGAAGTATATCACTAGGCCTTTCTTCTGAAATGTCTCTGGCTGGACTAGAAAATTCCACTTTTCGATTACCAGTCGAGTATGTTAACCTTGGAGTCCTGGTGTGGCACTGTGGGTTAATGCACTGGACTGCAAGGTCAGTTTGAACTGCAAGATCGGTGGTTCAAGCTTACCAGCCTATACACGGTCACTATGAGTCAGAACCTACTCAACGACAATGAACAATAACAGCTACGTTGACCTTGCACCACCTAGGGATTCCCTAAGATCTACAGTCTGACACTTTTGGCTATTTCCATTCTGCCTAGCTTTATGCATCAGTCTCATGGCCAACAGTCAACCAAGAAACTGTCTGAAGTTCAACCCTCAATGCAATCCCAGATCCCAGAAAACACCTTCATGTGAGTGAGCACCTCCAACCTAAGACTTGCGGTTTTCCTGAGTGCCCTGGAAAATTCCAATGGAGGGAAATTTTTTTTGGGGGTCTATAAAAGATCTTTCTTTCTCTGGTTAAGGTTGGATATTTGCCCACTGGAATGTCAGCTGAATAGCATTATACACATGCTCCTAATTATCTGTGAAGAACATTAGCCTTTCCTGTTGCCCCTTGCTGGGTCCTCCAACTCCAGCCATCAACTTGAGCAGCAAAGAGTTGGTTCCAAGCTAGGTGAGCATGGTTTGCACTGATGTGTGCTCTGCTCCATTTCGTTGGTGAAGGTATTTGAGGGCAAAATACCTTGCATTAAAATTAAAGCAGGGTTTCCTAACAGTTCACATTTGGGTCAAGATAATTTGTTGTGGAAGGCTGTCCCTAAGCGTTGTAGGATATTTTTAGCAGCCTCCCTGGCCTCTCCTCACTAGGTGCTGGTAGCAGTACCCCACTCCAAGTAGTGGTAGGTAATCAAAAAGATCTACAGACATTGCCAAGTAATTCCTGAGGAGCAAAATCACCCTTCACTGAAGGAAAACAATTTAGAACTGGAACCTGCTGAACTGGTCCAAGACCCTTATTTCAGCGATAAGGAAAAAGAGGATCAGAGAGACACTGTGTGTCTGCTCTAAGGTCACACAGCTACAATAGGGCACGCCTCAGATTTGAACCAAGGTCTTCAGTCTTGTTACTACCTTGGTCTTTGAGTCCAAACGAGAATGGGGAGGCCTGCTCTTCACCCCTTTCTTTAAGAGAGAACAAGTACTTGATCTCTCTAGCCCTATGACTCACGTCCTGCACTCCCCCCTCCCAGCCCCTCCTCCTTCCAGGGCCCTCTACTCTACTCACAGTTTTCTGAATGGAAATCAGGAACAAACTGCTCATCACTGTCTGGGACCTGAGCTGCAGAGAAAAGTCAGAGATGAGTCTGGAGTGGGGGGGCCTGGAGATGACCCCAGGGAGGTACAACAATCACAGCCCTGTAGATTAGCACCCACCCAAAAAGGGACAACAGTTTGAAGGCAGCTCCACCCCAGGGTCCTAGTGCCCTCCATGTCTGCACTCCACTGAGACCCTGGAGGGAAAGCTCAGAGAGCCTGCTGATTTCCAGAACCTGTCTGAGCAGATTCCAGTCTTTTCCGGGATGCTTTGTCTTTATTCCCTCCATTTTTCTCAAGTGGAGACAGCCTCGCCCCTCAGAGCTCCCAAGCTGCTGCAAAGCTCACAGCAGAGTCATATCTGGGATGAGCAGCCGTTACAAAGAGAGTCTATGGATTTAGGAGTCACATGGGGAGCTTCTGAATCTGGGCGGAGCCCAGGAATCTGCATTTTAAACAATGAGGTAAATCTGAGATTCACAAGAGCTGGGCAGTGGGGGAGGTAGTATAGCTATGAGGAGAGGTGAGAAGAGGATGAAAGTGGAAGAGGGGAGCACCCACAGGAGGTTGGGGATACTTGGAGGTCACAGTGCCTCCTTCCTTTGATGTGCAGCTGGTGGAGGAGAAGGCTGTCTAAGCTTGGGGTCTGAGGAGCACTCCTAGGGAGCCAGGGTGAGTGGAACTGGGTTGGAGATTAGGCAGGACGACTGAAATAGAATAGCAGCTCATCCAAGGCCTCTTTCTCACCCAGATGAGCCCACTCTGATTTCTAATTTTTATCCTGGCCTGCTAAGAGTTAGGTTTCCAGGTGGGTACTCTGAAGGTAGTGTTTTTGCCCATTTTTGTCCGCTTCTCAAGAATAGATTGCATCATGACGAGGAAGGGTAAAGTATCAACAAACACTTCCTGACGGTCCAAGAGCAGAAGGGTTCTAAGGTGAGGCAACAGACTCTGGAACCAAGGGGACTGGGCTCTGGTTCCTTAGAGACTGCTCTCAGATTGGACAGTGGGGAAACTAACAGACACAATGGCTAGAGCGTTTAGAATGGCTGGTGAGGGTGCGCCGTGTTGTTTGTTGTTAAATGCCACCAGTTGGTTCCAGCTCTTAGTGATCCTGTATAGGGTTCATGAGGAGTGGCTGATGGGTTTAATAATCTGGTGCTTATCTCCTCAGCGACACACCAGGAACTCTAAAGAGTACATGTAGAATACGTGGATATAGCTGAATACTTCCACATCCCTACCCTACTGTGTCCACTCCAGGCCAGGCCACTATGTTTTCTTACTTGGATTCCAGCCACAGTCTTTTATTGGAACTTCCGACTTCCACTCTCCCCTCCACATAGCTGTCAGAGTGATCTTTTAAAACAGAAATCAAATCACTTCTCTCTTACTTCAGGCACTCCAGTGGCCACCTGCTGTGTCTAGAATGAAATCCAAACTTTCTCCATTGGCCTCCAAGGTCTCACATGATCTGGCCTGGCCCCTTCTCCAACCTCCTCTCCTGTCCTTCTTTAGCCATCCTGGTCGTCTTCCTAGTCTTCAAACATGCGTTGCTCTTTGCCTGTGTTTTGCATTTGCCACTACACGAACGTATCTAATTAATAAATATTGTCTTGTTCATCTCCCCCACTGGGAAGCACGATCTTGACAACAGGAATTTACCTGTCTTGTTCCTCTCCGATTTCCTAGCACCCAGAATAGGGTCTGGCCAGCGAAGACAATCCAATATTTGTTGACTATGAAAATAAACATATATTACCTCTGGTCCTCAGCCTGGTGGGAGCCAGCATTGTAAGTCTGGGAGCCAGAAGAAAAGAGTTCCAATCAACCCAGCCCTTCCCTTACCATATAGGCGATTCCCTCTCTGCACACAATATAACAAGAGAGGCTAGTCCTCTTTGGGGAAGGTACATTTTCTTACAACAGACACTTAAGGGCTTGATAAATTGTTTGGCAAGAGGATTCTTCACCACTAACTTGCTTGAAGTATCAGAGATATCAAGTGTTTTTAAATATAGGTTTATAGGTAACTGGGGGCCCATGGTGGTACAAATAGTTAACTGAACTGTTTAACTAAAAGTTTCGAGTTTCGAGTCCACTCAGAGGCACCCAGGAAAAAAGGTCTAGTGATTAACCGCTAAACAATCAGCTCTTGAAAACTTTCTGGAGCACAGTTCTACTCTGACATACATGGAGTTGTCCTGAGTCAGAGCTGACTTGATGGCTCTTGGTGGAGGAGTTTGAGTCAGGAATCCCTAAAGAACTCATGAAAAAACAACAGCAAAAAACGAAACAAAACAAAAAAAAACCAATGGCCATCAAGTCGATTCTGACTCATAGGTTGCAAATTATAGGAGCAGAAAGCCTCATTTTTTTCAAAGAACCCATGAAAAGTTAGCATAAGACAATTCTAGAATGAGCTATTAGATCAGCAAGATGTAACAGATGTAACAGCCCCTTGGCAAAAAGAAACAAAACCTCACAGCCAGTTCACATCTTTTCAAAGGCAGCAATTCCCAAACTGGCCTGATTAACGAATCACTCAGGGATTGTTAAAAATACAGATTCCCAGTTCCATACTTCTGGAAGGTCTCATTCCACAGGCCCAGGGTGGGCCCAAGCATGCACCCCTGATGGCCTAAGGGACTTGTTTGGGAAACACTGAGTAAATGGAAGGACTCAAAACCTGCTCAAACCGCCCAGGGATACAAGGCCCAATTCATGCCTGCACCTCCTCTGTCCCATCAAGCAGATGATACCCCAAAGGTGGTGGGGATGGGACTGCTGAGAGGAGGGTGAGCAACTACCTAGGCAAGAAGGGTCCCAGGGGTGGGGGAGGTGCAGAACTTAAGAGAGGCTGACGCATTCTGGGTCCTCTCCTGGGACCTCATTAGCTGCCAGTTTCCATTGAGGTAATGGGCTGGGGGCAGCTCCTGCTGCCGTCACCAGCTAGTTCACATGACACCCAATGTTGTCGAGAGCAGAGAGAGCCCCAGAGGTAGTGTTCCTCCCAGGCTCAGGCCTGGAGGCTTGACCAGAACCCCCACTCCCCAGAAGTCTCAGAGGACGCCATTCCTAAGTTCACTATTCACATTCTAAGAGTTGGCACCATCGTCTTCCCAGAGCCAAAAGAAGTCAGTGGAGGCAAAAATGGGCGGTGGTATAAATTCCTGCTCAGCCCCAAAACACTGCCCTCCCCCAAAGGAGTAGGACAGGATCTCAGCTGCCCAGAGACTGCCAACAAACATAGAACTGGAAACAGGAACATCGAGCCTTGCATTCCTGGAGAGCAGAATTTCTAATTACCATGTTTGGTCTTGAGTGTACGCCACTCTATTTATTTGTTGACTTGGCTGAGCTTTGGTTGCTGGAGCCAGTGTGCCAAAGTGTGTCCCCAACTTCATCCTGGCACTAAGGGGAAAGTGATCTGCCTAGGGAGATGGCAGATGAGTAAGGAGGGGGTGCGGCAGGCGCCAATCAGCATAATGCCCAGAAAAAGAGAATTTCAGGCAATGTTCCTCATAAGGGGTCAGTAGAAGAAGAGGGGCTTGTTGTTGTTAAGTGCCATCAAGTCAGTTCCGACTCATAGCGACCCTGTATAGAGTGTTTCCAAGGGATGGCTGGTGAGCTTGAACTGCCAACCTTGCAGTTCAGACAGACCCTGGAGTCTAGCACGTTAACCCACAGTGCCACACCAGGACTAACAGGGGCTTAGGGGCTCCAAAACTAGTCTCCAGAAGAACTGGGAGGTTAAAACAACTAAGCAGTTAGACCCACCATAGGTTAACCGCCACCTATACCAGGCATGGTCCGTCACCTTTTCTCCTTCCTAGGATCCAACTGTTGGGAAGGGGTTTTCTCAGGGTGTTCCTGTGTAGAGGTAGTGCAGGGTGGGGGGGGTGTGTGTGCGAGGCATTCTTGGGAGCTTCTGCTCCATTGTGTCACCACTGCCTCATCTTTCACCGGCACCCTGCCCCCACCCTGGCAGCCTCTGTACTGGAAGGAACCAGTTCTCTATCTATGGAGGGGGACATTTGTCCCCAGGAGCATTCTGGAAGGGGAGGAGACAGAAAGATGTAGAAGGAGGCATTGCAGCTAGAAAAGACTAGGGGAGGGGAATTAACCCCCTCTCTCCCTATAGACATGTTACATTGGGATTCATACATACCCTAATTCCCTTACTCCACTCTGGTGGTAACACGGCAGCACACAAGTGAAATCCACACTCCATGCACCCCCTTCGCACACATGATCACCATTTGGACCCACAAATATAATGAAGATTCAAAGCAAGGGGACTGAAGCCTTTGGAAGAGGTTTAGGAAACAGTGATTCTTACCATTTTGGGGAGCAAAGACTCACCCTTTTGAATATCTGATACAAGGTATGGATCATTCTCTTCCTAGAAAAATATATAGACCTGTGTAACATGGCGCACCCCAACAGTAACACTTAGTAGAGGATTCAGAGATCCCTGCAATCCATCCACCGATTGTATCTCTGGGAACCAACAGACAACAGGTTATCATCCTTATCCTCAACTAGGACATGGTCCCGAGTCAATGTCCCTTACTACCAAATGCACCACATAATCACTGTCCCCAAGAATTCCCATGGGTTCCCCAGAAGCCCAGGGAGGAATCCTTGAAGAAAACCAGCACATCGGTGACCACCATCACCCGACACATCATGAACTCAGTCAGCCTGAGACTGGGTCCGTCTGTAGCAACCTGACCCTTTCTCCAGCATCTCAGCAGACCCCAGACACCCTAAAACTAGACAGCCCCTTCTAGCCTCAGTGCATCCCCCTCTGTCTAGAAAAACCCCAATTCCAAAGATGTCTGAGCTCTTTCTACCAAGCCAATTCACATCATCCTCAAAGCTCTGATGGACTCTGAACCACAACCTCCCCGACATCTCTCTACACCAGTCCCTGGTCCGGCAGAACATCATCTGGATTCTTTACAGCATCACCGACACTACAAGGACCCAGCTTCTTGGGGTTTATAAACCAAGCTGCAGGACGAAGGTTAGGTTGCAGTCCCCATTCCGCCTGATAAGTCCCACCGTTGGCAAGTTTACAAAGGATCTAGTCCCTCCCTGCCACCCCAAAGCTCCCCCTGGGCTGCAGGGGTCACTGACCTGGTGGGAAGAGGCAGGAGAGGAGGCTGGGGTGGTTCTGGGATGGTGCAGGGGGACATGGCCCCGGCAGCTGCATCTGTCTCCGCAGAGAGAGCGAGAAGGAGCGAGCGGCCTCAGCATCCCCCCCTCAGGCCTGGCCATCCATCGCCAGCTGGGAACCTTAGCAGCTCCCTCAGAAGGAAGGAGAGGGAACCAAGGAGATCCCAGCCCCCCCCCAATGCCTTGCGACCCCCACCCCCACCTCCCCACCCACTGAATTTAAATGTACAGGGACTCCCAGGATGACAGCATGTAATACGTGTGCACATACATGCACATACTCAACACATGCTGTCACACAAACACAGACAGACACAAGGACAATCTCTAGATCCCTCCCTACCTCTAAGGGGTGTGGCTTCCAAAGCAGAGATGAAATTAGAGCATATTCCTTTCCCTCCCATTCCAAACCTAGCACAAATGGACCAGCTGCTGCCAAAAAGTCAACCTGAGCCCACCCCAGCTCCCCACTCCGGCGACTGCTCACTGAGGGCAACTCAGGGACCTCCAACTGACAGCCTGGTGAGCCAGACAAAAATCGGACATCAGAAAAGGAAGTCTCTGAAGGAACATGGAAATTGACACCTCGCTGTTCTTAGCTCCAGAACCTCGGGAGGAGGCTGGGTGGGCAGGGCACGACTGTGCCTACAACTCAGAGCTGGGCATGCAGGCTGGCAGAGTTGGGGAAGAGCCACACAATACTCTACCATTCCCCCTTCAGCACCTACCCAGCTGCTCAGTCACAAACTATACAGAATTTCTTGAGTATCTTTTTTTATGCTAAAGAGTCAGTTTTTCAATATATTTTGGGGGATATTACAGTGACCAAGACAGACCCAGTCTCACCCCAAGGATCTAGCCAGAGGTCTATTCCTTCAAACTGCTATAGATTGAAGAGGAGCTGGCTTGAGCTTAAAGAAATTTCCAAAGAAAGTTACCCAGGTAGAGGAATGGGGAAAGCCTAAGGAAGAGAAAAGGACCCCCAAGATAGGGTTCCTAATGTATTCATGTTTTTGCTTTTCCGCCTGTTGAAATAGAGATCCTAAAATAGGATTGTTAACTGTTTCCTCCCAGAGTCCATCTAAGCTACCATTTACCTCCACCTGCAGCCCCACCAACACACACCCAAGGAAACAGCCAGGAGACGGACAGAACACACTTCCCCACTCAGACAAGCCTCTGCCAGACTCCACCCTAGACAGGAAGTAGCTAACCCCCCAGCCGGCAGAAATGGGGACTAGCCAGGGGTGGAGGTACTCATGGAAGAATGGAGGAGGAATCCTTACCATTAGAATTACAATCAAGGCTATTTGGTGGTAGAGGCATAGGCCCTCTCAGCCAAAGTGCATCAGAAAAGAACTATTTACATTTTTGTTGTTCTCTACGTTCTGCTGGTAAATCATTCGGCACTGGGGTTTGGAGAAAAGGGAAGCCAAGGGAGGAGGTATGGTGGAAATCATTGTTTTGGCAATTCTTGAAGACAGGTAACAAATTAATTTCTCTCTCTCACCATCTTCACCTCTTCAACATACACCCCCCCCCAACCCCCAACACTCCAACACACACCTCAGCCAGGCGCCGGCTGCCAAACAAACTTTGCAAATGAAAATTTCAACCAGGAAAACGGGCCTGGGGCCAAGTTCCATTCAAATAAGCAAATACCCCACACAATGGTTTGATTCATCCCCAGGCCTAGTTACACAAGCCTGGCTGAGGGCAGAAAAAATAAATATCAATATAAGTGTCTACCCTGGGCGCCCGAGGAAAGCGGGAGAAGCAGGGGAGTGGAGAGGGAGCCTTTGAGACCCCCTGAGATTGGAAAAGGAAGAGAGGAAGCGGGCTAGGCTGTACCGCCAGAAAATCAAGAGCCTCCTCTGCCCAAGTATAGAAAAGGTCACAAAACTACTCACCTTCCGAAAGCCACGTCTCCTGGAAGTGACTTAGATCCTGGAAGAGATCTGAGGGGTGAATAATGAAATTGGAGAAGGTGAGGTGGAGGGAATGGGGAGAGTTCCAGCGAGCTCGGAGATACCCCTTGGGGGTGGGGGCTGAGAAGAAATATCACAGCGCCTTGAATGGCTAATCTTTTTTGGGAACCGAGTGTGAACTCCAGGATCATATCTCGGGGTGTGTGGAGGGTTCTTTACCTTCAGAATCGGGGGGCGGTAAGGAGCCGGGGTCCATGACCTTCCCCTGCGGGACCATCAGCGCTTCGCGCAGGATCCCATTTCCGGGCGATTTCTGAGGGAAGGGGGAGAATGCCCCCGAGTCACCCCAAGGCCGCAGGTCTCGGGGGCGGGGCTAAGGGGGGGGTCCCCGGTGACCCAGGGGACGTGCAGCCAGGATCCCGTGGGGACCGTGGGAGGGGGCGGGGCGGGCGTGGAGGCCGCGCGGCGCTCACGCTGCAGAAGGTGTAGGGCACTTGCTGGTCCAAGTATCCGCCTTTCATCCTCCGCTCCATCCGGCCGCTCCCTCTGGCCGCGGCCGGGGCCCCGCGCGGGGGCAGAGACCTGAGGGTAGGGGGTGGGCTGTGTTCGCACAACGTGCTGGAGAGCGGCTGGGCGGGAGAGAGAAGCGGGGGGGCGGGAAGGGGCCGGTCCGAGGGCCAGGGCGAAACTTCGCGGACTCACTCCGTCCGGCACAGGAGAAGTCTCCGCCCGGCGCGCCAACAGAACCCTCCCGCCAAAGAAGGTCCCACCTGCTCTGCAAGCCGGGTGCGCCTTTCTGCTGCGTCCTGCAGCCCCGCTCAGGCCGGCTCGATTACATAAGACGCGTGTGTGCGCGTGTGAGTGAGTGTGTGTGAGTGTGTGTGCGTGCGCGCGCTCAGAGGAGCGGGCCCAGGCGCGCACCATCCGCACGCCCCCAACTCGGGCGCCCCCTCTAGCCCCGAACCCCAGCGCAGCCAACCCCGGCCCTGGGATCTGCGGGGGCGGTGGAAAGGGTGCCTGGTGTGGTAGACTAGACAGGAATCGCAGATGCGCGCCCTCCCTCCCCTCCCACAGCATCACCTGGGGCTCGGCCGTCGGTGCTAGAGCCGCGGGGGGCCCCGAGCAAGCCCCGGGCCGCTCGGAGGGCCGAGGGGCTAGGCTGGTGTGAGACCGCCAGGCCCGAGTCCCCGCGCACCAGCTAGTTTTCCGGGCGCCGCAGACAGTTGTGAGCCCCGGGGAACCGCTGATTGGTGCGTTTCCTGCACCGGTCCTCAGGGACCACCCCCCCACCCCCGCCGTTCCCTTTGTTTCATTGACTTTTGTGAATGAAACCCCAGGGCCGGCACGCCCGCCAATCAGGAGCCTTACCCGGCCGAGGCGGGGGGCGGAGTTTCCCAGCCGTGGCGGCCAATCGGATGTCAGGGGCTGGCTCCCCGCTCCATTCACTGCTTGGGCTCCCATTCATAAAAAAATAAACTCCTTCGGCAAGAGTTCATTCATAAAGAGCTGCATTGAAGCGAGGTTAGCGGAGGACCCAGCGGCTTCTTAGCTGGGCTGGAAGATCGCCCCAGGGTCTGAGGCGCAGTGAGCGACTGAGGCTGGCGTCTACACAGGTCTCTCCATCTGCTTGTACGTGGGAGTGTGAACACGTCTGTGTGTGCGCCCTGTGGGAGGCGTGTGGGCCTGTGTACCCAGAGAAACAATAAAAACTAGCACTTACGAAGTACTCCGCTTCCTTGTGCTCATTCGGCTCCCATAACTCGACGTTTGTTGTTGTCAGATGCCATCGAGTCGGAACCGACTCATAGCGACCTCATGCACAGCAGAACGAAACAATGTCCGATCCTCACTACCGCCGCCACACTTGACGCCATCAATGATGCCACCTGGCTGATGCATCTCGTTGGGGGGTCTTCCTCTTTTTCTCTGACCCTCCACCTTACCCAGCATGACATCCTTCTCCAGCGACTGTTCTCTCCTGACAATGTGTCCAAAGTATGAGAGACATCTTGGCCTCCAAGGAGCGCTCTGGTTGCACTTCTTCCAAAACAGATCTATTGGTTCTTTTGGCAGTCCATGGCACTTTAAGTATTCTCCTCCAACACCACAACTCAAAGGCATCAACTCTTCTACGATCTTCCTTATTCACTGTCCAGCTTTTGCATCCATATGAGGTTATTGAAAATACCATGGCTTGGGTCAGGCGCACCTTAGTCCTCAAGCTGACATCTTTGCTCTTCAACACTTTAAAAAGTTCCTGTGCAGCAGATTTGCCCAATGCAATACGTCATCTGATCTCTTGACTGCTGCTTCTGCTAGTGTTGATAGTTGATCCAAAAAGAATGAAGTCCTTGACAACCTCAATCTCTTCTCCATTGATAAGAATGCTGTTTATTGGTCCACGAAGTGAGTCTTTTATTTCCTGAGATCTAAAAGGAAGACTCAGTGAGGTGCAGTGACTTACCTGAGGTTACCCAGCTAGTCAGTCCCGCTGGGATTTCTGGACCCCAAATCTCCAGCTGTCCTGTACAGGGCTCTGAGGCCACTATGAAATAAATGGAGCTATGTGACAACACCTAATACACAGTAGGCACTCAGTAAATGTAAGCTGGCCTAGAATCCAGGCTTTTCCTCAAGGGTCTGTGTGTGCTGCAGAGCTGCTTTGTGACCCACTTTCTATTGATTGCAACAGAAACCAGAGGTCCCAGATGGGTAATTTCTGAAAGTGCGGCTCTTGAGCCATCCTGAGATCAAGCATGGGGTATTAGTGAGCCAAAGTTCCAAGGGATCTGATGACCTGGGGGGCAATATTTCATTTTTGGCCAAGAAGCCAGTCACAGCCTTTGTCATCTCATTCATTCATCTCATTCATTCAATAAACATTTATGGTGCCAGACACAGTGTTACTACAAGGTGCCAAGCAGGCAGCTGTGGCCGAGATAGATGTCTGATGAGAGCTAGGCTGCTTGGGCTTCAAGGTGGGGGTGGGAAACACACAGGACAGGAACCTCCAGGCCTTTTTTTTCCTGAGAAAATTCCCTGGTGTGGTGCTGTAGGAAAAGTACTGGACTGCAAGTTCAGTTTCAACCAAAAGGTCAGTGGTTCAAACCTACCAACTGCTCCTTGGAAACCCTATACAGAGTCACTATGAGTTAGAACCGGCTTGACAGCACTAAATAACAACAACAACAACACAGTCTATACACTCCTTTGAGGAGAGCCTGAATTTGTTTCCTGCTGGTTTGTGATAAACACAGGAACAGCCAAACCCTAGGCCAGTAGAAGATTCCTTCAAAACTTTATCTCTTCTAACACTCCCACTTTACAGATGAGGCAGTGAAGGTTCAGAGGAGGAAAGGACCAACCCAAGGTCTTTCAGTTGGTCAAGGTCAGAACTTTAACTAGAAGGAGGTCAGAACCTCAATCCTTTGGCACCTGTTTAGGGCTCATCTCATGAGATATTTTGATTAAACGATAATACTTTTTTTTTATCTCTTCTCTGCTGAAATGTTCTTTAAGGCTCATTCTATTGCTCCAGGTCAGTAAAGCCCTTACAGCATTCCTGTCTATATCTCTGTTGAGAATGTCTTTCATTCAGTTATTCCTACGGGTGGAAACTTCTTGAAGTTCTGGGAGGAGATCTTGTTTGGCTTTGTGAAGTTCCCTTTCACCAAGCCTGCTTCAAGTTCATGAGGGTCTCATGCCATGCTTGTTCAGTGAAATAGATACAATACAGACCAAACTAATCGAGTTTAGCAGGAACCCTGCCCAAGGAAGGGGAGACAAGTCCAAGCAAATGCCGGCTTTGGGCTGGGTAGAACCAGCTTTGGGAGGAGCAGGTGTCCTGAGGCCAAGACAGGTGGGGCAGAAGATCAGAGGCTTCTTCCAGAAGGCAGCTCTATGTTGTGTCTGTTGGCATGAAATGGCTCCATACCAGTGAAGAAAATGTGTGAGTACCTAAGTAGTGCTCTAGAGTCTCCACTCTGACTCTGGGTTCTGTGTTTCTTGTATGAGTCCTACTGCATTTCCTTGGAGGGCCCCTGGCTCTCTAGAAAGTAAATGCCTCCTGTCCATTCTCGTCCTGTCCAGACCAAGTCCCTCCCCAGCCTCTGGCTCAGCAAAACTGAAAGTTCATGCCCCATGAGAGAAGATACCACTGCTAGCCCCCAACTTTGCCCTCAGAATCCCCTTCTCCCTATGTACCCACGGATTCAACACCCAGACTCGGTGACATCTCCAAGGAAAAAATCAACTCATGCAGCCTTCACAGCAATCCTGAGAGGTGAGAACTATGATGGTCCTTCCCATTTTACAGATGAGGAGACAGAGGCTGGGAGAGTTTCAGTACTTTACACCTCACAGACATATATCTACCCCAGAGATCCACATGACAGACTGGGGACACGCAAAATGGACTTTGAGAGAACACACAACAAACCAGATGGAAGACAAGCCTGAGCCAGAGTGAACACACAGACACAGGACACCACGGAGTTAAGGATGCTTGCAGTTTACTCCTGGACATGCAGCCACAAGGCGGACATACACAACACTCTCCCTGACAACCTCTACCCCACTTTGGTAGGGGTTGCATGTTGTTGCTTTGTGCCGATGAGTTCGTTCTGACTCATAGCAATCCATCTTGTTGGGGGTCTTCCTCTCTTCACTGACCCTCCTCCACTTTAGCAAGAATGATGTCCTTCTCGGGGCTGGTCCTTCTTTATCGAATGTCCAAAGAACAAAAGGCAAATTCTCACCATCCTGGCTTCTAAGGAGCATTCTGTCTGTACTTCTTCCAACACAGATTTACTTGTTTTTCTGGCAATCCGTGGTACTTTCACTATTTTTTGCCAGTGCCACAATTCAAATGCATTGATTCTTCTAAGGTCTTCCTTGTTCATTGCCCAACTGCCACATGCGTAATAGGCTACTGAAGATACCATGGCTTGGGTCAGGTGCCACCTAGTTCTCAAATTGATATCTTTACTCTTTAACACTTTAAGGAGGGCTTTTGCAGCAAATTTGCCTAATGCAATATGTCTTGATTTCTTGATTGCTGCTTCCATGAGTGTTGATTGTGGTCCAAGCAAAATGAAGTCTTTGGTAACTTTAATCTTTTCTCTGTTTATCATGTTATTTATTGGGTCACTTATGAAGATTTTTGTTTTCTTTACACTGAGGTGCAATCCACACTGAAAACTGTAGTCTTTGATCTTCATCAGTATTTCAAGTCGGATTCCAGCAAGCAAATTTGTGTCATCTACATATTGCAGACTGTTAATGACTCTTCCTTTAATCCTGATGCCGCATTCTTCTTCATATAATCCCATTTCTTGGGTTATTTGCTCAGTACACAGATTGAAAAAGTATGGTAAAATATACAACCTTTCCTGATATTAAACCATTCAGTATCCCCTTGTTCAGTTCAAATGACTGCCTTTTGGGTTATGTACAGGTTCCTAATGAGTACAATTATGTGTTCTGGAATACCCATTTTTTGCTGACAAAAGATGTTTCCCACCCTTTAGAATATTGAGGGCTGGACTCTAACTTGTTCCCTGGGAGTCTAGATTACAGAATGTAAATGTGAGTTTTATATATGCAAATGTTCAAACAAAGGCAGCCAAGACACTCTGGGAGAGCTGAAAGATCAGTGGTACTGGGATTAGAAGGGAGAGGAAACTACTTAGGACTCTGGGTCAGTTGACAAAGTGGTTCTAGAGCTATTAGGAAGAGCAAGCTCTTTCCCCTTTCATCTTTCAGCAAATGTGGTGGCAGAGGGCTAGATTTGACCCTCTGAGTTGGGTTAGCTGGAGACATTCTGTGGGTGGCCTATCATCTTCTGACCATCCCAGAGCCTTAAATGATGGATGTGGAGGACAACACAAGGAGACAGCACAGTAAGGCCAGATGGATGACATAAACAGGGTCAAGTGGTGTCCCTGTTGTGACTCCCAGCTCCTCACAGTCACTTCCAAACCCTGCGCTCTAGTTAATTGACCCAGGGTTGGGGTTGGTGAGCCCCCTGAAACTGCCTTCATCAGTGTGAAGCATATATAAAACTCACATTGACATTTTGTAATCTAGATTCCTGGGGAACAAGTTTGAGTCCTGCCCCCAATATTGATATTGGTGTAATGGATTAAGTTGTGCCTCTTAAAAGAGATGTTGAAGTTCTAACTCTTAGTACCCAGAAGGTGACCTTGCTTGAAAATAGGGTCTTTGATGTTATCAGTAAACGTGAGGTCACACTAGAGTTGTTGTTATTAGGTGCCATTGAATCAGTTCCGATTCATAGTGACCCTAGGCACAACAGAACAAGACACTGCCCGGTCCTGCGCCATCCTCACAATTGTCATTACGCTTGAGCCCACTGTGGCTGCCACTGTGCCAATCCATCTGGTTTGGGGGCCTTCCTGTTTTTCGCTGATCCTCTGCTTTGCCAAGCATGATGTCCTTCTCCAGGGACTGGTCTCTCTTGATAACATGTCCAAAGCACGAGAGATGAAGTCTCACCGTCCTGGCTTCTAAGGAGCATTCAGGTTGTATTTCCTCCAAGACAGATTCACACTGGAGTAGGGTGGTCCTTATCCAATATGAGTGGTGTCCTTATAAAAGAGGAGAGGAGACACAGAATGGCAAAGAGTGACAACAGCTATGTGAAAACAGGGCAGAGATTGGAATGGCAAGGATTGCTGGTCATGAAGCTAGGAGAGAAGTAAAGAACAGATTCTTCCTCAGAGCCCTCAAAAGAAATCAACATGACCTACATCCTGGTTTTAGACTCCTAGCTCCCAGGACTGAGAGACAAATCAATTTCGGTTCTTTAAGTCACTCAGTTTGTGGTACCTTTGTGATGGTGGCGCTAGGACACTAAGGTAGCATATGTACGTTTTTCTGAGGAGAGAGTTCATCAGGGTCATCACAGAGTGGGTCTATGGTTCCTTTTTCCCCTCTCTCTCTGCAAGGTCAAGAACCACTGCCCAAATGCCTTTTATCATGGACCTTGTCAGTAAATATTATTTTTAAAATGGTAGGAAAGCCACCACTTTGGAGAATGTCCTTGAGTGTAAGGTGTGGCAACTTGCTTTCCTTGTTCCTTTCCACCTTCCCCTTAGCTTGAGACCTCTCTAGAGACCCCAAAGTCAGCTGGGAGCATCTTCTGCTAAAGAGGTCTAGGCAAAAACCAACATGTTGCTCAATTCCAGTGGGCGCCTGGTAAAGGAAGGAAATCTCTGGGGGAAAGTCCTACAGATGAGGTGTTGGGTGGTGTCTTAGTTCTCTAATGTTTCTACAACAGAAATACTACCAGTGGATGCTTTAACCAATAAATCTGTTCTCTCACAGCTCAGGAGGATGGAAGTCCAAATTCAGAGTGCCTGCTTTAGGGAAAGTCTTTCTGTCTTTCTTGGAAAGGTCCTTGTGTCCTTTCAGCATCTGTAGGGCTAACATACCTTGGAGATCTCCATGCGTGTTGGCATCAAACTTCCCCGGGATCTAGGAGCTTCACAGTGGAGGGACCCCACGTCTCTGGTTCTTCTTTCTTAGTGATAGTCAGTCCCTCTCAGCTCTGCTTGCTTTTTAATCTTCTTTATATCTCAGAAGAAATTGACTCAAGGTACATTCTAACGCTATGATTGCATTGTTGTTGTTGTTGTTGTTAAGTGCCGTCGAGTCGGTTCCGACCCATAGCGACCCTGTACAGGGTTTCCGAGGGTGTAAATCTTTACGGGAGTAGAAAGCCTCATCTTTCTCCCGCGGAGCGGCTGGTAGTTTCGAACTGCTGACCTTAAGGTTCGCAGCCCGATTCGTAACCACTACGCTACCAGAGCTCCTTAGACCTCATTAATGCCAAAGAAGTGAGAATTTACAACACATTGGATAATTACATCCTATCAGGGTTTATCACATCATGGAAAGTGATTACATCCTATTAGATCTCGTCATAGAGGTTAGGATTATATCTTACCGGCTAAACCACTAAAACTCCTGGCCCAGGCAAGTTGACACAAAACCTTAACTGTCACCAGGCCTCCCTTTCTTTTAGGTGATGTTGGGATGGGGTTTCATCAGGAGCTTGGGGGGAAAACAACAGGAGAAGATCACCCCACCCCAACTCCTGAGGAATAGTCTACAGCTGTTGTTGTTATTGTTAGGTGTGAGTTGGTTCCAATTCACAGCAGCCTACGCACAACGGAATGAAACTCTGCCTGGTCCTGTATCAGCTTCACAATCGTTATTTCTGAGTCCTTTACTGCTGCTACTATGTCCGTCCATCTTTTTGGGGGTCTTCCTCGTTTTTGCGGACCATCCACTTTACCAAACATGATGTCCTTCTCCAGGGACTGGTCCTTCCTGATACTATGTCTGAAGTATAAGAGACAAAGTCTCACCATCCGGGTATCTGAGGAGTATTCCTTCGGCACAGATCTGTATGCTCTTCTAGCAGTCCATGGTACTTTAAAAAAACAACAAACACAAACTTTTTATTGTGAACTGAGTGAAGGTTTACAGACAAGATCATCAGTTTTGCAGTCAACAAATCATATACTTTTTTTCATCTTAATGATTGTAATTCCCTCCATGGAACAACAGTTATCCTGCTTCCTATTTCCATTCCACCCACCTTCTCATCCCTTCTCACCTTTGTCCTTAGGTACATGCTGCCCCATTTATTTATTTTTTTTTTGGTACAGTGGCTCTTTGATGCTTCCTGCATCATTCTATATTTTACTCATAGAATTCTTTAATATTGCAAGTCAAGGCTTGAATTTTTCCTTTAGTTCTTTCAGTTTGAGAAATGCTGAATATATTCTTCCTTTTGGTTTTCTAACTCCAGGTTTTTGCACATTTCATTATAATACTTGATTTTGTCTTCTCGAGCTGCCCTTTGAAATGCTTTATTCAGCTCTTTTACCTCCTCATTTCTTCCATTTGCTTTAGTATCTCAAAGCTGGAGAGCAAGTTTTAGAGTCTCTTCTGACATCCATCTTGATGTTTTTCTTCTTTCTTGCCTTCTTAATGACCTTTTGCTTTCTTCCTGTATGATGTTCTTGATGTCATCCCATGTTGGCGACACACACAAGTACTGAGACATTGTGGCCCTGTGACAACATGGACGAAAATCCAACTCTGGGGCCCTTCTCAGGATTACGAGCCATGGACCCTGAGGGCCAAGGAAGTGACCTCCTGACGTCCTGGGTTCATTGGTTTTTGCGAACTCACTGGTTGGCTACCTCTGTATAATTTTCTTTAGTCCTAATATTGTTCATTCTATGCTTCTAACTCCAGTAATTGTAGCTTCTGAGAAAATGGTTGATTTTACAATGCCACTCTTAATGCCTCCACTGTGTTGGCAGCGCGTGGAGTCCTGGGAACAAATCTTTCTGAGGAACAAGCGATAGCCACCTGGGATGAATGTCAGAACTGCTCCTTATTTGATTATTCAGTTATGTTTGATATCCATGAACAGTAATGGGTTTGAAACCCCTTTTTAGAGCCGAGGCAGTAAAAGTTTCCTCAGATAATTCAGAAAGGCCAGGAACAGGTATATTGGGAATATGAGAAAAGGTTTTTAGAGAAAAACTACCCAAGGTTTGTAAATAAAGTGGAATGATAAATTCTGGGAATGTTGGATTAGAGGATAATAGTGGCAGCCCCATTACACCGCCTCTGAATATAATCAGTTTAACCCAGATGCTCTCCTTCCTCCTGAAAGTATATAGAAATATGATAATTGAGAACAATGTAGCATTTTAGATATAGATAAATGAAGCCCGGTGCCTGAGATCTTGCTCACAAACAAAAGTTTGCAAAGTGTACAGAGACAGCTTGGCTCCTTTCAGGAACCTTGCTTTATGTTAAGTATTCTTGAGAAACCGCATGTTGCTGCTCTAGATCATTTAAGCCCAAAAGTCAATATATAGCAGCTTGATTGAACCTTTTTTCTGTAAAAATAAAAATGTTAGATTGTTAAGAAAACCATGAACATATCTTAAAAATTGTTCCTGTGAATCATTATGTCCTGTTTTGAATGATTAATCACATTTCAGTTCTGTATCCTATCTTATCTAAAGAATCACATCCTCCCTTTGCGAATTACATCCTTCCTTTATAACAAATCCCTCCCTAAAAAAGAGAATAAAAGACTGAGGTAGAGTGAGTTCTATGTGCAAGGCTGGGCAATATGTTTGCAGATCTGCCTACCTGCCAGCTTGCATCATATCTGTGTGTCTGTCTATTTTGTATATGTTTCGTCTCTCTCTTTCTCTATCCCTTTCACCGCCAGATCTCCCTTCTTCGTGACACCCACACTTCCTTGTCGAGGCTGGACATAGGACCTCGACAATCCCACAACTCTTCTGATCTTCGGTCATTAGTATCTAATGCATCAAATCTGTTCTTGAGATGATCTCTAAAGTCAGGTGGGATATATTTAACGTCATATTTTGACTCTCATGGACTTATTTTCTTCTGCTTCAGCCTGAATTTGCATATGAGCAATTGATGGTCTGTTCCACAGTCAGCACCTCCTGGCCTTGTTTTGGCTGATGATATGGAGATTTACACCATCTTTCCCCACAGATTTAGTCAATTTCTGTTTATCCCATTTGGTGAGAGCCACGTGTACAGTCATCTTTTATGTTGTTTGAAAAAGGTATTTGCAATGAAAAAGTCACTGGCCTTGCAAAATTCTATCATGTGATCTCCAGCATTATTTCTATCATCAAGGCCATATTTTCTAACTACTGATCTTTGTTTCCAACCTTTGCATTTCAATCACTAGTAATTATCAATACATCTTGATTGCATAGTTGATCAATTCAGAATGAAGAAGTTGGTAGAATTCTTCAATTTCATCATTACTGTCTTTAATGATTGGTATGTAAATTTGAGTAATAGTGGTATTAACTGGGCTCCCTTGTAGTTGTATGGATATTATCCTATTACAGACAGAATTATACTTCAAGATAGATCTTGAAATGTTTCTTTTGATGATGCAGCAACATTCCTCTTTGATTTGTCATTCTTGCCATGGAAAACCACAGGTTTGTCAAACACAAAATAGCCAATACCAGTCCACTTCAGCTCACTGATGCCTAAGATATTGATATTTAAGCATCCCATTTCATTTTTGACAGGTTCCAATTTTCCTAGACTCATGCTTCATACATTTCATGTTTTGATTATTAATGGATGTTTACTGTTTCTCCTGATTCTGAGTTGTACCCCGTCAGCAAATGAAGGTCCTGAAAGCTGTACTCCATTCATGTCATCATTGTTAACCCTAATTGGAGGAGGCAGCTCTTCCCCAGTCATATTTTGAGTGCCTTCCAACTTAAGGGGCTCATCTTGAGTACTGTATCTGACAATATTCTAGTGCTATTCATAATGTTTCAATATTCATTATTCTGGTGCTGACAGTGTTCCACATCTATTTATAAAATGGCTAAACATTCCAAAGCAGTCTGCCTTTCCTTCTTCCTAGTCGTTCTTAGTCTCGAAGCTTAGCTGAAACCTGTCCACCATGCGTGACCCTGCTGCTATTTCAAGTACCGGTGGCATGATAGTAACATGCAAGCCACTAAAATATGACAAATAGACAGATGAGTAGTGGTCTCCTGTGGCAGGCAGGGTCAAAAGTTAGGAATCTGAAGAGGGAGGTTTTGCCTCCTTGGATCTTCTCAGGAGCACAGGAATAGACACAATGACCTCGGCAGGGCCAGTGGATTCCTGGGAAGGGTTGATTTTAGGATTCCTCCTGGGGATCAACTTTTGTAAAAATATAATAGGAACTTGTCAGAAGACCAGTGAGAAGCATTTTTAATATTTTGAAAAAAGGCTGAATATGTCCTCCTTTCTTCTGGAATCTTAAGAAGAAAGCTCTGGCAGTCTGTTTCCAAAAAGAGACTACTGTAAAACCCTATGAAATGCAGTCCTACTGTGAGGCATATGGGGTCACCATGAGTTAGAATTGACTTGAGGGCAACTGTTGTTTGTTTGTTTGTTTTGTCTTCTGGAATATTGACCCAAAAAGAAAGGTCGAGCCCAATGCTGAGGAAAGAGTCTGGGGGACAAAAGTGAGATCAAAGAACAAAGAATGGTAATTTTTATTTTTAGAAAGTGCTGGTGACGTCAACCTTTCATATTTGCTGTTGGTAGCATCTCATGACTCCACTCCCCTCACCCAACATCCCAAAATGCAACTCTATCCTTGTTCTGTTCAACCCCTTCCCCTTTTCAATTTCTAAGCTGCCCCCTGCAAGAACAAGGATATAAGCATTTTCTTTCCCTTTTCAATTTTTTCCCCTTCTATTGATGAGAGACAAACGGACAAATGCATCAGCTTGAAGGATGAGAATGAAATCAGTGCCAATTGGCCAGAGTCCAAGATGCTCCCCTTTTTAATTAAGTGTGGACTTGAGTTATGAGGGGGCCACATCTCCTGCTGGGCAGGGCTCTGTCGAGGGAAGGCAATTCTTCTCCTTAAAGATTAAATGCCGTTTATTCCACTTAGTTTCCCCTTGCCTCTCTGAGAGTGTCTATATTTGCTTTTGTCATCACGAATAATGGGCAACCAAATGGCCATCTCAGCTCACAATGGCCAGAGCTGCAGAAGTCTGGGGACTTAACTGTTTTGGGGAACAAGGCCTGCAAGAGGGGATTTCTAGATTTGAGTTTTATTTTTTTCTTAATCAGATTCCTTCTCCCTCGACTTCTCTCCTTGTTACCCCAACCCTTGACTATACTTGAGGCCTCAGGGCTTCCCTGAAACTCAAACAGCTGCTGTGTAGATTTACTTTTCCTGTTGAGTCTCATCTATCTCTCTGGTGACCCCAGACCAGATTTATCTCATAACTGACAGCCAGGGTTGTTAATTTATGATTTGGGGCCACGAAGTCCAGAACCCCAGGAAATGAACTGCCTCCCAGATGAAGGGCCGCTTTCTTTCTCACCCGTGGGTACCAAGTGCCTGTGTAGAGAAAAGGATGGTAGGAAGGAAGGATGTCTGGGGATATGTGCTGAGAGACCCAAATACCTAATCAGATAGCAACTAGACAGTCTGCATTGACCAGAGCAGTTCATTTCTTACTTGTCAGATTGAAAAAAAGACATAACCAAACCAAACCCAGTTGCCATGGAGTTGATTTGAACTCGTGGCAGTTCCAGGTGTATCAGAGTGGAACTGTGCTACATTGGGTTCTCAATGGCTGATTTTTTGGAAGTAGATCACCAGGCCTTTTGTCTGAGGCACCTCTGGGTGCACTCAAACCTCCAACTTTTCAGTTAGCAGCCAAGAGTGCTAACCATTTACACCATCTAGGGTCTCTACTTGTCAGACCACATGTAGAAGGATACACCAAAAAGTACGGCTACTTCATACACGCACAGGTTTACTTAGAAGGTGTTTAAACATGTCTCTGTCATCAGTGGATGGCTGCAGACTAGTTCTCTCAGTAATATACTTGTCGTGGTCTTGTTAAGATACCTTCAAAACACAGAACGGTCCAATCAAGACAGTGGTTTCTGAAGGGAGCTGCTAGATCCGATCCGTTCAATTCAAGGTAAAGATCACCTCAGAAGGTTATGGCAACTGTTTTTTTGGATCTCAAAGAGATTCTTTTTTTTTTTTTCACTTTTTAATGTTTTATTGTGAATTATGTGATAGTTTACATGGGAGAACATTAGTTTTACATTCATTCTATCGTATATTGTCTCTCATTGCCATGGTTACAATCCCCTCCATGCAATCCTTCCTCCCCCGCCCCCCGTACCCCCCAGGTCTTCAGCACCTAGTCCCTCTCCCTCTCTGGATCTAAAGTCTCCAGCTGCTCCATCGCTCAAAGAGATTCTTGATAGATTTTTCTCTAAGGACACAGGATGATTATGGAGTTCATTAGGAAGAAGTTTTCAGAAAATTGACAACTGTATTGATGAAGAAAAGGACAGGAAAGTTGTTCTGAGGACTGACAATTGAGGGAAGCCAGGGCTATCCTTTGAGGAGCCTTACCCTGTTCACCCTGTAGTCCTAATCTTTTCCCTCTAGACCTTGTTTTTTTGTTCCCCAAACTCAAAGCACATTGAAAAGGAACACAATTTGAGTCCTTCGAGGTTGCTAAGAATATCATTTTGACATGGCATAAATTGAAGAGCACAGAATTCTTTGCGGGAAGGGCTAAAGAGATTGAAATGCTGCTTTAACCCTAGATGTGTATAAATCTAGATGTCAAGAAAAAATAGCTTAACACTTGATCTTTTTGTTTAACAAAGATTTCTATGATTTTATAGTAATACTTTTTCACTTACCTTCATATCAATTTGAGTTTCGAAAAATGCTGGACACTTTATGGTTTTCTAAGCATTGGTGCTTGTAGGATCAGCACTGGACTGTGAACCACAAGGCTCAAACCCACCAGCGGCTCCTTGGAAATCCTATACAGGGTCGTTATGAGTTGGAACCGACTCGATGGAACTTAACAACAGCAACAAAATTTGTCAGTCCATGGAAGAGGCTGTCAGAAAATTTACTTGACGTATTCCACTGGGAAAATCTGTTGCAAAAGACCCCTTTCCAATTTTAAAAAAACAAAGATGTGCCTTTCATGTCTAAGGTGTGTGCATGCTAAATCGACAATGAACAAGAAAGACAGAGAAGAATTGAGGCATTCAGATTATGGTGTTGACAAAGAATATTGAATATATCATGAACTATCAGAAGAATGAACAAAGCAGTCTTACAAGAAATACATCGGAATGCGCCACTGAAGTGAGGAGGGGGAGATTTCTAGACATGACATCAGGAAAGACCGATATCTAGAAAATGACTCATATTTGGTAAAGGAGAGTGGCAGCAAATACAAGGGGGTCCCTCAACGAGCTATAGTAACACAAATTGCCCAAACGATGAGTTCAAACATACCAACAATCATGAAGATTTCATAGAGCCAACTCAACTGTACCTAGCGAGCCGTGTCAAATACATTGTGTTACTAGCTTTTCCCAGCATTCCTCAAAATAGGTAGTTTTCATTCTATTTGATAGTTGGGTAGTCTAAAGATCCCAAAACAATTTTTCTTAAGCCACAGGGGGTTTGGGGGAAGAAGGGACTGAACTTCCATCTCCTGACTCTGCCCAGCTCCAAGGGTTCAGCTTGTGGGAGCTGAGTAGGGACTAAGGTAAGTCCTTTCTTACCAGCCTGATCTCAATGTTTTGGATTTCTTGACTCCACCTGACCCGCTCCTTTCTGACATTTCCTTCTTATGTTCTTCCCTCCTTCAAGTTTCACTTTCCTGTTAAGAAATACCTGTTAGGGTCTTGCTAATTGTGTATCTTCTTAGGGGGTGGTTTGCATGTTCTTAAATTGTGCCTCAGACTCGAATGTCTCCCACAAAGGGAACACCAATGGGGGGAGAAAGCATTTGCTCCCTAGAAATTGAGCCTGTAAAGTATATTTAATTAAAATGATAAATCTGATTTTCAGTTTTGTTTTTACTACTGCTAAAACTAATTTATTTTATGAACATTTGCAGAAGACTGCAAGCCATCAAATCAGAGAGTATTAGAGCTGTGAGGCACGTTGGAGATATTTTTCTGGGCCAAACCCTTCATTTTAGAGACAAAGACTCTGAGTCTCAGATTGGGTACAGGAGCCGTGAATTGAGAATGGCTGAGTGCGCTACTTGCTCATTGCTTCACCATCTCTCCCCTACTTCGGTTTATTGGTGTATCTAAAGAGCACGAATCAGCAGGGTCTGTGCCTCTCCCTTTAAATGTCACCCCCAACCCTGAAAACAAAAGGATTCCTGGTGGCACAATGATTAAGCAATGAACCAAAGGGTCAGTGATTTCAATCCATCATTGAAATCCATCCCATTTCTACATGGAAGAAAAGATGTGATGATCTGCTCTCATAAAGATTGTTATTGTTAATGTTGTTGAGTTGGTTTCTACTCAGAGCGACCCTGTCCAGGGCTTTTAAGGAATGGCTGGTGAACTTGAACTGCTGACCTTGTGGTTCAAACTGACCTTGCAGTCCAGCATGTTAACCTGCAGTGCCACACCAGAACTCCCCCATAAAGATTGTTGTTGTTGTTAGGTGCTATTGAGTCAGTACCGACTCATAGCGACCCTATGTACAACAGAATGAAACACTGCCCAGTCCTGGGCCAAGCTCACAATCGTTATGCCTGAGTCCATGGCTTCTGCGACTGTGCCAAACCATCTCGTTGGGAGTTTCTTCTTTTTGCCGACCCTCCACTTTACCAAACATGAAATCCTTCTCCAGTGACTGGTCCCTCCTGACAATATGTCCAAAGTATGAAACAAAGTCTGGCCATCCTGGCTTCCAAGGAGCTCTCTGGTTGTACTTCTTCCAACACCAATAGATCTGTTTGTTCTTTTGGCAGCCTGTAGTACTTTCAATATTCTTCTCCAACACCATAACTCAAATGCATTGATTCTTCTACCGTCTTCCTTATTCACTGTCCAACTTTCATATGTGTATGAGGTTATTGAAAATACCATGGCTTGGGTCAGGCACACCTTCGTCGTCAAACTGACATCTTTGCTCTTCAACACTCTAAAGAGATCTTGTGCAGCAGATTTACCTAATGCAATACGTCATTTGATTTCTTGACTGTTGTGTCCACGAGTGCTGATGGTTGATCTTTGACAACTTCAATCTTTTCTTATATGGATGTTGCCTATTGGTCCAGTGGTGAGGATTTTTATTTTCTTTACAATGAGGTGCAATCCATACCGAAGGCTGTGGTCTTTGATTTTCATCAGTAAGTATTTTAAGTCCTCTTCACTTTCAGCAAGCAAAGTTGTATCATCTGCATATCACAGATTGTTAATGAGTCTTCCTCCAATCCTGATGCCATGTTTTTTTTCATATAGTCCAGCTTCTCAATTATTTGCTCAGCATACATGTTGAATAAGTACGGTGAAAGACTACAACCTTGGCGCACACCTTTCCAGATTTTAAACCATTCAGTCTTCCCTTGCTTTGTTCAAACAACTGCTTGTTGGTCTATGTGCAGGTTCCTTGTGGCACTGTTAAGTGTCTCAGAATACTCATACTTTGCAATGTTGTCACAGCTTGTCAAGATCCACACAATTGAAAGCCTTTGCATAGTCAATAAAGCACAGGTAAACATCCATTGTTATGATATTCTGTGCTTTCAGCCAAGATCAATTGAACTTCAGCAATGCTATCCCTCATTTCACATTCTCTTCTGAATCCTGCTTGAACCTCTAGAAGTTCTTGTCAATATGTGGTTGCAGCCATTATTGTATTACCTTTAGTAAAATTTTACTCTCAAGGGATATCAATGATATTGTCCGATGATTTCCTCATTCCATTGGGTTACCTCTCTTTGGAATGGGCACAAATACAGATCTCTTCTAGTCAGCTGACCAGGTAGTTATCTTCCAAAAGTCTTGGCATAAATGAATGAGTGCCTCCAATGCTACATCAATTTGTTGAAAGCTTTCAATTAGTGTTCCATCTATTCCTGGAGCCTTGTTCTTTACCAATGCCTTCAATGCACCTTGGACTTCTTCCTTCAGGATTATTGGGTTTTGATTATATTCTATCTCTTGAAATGGTTGAACATCGACCATTTCTTTTTGGTACAGTGACTCTGTGTATTCCTTCCATCTTCTTCTTTTTTTTTTTTAATGTTTTATTGTGAATTATATGATAGTTTACATGAGAGAACTTTAGTTTTACATTCATTCCATTGTATATCATCTCATTGCCATGGTTCCAATCCTCCCCATGCATCATCAATCAACCAAA
>NW_006408525.1:29245813-29258521 GCF_000296735.1 Chrysochloris asiatica
ATGCTGAGTGTGTTCTTCCCTTTTGATTTTCTAACTCCAGGTCTTTGCACATTTCATTATAATATTTGACTTTGTCATCTCAAGCTGACCATTGAAATTTTCTGTTCAGCTCTTGTACCTCCTCACTTCTTCCATTTGTTTTAGTATCTCTACGCTGGAAAACAAGTTTCAGAGTCTCTGCTGATATCCATTTTGGTCTTTTCTTTCTTTCTTGTCTTCTTAATGACCTTTTACATCCTTACTGTGTGATGTTCTCGATGCCATTCCACAAGTTTTCTGGTCTTTCGTCTTTAGTGTCTAATGCATCAAATTTGTTCTTTAGATGATCTCTAAATTCAGGTGGAATATATTCAAGGTTATATTTTGGTTCTTGTGGACTTTAAAATTTTTTCTTCAGCTTCAGCTTGAGCTTTCATATGAGCAATTGATGGTCTGTTCCACAGTCTGCCCCTGGCCTTATTTTGGCAAATGATATGGAGTTTTCACACAATTTCATCATTATTGGCTTTAGTGGTTGTTGTGCAAATTTGAATAATAAAGATTGTTGTTGTTAAGTGCCATCGAGTCGGTTCTGACCCATAGCGACCCTGTACAGGGTTTCCGAGGCTGTAAATCTGGACGGGAGCAGAAAGCCTCATCTTTCTCCCGCAGAGTAGCTGGTAGTTTCGAACTGCTGACCTTAAGGTTCGCAGCCTGATTTGTAACCACTACGCTACCAGATTACAACCTAGGAAATCCTATGGGGCAGTTATACCCTTCCTTATGGGGTCACTTTGGATCTGAATCCACGGTATTGTCTACCCCCAAAACAACATGCAAACACAGACTGGGAGGGGGCTTGGTGCCTAGAGTCCCCTTCCTCACCTACCCAGCTAGTGTACATTTTTTTTTCTCCCCACTCCACCCTGTGTCTTCCCAATGTCCTGACTTCTCTGACCCTCACTAGATACAATTCTTATTTAGCAAGATCATTTGATGAGATTTTTAAATTATTTTTAGTTCTCTGTATTTCTCTCTCTACCCTACTCCAAATTAGTAACCAGCCCTTTAAGCGTCCTGGTCCCAGCTGTGCCTGCAGAGCTGACAATAGAAATTATTGGATTTACATTTTCATATCGCCTTATGTAAGTCCCTGGGTGGCACAAATGATTAAGTACTCAGCTACTAACTGAAAGGTTGGCAGTTCAAACCCACCCAGAGACACCTCCAAAGAAAGGTGGCTTCCAAATAATCCTAGCCATTGAAAATCCTATGGAACTTGGTTTTACTCTGAAATACATGGGTCACGTGAATGGGAATTGATTTGATGGCAGCTGGTTTTTTCATTTGGTTTACTTAAAACAAGGTTCACCTACACACTGGGTTTCTCCAGATTTGAGAACCATTTCTTCCCTTATCTGAATAGGTAAGACAGCCACATGCACGAGAGTTTTTTTTTTTTTTTTTTTTTATAAAAATGCTTTTATAGTTATAATTTAAGATTTTATAATCCTTCCCATCTCTTTGTCCTGGCAACCCATTTTGCTATCCTGGAGGCAACGGAGGTTTCTCATTTCTTGGCCGCCTTCCTAAAGCAATCTGTGTATACGCCAGCAAATACAGACCGCCCCCCCCACATGAATCCAATTCCCTCTATTGACACAATGGTGACGTTCTGTGATGCAACACATAGCAAGAATGTGTTTAAAGGACAAGAAATTTCGTTTCTGAAAGTCCAGAGGTCCTACAAAGTCTGATGTAACTGAAAACAAGAAGTTCATGAAGTGTGCAGTGTGACTGGATTAGACATTCTATGGCCTGTTAAAATCAATGTGACCTCGCCCTCCCATACAGTTAAAGGTAAAAACAATATACAGTAACTTAGAGGAAGTCTAGACAGTATTTGATATTTATCACCATGACTATCTTGATGTTTTTATTAAATAGCAAATTATTTCAAAGAAAAAAATTGGCATCTCTGCTCCAATAACCATAATCTGACTCTGACTCTTGATAAACTGGCAGGGATTTTGGAGACAAGCAGACTGGCTTCAAATCTGGTTGTGCCTCTGACTGGCTTTGGGACCCTGGTGAGTCAGTTAATCTCCCCAAACCTCAGTTTCCTTATCTGTATAACTGGCATAACAGTGTCCACCTTGTAGGAGCAGGATGACTAAAGAGAACATGTAGGAAATGTTGAGCTAACAGGAATATAGAGTCCTGGTGTGGCGCTGTAGGGTAAGCATTGGATCATAAGGTTGGTTTGAACTTCAGGGGTGGTGGTTCAAATCACCAGCTGCTCCTTTGAAACTCTACAGAGGGTCTTGACAACAACTATAGAAATAAGTCCCTCTTCAGTGTTTCTAAGTGTCTGTGCACACAGAAGAGTGTACAAGGCCTGTGTCCTGTCCCCCTCCCCTTGCACATCCTGCCCCCTTCACCTGAGGCAACCCCAGCTCCCAGCAGATGTTTGGATGGGGCAGTAGGTCTTTTGGTCAGTGTGTCTGTGGGGTCAGGGACATCCATCAAGTGGAGTTGATGACAGGAGGAGCAGGGTGGGAGTGGGTGCTGTGCCTCAGTAACCTGAGAACCTACTTTCCTAGAGCCTAACTTCTTCCAGAATGAGATAGAGAAGCTGACTTGAGACTCCTCAGATACAAGCCTGGCACATCACATGGACCTCGGATCCACGAGGTGAGGAGTGAAAGCTTCTGGCCCAGGGCCCTGTGGATTTGCCTCATCCTACTGTCTATCAAGGGAGCTCTGGTAGCATAGTGGTTATGAACCGGCTGCTAATCTCACGGTCAGCAGTTTGAAACTACCAGCTGTTCCGTGGGAGAAAGATGAGGCTTTCTGCTCCAGTAAAGATTTACAGCCTCGGAAACTCTGTACAGGGTCTCTATGAGTCAGAACTGACTCCACAGCATATAATCACCACCAACTACTCTCTATTACTTACTTAGATGATGTCCAACCAGTGTATACCTCTCCCCATTCCCTTCTTGCACCCACCTGGAAGAGACAAGGAAACTAGAGATACTTGGGACACTTTCCTTGAACTGTTCAAGAATGATGAGCAGAAGACTGCCTGGGTGGCATTTCTTTGGGGCCAAGTGGGTGAGGGTCAGAAAGCCTCACCTTTCTCCCTCAGAGCAGCTGGTTGAATTGCCTACCTTGTGGTTCACAGTCTAGTGCGCACACTACAGACCCAAAGCTGTTCAAAAAGCTTCATGAGAAATTCCTAGTTGGTGTGAGAATTTGCATGCACTAGTGGACCTTGAACAGGTTGCCTGGTGTGTAGGCCAAGTTCTGGCAGCAGGGTTTCCCCTAAATAGATCCTAGGCTTTTCCTTGTCCAAGACTCCAGATCCAGCCTGTGAATTTTCCTTGGATCCTTGAGGGTCCCAAACACCAGGAGGGCAGAAAGAAAAGGAGAATTCTTGTGTTTTCTCCTCACCAGGCCCTAGCCAGACTCATTGCCCTCTTCTGGGATGTAGCAGAAACATTTTGCCTCTGGGAACCTGAGATACCAAAGACAGGGACCCATTTGGGAGTTAGCAGCTAACATCCCTGATAAATGAACCTCGGGTATCCGACTTAGAGCCCTGGGACCTACATCTAGTTAGCGCTCAGTAATTATTTGTGAAGAAAGAAAGAAATGAGTGGGCACAGGGGATGGGGTTTGTCCCCAGAACAGGCCCCTACCTGCCAGACACTTCCTTCTGAGTGAAGAGTGGGCGGAGTGGAAGTGTAACTCTATAATAATAACATTTTCATCACTCAAGTTGAGGCACAAAAGAAAACCTGGAGGAGGTGTAGGTCAACATGGGGATGGGGAGGCCCTTCCTGGAAGGGAAACTGTTCCACCTGAAGAGACTAAACTCCTGCTCTTCTCAGTGGCTGTTCCTGGAGACCCCGCCCACCCATGGCCTCGGGGTGCAGCCCCCACTCCCCCCACCCCCTGGTCTGGTCTTGCTGATATCTGCCCCTGACCAAAAATCCAAACCCAACCCAACGCCCTCGAGTTGTTTCCGACTCATAGTGACTTTAGGCTAGAGTAGAACTGTTCCTTGGGTTTCTGAGACTGTAAATCTTTATGGGGTCAGACACTCTCATCTTTCTTCCTTGGAGCAGCTGCAGAGTTTGAACCACAGTCCACCATTTAACCCACTGTGCTACCAGATGCCTTCTGCCCCTGACAACCGCTTCCAAATTTTGGCCTCGTGTAGAGTGACAGCTAACATGTGTTCCATTGGCTCTATACGTCTTGGGAAAACTCTGCTCCTGAGGTAGGGGGATGGGCCTTGGTGACTTTGAGGTCCCCTGGCCCACCCCCTCCAGAAGTTACAAACCTCACTTTCTCTCCTTAGGCAGTCCTAGGAGAGTGGATTGTAGTTTTTGCCCAAACCTGATTTCAGCAACTGCTTGTGAGGGGGAAGCATGGCAACCCTTGAACCATGTTCCTGGTGCCTTGTCCCTCCAGTCCCGTGTTCTCCAAGTCACCAGGATGATGGTGATGTCTCTAGAGCGTGTATCTCTTCCCTGGTCTCTCAAGTGTCCCAAATGCCAAAGACCTCAAAGCGTACAGATGTAAGTCCGTGTCTTCTTGTCTCTCTCAGGGCAGACAGTCAATCAGAATAGTCTCTGTGCTGCTTATGTTGTTGAGACTCATCTATACCTCTATGTTCTCATACCACAGGCTGGGGGCTCAGAAAGGTTAAGTGCCTTGTCCAACATCACACAGCCCACAGCCAGGAATGGCAGCTGGAGTCTGAACCTTTGGATTCTCCATCAATGTTCTCTTTTTTTTTTTTTTTAGTTTTTATTGTGAACTGACTGATAGTTTACATGGGAGAACATCGGCTTTACACCATCGTTTCATTGCAATGATTACAATCTCCTCCATGCATCATCATTCAATAGTATTTGCTTTTATTCTCTCTGTTGTTGGTTTTGTGTGTGTGGGGGTGTGTGTGTCAGGATGTACACAAAAACACCCAGAAATATATAACAATTTAAGCAATCAAAAGGCACATTCTGCAAGCCTGCCTCCTGGCAGCCAGCTCTCAGTCTCTTTCCATGAGTCCTCAGCTGCTCCCTCTCTCCTTGTCCTCATCTCTGCCTCCATCTCTGGTGTAGTTGCTTCTCTGGATAGGGTCCCGCATCTTCTCCCTTGCTGCTCTTCTCCCTTGATGGTCCTAGGGTCCTCTGTTTCTGGACTACAAGGTTAACTACTCCCCTGTTTTAGTTACAAAACTTCTACCTTTACAGTTGTGACAGTCGCAATTAGTCATGATAATAATTACTCACTATTGAATTGTAAGAATCTTATCCCCATCTCTTTTCACTAGACCTGTCTAGACAAGATGAAAACTATTCAGTGGGGACTCTACCTTCCCCCCGCACACTCTTAAACTAAACTCCCTCTTGAAAAATTGTAAACCAGTCACCTCGTGTCTTTGTCAATATTCTTTTAATAGTATCCATGAATGGAGAACAGGAGATTGGAGGATGTAGTCCAGATCTACCCCCATCCAGAAGGGGTGGGACAAGAGGTCAGCCAGTTCCTGGTGAGAATTCCTAGCTCTGGCCAAGAGAAACCAGAGCCAGAGGATGAAGAGAGAAAGGAGCTGCTGGTGGCGAGGCTTTGTGTTCTCCACGTCAGAAGGCAGGACATCCTGGGCAAGGATCCACCATGGTGGCTGGTAGTCCAGAATGCCACTGTACCTGATTCCTGGGGGGGTGGTTAGTTGTCATTGATTCAAGTCCATCTCATAGAGACTCGAGGGTGGGGGGCATTAATTTATTTGGAACCCTTGGGGCCCTGCCTTCTAGGGAAAATGCCAGGTTAATGGAAACAGCAAACAAGTGCTTTATTTGAGGGCCCCACCTTGGACAAACAACATCATTCCAGGGACTAGGGTGGTGAATTGTTTAATAAAATTATTTTATCCATTTTATTAATTTATTGACAACTATTACATGCCAAGTTCTGTGTGTGCTAAGAGACAGGATAATCAAGATGACAGTCAAAAATAACAGCAAATGCTTCTTTGAGCTTTCAACATGGGCCAGGTGAAATGTTTTACATATGTTAATTCATTCACTTCTTAGCACACCCTTGTGGGGCTCAGAGAAATTAAGTAACTTTCCAAAAGTCACACAGCTAGTGAGTAGCAAGGGGACACATGGATAAACTCATATTAAAAGTATACCAAAACAAGTCTCAGTTGTCTGGGAGTCTTGGGAGGGGCTTGGCTTCGGGAAGAGGAGAGGAGGCACATGAGCTGGGCCTTGTAGGATAAATGAGATTTCATTACATTTAGAGAGAAATAGGTTACGAGCATTTGCAAAGGTGCTGAAGCCCCAAAGGAGATATGTGTCCCAGGAAATATGTGGTGCTGAGTTTGGGACACAGGGTGGGACTCGGGAGAGTGTGAACCTTGGATACCTCATTTAGGAGACTGAACTGTCTCCAATAAGCATGAGGGGAGGGCCTGGTCAGATCTTTACCCCAAGGTCTCACCTAATCAGGCCTTGGGGTAAAAGGGAGCACTGCCTTAGCCCCATCAAGAATCAGTTGGATTACTCAATAAGCAAAATAAGCACAGGCTTACTTGTACTTACTTATTAATCTGTAGTGAACAATTTTGCATCTTTTCACCACATCAAAGACTCTGCTTCTAGGTATGGCTGGCACCTGTCTTTCTTCCAACCCCAAGCATCTTCCTACAGAATCAAAGCCTCTTTTCAATTTTACAATCCCTGGCAGGGACAGTAAGTGGAAGTAGGGTAAGCATGGGCTCACTTGTGCTTATTTATTAATCTGTAGTGAACTATTTCAAATGGGTATCAAAGATATGGTGACAAACATATGAAACTGTTCACTAATGATTAGCGTTGTTGTTGTTGTGAAGTACCGTCGAGTCGGTTCCGACCCATAGCGACCCTGTACAGGGTTTCCAAGGAGCAACTGGTGAACTTGAACTGCTGACCTTGCAGTTCAAATGGATTTGCAGTCTGGCGCATTAACCCACAGTGCCACACCAGGACTCCAGTAGGCACAAATATGTTCATGCTTACCTTGCTTATTAGCTAATCCTACCCCCCATCCCTCACCCCCTGTCACAAGTAGCCTCAGGATGACAAGAACACCAAAAGTTTCAGATAGTACCCATTTGACCTAGCATTCATGGCTTGATAATCAGAACTCAACTAGAGGAAGATAAACAAAACAAAACAATTTTTCATAAAGGAAACACTGGTAAATTGCTACAATTTGATGAACTTGACCTATACTCAGAGAGGTAGTTACTCTAAATACCAACAGAGAAGGAAGGAGTCTTCACATCAAGTATCAATGCTATCCCCTCTGTACACAGGGTAGTAGGGACGGGCAACTTAGACATTGGCTACCTAAAATGAGGGGATGATAAAGGCAGGAAGTGACTGGCTTACAAGATTTCAAGAGGGAATTCAGTTTAAGAGTGTGTGGGGGAAGATAGAGTCCCCACTGAATAGATTTCATCTTGTCTAGATGGGTCTGGTGAAAAGAGATGGGGATCAGCTTCGTATGATTCATTAATGAATAATTGTTGTCATGATTAACTGTGACTCACAATTGTAAAGGTAGAAGTTTTGTAACTAAAAGAGGGGAGTGGTTAATCTTACAGTCCAGAAACAGAGGCCTTCTAGGACCATCAAGGGAGAAGAGCACAAGCAGAATGCAGGACCTTATCCAGAGAAGCAGCGAAGCCAGAGATGGAGGCAGAGATGGGGACACAGAGAGAGGGAGCAGCTGAGGACTCTAGAGTCATGGGAAGAGAGGGACTGAGAGCTGGCAGCCAGGAGGCAGACTTGCAGAATGTGCCCTTTGGTAGTGTAAATCATTATATATGCCTGAGTACTTTTTTTTAAAAAATGAGCTAAAATGAATAGAGAGAAATACCGTTAACTGATGGCACATGGAGGAGATTATAATCATTGTAATGAAACTAAGTATATGACTCGTTGAATGTAAAACTGAAAAAAGAAAAGAGTGGCGTCCGAGGTCTTTGCTTTCCCTCCTCTTGCCATATAAGGTATTTGTGATTCCACTATTCCACCCAGACAGATGGCAGGCAGTTACTGAGTGGTAGGCAGTTAATACTGTTGTTGCTATTGTTAGAACATGCCACCAAGTCAGTACCAACTCATAGTGACCTTATGCCCAACAGAATGAGACACTGCCTGGTCCTGTGCCAACCTCACAATCATTGCTTGAGCCCATTGCCAATCCATCTTATTAGGTGTCTTCCTCTTTTTCGCTGATCCGCCACTTTACCAAGCACGATGTCCTTCTCCAGAGACTAGTCCCTCCTGATAATATGTCCGAAGTGTGAGAGATGAAGTCTTACGATTCTGGTTTCTAAAGAGCATTCTGGCTGTGCTTCTTCCAACACAGATTTGGTGGTTCTTTTCAAATTCTCCTCCAAACCCATAACTCAAATGAAATGCACCAATTCTTTTAAGATCTTCTTTATTCATTATTCAACTTTCACATGCATAAGGTTGTTGAAAATGCCACAGCTTGGGTTAATACTGGCTGGCAGTTAAAAGCAAGAGCTCTGGAGGCTGACTCCACAGACTTAAACTTCTTTGCCTCGGTTGCCTCATCTATAAAATTGTTGTTGTTTAGTGCCATTGAGTCAGTTCCGACCCATAGCAACCTGATATAGGGTTTCTGAGGAGCGACTGGTGAGCTTGAACCGATGACCCTGTGGTTCAAACCAGCCTTGCAGTCCAGCACATTAACCCACGGCGCCACACCAGGACTCCATCTATAAAACAGGGATGATGAAAGTACCTGCTTTGGGGTTTTGGGAGTGATGATAAAATGAAATAATATGTGTGGGTTTGGGGGTGGGGGAGTGTAGGCACAAAGTCAGGCCCGCAGGGTGGACTCAATAAAAGCTAGTCCTTACGATAGCAGGAGTCCCCGTGGGGTGCTGTAGAATAGGCACTGACTGCTAACCACCCGCCAATCACTCCTATACAGGGTCCCTATGAGTCAGAACCAACTCAGAACCAACTCAGTGATCACACTGCCCAAGACCCCCAGTCAGTCCTCAGGGTTCTCTGTGGGTCTGATCAGGCTCCCTCCTGCTTCCCTGACCCCTTTCAGGATGGGGAGCTCTATGTATAGTGCTCCCTACCCTATTCCACCTTTCTAATCTCAGTTCCTTCCCCTCCTCCACCTGTGATTAACATAAACCCTGGGAGCAAGCAGCAGGCTCCACTGGGCCCGATGCCCCTTTGATGTCTGAAGCCAGGTTTCCAGCCCCACACACTGACTTCTGAGAAAGCTGCTTCCCATCAAATCCTACCGCCAGAAAGACTCCCCTTTTAGGTATTCCTGCCAGCTCCGTTTTATAATCTCTGTGCTGGGGAGGGAGGATCGTGCAGGCACTTTGTCTGCAGGAAGGAAGCAATTAAAATATTAGCACTTTGAGAAATTAAACGACATAACTTATGGCTGAATAAGTTTAGCAAAAAAAAAAAACCTTGTAATGTGAGAAAACAATTAAAAAGAATTATATAAGGTTGGGCTCGCTCTTTTATTGCAATAGAGTTAGCAGTTCATTGATTATCGTCTTGTTATAATGCAGCTGGGTGGCGAGGGCTGCCTCAGAGGCAGCGACATTTAGGGACATTCAGGAAGCGCTTAGCTGGGTCCTGCGAGAGGACATGGAGGAGGAGCTGAAAGGTTTTCCTGGAGTGGTAGGGGGGAGGAGAGGATGAGGTCAGGGGAGGATTACCAGAGAAGTTCTTCCCTTCTCTCTGTTCCTTCTGTTTTGCTAGACTTGGCAAAGGGTTTGTCAGTTTCAACCTCTCCTTAGTCTATTTCCTAGCAATTCCGCTCCTAGGTAGTCATCCCAGCAAAATATTTGTTTTGGTGTTGTTAGTTGCTATGGATTCTGGCTCATAACAACCCCATATGTACAGAGTAGAACAGCACTCTATAGGGTTTTAAGGCTGTGACCTTTTGGAAGCAGATCACCAGGCCTTACCTGTGATGTACCTCCAACCTTTCTCTCCAAGGTATGCAACTTGTGCACTACACAAGAGTGAGACGCAGCAGACTAGATGTACACAGTGCATGGATATGGATAGATCTCGATTATTCAGTGCTATGCACTAATAGACAAGAACAAACTACTGCTGCCAACAGCCATGAAGATGAATCTTCCATCCATCTTCATGGATGTATATCTTACACAGGTGTATATATAGAATGGGAGTCCTAGTGTGGTGGTGTGGGATAATGCACTGGACAATAATTCAAGGTTGTTTGAACTGTAAGGTCAACGTTCAAACTCACCAGCTGCTCCTTGGAAACCCTATACAGGGTCGCTATGAGTCAGAACAGACTCGGAGGCCCTTAACAACAACAACAACAACATATATAGGAACTGACTCACTTAACAACAACACATACAGGTTAAAAATCTTTGTTACTTAGGACCAGTGCATGTTATGCACCTTACTATATGTAGATTAATACCTCAATAAGAGAGTAAGGAAAAAAGACTTGCTGATGATAGAAGAAAGCAAAGTAGGAAACATGGCAATATGTGACGTAGTATCATCTACATCAATAAAAACCCTGCATTTGAAATAACATACCCATTCTGCAAGAATTTAACAAACAGAAAGATGTTGTATACCAACGCATAACGACCCTAGAGGAGTAGAACTGCCCCAGAGGGTGTCTTAGGTTGTAATCTTCATGGAAGCAGCTCTCCAGGTCTTTTCTCCCACACAGTCACTGGTGGGTTTGAACTGCCAACCTTTTGGTCAGCAGCCAAGAGATCTTAACTATTGTTCCACCAGGGCTGTTTAACAGAAAGATACGTACTGTGATATGATACTAGGGCAGGGGGATCAAAGAGAATGAATGAATGAATGCGTAAATGAATGAAACAAAGAGCAGAGCCATGCAATGATAATCACGGATGATTAACTCAGTCCTCTGTTCCTGACAGAGAAGTTTGTCTATAGGTAATCGCTAGTTAATAATATCAGTAGGTCATTGGGCTAGATATGATGTGTAGAGTTGTGTGTGTGTGAGTTTGATCTGAGGGAGAGGGGTGTAGATTCAGTTACTAATGCCTGACAGGAGGGATGGGAAGCACCTGATCTCACAGGCCCCATTTTTCTGTAGTTTGCCAAGGGGCGGTCTTAATTATTGAATGCTACTGTAAGGAGCTCTGGTAGCACAGTGGGTACGAATCGGGCTGCGAACCTCAGGGTCAGCAGTTCGAAACTACCAGCTGTTCTGCGGGAGAAAGATGAGGCTTTCTGCTCCCATAAAGATTTACAGCCTCGGAAACCCTGTACAGGGTCGCTGTGAGTCGGAACCGACTCCACGGCACATAACAACAACTGTAAAAGAAATAGCACAAGTGAATGCTTTAAACAAATAGAAGTTATTTCTCACAGTTTAAGAGACCAAAAGTCTGAATTCAAAGCACCGGCTCTAGAGAAAGCTCCTAGTCTTTTTTCAACATCAGTTGTTGTTGTTGTTGTTGTTGTTGTTGTTGTTGTTAGGTGCCATCCAGTTAGTACCTACTCAAAGAGACCCTATTGTTAGAAATGAATCTCAATGTCTCATAAAAGACACTCGGTGAGACTAAATTACCTTGGCAAGGCAAAATTTACTCCTGCAAGAGGGTGCATGCGCATAACCATACAACAGGAACAGGCCAGCGAGCACACCCAGTGGGCAGTCCACTCGGGTTTTTAATCCCTGACAGGAGTCTCAAGACTGTGTCTCACCCCATTGGCTAGGGTTTTGACCGCACAATTTTTTCCCTTACCCGGTTGGCTAGTTCAAATTTTTAAAGTGCGCATTCCTTAGGAAAAGAAAAACAGAGCAATCATAAATTCTTTACTCCAGGAAGTAGTTGAAAGAAAAAGAGAGTGATCATAAATTCTTTTACTCACTTCAGGAAGTAACCAAAGAAAAAGAGAGAGATCATAAAGTCTTTATTCAGGAAATAAAAAAAAAAAAAGTTACTTGAATACAATAAACAGGATTGTAATAAATATATATACGCCCGAGTCCATTGCTGTTGCCACTGTGCCAATCCGTCTCCTTAGGGGGGTCTTATTTTTTTCCGACAATCCCCTTTGCCAAACATGATATCCTTCTCCAGGAACTGGTCCCTCCTAATAATATGTCTGAAGTATCAGAGACCAAGTCTGACCATCTGGCTTCCAAGGAGCACTCTGGCTGCACTTCTTCCAACACAGATCTGTTTGTTCTTTTGGTAGCCCATGGTACTTTCAATATTCTCCTGCAACATCATAACTCAAATGCATCAATTCTTCTATGGTCTTCCTTATTCACTGTCCAACTTTCACATGCACATGAGGTGATTGAAAATACGATGGCTTGGGTCAGGTGCACCTTAGTCCTCAAGCTGACATCTTTGCTCTTCAACACTTTAAAAAGGTCTTGTGTAGTAGATTTGCCAAATGCAATACGTCATTTAATTTCTTGACCGCTGCTTCCATGGGTGTTGTTGTTGTTGTTGTTAAGTGCCGTTGAGTCGGTTCCGACCCATAGCGACCCTGTACAGGGTTTCCGAGGGTATAAATCTTTACGGGAGTAGAAAGCCTCATCTTTCTCCCGCGGAGCGGCTGGTAGTTTCGAACCGCTGACCGTAAGGTTCGCAACCCAATTCGT
>NW_006408525.1:29261760-29262507 GCF_000296735.1 Chrysochloris asiatica
ACACCTTAGTCCTCAAGCTGACATCTTTGCTCTTGAACACTTTAAAAAGGTCTTGTGCAGCAGATTTGCCTAATGCAATATGTTGTTTGATTTCTTGACTGCTGCTTCCTTGAGTGTTGATACCATAGGGAAATGAAAAGTCCCTCTGCCAGATCAATTGCCAATCGGGTCCATTAGGCCAGGTGATAGGAGCCCTGGTGCTAATGGAAAGGTTGGCAGAGCAAATCCATCAAACACACCATGAGAGAAAGATGTGGCAATCTGCTTCCATACAGCTTTATAGCCATGGGAATGCTGTGGGGCAGTACTATGATAAGCACTGGACTTCCAACCACAAGGTCTGCAGTTCGAGCCCACCGACCTCTCCATGGGGAGGAAAGTGGAAATTTTCTGCTCCCTCAAAGATTTGAAGCCTCAGAAACCCCTACAAAGGGTGGCTATGAGTTGAAACTTGGTGGCTATGACAATGAAACTTGCTCTCCAGTGTAGAAAAGCTATAGCAAATGGAAGAAATGAGGTCCAAGAGCTGAACAGAAAATTTCAAAGATCAGCTCGAGAAGATAAAGCCAAATAATACAATAAAATGTGCAGAGATCTGGAATCAGAAAACCAAAAAGGAAGAACATACTCAGCATTTCTCAAGCTGGGGGAGCTGAAGAAAAAATTCAAGCCTTGACTTTCATTACTGAAAGATTCTCTGGGCAAATTATTGAATGATGCAGAAAGCATCAAGAGAAGATGGAAGGA
>NW_006408525.1:29262607-29269015 GCF_000296735.1 Chrysochloris asiatica
GTTGTTTATTGGTCCAGTGGTGAGGATTTTTGCTTTCTTTACATTGAGATACAACCCATACTGAAGGCTATGGTCTTTGATTTTCATCAATAAGTATTTTAAGACCTCTTCACTTTCAGCAAGCAAGGTAGTATGTAACAACTGGATATCGCAGGTTGTTAATGAGTTTTCCTCCAATCCTGATGCCACGTTTTTCTTCAAATAATCCAACTTCTCAGATTACTTGCTCAGCATACAGATTGAATAAGTATGGTGAAAGAAAATAACCCTGGTGCACACGCTTCCTAATTTTAAACCATTCAGTGTTCCCATGTTCTGTTCAAACAACTGCCTATGTACAGGTCTATGTACAGATTCCTCATGAGCATAATGAAGGGTTCAAATACTCATTCTCTGCAATGTTGCCCATAGCTTGTCATGATCCACATAATAAAAAGCCTTTGCATAGTCAATAAAGCAGAAGTAAATATCTTTCTGATATTCTCTGCTTTCAGCCAAGAGCCATCTGACATCACCAGTGATACCCCTCGTTCCACATTCTTTTCTGAATCTGGCTTGAACCTCTAGAAGTTCTTGTCAATGTATAGTTGCAGCCCTTTTTGAATTATCTTTGGTAAAATTTTACTCTCAATATTGATGATATTGTCCAATTTCCACATTCCGTTGCGTCACCTCTCTTCCAATCTGTTGACCAGTCTTCCAAATGTCTTGGCATAGATGAGTGTCTCCAGTGCTGCATTAGTTTGTTGAAAGATTTCAGTTTGTATTCCAACTATTCCTGGAGCCTTGTTCTTTGCCAATGTCTTCAATGCACTTTGGACTTCTTCCTTCAGGACCATTTGTTCTTGATCATATGCTACCTCTTGAAATGGTTGAACATCGACCATTTCTTTTTGATACAGTGACTCTGTGTATGCCTTCCATCTTCTTTTGATACTTTCTGTATTATTCAATATTTTGCCCTTAAAATTGTTCAGTACCCCAAGTTGAGGCTTGAATTTTTTTCTTCAGTTCCCTCAACTTGAGAAATGCTGAACATGTTCTTCCCTTTTGGTTTTCTAGCTCCAGGTCTTTGCATATTTCGTTATAATATTTGATTTTGTCTTCTCAAGTTGACCTTTGAAATCTGTTCAGCTGTTATACCTCCTCACTTTTTCCATTTGCTTTAGTATCTCTATGCTGGAAAACAAGTTTCAGAGTCTCTTCTGACATCCATTTTGGTCTTTTCCTTGTCTTCTCAATGACCTTTTGCTTTCTTCCTGTGTGATGTTCTTGATGTCATTCCACAAGTCTTCTGATCTTGGGTTGTTAGTGTCTAATGCATCAAATCTGTTCTTCAGGTCATCTCTAAATTCAGGTGAGATATATTCAAGGTCATATTTTGGCTCTCATGGACTTGTTTTAATTTTCTTCACCTTCAGCATGAATTTGCTTAAGAGCAATTGATGGTTTATTCCACAGTCTGCCCCTGGCCTTGTTTGGCTCATGAGATGGAGCTTTTCCACTGTCTCTTTCCACAGATGTAATCAATTTGATTTTTGTGTATCCATCTGGTGAGGTCCATGTGTATAGTCATCTTTTATGTTGTTAAAAAAAGGTATTTGCAATGAGGAAGTCATTGGTCTTACAAAATTCTATCATAAGATCTCCAGCGTCATTTCTCTCACCAAGGCCATGTTTTCCAACTACTGATCCTTTCTCTGTTTTCAACCTTTGCATTCCAATCGTCAGTAATTATCAATACATCTTGATTACATGTTTGATAAATTTCAGAATGAAGAAGTTGGTAGAATTTTAAAGTTTCATCCTCACTGGCTTAGTGGTTGGTGCATAATTTTGAATAATAGTTGTCTTCCTTGTAGGCATATGGATATTATCCTCTCAAAGACAACGCTGTACTTCAAGACAGATCTTGATATGTTCTTTTTGATGATGAATGGGACACCATACCTCTTTAATTTATCATTCCCAGCATAGTAAACCATGTGATTGTCAGATTCAAAATGGCCAATATCAGTCCACTTCAACTCACTAATGCTTAGGATATTGACATTTATGGGTTGCATTTCATTTTTGAAAATTTCCAATTTTCCTAGATTTATACTTTGTACATTCCATGTTCTGACTATTAATGATATTTTACAGCTGTTTCTCTTCATTTTGAGTTGTGCCCCATCAGCAAATAAAGGTCCCGAGGTTTTACTCCATTCATATCATCATGGTCAACTCTACTTTGAGGAGGCAGCTCTTCCCCAGTCGCATTTTGAGTGCTTTCCAACCCAAGGGGCTCATTTTCTGGCACTATCTCTGACCATATTCTGGTGCTCTTCATTATGTTTCAATATTCAATAATCTGATGCTGACAGTGATCCACCTCTATTCGTGAGGTTTTCAGTGACTAGATATTCGGTAGAAGTCCTCTCCTTCTTCCTTCTCTGTCTTCATCTGGAAGTTCAGCTGAAACCTGTCCACCCTGGGTGATCCTGCTAGTACTTAAAATACTGGTGGTATAGCTTCCATAATCGCAGCAACACACAAGCCACCACAGTATGACAGACCGACAGGTGAGCAGTGGCTGGCAGACGGGTGGTGGCCAGCAGCAGTAGGCCCCAGTATTCCTTGATGTTTTCTATGTGTCTTGGCATCAATCTTCCTCAGGATCTAGGAGCTCCACACTGCAGGATCCCAGGTCCAAACAACACACTCCACTCCACTCCCAGGTTTTCTTTCTTGGTGGGAGTAGGTCCCTCTGTCTCTGCACAAGGCTGATGATTCAAACCTACCAGCCTATCCTCAGAAACCCTATTCAGGGTCACTATGAGTTGGAACCAACTGGTGGGCACTTAATAACAATAACAGCAACAATCCCACTCTTAACCCTCTTATTTGTTTATCACATCTGATCACATCATGGGGGGTGCCAAAGCACTAAACATCATGATCCAGGCAAGAAGACGCATATTTTGGGGGTATACAATGCCAACTGCCATAGAGAGTCCAAGTATGTGATGGGGGGTTCCCTGGAGTGAATGGATTGGAGCTGGTCTGCCTGCACTTGAAGCAGTTTACTTAAATATTCTGCTTCTCAGCTTCCTTGTCTATTACCTGGAATGGTAAAAAGAGAGAGTGCCTAAGGCTCCTTGCAAAGAATGGATATTCCAGAACACTTCATTGTGCTCCTGAGGAACTTGTACATAGAAAAAGAGGCAGTTATTAGAACAGGACAAGGGGACACTGAATGGTTTAAAATCAGGAAAGATTTTGCAGTCTAGGAGCGGAGGTCCCTGGGACCATCAAGGGAGAAGAGCAGAGAGCAGGACCCTACCCAGAGAAGCAGTGACACCAGAGATGAAGGCAGAGATGATGATGTGGAAAGATGGAGCAGCTGGGGACTTTAGATCCAGAGAGGGAGAGGGGCTGTGTGCTGATGACCCGAGGGGTGGGATGGGGAGGGTAAGCTTGGTTGGTTGATGATGCATGGAGGGGATTGTAACCATGGCAACGAAACGATATAGGATAAGATGAATGTAAAACTAATGTTCTCCCATGTAAACAATCACATAATTCATAATAAAACATTAAAAAATAAATCAGGAAATGTGTGTACCAGGGTTGTATCCTTTCACCATACTTACTCAATCTGTATGTTGAGCAAATAATCTGAGAAACTGGATTATATGAAGATGAACATGGCATCAAGACTGGACTCATTAACAGCCTGTGATACACAGATGATACAACTTTGCTTGCTGAAAGCAAAGAGGACTTAAAATACTGATGAAGATAAAAAACCTTCAGCCTTCAGTATGAATTGCAGCTCAATGTGAAGAAAAGAAAAATCCTCACAACTGGACCAATAAATAACAGCACAATAAACAGAGAAAAGATTGAAGTTGTCAAAGACTTCATTTTTTATAAAAGCTGCAGTCAAGAAATCAAAAGACACATGACATTAGGCAAATCTGTTGCACAAGAGACTCTTTAAAGTGTTAAAGGGAAGAGGTATCAGTTTGAGGACTAAAGTTATCCTGACCTGAGCCAGGGTATTTTGAATAGCCTCACACAAATGTGAAAGTTGGACAATGAATAAGGAAGATTGTAAAAGAATCGGTGCATCTGAATTACGGTGTTGGAGAAGAATATTAAAAGTACCACGGACTGCCAGCAGAGCAAACAAATCTGTGTTGGAAGAAGTACAGCCAGAATGTTCCTTATAAGCTGGGTTAGCGATATGTCTCATACTTAGGACATGTTATCAAGAGAGACCAGTCCCTGGAGAAGGACATAATGCTTGGTAAAGTGGAGGTGAAAAAGTAGAAGACCATCAACCACAAGGACTGACAGACACAGTGATAGCAGCAACGGACTCAAAAGTAAGGAGTGTGAAGATGGCCTAGGACCCGGTAGTGTTTTGTTGTGTTATGCATGGGATCGTATGTGTGGGAACCAACTTGACAGTATCTTATAACAACAACAAGCCTCCTTGGGGAGTTTGGTGGATATGCAGGATAAACACTGAACTGTGAGCCACAAGGTCAACAGTTCAAGCCCACCAGCTCTGCTCCATGAGGCGTTCTGCTCCCACAGAGATTAAAAGCTTTGGAAACCCTGTGCTGGGTTATTATGAGTCAGACTAACTCTAAAGCACTTAACAGCAACAATAACATGGTTCTTAAAAAAGAAAAGAAACAAATAATTACATATGAACCAGTAATCCCTCTTCTAGGTCTTTTGTATACTCCAAAGAATTGAATGGAAGAACTCAACAGAAACCAATGTTCACTCCTGAATTATTCCTGAGAGCCGGTGAATAAATCACACTATGATAGTCCTGTTGCTGTTGTTGTTAGTTGTCAAGTCAGTTCTGACTCATGGTGACTCCGAATGTGCAGAGGAGAACTCCCAGAGGGTTGTCAAGACTGTGACCTTTCAGCTTTCCGAGATGCCTCTGGGTAGAATTGAACTGCTAACCTTTCTGTTAGTAGTCCAGCACTTGATAATTTGCACCACCCAGGTATATTCACATAATGGACTATTTCAGCTATGTAAAGGAATGAAGTTCTGACACTCATGCGTGATACAGATGAGACATGATGCAAAGTGAAATAAGCCAGACACAAACGAAGAAATATTGTATGATCCCGCTGGTATGAAGTATCTAGAAAACGCATAGAGACAAAAAGTAGATTCACAGTTACCAATGGCTGCAGAGATGGGGGGTTAATACTTAAGGGTATGGATTTTCTGTTTAGAGTGATAAGAAGTTCTGGAAGGAGTAGTTGTACAACGTTGTGAATGCAATCAACATCACCAAATTGTACACTTAAAAATGGTGAAAGTAGCAAGTATTTCTTTTTGGCTTTCTTATTTTTTGTTTACAAATATTTTAAAAAACTTTTTATTGTGAATTCAGTGAAGGTTTATAGACAAGATCATCAGTTTTACATTCAACAAATCATATACTTTGCTTCATTATAGTGGTTGTAGTTTCCTCTATGAACCATCACTTAACAGTATTTACCTCTGTCCACTTTAACTTTTGCATTCCTCCCTGTGTCTCCCAATACTTTCAGTTTTCCTTTGCCAACCTCCCTCTTGTATATTACCTGCCCTTTATCAGTGCTAAAATGTGTCCACCCTCTAGCTTGTGCATCATTTTCCCTCCTCCCACCCTTAACCATCATTTGTTGTTGTTAAGTGCTATCAAATCAGTTCCGACTCATAGCGACTCTGTATTTCCTAGGAGTGGCTGGTAGGTTTGAACTGCCGACCTTGTGGTTCAAACTGATCTTTTGGTCCAGTGCTTATCCTATCACACCATACCAGGACTCTCTTAACCAACATAGAATGTGAAAATGACACATTTTATGTTAAATATATTTTAAAACACACACAAACAAGAGTGCCTAAAGAAGGGGATTGGCAAACTTTTTACTAACGGGCGATAGGAAATATCTTAGGTTTTGTGGTCTTTGCTTCAGCTAGTATAGGAGCATCCATAGATCATATACGGATACATGGGTGTGGCTCTGTTCCAATAAAACTTTATTTATAGACACTGGAACTTGAATTTCGTATAATTTATATATGTCATGTAATAGTATTCTTTTAATTTTTCAGACCATTAAAAATGTTTAAAAATAAAAGAATATGTAGGAAGGATTCTTAGATGGTAGACCAAATGCAGACTCTGGGCCCATGGACTATCGGTTGCTGACCCCTGATCTAATGGATTCAGTGAGTTGGAGCAATACTTGGTACATGGAAAGTGCTCACATAAGCTTAACTTTTATCACCTCCCTGTCATTGTTGTTGTTGTTGTTGTTAAGTGCCGTCGAGTCGGTTTCGACCCATAGCGACCCTGTACAGGGTTTCCGAGGGTGTAAATCTTTACGGGAGTAGAAAGCC
>NW_006408525.1:29274130-29281360 GCF_000296735.1 Chrysochloris asiatica
AAGTGCACTCCAGGAAAGGGAAAGAATATTTGTATGATGCCCCACCCAGTTATAAGATGTGGCACTGTGGGTTAAAACACTGGACTGCAAAGTCGTTTTAACCACAAGGTGGGCAGTTCAAGCTCACCAGCAACTCCTTGGAAACCCTATTCAGAGTTGCTGAGTTGATACCGACTTGATGGCACTTACCAACAACACTGTAAAACAAGTACGCTAACTCTGAAATTAAGGCATAACAGACACTTGTTCCTTTTAATATAAATTTCAAATGAATCAGGTTTCCCAAGTAGATTAAAAAAAAATACTAGTTAGCTTCACTGACTCTTCAGTATCAATGCTCCTTGCTATTATAATGGTGCTTGGCACTTTTATCAAGTTGTGAGAACAAGTACTTCGTACTCTTTTCAGCTTATTAACCTGTGAATTTGCTTGGAAGAAGTGCAGCTAGAGTGCTCCTTGGAGGCCAAGATAACCGAACTTTGTCTCTCATACTTTGGACATATTGTCAGGAGGGACCAGTCGCTTTAGAAGGATCTCATATTTGGTAAGGCGGAGGGTCAGAGAAAAAGAGAAAGACCCCCAACGAGATGGATTGGCCAAGTGGCAGCATCGATGGACTCAAGCGTGGCAACAGTAGTGAGGTTAGCCCAGGATTGGGCAGTGTTTCGTTCTGCTGTGCATAATGTCGCTATGGGTTGATACCGACTCGATGGCACCTAACAACATGAGCTGAAACCAACTCCACTCCACGGCACTTAACAAACAACATAGGTTTGTAATGAGTGAGAGTTGACTTGATTTGGTTTGGGGTTTTTAGGCCAGGTGAAGCCACATTGCCAATTAGAGGAGCTTGCCTTCTTCGGAGTTTACAATGATAAGCAAGCTGCCCCCAGCAAACAGTCTAATAACAGGTAGAGAGCAATAGTGTTCTTTTGGCCCATACATTGTTACGGCATCTTTTCCAATTCTCAAGCTCCACGACACGGGTGTCTCACGGTTGTGATCAAGTGTGGTTATGGATGAAGGACGTTGCTGTGGGCCGATGGGTTGGAGGTGTCTCTGGGTAGTGCAGATCTTTACTGCGTTCAGGGGCTAACCTTAAAGTAGGAGGTCTGAATCCACCTAAAGATGCCTCCAAAGAAAGACCTGGTAATCTATTTGTAAAACACTAGCCTATGGAGCACATATGGTTCTATTTAGAGACATATGGGGTCACATGAGTAGGAGTTGATTTGATGGCAGCTGATTTGGCAGGTTTGAGGGTCAGGCTGGATGGTTAAGAGATACAGGGACAGGAGGGTGGCTCTCAGATTGGCATGTGTTGTACACCCAGTCCCTCGTGCCATGCACATTACCCCCAGTGACATCAAATTGTGTACGTGTGTTGTTGTGTGTATGAAGTTGCTGAGTGTGTCTCACTGAGCTGAGAGCCATTGGTATAGACCCTCACCATCCTATGCTCAACAGAGGCAATTTCTTCAACAGAGAACATTTGGATGCCCTGCTGAGTCTGAGTGAGCTGGAAAGGAAACATATTGATATGAACTTGGGGTGAGTTCTTCAGGGAAAGCTTGGGAATGGAAGGCTGTGAGGAGAACTTGACTTGCTCCTCCCCTGTCATTTGCTTTTAGACAAGAGTCATTTGCTGGCTAACTCTTTGTGCACTGACCCCATGACTCCTTTATGTGTTATCATCGCTATTTTTTTTTGTTTAATCTTTTGAATTTTAGTTGCCTTTCAGGAGGAGATGGGTTTGTGGTCATAACCAACTTTTAGCAACTGTATGAACATGCGTTTTTTGGGGCTAGGCTTGTCCTGGTGCCATGACACAGGGACCCATTGTCAAGAGGGTCATCACTTTTCCTCAGAGTCTGAGAATGAGACGGAGAAGGGGGTTCTCACTAGTGGTAACAGAATAATCTAATAAATATGCCACAGACACATGAATCAAGTTTCTGGTTCCTCTGAGTCATGGGTTTGTGCCTTCTTTGGGATCTGGAATTTTCTCTTCAGTATTCTTGGAAAACACTCAAAACCTCTGGCATGCCCAGCGCCTACTCCCATCTGAGGAGCAGGGCAGGGCATCATTTAGAGGGTGCTCTTCCTCAGCCCCTTTCACAGTGATATCGCCACCGCCCCAACTTAAAAGGTATGAGTAGAAGGCATCAGATATAGCCACGAAAAATGAACCACTTATTTCGGGGAGGCAACGTGCGTTTGGTGCCACATGGTCTTTCTCTGACTTCCAGGATAATCTCTTGCTAACTGTGTGACTTTGTGCAAGTCATTTCACCTCTCGGAGCCCCAGTTTCCTCAGTTATAAAGGGAGGGTTAATCATATCTCCCAAATCTGTTTTCAGGATCAAAGGAGACAATGTACTGACATACAGCAAGAGCTAAGAGATGCTAGTTCCTTTCCTCTTTGAAGATTGGATTATATTTTTAAAAAATGTGTCACACGCTGTGAAAGGAGGATGTTTGAAAACACTACCATCCTGTTGATACAAATGCACTTCCATTATGGATGGGCCCTGGCGCGCTTGATTTTCTCTCAGACCGCTGGGAGTTGCCTATTGCTGCCACTAGGTGGCAACGTTGGCAAACACACCACAGTCTGGGCTGCAGAGAAGCTCAAAGCTGAATTTTACTTTTTAGAGATCGTAGAGATTACCTACTTTCAGGAGTCTACACCTCAGGAAAAGTAGGACCAGAGAGAAGAGCTTTGTCCAAGTTCCCAGAGCCGGCTGGTGACAGAGCTGAGTCTATGATCCAAGAATCCTGACTTGCTTCATTCGCTCCATTCATTTCTATTTATCATCCTCCCTGTCCCCACCACATCCTTTTCTGCTTGTGTGTGTGTGTGTGTGTGTCCCTGGTTCAGTCTTAGCATCTCCATTTTCAAAGGAGTCAACTGGTACCTAGACAGATTCATGATTTTCTGAGGTAAATTGTGGGATCCCAGAGTCCCCAAGACTTTGATTATATCCTGTACCTTACTTACTATTGGTTAGCATCCTAGTGACAGGACAATGAAAAGAATCATTAGCTCTCTGCTCCCTCAGCCAACGTGGAGCATTTTCCAGAATCCCGGTGAATGGGCTACTACTGGTTTGCCGCATATTCCTCTGGGTAACAAGGGTGCCCATCTCGCTGTGTTAATTAAGGAATCTGGGACCACAGCTGTATGTTAGGTGCAGGTAAGTGTTGGTCCCAGACCCTCACTGTGTATTGTTGGGTGTTGACTGCACCTCACTCACAATTGAGGGAGCAGACGCTCAGAGCAATGACGTTATTCATCTAGCGTCATACAGGATTCCTTGAGGTTGAATTTTGGCTCTTTCTTGGTGGCCCGGTAGGTTTTGTGATTTGTGTCCTCACACCAGGCTCTTATTCAGCCACTGAAAGCCCCAGATGAACAGAACCTTCTTTACTCAGACTCCTTTCCTCCTCCCTCCTCGCCCCCTCCCCAAGGCAGCTTCCCGTGAGTGAGTTCCTTTCCAGAGCAGCCACTTGCTGAATGGGTTGCTAGTGGAAATGTGGTTTTCAAATTTGGGAAATCTCCATTAAGTCCTTTTATTTAAGGAGGATGTCATTATCGTGCCTCCCTGAGGACTATTACGGTTCTATTAGGCAAGGCCGCAGACTTCCTAGGTACTGTCTGGGGTCTGATTCCTGGGCAGGAAAAAGTGAGACAGGAAGTAGGGGAGGGGGAGAGAGAATAGGGCTGGGTGGGGGAGAGAAGGAGGAAAGAAAGCAAGAGGAGAGAAAGAGAAAGAATAAGGGGTGAGGAAGCCAGGGAAAGAGAGGGTACACCCCTGGGCTCCTGGAGGTGGGAGAGAGGGGAGAGGCACCAGGTCACCTGACCACTGCTAGTTTACCCAAGAGCTGTCTAGAGCTGCTCTGTTCTTTTATTTTCCAAACAGACAGAAGCTACTGGGGAGGTGGGAGGGGGCAGACCTTTGTGTGCTCTTTGGACTCCAGGTCCAGATTGGGGGTGGGGGTGGGGCTTTTGTGAGCGCTGGTTGAGGAGGCAGATGCCCAGGGAGACAGTAGTGGAAGCTGGGTTTGTGCCGAGGGCATTGACCTTCCTCCCCACTCTCCGTGAACACATTGTCGCTAGATTCTCTGCTACCCTTCTCTAGAAGGTAAGCCCCCAAAACACTGACTCTCTTTCTGATTGTTCTTTGTTGTCTCCCGGCACCTAGTACAGAGCCAGGCACATAGTAGGTGCTCAGTAAGTGGTTTTGGAGTGAATGATAAACAATGAGTCCAGAAACTACTCCACTGGTTCCCCTGGCTTCATTCAGAGCACACAGAATGGATTTTCTCTGTTTGCAAAGACTGATGCCTTTGGAACAGGCTCCGTTCTCTCTCTCAGTCGCCCTCCTCTCTACCCCCACACCTCCCCCACACACATACACACCCTGCATAGGGAGGGTCAAGAACCGCATGGCAAGCAGCTGACACTGACTTGGCCAGATGAGAAAGAAAAAAGAAATGTTCCTCTCCCAGGCCTGCTTGTAAGGGGGTTACCAGCATTGCCTGGAAGGTTGCTGCTCTGTGGACAAACATCCTTTTGGGAAAGCCCCTGGCCTGAGGCCCCCTAGAGCCTGGACAGCCATCCGCCATGATATCCTGCCCTCCTCAGACCTGCTTTTGACTCCTGGGTCTGTGGCCAGAACTCCTCTTTCTGTCCCCAGGAACCCCAAGAGAGCCAGTCCAGTGCCCCTGGGATGTCCCCTCCCTGGGAGCACCTGACCTGAAGTGATTAATGAGGCAGGACCTTTCTCCCCCAGCTGTGTCAACATGCCCCATTCCCGCCTCTGAAGTGGCCCTGCTGGTACAGGTATGGTGGGCAACCCCAGACCACCCTGTCCAATCGCGTCCTCTCCCGAAGGCCCCCACTGGGTCATCGGGGCCTGATGGTAGTGATGATGATAATGATGATGTCTGCAACACTTGATACTTGCAGGGAGCCAGGCCCTCCTTTTTCTTGGCTCCTTCCAGCTTTCTGAACTGCAGGATTGGGTGTGACTATCTTTGGATCACTCCACAGCACACAACAACATCTTTGGGTGACATTTACCAACCAGGGCACAGTAGCTGGAACTTGCTTTGTGAAGCCTTTCCTGGCCACCCCACAGGCTTCATGCATGTCCCTGTGCTCTGGCCACTGCCAGGGATTGTCCGTGTGGGGAGCCTGTTTCCTTCACTGCTTCCAAAAGGACGGAGGCATGGGTCTCAGGGTCTTATTGATCTCCGTACCAGCAACTGTATTTCCCCATATTCCACCTCTCACTGAGCCTAGACCCATGCTTGACGTGTGCTGTGATAAATATTAACGGAATAAACAAATGATTTGTAGATCTGGAATGACCTGGAATCTCATGGCTTTGGTCCTGTGGACTGCTTACCTTCTGCTTGAGCTACCTCCGAAAAGCCCATGACCACATTCTCTGCCTCTGGTTCCAGCTTCTCCTTATGGGGCTCTCGGTAGTTACCCCCAAGCAACCCTGATGGAGAGGATCATAAACTAGTGCCCTGGGGAGTTGGCTGGGGCCCAGGAACCTGGGAGCAGCTTGGGAAGCTTGGGAAGGCCCACATGATTTTTAAAGAAATGCTTTATTTTGGAATAATTTTAGAGGTTTATGGCAAAGTTGCCAAGTTATTACAGAATTCCTATATCCTCTTTATCAGGTTCCCCCAATATTAATCTTATATAACCATAGTACCTTTGTCAAAGCCAAGAAATTAACATGAGCATCTTACTAGTAATTAAACTCTTGTCTTTATTTGTCTTTCACCAGTTTTTCCATGCACGTATGTCCTTTTTCTCTTCCAGGATCCAATCCAGGATCCTTCATTGCATTTGGAAGATTTACATTTTTATGCAAATATTGCTGTCTACCTTATAAGCTATCTGGGTTGCTTTTATGTTAGAATAAGATTTCTTTCTGCCCAATACTCTGGTAAGATATTCATTCCATGTTTATTACTGGTGGTTTTTTAGAGTCTCTTGCACACTGCCATGTGCTCTACAGGAATGAAGAAGCTGTTTGAGAGAGGACAGTCTCAGATCATCTTGTGTATCCATAGCTTAAACATTGCAGCTCAAACTGGAGCAAGAAACAGGGATCATTGAATCAGGATGGGTGTGTGTGTGTATATGTGAATGGTTTGCATTTAGCAGCTAGCAGCAAAACCTCCTCCGACTAGCAACTACATTAGTTATCCTCTCTAGATGTCCACATTACTTTGTTTCTAGTAGAGCAATTACAACTATTTCTTTTTTAATGGTTGTTGTTGTTGTTAGGTGCCATCGAGTCAGTACCGACTCATAGCGACCTTATGCACAGCAGAATGAAACACTGCCCGATCCTGGATGGTACCTCGGGATAAAGGCCAGGCGATCTGCTCCTATAAAGGTCACAGCCTCGAAGACCCTCTAGGACAGCTCTACTCTCTGCACCACATGGGGTCATCATGAGTTGGAAGTGACTCCAAAGCAACAGGTTTTGGGGGCTGGGAACAACAGTGGGGCTGGGAGTGTAAGGCTGTGTAAGTGTTTGGGGAAGATTTTGGAGGAAAAGTGTTCCCTGAGGAATAGCCCCGGGACTCCTTGGAGGCCGAGACCCTGGTGTTTGAGATGTGAGTAGCATGTTCCCTGGGACATCTGTCCTCAGCTTTTGACTCTGTTCCTATTTGCTTACCTATCTTTACACCTGGGCATCTATCTATTTGCAGCATCGCAGCAGTCAGGCTTTGTTTTGCTTGCATTCCTGGTAAGCTGGAATACTTAAGAGTTACAATTGCAATTAGCATGTCACCGGATATTCTGTTAACAGCACTAGAGTGGAACATTCCACCCCATTTTAGGGAAGACAGGCTCTTCCTGTGGAGCCCAAAGAGCAGGGAGGAGAAGAAAGCCCGATTGCAGGTGGGACGAGGGGTTAGTTAGGGTCCCTGTGCTTCCGTCCCCTCCACTGATAGGATCCTCTTTTGGTTTGCAGGTCTCTGAACAATGCCTCCTTACGCCATATTCAGCCCTAGCTGGTTTCTAATGCCCTTTACCTGTTGGGCCGCTAACAGAACAGTCAGCGATTCCAAACGACCAGCAACTCCAAGGAAGCAAGAGGAGGCAAACATTTACAGGTTCCGAAACCTGTGGAGCAGTTCTAGTGTGTCCTAGAGGGTTGCTATGATACCAGGTTTGGGGTTTGTTTTTTTTTT
>NW_006408525.1:29281460-29284725 GCF_000296735.1 Chrysochloris asiatica
ATCTTTCTCCCGCGGAGCAGCTGGTAGTTTCGAACCGCTGACCTTAAGGTTCACAGCCCGATTCGTAACCACTACGCTACCAGAGCTCCTTCCCTGTCATTGTAGAGGTAGTTTATCCAACAAGGCCATAGTGACCTGGTGGCCTTGTGGGATAAACTCTGAACTGCTAACCACAAGTTTGGCAATTCAGACTCATCAGCTGCTTCACAGCAGAAAGATAAAGCTTTCACTTGTACAGATTTACAGCCTCAGAAATCTTATACTACGAGCAACTGGTGGGTCCCAATGGCTGACTTTGTGGTTCACAGTCCAGTGCTTATCCTAGAGAGTCACAGCACTCCTGGGGTTAGGGTTATGGTGGTCAAAGGATAAGGATCTGTCTTTGGAACCTTTTGTGGCAAAGAGCTGATTTTGTTGGTCAGATTTGAGAAAGACGTTTCCGTTTCTCTCCTTCCACCCAATCTGAACCTGCTTCTCTAAACACAGCCTTTAGCCAATCACAGTTCAGGCCCACTGTGATCCAGTTCCTGCCTACCTCTGTGGGCTCCTCTCTCTTCTCTCCTTTGAACTTGACTGTTCTAGTTCCAAGAACTTGCCATGTCTCTGCATGTTTCTCTCTACTGGAACATCCTCCTTCACCTTTGGCCCACTTGGTGAACTCTTATTTGTCCTTAACTCAGTTGAGGCATGCTGCTTGATGAAATGTTTTCTCTGCCCCTCTTCTTGCAAATATTTTGACTATGGCGTTCACCACACTGGGCTGTAATTCTTTGCATATGGGTTTTTCTTCCCAATTTGGCCAAGAGTTTCTCCTGGATTGGGATTGTGTCTTATTCATCTCTGAATCACCAGGTCCCAGTTAATGTTTACCACAGAGGAGATGCTGGGTCAGTAGGTGCTTGCTGAGTGGATGAATGAATGAATAAGCACAAGAGCAAGAAAATGGATGAATCCCACAGCCCCAATCAGCCACCCAGACATAGATGGAATTCCTTATTAGCCCATCCCTCTTAGGCTAACACTAAGCACACTCCCCACCCCTAACTCATGACTGCTGAGTTGGGCTTTGCAAATTGATTGTTCTGCAGCTCTGTTCACTCTGCTTTCAGGAGGGCTCTAGGGGTGTAGCAGCTGTCCTTCTAGACAATTAAAAAGGGTGCAAGGTGAAGCTAAAGAGACAAGGCACTTGGTGCTTTGGGGGCCTGGTCCAAGGGCCGCTGTTCTACACGTGGTAACCACCTCCGGTGGGAGAGTGGGAGGGCTTGTGGCTTTTAAAAGAGATCAGTGATCCAGAATTGAGAAGGATCAAAGGCTGCCTGGACAGATGGTGTCTCTATATGGATAACTCTTCTCATGAGCAACCAGTTCTGTCTCTGCCCAGAATTCCTGCTTGTTACTCAGCTCTAGAGAGGACACATGCAAGCACTTCATTCACATATTGTTGAATGAATGAAATGCACAGATGTATGAATGAATGTTTGGCTGTGGGCACGTTATTTTGCATCCCCAGGGCTCATATTTTCTTACTTGTATGTTGAGGGTGAGTGATCGAACTAGAGGGATCCCTGGGTGGCACAGTTAGGTGCAAGAGTTGGTAGTTCAAACCTACCCGAGGTGCCTTGGAAGATATAATGGGCACAGCCTATGAAGGGAAGTTCTACTCTGAAACACATGGAGTTGAAATTGACTTGAAGGCAACTGGCTTAGATTTTTTAGGAGGTTTGGTTGAACTGGACGCCTCTCGAGGCCTTTTCATTTCTGCTCCATCCCCACTTTGGCTATTAGTGGCAATGCACTGCACATACGTAAATATTCACAGACTTACATTAAATATTCACTTGCCTTGAACCTCTTGGTATCCTCCTGAGCTCCCAGTACAGGTTGGAAACTCTGGAGTCAGACAACTAGCTTAAAATTCTTGAATTTGTCACTTGTTGATTGTGTGATTTGGCGCAGGTTTTGCACTGAGAAGGGGAATAATAATCACTACATAATTGCTCAGAGTTGTGGGCATCACCTGAGATAATAATTTCAAAAGTGCTTAGTAATCGGTAAATTGTTACTAAGGCTGATGCCTCTAAGGTTATCTCACATAATGCTCACTTTGTACATGTTATTTGGGGGACAGGTCCCTGGAGAAGGACATCATGCTCGATAAAGTAGAGAGTCAAGGAAAAAGAAGACCCTCAATGAAACAGATGGACACCATGGTCGCAGTGATTTTGAGGATGGTGCAGGACCTGGCGGTGTGCTGTTTGAATCTATCACATAAAAGGGACTTAACAACAATAACAAATGAATAGCTGATTTTCTAGTTGCTTTTACCTGAATTCAAACTCTGCTAATATCAATTTCTGTTTTTTTTTTAAAAAATGACCTTTACCCCTAATGCTGCAGAGAGCTTGAGGCAATGAAGTCAGGAGAAGTTCCCCATCACTCCATAAAACCTTCGGCCTAAGTGCTCCAAATTTGTCTCTCCCATAAGTCAACTGCGTGGGTGGGGGTTGGGAGGGAGAAACAAAGGAGCTGTTAGCAGGTAGGAGCAAGTCTGCCCATCTCTGTCCAAGTCACCACCAATAAAACCTAATCAATGCAGTCCCTTTTAAGTTGGTTGGATCAGTGACCCAGAAAATAGCTCCCCTGCAGAAAAGGAAATGATAGTCAATAAACTGAGCCGTCAATGGGAAAAATCTATTAAAGAGAGTGAGATATCAGGAGACCTCTGGTGTTAACGAAGACCCTTTGGAATGGAGCCATGAACCAAGAGTGGGTTTTTAACCCTCTCAGCTCCTGTCGTTGCCTCTGCTCCAACTCTGGCGGCAGCAGAGCCCAAGGTTCCTGCAGCTTTGCTCAGCCCTGGTCTTGCCCCAAAGGCACTGAAGGGCACTGCTGTGGGGATTTCTTGGTGTCACCTGCCTTTCGCAAGCTGGCATTCCAGAGTGCGTGTTCTCTACTAGATAGTTACTGGCAGGGTGGTCCCAGACTCTGTCTCAGTCCTACTATTAGATATGACACTTCTCTGGCCTATTAGAAATGGATTTAGAAGACTCAATTAGGACAGCTGCCCTGACCTGGGTGCTGGGCACCATTTGTTGTTGTTAGGTGCCATCGAGTCGATATCGACCCATAGCGACATTATGCACAGCAGAACGAAACACTGTCCGATCCTAGGCCAACCTCACTACTGTTGCCACACTTGAGTCCATCGATGCTGCCACTTGGCCAATTCATCTCGTTGGGGGTCTTCCTCTTTTTCTCTGACCCT
>NW_006408525.1:29284825-29299272 GCF_000296735.1 Chrysochloris asiatica
ACCAGCCCCTGAGCCTGCTTGGTCAGGTATTCTGTGTTGTTGTTGGCGGAGCTCTCTGCTATACATCCACCCGATCCGCCATCTTGTTTGTTCTCTGTGGGGGGGTTTATTTTTTGGGGTGGTTTTTTTTTTTTTTTGCTCTGAAAGGTGGGCAGGGCAGAGTGGTGGGGCTGTGTGAGGGAAGGCATTTGGAATTTGGTCTAGGAACTCTTCCTACTTTTAAGGGATACCTGGTGACTTTTGGGATAGGGTGGGTGGACAGGTAGGAGAGAGGAAGCCTGAGGAGTGGGAGGGCCTATGTGACCTGCCCACCCTGCTGGGGACTGGACACCCTGCTGGGTGGGCCTGAGGCCAGCTCTCAGGATGCACTCTCAGACTCCCATTCTTATGGGAGGGACAAAGCCTACAGAAGGCCAGCACCAAGGTGGTCAGGACAGGAGAATGCCAGGCACAGAAATTCCTCGGAAACCAGCATGCTATTTCTGGGTGTCAGGAGTGGGGATGGGCTCTTACCACCATTTCCCAAAGAATTCTCTGCTACAAATTCACTTCTTGGGCTTTATGTCACACTTCCGCAGATCCTTAGTGGGTGCCTGCTGCTTTGGTGGCTTGATGCCTCGTCATTCCCCATCCCTGGTAATGGTAGTTCTGCCAATTCAGACTACATTAGCAGGTAGTTGGTTTTAAAGGGAGTCTCTGGGTAGTGTGAACGGATATGCACTTGACTAGTAACTAAAAGTTTGACAGTTCAGAGGCACCCTTCAAAAGAAAGTCCTTCTGAAAACCACTCTGTAACATATGGGGTTGCCATGAGTCTTAGTAGCAACTGGATTTGATTTAAAAGGAGCCCAGCTTATTGTATTCGATACATTTTGGAGTGTCTGCTCAAACCCCACTCCAGTCTTGGCAGGAGATGCTGGGCTCACATAGCTCTGGTGCTGCTCTGGATCGCTGGGTCTCTGGGTCCCTAAGTGTCTGCTCACTGTTACTGCTGATTAGACCTGGATGCTCAACCCTAAGAGAGCCAACTCTGGACTGGCTGTGATCCAGGGGCTGGGCCAATCAGGGCCCGCCTTGGGTCTTCACTGGGCAACAGAGTCTGGCCTAGGCAGCTGCAGGGACAGTAACTGAAGGGGAGTCTCTGAGGTTGAGGATGGAAAGGTAAAGCCTCCCTGAATTTCTATTAAGGATAATGGGAAAATTTGGATAGTGGGGATGGATGTACAAGATGGTGGATGTAATTATTTATTACTGATTAGTATAATTAAAAAATCTTTAAATGGCAAATGTTTTGTCATACATATTCTTACAAAAAAATTAAAAAGTCAGCACCTAATGCAGAGAAAGAGGGACCTACTATCCCCAAGAAAGAAGAGTTGGGATTAGAGTAAGTCCTCAGAGCTGGGGTCCCTATACTGTGAATCTTGTAGGGACAATTGATGCCGAGACACATTGGGATCTCCAAGGAATGCTGGAGCTACAGAGGCTGAAAGGAGACAGGGACCTTCCCCCAGAGCTGAGAGAGAAAGTCTTCCCCTAGAACCTACATCCTGAATGTGCGCTTCTAGCCTCCGGAACTGTGAGAGAAAACATTTCTGTTTGTTAAAGCCTCCGCTGGTGGTGTTTCGGTTACAGCAGCGCTAGAGAACTAGGAAGTGACCCCATGTGACAGAACAGAGCTGCCCCCATGGGGTTTTCTTGGCTGTAATCTTCACAGAAACACATAGCCAGGCTTTTCGCCTATGGAACTACTGAGTGGGTTTGAATTACCAACCTTTCAGTGAGCAGCTAAGCACTTAACCATGACACCACCAGGGCTCTGAATCAGCTCAATGGTATCTAACAACCACCACCAAAGTAATGAGGGAGCTGAAAAAGCAGAGCGGATGGCATAGGAAGAACAGGGCACAGATGCTCAGAGAGAGGCCGAGTGACCACTGGACAGGGGGCTGTCACCCTTCTCAGCGGCTTCTCATTCACACTCTGGCTCTAGGCTCCCGGCTACAACTCTCCTTTCCTTGAGGTGACCTGAGTGTGTTTTTGTTCCTACAGCTAATGAGCCAGACCAGATCACGGGTGTGCCCTGCCCACTACTTTTGGGAGCCCAGCTTCCGGTCTTCCAGTATCCTTAAGTAGGAGAGATGCTCTCCAGAGCTCTGAGCTGTAACAAAGAATGCCTTTCCCCCACATAATTTGTACTGTGCTGCTGTGTCTTATGGGAAAAATAGGTTTCAGGGATCTGGTTAAGGAATCTAAGCATCATGTGGGGAAAGAAGCGTTGAATTTGAAATAACCAGTTTAATCAAGGAAAGGCTTTTGTGGGTTGGGTCTGCTGGCATGGTGTACCTGGACAATCCAGTTGGACGGTTCACTTCTTTCTCTATTGCATCTTTCCTCTTGATTCTAAAACTCTACTCAAGTCTTTCACTTCTCCTAGACTCTGCCTCTCTCACCTGCTACTGCTTTCTCTCTTTCCTGCTCCAAAACTTCTTGAAAGAATCATCCATTTTCATTGATTCCAATTCTCACCTTCCACATAGTCTTTAACCCTCCTCCTACCAAGATCTCTGGTAGCGTAATGGTTATGAATTGGGCTGTGACTGCAAGGTCAGCAGTTCAAAACTACCAGCTGTTCCGTAGGAGAAAGAGGAGGCTTTCTGCTCCTGTAAAGATTTACGGCCTCAGAAACCCTGTACAGGGTTGCTATGAGTCAGAACCGACTCCACGGCATATAACAACAACAACAACAACCCTTCTGTGGGAACAAATGTGAGAACCCGTGGTCTCAGTGGAGATACAGATTTGGGTTGATTTAAAAATTGCTCTTGTTAAAATCACCGATGATCTCTGTGTCTTGAAACCACAGTTGGATTCTCTTCTTGGTCTTCATTCCCACGCTGCTGCTTGTAACCCTTTCTCCTCCTTTACTTTGTCCAGGATTTCCTGGATAGCACTCTTTCCTGCACTTCCTCATCCTGGATCTCTGTGGCTGATCCCTCATCTCTTTTTACAATTCCTCAGCTGGTCTCTCATCTTCAGTTCTCCTCATCCTCTAAGCCTGGGTTAGCTACCTGGGGCCATATCTCTAGCTCAGGGCCTGGGTTGTATAAACAATTACTAGTTAAAAGGTTGGCAGTTCAAACCCACTTAGAGGTGGGTCAGAAAACAGGCCTGTTGATTTGTTTCCAACAGATCATAGCCTTGAAAAACCCTATGAAGCAGTTCTACTCAGAATGAATTGGCTTACCCTGAGTCAGAATTGATTTGACAGTAGCTAACAATAACAATAAGGTGCTCTGGTAGCATAGCGGTTATGAATCGGGCTGTTAACCTCAGGGTCAGCAGTTCAAAACTACCAGCAGAAAGATGAGGCATTCTGCTCCTGTAAAGATTTACAGCCTCGGAAACCCTGTACAGGGTCGCTATGAGTCAGAACCAACTCCACGGCCCATAACCACCAACCAACAACAACAACTTTGGTCTCCAGGCCCATATCTCAACTGGTCATTTCACCTGCAGATTCACTGTACACCCTAGTCAGCAAGTCAAAAGTCAAGCTCCGCAAACTTGACCCTCTTCCCATAGTTCCCTATTTTGTTTACTGTTATCACAATCTGTGGAGCCCTAGGGTGGTCCTGTAGGATAAGCACTGGACCGCAGGTCAGTCTGAATCGCACGGCAGTTCAAACCCACCAGCTGCTCCTTGGAAACCCCCTATAGGGTCGCTATGAGTCAGAACCAACTCAAAGGTACTTCACAACAAGAACTGCACCTTCACTCCAATCAGAAACCTGACATCCAGTTAGACTCCTCCCTTTCCCTCATCTCTGCTTGATCACCAAGTTGTTTGTCTTCTTCCCAGAAATCTCCTTAATTCCATTCCTGCACTCCACCCCCACCACTGCCTTCAGCATTTCTTATTTGCATTACTGCAAAATCTCCCAACTGACTTTTCTACCTCCAGACGCTTCTAGCTCTAACCCCTCCTTTCCATGGCTGCCAGCACTTTCTAAAATCAGATTGAAACATGCCGTTTTCTACCTAAAAGCTTCCAAATGGCTCCTTACTGCCAACAGAATAAAATCCAAATTTTTATTTTAACAAACAGGGCCTTTCACAGTCCAGCGCCTCTTTGTCACACCAATCCCATCTCCCATTGCTGCTCCTTCCTGCACACTCTGTTCAGCCACCCAGCTTTGCCTGTCTCTAATCTTTCACATTTTGCCTTTCTGCGTGCAGGTCGGTGTCTGAACGTCTGCAGGCCATATGGCACAGTCTGCTTCCATTGATTCAAAGCCTGCTCTGTAAAACCTCCGCCCACTAGGGATTACACTGGTTGTCCTCTCTAGATGCCACGTTACTTTTGGTTCTAGCAGAGCAATTATAGTTCTTTTTTAGAAAACATATTTTAATACATCTTTCGTCTCTACTAGATTGCAATTTTTTAAAAGATTGAAGATCATGACTGATTTAACCAGTGCCTGGCCATGTCTGGCACGAAAGACGTGAATAAACACACAAATGAATGAATGATTTTGGTCTCTGTTTGGGCCAATCTTTTCCTAATGTGTGGTATAAGTTTGTCCTACAGTGGTGGGCAGGGAACTAGTTTCCTGTTTAGCACTCTTGCCCCAGGACAGGGCTCACCCAGCATGCGGTGTGGACTCAGGGCTTGTGTGCTCAACGTACAAAGGGTTCTGAGTTTGGGCGGATTTAGATTTCTTTGGAATGAAAAGCAAAAAACGGGCTTTCCTCTTTCCATTTTATGGGTAAGGCAACTGAGTTTACAGAGCTCAAACAGTTCTTCTGAGGTACACAGTTGTGTACTGTTGAGTCAGTTCTAATTCATAGTGACCTGGTATAGGGTTTCTAGGGAGCGGCTGGTGGGTTTGAACCACTGACCTTCAGTGCCATATCAGAAGTAGCACCAGATATTTCAAGGGATAGAATATGAGGCTTGATGGGGCCCCTTTGTTCAGAGTTGCTGACCAGCCTGAAACCGTCCACACACATAGAGTTCCCACAGGCATATCGTTCTCTGCAGGTTTCTATTGCAAGAAGGTGCTGTCTTTGGCAGACCCAGGTCTGGGGTAAAGCGTGTGAGATACTCAAAACTCTCAGTAATCCAGACAAATAGCAGTCTTATGCAGTAGAGAAAAGAATCAACTATATAATCTGTGAGCTAGCTGCCTGTTTTTAGAAATAGTCTTATTGGAACCAGGGTCGGGTTTAGGATGATGTAGATAATAAGGCAGGATATTGAGAGCAGGACTGGACCTTTTCTTTATTTAAAATTGTCATATTTTGTTATCATGACTTTTTGTATTCATTTTGATTTTGTAAAATATTACATTGATTATGGTGATTACTTGAGTTTTTGAGTGTCCTCTTGAGGTTTGTGCCTGAGGCAAGTGCCTCCGGGTCTCTCGCAGCCCTTCCCTAGTGTCCCAGTGGATCCTGGGTCCTAAGACAGGCAGTTGTAGGTCCCCTGGATCTCTGACCACAGCCCCTTATAAAACAACTATGGCCTAGATATGGTCTGCTCTTAGGAGATTGGGTCGTGAGGTTGTTTCGGGTTCTTTAGGAAGGTTTCCCCTCTCTCAGTTGTGTTTATCTATTGAACAGCTATGATCAGCTAGCCACCAAAGGGAACAGAACTGGGGTTCCAAATGTCTAAAGTCCTACCCTCCTCCTCACCCCCACCGCTCCTGCCCTTTACTCCTCTGATTGGTGCCCTTGTCTCCAATCTACCTCCTTCCGGTCCAATTTCCAGTGCCACCAGGGTCACCTAGACAAAGTCCACATCTGAACTTCCCAGCGCCCTTAGCACAAAATCCAGCCACCCCGAACAAGCCACTTCCTGGGGCGGGCCTTGCCCCTAGATGTAGGCACCAACCATTAATTACTCTGAGATGTGGGATGGATGCACCCTTCTTTTTTGCTTCTGTCTTTGCACATGAGGTTCCTTCTGCCTTTGATCTTCGGAATCAGTCCCAGGTCTTCTGGGTTTAGGGGCTCCTCTCTGCCAACGCTGGCATCTCATTTGTTCCTCTGCACTGTGCTGTTCACTTCAGGGCTATGTTCCCATCAAACCGTGAGCTCCTTGAAACAGCTCATACACATTTTGTAATCTCCCCATTCCACTTCCCCAGTTCGGAGCCTGGCACAAAATAGGCACAGAGTGAGTGGATGGATAGATGGATGGATGGAAAGGACACTATCTTGTTTGCCTCTGGGATTTGCCATGAAGCTAGTTTAAAAAAAATTATGGTAGAGATTAATAAGAAAATATCAGCCATTTCAACAATATTCATATGTACAGTTCACTGATACTAATTATGTGGTCCCCCAATTTCCCAGAAGCTCAATGTTCCCTCCATAACAAGATTTTGTGAATGGCCCTAATCCCTGGCTTCACTCTAGTGCCTACAGTGTCAGGTTAGGAGATTAGGGGTCCCTGGTGCTGGGAATGAGAAGGCACCTCAGAGCTGGGCCTTTCCAGGGGAGGAAATTAAAAGTCAATTGAATTAATTAGTTTTCATATTGAACCCTGCTTCTCGAATGTGCTAAACCTCCTTTTGATTAAACCAGAAAACAACAAAAAAGAATCATTTGACTGGCTTTTCTATTTTTTTAGTAAGAGAAGAGAAAAATCAAGATGTTGATTTAAGATATGGCCCCTGGGCTGGGAGTTGGGGGTGTGTGTTGGGGAGTGGGAGGGTGTCCAGGAACCTGGTGAAGGCTCCCGTTGTTTGGGGTCAGAGGTCGCAGAAGCAGCCGCTGCCTGGGGATCAAGCTCAAGGTTCTGCAGTGATGGAAAAACCTGGCCTGACGCTTTTCCTCAGCGGACCCTTAACTCGCTAACAGGAGCCAGCTGAGCGAACACAAACAGAGGCACTGGAACCCGGCGCAGATCCCAGCTTCCTCTGACATTTCCAGGCCTCTTTTTTCCTGTCGGATTCCAGACAGATGAAATTTTCCTGGCCCCAGCCTGCTCCTGGCAGCATCTCCCCTCTGAATCACCATAAATTAGGGCTGGGGGGAACAGGGAGATTTTCCTGATTGACAAGCCACTGCCCTGCTAAAATAGGGGCTCCAGTTCCTGGGCTAAAAATAGCTCTGGGGTGCTTTTTGAGCTCTCCCCACCTTAAGTCCCTGCATGTATCTGCTTTGTATTTTCAATATTCATAACTGCCTGCTATTATGATTTCATTGAGAAGGGCTGTGGGGGTGCAGATGGGAGCGGCTGGGGGCCCTGGTGGTTGTAAGTGACACCATTGTTCACAGGATCTCTTTGAGGGTCTGTGCATTCCTCAAAACCTCCATCATCCATGGAGCCCCCACTTAATTTCAATACAAACACCGGATTTGCCCCCACCCCCACCCTCCGCTTGTGCAGCCATAACGCATGAGGTCATGCCGCGTTGGTTAAAGGAGTTGTGGGGGCGTTGTGGGGAGCTCCCTGCCCCCTTGGTTGGTGCTGTTAAGTGCTGTGGAGTCACTTCCGACTCATAGCGAACCTGTATAGGGTTTCCGAGGAGTAGCTGGTGGATTTGAACTGCCGAGCTCATGCTTCAAAACAAGCTTGGCGGTCCAGTGCTGATCCTACAGTGCTACACGGGGGCTCCTGGGATACTGGATATCTGTTCTGTAGGGCTCGGGGGCCACTGTTAACCGCAGTGGGGTTCCCTGAAAATCCACACTTAATTTTTACTTTCTACTCTCTGAAAGCCTGAAATATTTTCTTCCTCTTTTTTTTCTCAGCCCCTGCAGCCTCATCTCTTGGCACTTCCCCGCTAACCACAGCCACTAGTGAAATTCTTTTGGAAATATTCACAGACCCTCACCCTCTATGCCAGGGGTTGTTTTGTTGTAAAATGCCGTCGGGTCTGTTCCAACCCATTGCGATCCTATATAGGGTTTCCAAGGAGTGGCTGGTGAACTCGAACCACTGACCTTGCAGTTCAAATTTACCTTACAGCCCAGTGCATTAACCCACAGCACCAGGGGTGGGGAACCTTTTTTCTGCCAAGGGCCATTTAGATCTTTATAATATCCTTCACAGACCATACAAAATTGTCAATTTAAAAATCAATGAGGAGGGGTGGGGGGGGGGCAGTCCTGTAGGATATACCCTTTGGTTGGTTGATGATGCATGGAGGGGGATTGTAACCATGACAATGAAATGATATACGATAGGATGAATGTAAAACTAATGTTCTCCCATGTAAAGTATCACGTAATTCACAATAAACATTAAAAAAAAATTTTTTTTTGCCAGCTGTATTTGGATGGCTGGAACTGTGGTTGCCTTGGCAGGGCCAGACCAAAGGATTTCAAAGGTTTTCTACGACCCCAGGGCCGGACGTTCCCCATTCTTTCTCTATGCTCTTCCGTACACAGTTTCCACTGGAGCCGCCTCTTTAGCCCCTTTTTCATCTGGTTCCTTGGTGACAAAGATTCACCGCAGGAGTTGCTTCCTTCAGGAAGCCTATCCGGTTCAATCCACTCTGCTCTTGAAGTCTCTCAGTCCTCAAACAGCTCTCAAGCAAGCATCAGAATCAACTGCAGAATTTGTTAAAACATAGATTTCTGGATTCCACCCCGGTTTCTGAATCAGGAGGTCCCTTGGTGCTGTAAACAGTTTACACTGGTCTGCTAATCTAAAGGTTCAAGCCCACCCTGGAGTGCTACAGAAGAAGGCTTGGTGATCTGCTTCTGTCCAGAAGATCCCTTGGAGCAGTTTGTGAAATGGTAGTAGTGATGGCAGTTTTGCTTGTGTACCACTGAGTCGGTTCCAACTCATAGTGACCCCGTATAGGATTTCCAAGGCTGTAAACCTTTATGGGAGCAGAAAGCCTCATTTTTCTCTCACAGATTGACAGATAGATTTCGCAGTTAGCAGCTATTTTCTAAAGAATTAAGGCAAAATGCCACAAAAAGAAAGTCATTTCACTACTGTTCTGTAAAGCTTAGGGTGGCCACGAGTCAGGATCCACCCTATTCCAAGTAAGTCACAGCAAATGGATCTAGGGTGGGGCCTGAACATTACAATTTCTAACAAGTCCCAGAAGATGTTGATGCTGTTGTATACCCTGGAGGCCATCTTCCTGATAGACCTTATCCTGCTGGGGTATTGTTGTTGTTAAGTGCTGTTGAGTTGGTTCTGACTCACAGCAACCCAATCTAGGGTTTCCGAAGAATGACTGCTGAATTTGAACCACTGACCTTACAATTCAAACCGAACTTGTGGTCCAGTGCTTATCCTATAGCCCCACACCTGTTTATTTGCCATTTGTTGTTGTTGTTGTTGTCATGTGCCATCGAGTCGGAACCGACTCATAGCGACCCCATGCACAGCAGAACGAAACAATGTTCAATCCTGGGCCAACCTCACTACCACTGCCACACTTGAGTCCATCAATGATGCCACCTGGCTGATCCATCTCGTTGGGGGTCTTCCTCTTTTTCTCTGACCCTCCACCCTACCCAGCATGACATCCTTCTCCAGCGACTGTTTCCTCCGGACAATATGTCCAAAGTAGGAGAGACGAAGCTTAGCCATCCTGGCCTCCAAGGAGCACTCTGGCTGCACTTCTTCCAAAACAGATCTATTGGTTCTTTTGGCAGTCCATGGCACTTTCAGTATTCTCCTCCAACACCACAACTCAAAGGCATCAATTCTTCTACGATCCTCCTTATTCACTGTCTAGCTTTCGCTTCCATATGAGGCTATTGAAAACACAATGGCCTGGGTCAGGCGCACCCTAGTCCTCCATTTACTTCCACTGAACTCTAAGGTGCTCTGATAAGGTAGTGCATTACTAGTTGGGCTGCTAACTGCAAGGCCAGAAGTGCAAATTTACCAGCCGCTCCATGGGATAAACTGAGGCTATCTACTCTCACAAAGATTTACAGCTTTGGAAAGCCTAAACAGGGTCGTTGTATGTTAGAATTGACTCCACGGCACATAACCACCACCACCACACACTGAACTATAAGCTGAATGCATATGTGTCCCACAGTGAAGTGTTCCCTGCAGGCTTGTTGGTTGAATGGATTTTGGATACAGAACTGACTTGCTGGTCGGAAAGCTCAGTTGAGGGCAGGTGGGCTAGTTCTTGGTTCTCTGGGTTCTATAAAGGTGATGAGTGGGCTTCATTCCCCTCTTTCCCCAGATCTCCCAGAAAGCTCAAAACGATTTGATTCAGTTGCCAGTCAGAGATGCTGGAAGGAGAAATGGGGGTCAGAATTTCAACACAATTTTCTTCCTCTTAGAGTTGGGAATTCCAGGAGATGAAAGAATACCAGGTATTCTTCTCCTTCTTTTCAGGTGGGTCTGAATTCCAGCCCCTTCCTGTCACCTTATGCTCTAGCCATACACTGGAGCCAGCTCTTGTCCTCTGCCCCAAACTTATGGTCACATCCCATGTCTTCACCATCTGTGTAGCTACCCCCTCTCTTTCCACATTCACTTAGAACTGTGATCTGTATCATTCCCTAAGTGTACTATTTCTTTTTCACCTTCCCCCCTTTGCTCATGTTGTCTCCCCTACTCAGCTTCTTCCTGCTAGTGGATATCCGTTCATCCTATTTAAATACTCAAAAGGGAGCTGACACAGTGATTCTACTATAAGAAAAAAATCGACTTGAAGTCAAAATCTATTATTTGAGACAAAGAGAGTCTGTTTCTATAGCGTCCGTTCTGACTTATCATGACTCCCTGGGTTACAAAGTAAAATGGCTCCATAGGGCTTTCTTGGCTGCAATCTTGATGGAAGCAGATTGCTAGGCCTTTTTCCTCCTGTACCCCTGGGTGGGTTCAAATGGCCAACCTCTAGGTTAGCAGTCAAATGCAAACAATTTGCACCACCCAGAGAAAAAGAAGGAAGGACACTATCTAATGTTCAGGGTCAATCCATGAAAATATAATGATGAACCCCTGAAACTATTTCCCTAGATCATCTTTAAACCCAAAACCAACAGTAGCTCCAAAATCGTTTTAAAACCAAACAATGATTTAGCTTAACAAGTGAAGAATGCCTGCTTTGAGCATTGTGATCTTTCAGGATCTATCTACTAGGGGTCTTCAAAAAGTTCATGGAAAAATTCCATCTATCTTTCAGTTCTATTTTTTCCATGAACTTTTTGAAGACCCCCTTGTAGAAGGGATCAGATTGACAACAGCAACTCGAAAGATTAGATGACAAGCTGAGGGGGCAGTGAGTTGATGTTAATATGGGAGGAAGCACTCCAAGAAAGAGAGGGAGAATTGTTGTACAACTTGAAGAATGCTATCCATGCCACTAAAATGTCCATATAGAAACCAGTAAGTTAGTGTATGTTTTGCGGTGTGTATTCTTAATAACAACAGAAAAATAAATAAAATGAATTATAAAAAAGACAATCACAGAGAACAAACAAGATAGTGGATCAGGTGGAAGTGTAGTGAGGAGCTCCGTCAGCAACAACACAGAGCACCGGACCAAGAAGGTGCTAGAACTCTGAACCACAAATAAAGGAATATTTAGAAGCTTGGAAGGCTTACAGCTAGGGGAATTGGTAACAGAAGCAAGAACTCCATTGCTTTCTAATTCAAAATGCTCAGCTGCTTCTGGACCCGCCATCTTGGGCGAGACCAAGTGAGAGAAGGATCAGAGCAGCCACGGACGCCTGACAGAACCACAGAGATAAAGGTGTGGACATTCTTTGTTTTTTTGGTATCTGTTCATTAGTCTCTCGCTGCCTGTGCACCTCCATTCTGATGACTAGAGGGGATGTCTGAGAGAGTGGACACCACCCCCCCAACCCCAGAGGGTTCTACTACGTATGTGCACAGATCTCCTCAAAACTTAAAGAGACAGTTCCCACTTAAAACCAAACGGCCACAGCTGACCCTAAACTGTTTATTACTAGAAAAAAGGCCTGCACAGGGATTGTGGAGTGGGTCAGGCAGACTAAAAAGGAAATAGGCCGAAAATTAAATCTTGAGTTACGTCACAACGACCAACAGTGGCATCTTGAAATTTCTCAGGAAGAAGAGTTTAAAGGGAAGCCCATTTCCTGATCATATCTACCTGGAGACAATCAGAAAGCATAAAAAATACCAAAACACACACCCATCTAAGTATTAAGGCCACAGATAACTCTTGAATTTACCCAACAAACAGAAGCAGATGACTATATTATCACATGTCAAGAAACAAGATAAAATGACTGAGGCAAAGAAGCTGGAAGTAGACCTACACTCCATACTGGAAGATGGGCAGGCTTTGGAAATGCCTGAGAAAGGAATTCAGAAAAATAATTATAAAATGTATCAAAACACTATACAATGGAGTTGGGAAAAATAAGGAAGAAGTCAGGAAAGCACTGCAGGAACAATCAAATAAGATTGATAACAGCATTGGAAACAATTCAAAACCTATAGAAAGAGGTCCAAATGATTAATAATAGAATATCAGAAATGGACAATACACTGAAAGGGCAAAGGAGTAGGATTGAAGAGATAGAAGCCAGAACTAGTGAGCTAGAAGATAAATCTCTCAACACTACTAAGATAGAAGAGCAAACACAAACAAGGATAAAAAAATCTGAAGGACTAAGATTCATGTTGGACAACATGAAGAGAACTAACATAAGAATTATCGGCATTCCAAAACAAGAAGAATCACACAAGTCCACAGAGGAGATAGTTGAAGAGCTGGCAGAAAAATTTCCTAACATCCTGAAAAGCAAAAAGATAAGCATTCAAGAAGCTCAACGAACCCCAGGAAGGAGAGACACGAAAAGACAATCATCAAGACATAATAATCAAGCTCTCTAAAATCAAAGATAAAGACAGAATCCTGAAAGCAGCTAGCGAAAAGAGAAGTGTAACATACAAAGGCAAGCAAATCAGATTAAGCTTGGATCTCTCAGCAAAAACCATGCAGGCAAGAAGGCAATGGAGAGACATATATAAAATCCTGAAAGAAAAAAACTGCCACCCAAGAATCCTCTATCCAGCAAAGCTGTCAATCAAATACGATGGTGTAATCAAAGCATTCCAGGATAAGCAGAAGCTAAAGGATTTTGCCAAAGCCAACCCTGCTATGAAAAACATTCTAAAGGAAGTTCTGTGGACTAAGAACCAACAAGAACAGACAACAACTAGAGAATGATGTACGTGGCAGCATCATCCTGAACTCAATCGACAAATGGAAGAGTCAAGAACAGAAGATCTGAGAGGTCAGTCTATGATCAAAACAATTACAATGTGAAAGAAGGTAAACACAGAGGAACAGAGATCCAGGTGGTGGGAAGGTCAGGTAGATTACAGGATAAAAAAAAAATTTTTTTTTTTTAAGTGCCGTCAAGTCGGTTCCGACCCATAGAGACCCTGAACAGGGTTTCTGAGGCTGTAAATCTTTATGGGAGGAGAAAGTCTCATCTTTCTCAGGATAACATAGACTGTCTAAATGGAGGGAAGAATTAATGGAATATAAGGTAACCACAACAATGGAGTTGGGGTGGGGAGTTTAGTTAGGGTGTTGGGGAGGACAATATAAGAAGGGGGAGGAGGCAGAAGAACAAGATAGATAAGGGAACACTGAGACGGGTTTGCGTGTCCTAAGTGGGACAGAGGTAAATAGTGATGTATACACAACCTTGTAACAACAGGGCTCTGGGATAGAGGGATCTAGGTATAGCTTGAAGAGGGGAAATAATACTAAAATACCTGACTGTCTTATGAATATTAGTTTCCCTTGCCTACTATTGTAAAACAGACACTTGAGTGGGGTAGAAAGGAATGTTGGGAAACATGATTAGAGAAAACTTGTAAGCTCGTCTTCAGCCTATAACTGATTAGATTACCTAAAAGGGGCTCTAGAACTTGCCCAGTGAAATAGGCCTTGTGCAAAGCCTTTACATAGTATAGGACATTAGGCGGAATCCTGAGTCCCATCCAGAACCTTATGAGTTGGACATTCCCACTAGAAAGGACAAGCAGACCAGTCTGGAACAGCTACAGTGACAGAAGATACATCTTCAACGAAAGATCATCAGGAAAAACCCAAAACAAAAATGTCACATGACTGGCTACTACAAGAATAAGCAAGCTGTTCACCAGGAAGCCATCAAGGCAAGCAATCAAGTTCCTTCAGGACAAACTCCCCTCTAGGACTGAAACTCAAAGGGAACACACAAATAAGCATGTAAGCTTGCTGGCGACCACATTGATCTACTGGTAAGTGGAAGAGGGAGAAAGGCAGCAATGAAGAAATAGGTTGAGTTAAACCACAATCCACTGACTCCCATTGACCTGGAGATGAGAGAGAGAAGAGGAAGGGCTGGTTGGTCCAAAGTATGGTGAGACCTGAGGACACTTGAACCCATGGACAAGGACATAGCCACAGAGGGCTAGAGCTGAGAGTGAAGCATCCAGCTGATATGAAGTGAGGGGA
>NW_006408525.1:29299712-29339291 GCF_000296735.1 Chrysochloris asiatica
TTGTAACAAAAACAGGGGAGTGGTTAATCTTACAGTCCAGAAACAGAGGACCCTAGGACCATCAAGGGAGAAGAGCACAAGCAGAATGCAGGACCCTATCCAGAGAAGCAGCTACACTGGAGATGGAGGCAGAGATGGGGTCATGGAAAGGGGAAGCAGCTGAGGACTCTAGATTCATGGGAAGAGAGGGACTTTAAGAGCTGGTGGCCAGGAGGCAGACTTACAGAATGTGCCTTTTGGTGGTGTAAATTATTATATATGCCTGAGGTTTTTTTTGTTTGTTTGTTTTAGCTAAAGTGAATAGAAAGAAATACTGTTAACTGATGGTACCTGGAGGGGATTATAATCATTGTAATGAAACAAGGTGTATGATTTGTTGAATGTAAAACCGATGATCTGCCTTGTAAACTTTCAGTCAATCCACAATAAAAACCTTAAAAAAAAAAAAAAAGACAATCACACACACACAAAGATATAACAATGATAAATATGTATGTACCCAACTGCAGAGCCTCAAAATAAAAATAAAGAAAATAAATAAAGCAAATATTAAAAGAATTGAAGGGAGATCTACAATAATAGTTGGAGACTTCAATACACTTAAAAAATTTTTTTTGTGTGTGAACTTAGTGAAGGTTTACAGAGCAGATTATCAATTCCACATCCAACAAGTCACATATTTCACTTCACTACAATGATTGCAATCCCCTCCATGTACCAACAGTTAGCAGTATCCTGGTGTGGCGCTGCAGGATAATGCACTAGACTGGAAGGTGGGTTCAAACCGCAAGGTTGGAGGTTCAAACCCACCAGCTGCTCCTCAGAAACCCTACACAGGGTCGCTCTGAGTCAGAACCAACTCGACAGCATACAACAACAAACTTTAACTATTGCATTCCTCCCTGTGTCTCTCTCTACCTTCATCTTTCCTCTACGAACCTCCCTCTTGTGTGTTGCCTGCCCTGTCACCCAGGTTAACATGTGGGACAGTGATGGATAGAGCAAATAGAAAGAAAATCAATACAAAAAAATATCGAAGACTTGAATATCCCTACAAACAAGCTAGACCTTGAAGACATATATATTGTTGTTGTTAAGTGCTGTTGAGTCAGTTCCAACCCACAGCGACCCTCTATAGGGTTTCCAAGGAGCAGCCCATGAGCTTGAACTGCCTTGTGGTTCAAACCAACTTTGCAGTCCAGTGTATTAACCCACAGTGCCTCACACTCCATTCGACAACAGCGCAATTCTCTAGTGCACATGGATCATTCTCCAGGATAGAATATATGTTAGAACTCAAAGCAAGTCTCAATGAATTTTAAAAGATCAAAATCATACAAAGTATCCTCTCTAATCACCTGGAATGAAGTTCATCGGTCGGTTTAAGGCCTAGCCCAGATATGGCTATCTCTGGGCAGGTCACAAAAGTTTGTTTGCTCCCACATGGTGGCAAAGTCATGGCCTGTTATATTAATTTCAAATGGGTTTGGTTTCTGTACTAGATGGAAAGGCTCATTCCTTCCTCTACCTCTGTTCTCCAGCCTGGTTTGCAGTGAGTATGCATTTTGAATTGAAATCTGCTCATCATTCTTGGGAATACGTTTGTCAGGGGAGGTAGCTGGGATAGGGCTGATTGGTGGAACAAGATGTCCTTACCTAGCCAAATGCTCAGCTGAAAAGGGTAACAGGTTGACGTGGAGGAGGAGCAGGACAGAGCTGAGCAGCTGAAGTTGTCAGAGGACAGGGATTCCAGAGTCTTGTGGGAGAGGGGAGAGGATCAAAGGTGGTTCTGTTTCTCACCACCTGATCAATTTGAGCAAGTTATTTGCTATTGCTGGGCCTCAGTTTCTTCTGTAAAATGGGGATAACAACCTTCACTTTCAAGGCCATGGTAATGATTAGTAATCAGTTTAACATGATGTCAACCTCAGGAACAGGGTGTGGCCTAGGCCCCCTCCCTCCTTCCACTACTTTTAGTTTCAGCCACTTCAGAACAAGGATTTCCATCTTTATCTTTGTAAATCCTCCAGGCGGTCAGTTTTCCACAGATGGCCCTCCTGATTTTTCTTATAGTAAGAAAGGACAGCAGGCAGAGAGGGGAATTCATCAGGGCTGGAAGCAAGCTGTTTCACCCAGAGCGATTTTCAGCTGGAAAACCAGGCCTTAGAGAGGAGGGAGGAAAAATTATTAAAGGATTAAATCCAGAATAATCCTATAAGGCCCGGGGCGCTCAGAAAGCAATAAACCCCAGATTTCAAATCTGATCTGTGAAATCACAAGGGCGGCATCTGCATCTGAAAGCAGGGAATGAGTTTCAAGTATACAATGTGGTCAGATCTTTTCTTAAAATAATGGCCTCATTTTGGCCCCTTGGACAATATATATATATTTTTCCCTTTTCTCATCTTGTCATGGTTTTTAATAACAATGAGTGAGCTGCAGGAGTGGGGGAAATTTTGTTAAAATGCCATAGAAATAAAAATTTAATTAAAATACACAAGTCGTGAAATTCTATCCTTGTAAAGTGAGATATCTTGGGACTCTGCTGGGGGCAGAGCTGGCTCCCTGGGGACCCAGGTTCACACTGGCTCCATCCCCGGACACCAATAGAGGGAACACAGCCTCACTCACATTACCAACTGGGTGAGGAGGAGTCTTCTGGCTTGGCATCCACAGCTCTCCTCCGGGGTGAAGAAGATCCCCACTGTCCTGTCTGTAAAGGGCAGGGGGCTGGAACAAGAAGGGCAAGACCAGAGACAAGCCCCATGTGTGGGCAGGGACTGAGCACCCTGGGACTCCTACGGGACAAAGTACCGATTTTACATTTTCCTAGACAAAGAGCACTGACTGGAGCATGAGAGGCCAGGGGATCATGCTTTCTTGCCCAGACGACATCACAACTTGTCTTTTGGGTCTCAGTTTCCCTATCTGTAAATTGAGTAGATTAGACTAGATTAGGAATTTTACTAAGTGTACTAACAGGAGAATTTCACAAAGTCTGGAGTCCTCAAGGTTTAAGGATTCCCCTCTGAGTATTTAACTAGTATTCTTCTCCTTACAAGACCAGATAGTTCAGTAGTAGAATTCTCGCCTTCCATGAAGAAGATCTGGGATCAGTTCTAGCCAGTGCACCTCATTGGTAGCCACCACACATCTGAAAGTGGAGGTTTGAATGTTGTTATGATGCTCAATAGATTTCAACAGAGCTTTCAGACTAAGATGGATTAGAAAGGGCTGGAGATCTACTTCCAAAAGAATCAGCCAATGAAAATGCTATCCATCATAATTGTCCCATTTCTAATCCATCCTGGGCATGGCACACAGCTGGGCAGCATCTGGTTCTGTTAAGCTAAGATTCAAGGAGCTCTGGTAGTGTAGTGGTTACGAGTCAGGCTGCTAACCTTAAGGGCAGCTGTTTGAAACTAACAGAAGTTCCTTGGGAGAAAGATGAGACTTTCTGCTTCCTTAAAGAAAGTCTCTATGCAGGGTTGCTATGAGTCGAAACCGACTCTACAGCACACCACCACCACCACCCTGTAAATCAGGGACCAGATTGACGGCAGCAGCTAACATCACTCTCCCCCCTTACATTGCCTCCTTTTGTCTATTTCACAGACGAGACTTTTTAGTCAGATTTTGTTTGAACAAAGAGTGCTGAGGCTGAAAATGTTTGAAAACCTCTGAGGATTCTTCTGGCTGGAACAGTCTGTGATCTGCCCTCCAGCATCTGACTCCAGCTTCTCTCTGTCACAGGCCCCTCCCTCCTGCTCCTCTGCACCCAGGACCTTTCCCCCTCCCCACTCTCATCTCTGGGTTTTGTTTTGTTTCCTATCTTGTGTTTTGAGTTATGAAGCTTTTTGGGAATCTGATGAAAGCTACTAATCCTCTCCCCAGAAAAATGCACATAGGAAAAAATTATGTATGTATATATATATATATATAGAAAAGACAGCTATTTATCAGAAGTCTCTTTGAGAAAGAAACTGTTTTTGTTTGGGGAAATTACTTGATGGGCTATTTGGATCTAAATATATAGACCTTTGGGCTGAGTATGAAAAGTGGAGCTGAACAAAGGAAGGACCAAGTTATTCAGCATACGAACAACTTTCGGATCAGCTTGCCACCATGTAGGTACTACCTTTGTCTGCTCTGGGTTGACACAGACATGGAAATCAACCCCACATCATGACTTGAATACCAACAAATGTGTTGCAGACTTGGCTAAAGTTTCAAGGACCAGCAAGGCAGACTAGATAGAAACTCCCTCAGTCTTTTGGTAACCAGTGACTGAACCCCAACTTAAATTGCTTACAAAAGACTCCTGGAAAAAAGAAATGGTTGAATTACCTGAGAAGTACCTGGTGGAATCATGGTCCTATTGAGTCATGCAACTCCAGGGGGCTTTACTCACATTGGGATAGCTCTGACATTTGATCAAGTTGATCCAGGGATTAAAAGAACACCTCTCTTTTCATAGCCTCCTTTCTCTTAGCTTGTCTTCTTTTGGTCTTGGCTTCATTCTCTTTCTGCCACACAGAGGCATCTTCCATATGGTGTGGAAAGTGGCCCCAGCAGCCCCAGACCTACCTCACACCAGTTTAGGAACCCCAGTCTTTGGTGTGGGGTACTGTAATTAGATTGGGCCAGGCTTGAGTCGAACCATCTCTCTGCCCACTCTGGTGGCCAGGTGGGCTGGGATATTGTATATGACAACACTTCCAGAAACACACAAAATTGGGGAAAGACAGTTCTTTGTGTGTGTGTGTGTTTTTTTTTTTACCAGAAGGTGAGGGACAGATAAAAATCAAAGAAACAAACAAAAGTAGCAACAAAATCAAAGTGAATGTCTATCTTGCAAGTCCATCAGCACCTATCTCCAACATACTTGTGTATGAGTGATTTTTTTGGGGGGGAGGGTAGGAGAGGGGTGTTCATGTTCTAGAGTTGAAGTGGTTTCCATATCTGCGCTAACACAGAGCAGAACAAGGCTAACATCTACAATGTGGCAAGATGATACGGTAGGTCTATAGATGAGCCAGCTTCCAAATCCATGGAAGGACTGGGAGGAATGCACATGCGATGGACTAAGTGCCAATTTTTGTGCACATTCTAAAGAGACGTGACCCAAGAGAATGAGGAAATCATCGGAAAATATCATTGATATCCCGTGTGAATAAAGTTTTGCTAAATGAGCTCTGGTAGCGTAGTGGTTACGAATCGGGTTGTGAACCTTAAGGTCAGCAGTTCAAAACTACCAGCTGTTCTGTGGGAGAAAGATGAGGCGTTCTGCTCCCGTAAAGATTTACAGCCTCGGAAACCCTGTACAGGGTCGCTATGAGTCGGAATCGACTCCACGGCACATAACAACAACAACAACAACAACAAAGGTAATAAAAAAACGGCTGCAAGCATACATTGACAGAGAACTTCCAGAGTTCAAGCTGCATTCAGAAGAGGACGTGGAACAAAGGATATCATTGCTGATGTCAAATGGGTCTTGACTGAAAGCAGAGAATACCAGAAAGATGTTTACCTGTGCTTTATTGACTATGCAAAGGCTTTCGATTGTGTGGATCATGACAAGCCATGGACAACATTGCCAAGTATGAGTATTCCGGAACATTTAATTGTGCTTATGAGTACATAGATCAAGAAACAGTTGTTCAAACAGAACAAGGGAACACTGAATGGTTTAAAATTAGGAAAGTTGTGCACCAGTATTGTATTCTTTCACTATACATATTCAACCTGTATGCTGAGCAAATAATCTGAGAAGCTGGGTTATATGAAGAAAAACATAACATCAGGATTGGAGGAAAAGTCACTAACAACCTGCAATATGCAGATGATACAACCTTGCTTGCTGAAAGTGAAGAGGGCTTTAAATACTTACTGATGAAGATCAAATACCACAGCCTTTGGTATAGATTGCATCTCAGTGTAAAGAAAACAAAATCCACACCACTGGACCAATAAACAACATTCTTATCAACAGAGAAAAGATTGAAGTTGTTAAAGAATTCATTTTTCTCAGATCAACCATCAACACTCATGGAAACAGCAGTCAAGAAATCAAACGACGTATTGCATTAGGCAAATCTGCTGCACAAGACCTTTTCAAAGTGTTGAAGAACAAAGATGTCAGTTTGAGGACTAAGGTGTGCCTGACTGAAGCCCTGGTATTTTCAATAACCTCATATGCATGTGAAGGTTGTTCAGTGAATAAGGAAGACTGTAGAAGAATTGATGCATTTGAGCTATGGTGTTGGAGGAGAATATTGAAAGTGCCATGGGCTGCCAAAAGAACAAATAGATCTGTGTTCAAAGAAGTATAGCCAGAATGCTCCTTGGAGGCCAAGGTGGCCAAACCACATTGTTCATACTTTGGACATATTGTTAGGAGAGACAGTCAATGGAGAAGGATATCATGTTTGGTAAGGTGGAGGGTCAGAGAAAAAGAGGAAGACCCCCAGTGAGATGGATTGGCAAAATGGCAGCATCAATGGGCTCAACAAGTGTGGCAACAATTGTGAGGCTGGTCCAGGACCGGACAGTGTTTTGTTCTGGTGTGCATAGGGTCACTATGAGTTGGTACTGACTTGACGGCACCTAACAACTACAAGTGCCAATTTTATTTGAACTCAAAGGATCAGATACCTTATCTAACATCTGTATTATGCACACAAAATATTACATAAGTTTTAGGGCTTCAGGATGTCCTGAAACTCAGGGGTTCCATTGAAGGATCCCTATCTTGGACCCGATCTTTCTCTGGTCTGTTTTTCCCTCTACCGCCTCTTTTGTGTATCTCCTCTCACATAGCAGATTCCAAGTCTATGGCACTCACCCCTAACACTCAAGCTCCCTCTATCTCCATTCTCAGATGTAATATGCACATTCCCATGAGAGTTTTCTGGACTGTACTCAAAGAACTCTGAGCAAGGCTGGCATTCTCCATTTGTATTAGCTCTTCTTCTCAGCATCATATAGCAATCCCAAGAGATGAAACAAATCTCCTCCTACTATTCTTCTCCCTTGCTTCAAGGCAGCTAATTATATATTATGACCCATTTTGTGATATAGTATAAATCCTAGCCTCTGTGTCTGTGGTTTAAGGAGTTCTGGTAGCGTAGTGGTTTCGAGTTGAGCAGCTAACCTCAAGGTCAGTAGTTTGATACTACCAGCCATTTCTTGGGAGAAAGATGAAGTTTTCTGCTTCTGTAAAGATTTACAGCCTCGGAAACCCTACAAAGGGTCACTATGAGTCAAAACCGACTCCACGACACATCACCACCATACCTGCGATTTGGAGTCCTGGTGTGGTACTGTGGGATAAAGCACTGAGTCACAGGTCAGTTTGAACTACAAAACTGGTGCTCAAACTCACCAGCCACTCTTTGGAAATCCTATACTAGGTCACTATGAGTCGAAATCAACTTGACGGCACTTAACAACAGCAAGGAGTAAGGCTGGAGTCCTGGTGTGGGTTAATGTGCTGGACTGCAAAGTCGGTTTGATCCGCAAACTTGCCAGTTGCTCCTCGGAAACCCTATACAGGGTGTCTATGAGTCAGAACCAACTCAAGGGCAATTAGCAACAACAACAAGGAATAAAGGTTGTGGTGGATCTAAGTATTAGGGATGCCTTCACCTTAGTAGAAGGTGTGACTCCTGTTGTCACTCTGTTTCCCTTGGGAGCATGGCCTGACTCTCATTTATAAGACTGCTTTAGAAAAGCCTGCTCTCTTGGTCTGGATCTTGCATCTGGCTCATGATGGACGTTTCACCTCCTGTTTGTGGATCTTTCGGCCCATCACCTGACCTGATTCAACAGCTCCTGCAGTCTCCTGCATCAACAGCCTGTCGTCTGACCTGCCGAGTAGGGTTCTTCAGCTCCTGAAACTACATAGGTGAGAAGATTCCTCCAGACTGATCTCAGAAGTACGGATTTGCCAGCCTCCACAGTTTTGTGAGTCATTCCTTTGGACAACTGTGAGTTTTGTGAAACTTTACAGCACGTTACAGAATCCTGGGACTTGAGGGAAGAGGGGAGTGGTGATTATTACTAAGGACTATAGAGGCACATAACATGTTGGAGAGTCTTTAACCTCCAACACATAGGGACCAGCCGTGTGTTGATTTTTATAGATGAAATTATTCATGCACTGGATGATGTAATCTCTGAACTCTGTCAAATGAGTCTCAGCTAGAACGAGCAGCTGCAGGTCACCCACCACAGGCAGCTCCTGGCTGGGAAACTGCTGCTACAACTTGGTCCTGACCCTCAGTTGCGGCAGGATATACTGTTACCTGCTTTTCTTGGATCTGACAACTATAGAAAGAGTTGAAGAAAGGGTTTTGAATTTGTCCATAGGAAATAATTCGCAAGAAGATAAACACTATAGGCAAAAAGGATCCATTACGATGGTTTTGTTATTGTTAAATGCTGTCAAGTCAGTTCCTACTCTTAACGACCTTGTATAGGCTTTCTGAGGCTTTGCGGAAGAGAAAGCCTCATCTTGCTCCTGTGGAGTGGCTGGCAGAATTGAACTTTGGACCTTGTGTTCACGGTCCAGTGCTTATCGTATAGAGTCACCGTGCTCCTTACATTATGATGATGGCTACAATAATTCACAATCATACAAGAGTCCAGTCATGAGAATAAACCAACATTTGCCCAGCAGTTCACATTATCCCACCGTCCCTACTAATTACCATGGAAGGTAGGTGTTGTTGTTGTTATGTGCCGACTCATAGCGACCCTCTACAGGGTTTCCGAGGCTGTAAATCTTTACAGGAGCAGAAAGCATCCTCTTTCTCCCACAGAACAGCTGGTAGTTTTGAACTGCTGACCCTGAGGTTAACAGCCTGATTTGTAACCACTACGCTACCAGAGCTCCTATGGAAGGTAGGTAGGTGTTCCCTTAAATTCATACACATGAGTAGAGCTGGACTTTATACTGAACTCTTAACTATGTCACTATGACTCTACTGCCTTCTGTCTGGTTTTATCACTTACAAATGCAAATTATGTTAACAAACAATGGTTCCTAATGGCTGTTAGCTTACGATGCGCTAGGCACTGTATCAGACGTACTCCTTATACATTTGCACCAAATCTCCTTCAAACCCAGAGAGATAGAGGTTATTTTAAAGATGAGGAAACTGAAGCTCAGAGTACATTCTTCAAGTTGTTCAACCATTCCTACCCTCCTTTTCTGAAGTGTTCCTCCTCCATTAACAAAGACTCACTTGTTTCCTAGTTTCCTATCTAGTCTTTTGAGTTGCTGTTGTCAATTTGATTGGATACAGATAATTCTTAAAAGAGTGAAAAGCTCAAGGCAGGCATTCTTTACAAAGTAAGCTAAACAATTGTTTTTAAAGAAAGCGTCAGGGGATATTTTTAGTTTGAGGTTTAAAGGCTTTCTCAGGGCAATAGTTTCAAGGGTTTATTTAGCTTCAAATGCTCTAGAAAATCTGGATTCCATGAGAGTTTGACAGTGTGTTCTGCATTTTCTCCCTTTTGATCAGAACTTTTGATCAAAGCATTCAGTAATGGTTGATGGGAACCTTTGAGTTCTGGTCTCATGGCAAAGGCGGTAGTTAGCCTCGCATTATATTTTAGACTCTCCTTGTGTTGCTCCAGGCAAATAGAGACAAACTGTCTAAGTAACTTCGGTGGATGCTTGCAAGATTTTAGGACCCCAGGCACTATGCAATGAATTAAGAAGTCAAACAGAAGTACTAGCCATGATATTGGGTAAATTAAATGAGATGTCCCAAGAATCCATGATCTTAAACCTCCAAACCAAACCCATGAGATGTTTGAGTGTACGTAAGCATCCTTAGCAGCTGTTCTTTTTGTTTTCGTACATACATCTATCACACCTTTTACAGGTGTACCACTTACTGACCATAATTCCATTGGTCAATGGCACAGCCCTTACCCTTAATTAATGAGATTTTCTATTGCCTTTAGCCAAAACTCAGCACTCCATAAGTATTCCCTCTAAGTGGATCTTGAGATGAGATTATAGTGGATTATCTAGGTGGACCCAAAATCCAATGACAAGTGTCCTTATAAAAGGCACACAGAGGAAAAGGCCATGTAAAGACAGCGGCAGAGATAGGAGTTATGTAGCCCACAAGCCCCAGAGTTCTGACAGCCACCAGAACTTGAAGAGGCAAATAATGCGTTCCCTATGCTAGCCTTTGGAGGGAGAGAATACCTGCTGATACCTTGATTTCAGATGTCTAGTCTCCAGAACTTGCAAGTAAAGCTTTGCTAATTAAAAAATGACTGCAACAGTACATTGACAGAAAACTGCCAGAGGTTCAAGTCGGATTCAGACAAGGACGTGGAGTGAGGAATAACATTGCTGATGACAGAAGATGCCAGATTTACCTGTGCAATGACTTTTATCTTTGTGGATCATGACAAGCTATGGATAACATTGCAAAGAATGGGTATTCTAGAATACTTAATTGTGCTCATGAGAAAACTGAATACACACCAAAAGGCAGTCCGAATAAGAAGATGCTGAATAGGTTAAAATCATGCAAGGTTGTGCCAGGTTTATATCCTTTCACCATACTTATTCAGTCTTTATGCTGAGCAAATAATCTGAGAAATTTGATTATATGAAGAAGAACGTGGCAACAGAATTGGAGGAAGAACTATTAACAACCCGAAATAAGCAGATGATACAACCTTTCTTAGTGAAAGCTAAGAAAGCTTAAAATACTAACTGATAAAGATCAAAGACCACAGCCTTCAGTATGGAATATGGCTCAATGTAAAGATAAGATTGAAGTTACTGAAGACTTTAGTTTGCTTGGATCCATTATCAACACTCATGAAAAAAATAGTCAAGAAATCAAACAACGCATTGCATTAGGCAAATCTGACGCACAAGAACTCTTTATAGTGTTCAAGAGCAAAGATGTTAGTTTGAGGACTAAGGTATGCCTTCCCCAAGCCATGGTATTTTCAATAGCCTCATATATTTGATTGTGCAAGTTGGACAATGAATAAGGAAAACCATAGAAGAATTGATGCATTTGAGTTATGGTGTTGAAGAAAAATATTAAAAGTACCATGTACTTCCCGAAGAACAAACCAATTGTGTTGGAAAAAACACAGCCAGAATGCTCCCTAGAAGTCGGCATGGCTAGGCTTGTCTCTCATGCTTCAGACATAATATCAGGAGGGCCTAGTCCGAGAAGGACATCATGGTTGGTAGAGTGGTTGTTGTTGTCAGGTGCCATCGAGTCAGAACCAACTCATAGCAACCCCATGCACAGCAGAATGAAACAATGTCCCATCCTGGGCCAACCTCACTACCACTGCCACCCTTGAGTCCATCAATGATGCCACCTGGCCGATCCATCTCGTTGGGGGTCTTCCTTTTTTTCTCCGACCCTCCATCTTACCAAGCATGATATCCTTCTCCAGCAACTGTTCCCTCCTGACAATATGTCCTAAGTATGAGAGACAAAGTTTAGCCATCTTGGCCTCCAAGGAGCACTCTGGCTGCACTTCTTCCAAAACAGATCTATTGGTTCTTTTGGCAGCCCATGGCACTTTCAGTATTCTCCTCCAACACCACAACTCAAAGACATCAATTCTTCTACGATCTTCCTTATTCACTGTCCAGCTTTTGCATCCATATGAGGTTATTGAAAATACCATGGCTTGGTTCAGGCGCACCTTAGTCCTCAAGTTGACATCTTTGCTCTTCATGGTAGAGTGGAGGGTCAGTAAAAAAGGGAAGCCCTCCAATGAGATGGCTTGACAGCAGCAATGAGTTTAAGCATAACAATTGTGAGCATGGGTCAGGACCAGCAGTGTTTCGTTCTGTTGTGCATAGGATTTTGATGAGTTGAAACTGACTCGATGGCACCTAACAACAACAGTCTTCAGGACTGTGAGAAAATGAATTCCTATTTGTGGTAATTTACTATAGCAGCTCCAAGAAACAAATGTGTGCTGCTGCTGATCATTCTATCATAGCGACAGTTTCCTGATTATATGTTTTTCTTTTTAAAATGGCTCACTTTCAATGAAATAAAATTATTTACCCTCTCTGAGCTTCAGTCTCTTTATCAGCTAGTAGTGGCTACTTTGTAGGGTAGCACTGAGAATGTGATATAAAAGCACCTGGTACGGTGATTGGCAGGTAACGATGAGTTTTCCTTCTGAGGGCCTCGCTAGCAACTTCTGTGTCTGTTCATCAGTTTAGTCAACCAGTTTGTCCGGGGCTGGGCAGAAGCTTGACCACACCCACAGACGGCACAGAGCTAGGAGGTGGAAGCAAATGGATGCAGAGGATGGGGAATTGAGTCTGCAGGGACCTCCCCTGTCTAGGACAGGCAGGATGAATGGTTACTTGGGTGATTATAAAGTCTTAGGTTTGGATTAAAAAAGAGAAAAATCAAGTACACAAATACACAGTGTGGGTGAATTGGCTTTCTTTGCAGTTCATGGGACAGGGAGCTGGGGGTTTTAGTCAACCACAAGGTCAAGATGAATCATCTGGGAGCTACGTCCTTCCAAACACTAATGTCATTGTAGGCAGATACATATAGTGTCCATTACAGCTAGAGTGTTGTGTTCTGTTCTAGGCCCTGTGTTTTAGAAGACCTATTAATAAGTATGGGGGCTTTACTAATGTAGTGGTTACAAGTTGGACTGATAATCTCAAGGTTAGCAGTTCGAAACTATCAGCTGTTCTGTGAGAGAAAGATGAGGAGTTCTGCTCCTGTAAAGATTTGCAGCCTCAGAAACGCTATCTATGCAGGGTCGGAACTGACTCAAAGGCACACCATCAGCACCAGCACCATCATTAATAAGTGTAACTAGAAAGTTCCTTAGAAGAATTCTGTACTTCGTTTCATGTACTCTGGATGTGCTGTTAGGGGAAACCAGTGCCTGGAGAAGGTCATCAGGCTTGGTTAAGTGTCAGTGAAAAAGAGGAAGACGCTCAATGAGATGTACTGACTCAGCAACAAAAACAATGGACGCAAACATAGCAACAAGCATGCGGATAGCACGGGAGTGAGCAGTGTTTCCTTCTGTTGTACAGTGTAAGTTATCTCATAGTTTGTACAAGTCAAGGTACAGCCTGGGTCTGGAATCAGATGTGATGCAAATCAGATGGATGGTTCTGAATTACAGTGAAAAATCCCAGAATGCTAAGTCAGGAGCACAGGGTTGGAGGTCTGTGACCTGGGCTGGTGTGAGCTGGCCATTTACACCAAGAGTTACAAATGGAAAATGTCTACCGAGACCAGAGGAGTAAAAGAAAGTAAAAATAAATTAAATCATAGTTAAAATGTGTTGAATGCTTAACTAAATGTCAGACACTGTTCTAAATGTTCTGCATATTCTAATCTCCGACATAGATTCCATTTTTACCCTAGTTTGTTAAGGAAGAGGCACAGAAGAGAAAGCTAGCTTGTTCATGGTTTATAAGATTAGTTAGGGGCACAGTCAGAATTTGACCCTGGGCAGAAGATTCCAGAGTCTTTATTAAGAAGGCTGTATGAATTAGCAAACATTCATTAATAATCAGAACAAGGAATGTATGACGTATGAATCTAGGAAAATTGGAAGCTATCAAAAATAAAATGGAACACTGAAAGATCGATATCCTAGGCATCAGTGAGCTGAAATGGACTGCCATTGGCTATTTTGAGTCTGACAATCAAATGGTTTACTGTGCCAGGAATGACAAACTGAAAAGGAATAGTATCACATTCATCATCAAAAGGAACATTTCAAGATCTATCTTGAAGCATAATGCTGTCTGTGATAGGATAATACCCATGCTCTACAAGGAAGTTCTGGTGTGGTGCTGTAAGATAAGCACTTGACCACAAGATCAGTTTGAACTGCAAGGTCCTTGATTCAAACTCACTAGCCACTCCTCGGAAACCCTATATAGTGTCTCTATGAGTTGGATCTGACAGCACTTAACAACAACAAGGAAGACCACATTTTTTCAAATTTATGAAACAACCACGAAAGCTAGTGATAATGAAATTGAATTCTACCAACTTCTTCAGTGAGAATAGGATCAAACATGAAATCAAGATGTATTTATAATTACTATTGGTGATTGGAAGGCAAAGGTTGGAAACAAAGAGGAAGGATCAGTAGTTGGAAAATATGGCCTTGGTGATAGAAAAAATGGTAGCGATCGCATGATAGAAATTTGCAAGACCAATGACTTCTTCATCACAAATACCTTTTTTAAGCACCATAAAAAATGATTACACACCTGGACCTCACCAGATGTAATAAACAGAAATCAAATTGACTACATCTGTGGGAAGAGATGGTGGAAAAGTTCCTTATCACCAGCCCAAACAAGGCCAGCAACAGGCTGTAGAACAGACCATCAGTTGGTCATATGCAAGTTCAGGCTAAAGCTGAAGAAAATGCAAACAAGTTCTTAAGAGTCAAAATGTGATCTTAAACATGTCCCACCTGAATTTAGAGGTCATCTCAAGAAGAGGTTTGGTGTACTAGACACTAATAACTGAAGACCAGAGAGTTGCGGGATGACATCAAGAATATCATACTGGAAGATAGCAAAGGTCATTAAGACGATAACAAAGAAGAAAAAGATCAAGATGAATATCAGAAGAGACTCTGAAATTTGTTCTCAAGCATAGAGATGCTAAAGTAAATGGAAGACATGAGGTAAAGAAGCTGAACAAAAAAATTCAAAGGGCAGCTCAAGAAGACAAAGTCAGGTATTATAATGAAATGTTCAAAGACCCAAAGTTAGAAAACCAAAAGGGAAGAACATGAGCAATATTTCTTAAGCTGAAAGAACTGAAGAAAAAAATTCAAGCCTTGACTTGAAATATTGAAGGATTCTATGGGCAAAGTAATGAATGATTCAGGAATCACTAAATGAAGATGGAAGAAATGCATAGAGTTACTACCAAAAAGAAATGGTTGATGTTCAACCCTATCAAGTGGTAGCATATGATCAACAGCCAATGTACTGAAGGAAGAAGTCCAAGGTGCACTGAAGGCATTGGTAAAGAGCAGGGCTCTGGGAATTGATGGAATATAAATTGAAAGCTTTCAACAGAGTGATGTGGCACTGGAGGTACTCACTCATCTATGCCAAGAAGTTTAGAAGACCTGGTCAACTGACTGGAAGAGATTTATATTTGTAGCCATTCCAAAGAGAGGTGACCTAACAGAATGCAGGAATCATTGGATAACATCATTAATGTCAGATGCAAGTAAAACTTTGCTTAAGATAATTTAAAAACGGTTGTAACAGTACATTGACAGGAAACTGCCAGAGGTTTAAGCTGTATTCAGATGAGGACGTGGAATGAGGGGTATCATTGCTGACACCAGGCATACTCATTGCTGAAAGCAGAGAATACTAGAAATGTTTACTTGTGCTTTACTGACTATGCAAAGGCTTATGACTGTGGTCCATGAGAAGCTATGGACAACATTGCGAAGAATGGGTATTCTAGAACACTTAATTGCGCTCATGAGAAACCTGTACGTAGACCAAGAGGCAGTTGTTCAAACAGAACAAGGGGGTACTGAATTATTTAAAACCATGAAAGGTGTGTGCCAGGTTTGTATTCTTTCACCATATTTATTCAATCTGTCTGGTGAGCAAATAATCTGAGAAACTGAAAAGAAATCTGGATTATATGAAGAAGAACATGGCTTTAAGATTGGAGGAAGGCTCATTAACAACCTATGATATGCAGATGATACAACCTTGCTTGCTGAAAGTGAAGAGGACTTAAAATACTCACAGATGAAGATCAAAGACCACAGCCTTCAATAAGGGTTGCACCTCAATGTAAATAAAACAAAAGTCCTCACCACTGGACCAATAACTAACATCATGATAAATGGAGGTCAGATTGAAGTTGTAAAAGACTTCAGTTTACTTGGGTCCACAATCAACACTCACTGTAGCAGCAGCCAAGAAATTAAACGATGTATTGCATTAGGCAAATCCAATGCATTAGGCAAATCCAATAAAGGACTCTTTAAAGTGTTGAAGAGCAAAGATGTCAGTTTGAGGACTAAGGTGTACTTGACCCAAGCCATGGCATTTTCAATAGGCTCATTCATATGCACGTGAAAGCTGGACAATGAATAAGGAAGACCGTAGATGAATTGATGCTTTTGAGTTATGGTGTTGAAGAAGAATATTAAATGTACCATGGACTGCCAGAAGAGCAAACAAATTGGTTTTGGAAGAACCACAGCCAGAATGTTCCTTGAAAGCCAGGATGGCTAGACTTTGTCTCTCGTACTTTGGACATATTATCAGGAGGGACCAGTCCCTGGAGAAGAACATCATGGTTGGTAAAGTGGAGGCTCAGTGAAAAAGAGGAAGACCCTCAATGAGATGGCTTGACACAATGGCAGCAGCAGTGGGCTCAAGCCCATGCTAACAATGCCCATGAGGATGGCTCAGGACCGGGCAGTGTTTCCATCTGTTGTGCATAGATAGGGTCGCTATGGGTCGGAACTGACTTGACGACATCCAACAATAACATGAAAAAGTGAAGGATCTGGGTGTAGACAGGCAGTGTGGACCAGATGGATCTGGAGAACCTAGGTGTCATTCTGATTGGGGCAGATGCCACCAGCCATGACTGAAAGAATGCAGACCCAGATTGGCCAGATCTCCCCATTCTTGAAAAGAAGCTGGAAGTCTTGGATTTTCTGTGATATCATCACATTTTAATTGTTGACAATTAAGGCATTTAAAAAGTGAAGGCCAAGCAGAACAAAAATGTGGACTCAGTTTGCATGTAACTCCTCAATCTAGGGGAGGTGCCCTATCTGGGCTCCGCAGTTCCTGCGCCTGCCCTCCCTGGCAGCATTGCTTACCCTGGACTGTATATGCCTCTAGGCTTCTCTGTGATCCCTGCTCCGCTATACATTCCCTAGTGGGACTGATTAAGATTCCTGGTTCTCAGAACATGTGGTGGTGCTGTTGCTAGCTGCTGTTGAATTGCCTCTAACTCACGGTGACCTCACGCACATTAGAACAAAATGCTGCCTGGCCTTGGCCATCCCCGTGATCGGTTGGGTATTGAAATGTTGTGATCCATACACTGATTTTCAGAAGTAGATCGACAGGCTGTTCTTCCTACTCCATTTTAATCTGGAAGATCTATTGAAACCGGTTCAGCATCATGGTGGTGGCGGTGTGCCATCAACTTGAGTCGGACTCACAACAAACCCATGTAGGATTTCCAAGGCTGTAAATCTTTATGGGAGCAGAAAGCCTCATCTTTCTCCCACAGAGCAGCTGGTAGATTCAAATTGCTGACCTCTCAGTTAGCAGTCCAGCGCATAGCCACTATGCTTTGAGGGCTCAGTGTCTTAGCAACATGAAAACCTCTATTGACAAATGAGTTGTGGCTGCTCATGAAATATGTTCACCAGGAATCGAACCTGGGTCTCCAGCATGGAAGGCGAGAATTCTACCACTGATCTATCATTGCTCCCATTCAACAGAGTTGTGGTTTTGGTTAAGTGCTGTTGAGTTGACCCAGACTCATAGCGACCCTGTATAGGGTTTCCAAGGAGCAACTGATAGATTTGAGCCTCCGACCTATGGTTAGCAATTCAGTGCTGATCCTACCGCACCACAATATTGACTGGAGACAGTTGGCCAGGACGTGGGGAGATGCTGTGGGTTCATTTTATGTGCACAACATATTCCTTGTAATGTCAAAGCTCTCATTTATTATAAGAAGTTGGCTGTTTTTAACTTGTCCTCTGTTTGATCTGCTGGTTATCCTCCCTGACTTACTCGCTTCACATTGTTCAATAATCCCTAAAACTGGCCTGTGGGACTTAGGGAAGGTGGGCTGGTATATCTGTCTCTTTTACTACCCGGAACTCTTTGAGAGTGAGGTGGGTTCTTGATGTGGGTTCTATTGTCAACCCCACTGGGAGTCAAGGAAGCAAAGGCACGGATAACTTGCTCATGGTCATAAGACTAGTTAGTGGCAAAGCTCGGATTTGAACCCAGGGAGATGGCTCCAGAGCTCATATGAAGGAGGACACATGAGTCAGTGAAGGACCAGGCACTCAGTAGGTGCCAATGAATGAACAAATGAAGGGGTTTGTACCTCACCAAGTGCTTTCCCTACAATCTCTCATTAGCTCTCAGGACTCTGTGACAGAGGTGCCTTCATTCCCTGTATTAGTGAGAATTGTTGATTTTCCTCTTGTGTAACAGACCAAGAGTTCAGTTGGTTTAACACAGTTACCATAGCTCCAGGTGGGGGCCCAGCTTCTGCTAGCTTGTGACTCTGCCATCCCTAACACATCAGTCTTGTCTGCAAAGCCCACGATGGTTCACTGCTGCCTCTGCACTCCGACTGAGGATGGAAGAAGGTTTTATTAAGGAGTTTCACTTCATTTTTGATGTTTGACAACTGAAAACTTTTCAGTCTCATCTCTCTTTCTTCCCCTTTCTGCCCAACATCTGGAAAACGGATGGCCAAGGTTCTCCCTCCTTAAAGGCAAGGGAAAGTTCAAACCATATACAAGAACCCTCACCCCAGCCCCACCCCTTAAGCCCCATAAAAACCCCAAGCCAGTCTGCTATCCCTGCTTTCCCCAGAAAGCCTCAGTGTGTGAGCTATAAAGCTTTTCATAGCTTCTCAGTACGTGTGTGGTAACATCAGTTTTGGATGGGGTCCATCCTGTCTCTGCAAGTATCCACAAAACAAAGGGAAAATGGACAGGGCTCTCGTGTTCCAGAAAATGGGACACACCTCATTTCTGCTAACTTCACATTGCCATCCCCATGCTGGCCCCCCAGCCCCACCCCAAAGGCCTCTGACCCACCCTTTGTTCCTCATTCATCAAAGCGTGAACTCAAACCCTTTTTTCTTAACAGAACTAAGACAGGATGAATTTTTAAAAATCATGGACTACAAAGGGAAGTCAAAGGAGAAATACAATCCAGGAAGCAAAACCAATCTAATTTATATCACAAGGACTGTGATTAGTGCTGTTAATGCTGTTGAGTCAGTTCTGACTCAGAGCAACCCTGTGTAGGGTTTCCTAGGAGCGGCTCCTGAGTTTGAACCACCAACCTTGCGGTTCAAATCGACCTTGCTGTCCAGTACTTATCCTACAGCGCCATACCAGGACCTCCCCCATATCCAGGGCCAGAACCAGGTCAGACTGACTAGGTTTTTGTCCAGGGGGCTAGGAATTTCAAAGATATTAACTTTAATGCAATAATTCCAGAGGGTGATAAAACTTGAAATGCTATCCATTTACATATAGATAGCAAAGCCACAGAAATGAAGGAAGTTTTCAGAGTGCCCATTGTTAATAACACCTCTTGGTGATTCATGGGTGGAAAATCAAAGCTGATTTGAGGGTGTTGATTTGGCTGCCCTGGAGGCAGCCAAAATGCCAGCTCTAGGTCCCTGCACAGGTGACTTAATGAAATTTCATGTTTCCCAGTTCCAAGTCTGCTTTTAGCCAACCAGCATCATCTTGTTTCCTGTCCTCTCTGACCTGGGCTTCTGGCCACGCACGCAGTTTCTTTCTTGACCCAGACCAGAAAAACTCCCCAACTTCTCTCAAATCCCTCTTCTTAATTCTGAGTTCAGTCCAGTGGCTTGTGTCATCACTAGGCCATTGTCAGGCCTCTGTGATAAGTGTAACCAACAATAATCTGTGATCCTGTATTTCCCTGAGTTCTGTAGCCATCTGACGTCCGTAAATCCTGGTCTCGCTCACCGATGCCTGTCTGTCAGTTTGCCATGCTGTGCGGATCTGTGTGGTGTGTTGCGATCATGCTGGAAGCGATGCCACTAGTATTTCAAATACCAGCAGGGTTGCCTAGTGGGGACAGGTTTCAGTGGCACATCCAAACTAAGATTAGGAATAAAGGCCTGGTGAAGTACTTCTGAAATTTAGCTGCTGAAACCTTATAGATGAAAACAATTTCCGAGGTAGTGCTGAAAGATGAGTCCCTAGGTTGGAAAGCACTCAAGGTACGTGGAGGCAACAACAAAGCATAGACATCAACAAGGAGATGGAATAGGACTGTTATACATGGGTTACCACTGGCAGAACAGCAAAGTCTCATAATCCCTTAATTAGACACTATCCTTTACTTCCACAGGAATGGGGTGGGGCAGGCAGGAAATGATTAAATGAGCATCTTTTACGTGCCAGATAGCTTCCCATTTGCTTTTTCATCTAACTGCAAGATACTACGGTCACAGAGAGATAGCAGAGGTCCAGAGAGGGCAAGTCCCTTGTCCAAGATCACACAGTCAGTAAACTGTGATGCTAGAATTTGGCCTGAAGTCTCTGGGACTCCAAAGCCTGGACTCTTGCTTTCTTGAAATCTCCAAACAAAAACATGTTGAGTGGGGAGTGCTTGGATGTTGTTGTTAAGTGCTGTCGAGTCATTTCTGACCCATAGCGACCCTGTAGAGGGTTTCCAAGGAGCAACTGGTAAGCTTGAACTACCAACCTTGTAGTTCAAACTAAATTTGCAGTCTAGCTCATTAACCCACAGTGCCACACCAGGACTCCAATGCTTGGATAAAGATGCAAAAACCCCCTAGATGTGTCAAATAGGAAAGGGCTCAGATAAAGGAGGAGCAAGATGATGAAGGAAGGTGACAGACAGACCAGCTGATGGAGGAAGGAGGTGGAGGCAGGTCAAAGGACTCTGCTTTGACAAGGGGTTTGGGACTTCAGAGTTTTTGTTCCCCACTGCGCCTTGCTGGAAGTACCTCTTATCCCCACATGCAATGAGCTCACCCTTCTGTTGGCACCCACCCACCTCTCCTCTTGGCTCTGACTGGGACACACCAACATTTCTGCAGGAAAAATAAAGCAATAACAGGAATCTCATTTTTCTCCCTAAAATAATACCTCTCTGTTCTGCCAACAAGCAGGGAGTTGCTTCTGCCAGCAGCCCTGTGGGAAGCCTGTTCCCAATCCGGCAGGATTAGTCTGAAGTTGGCTTCTCAAGAGCCCCCAGCAGCCAAGCCAGCCCTTGGTTGACCTCAAGCTCCTGGCTGCAGGTCCTCCATGTCTTCCTCAGCCCCTGGAGCTTCACTTACCTCCATGCCCCCAACCTGGGCTCCCCAGGACTTTTTTAGGGTGGTCTACAGGGCCTCCTACCTGTAACACCATCAGCATCTCTCTAGGACTCAAGCAACTTCCTATAAGGAAAGGATCATTGGAAAAACCGTTTTGGACAGGAAGACTTTAATATATATCTATATTTTTTACACAGTAGGTTTCCCCTTCCCCCATTAAAAAAAAAAAGAAGAGAAGAAAGGAAGAAAGGAGTCCTCATTTACCTAAAGGTCTGAGTGCTTGGAAATTTCTTCCCCATGTGCACATTATCCACTTCCTGGCTGCAGGGATGGAAGGACTCAGAATTCAGAGGATATTAAACAGATTCATAATGGACCCAGCAGTATAAACATGTCTCAAGTGCAGACAGAAATGCCACAAGCTCCTTTTTGGTTTAATGTAAAACATATACCAGTTGTGTCTGTGTTCCCATTTTACAAATAAACAAGGTGGGGAGATGGACTCTGAAATTGTCCTCGGGGAGCCAGGTGCCTCCGTTCCTTGCAATTTCAAGTCTGCTTCTGCCCACATACAACTCGGAAAAGAACGCTTAATGTAACCTTGCGGATCAGCGCCAAAAGGAGAGCAAATGGGACAGGCTGGACCAAATGGTCTGCAGTCACTCCCACCCTTTACAGTGACCTCCTTAGTTCCTGGGCTTAGGACCCCCTCAATGGGTATCGCCAGCAGAATGGGTCCGGGCTGTGGGGTATATGCAGTGTAGAACATTGGGAGGCCTGGGTTCCAATCCTGCCTTTACCATTGCCTCCACCCCGTGCAACCCCAGGTCATTGGTATTGTCTCTCTTGCCCCCCGCTGGGCCTCTCCATCTGCACAATGGGCTAGCAGTCCCAGGCCTGTGTGGCTCACCATGGGGTCAAGAGACAAGGTGGGCCAAAGTCCTCGATTAAAATGCAAATGATCTCAGGAATGGCCATTTTCCCATTTTAACTCAAAATCAGTATCTCCTGCCGCTGATCTGTTAAACCCAGGGCTGGAGGGACTATGTCTCAGTCAAAAAAATCTAAGCATATCAAGGCAAGACCATCAGCTCAAAGACTAAAATGACTAAGTTGGCTTCATCACCACTCATTTCAGTAGGAGGTAGGGACCAACCAAACCAGTTAACGGGCTGACTGACGAAAGAATCCAGGGCAAAGAGCCACCTGGTCACTCCAGCAGCAGTATAGGCCATATCTGGACAGGGAAGAGAAACTAGATGATCCAGGGTCAGGAGGATAGCCTTTGGAACCAGCTAGCTTAGCTCTTGCTGGGTGATGTGGGGCAAAGTCCCTAACCCTTCTTGGTCCCAGGTTCCTGGGTAATAATGGAAGACCCCTCAAAGGGGATGTTGTTGTTGTTGTTGTTAAGTGCTATCCCAACTCCCGGTGATCCTGTAGGTTTCCAAGGAGTAGATGGTGGGTTTGAATTGCTGACCTTTTGGTTAGCAGTCCAGTGCTTATCCTACAGTGCCACACCAGGAATCTTCAAAGGGTACTGTTGCTCAGTGCTGCTGAGTTGGTTCTGACTCACAGGGACCCTCTATAGGGTTTTTGAGGAGTGGTTGATGGGTTTGAACCTCCACACTTGTGGTTAGCAGTCTCGTGCTTATCTTCCAGTGCCACACCAGGACTCCCTCAAAGGGGATGGTGAAGATGAAATGATGTAATTTGTGTGACGTGCTTTCGACAGTGCCCAGCACACAGCAAATGTCTGCAAATGTTAGCTATCATTTGTGTGAGGGTCCCCTGGGCATTGCAAATGGAACATTTCTAGAGAATAAAGGAAATTCTTCACATGAAGAAACTGAGGCCCATAAGTCAGACACAATCTGCTGAAGGTCATACAAGTTCAGTTATCGTTTGAGTGATATTTTCCAGGCACTGAGAGCACAGTAACAGTCACGTGGTCGGCATTTATTGTTTTCTCCACTCCAGGAGATTTAAGCAGGTCTCATGCTTTTATCTAATTAAATCCTTACCACCACTCTGTGAGAAAAGACCATGATCCCACTTTACAGATGAGGACACTGAGGCTCAGAGACAGAAAGGACTTCCCCTGTGCTCAACAACTGGTAGGTGGAATGAGAAGAACTAATCTCAGCTCCATGTTTCTCTTACCCAGAATGCCCCTTTTGCCATTCCCAGGATCCTTGACTCTGGGTCCAGACTCCTACCTAGGCCTCATTCTCTGTATTTCCAGCTCAGCAAGGCCGGGGGATGCAGGTTCATCCGAACGCGGGGGTGTGGGACAGGATGGCTTTGAGCCCAGCCTTAGGCCTGGATCTGCTCAGGTGGGTGTCACTGTGTCTCTCCAAATCTTTTCTCCCAGCACTGTATTTTTCATTTTGCTTGGTGAGTGCTTACAGCATTTCCCTCTCAGGTCTCTGGCCATGCACTTGCCTAAGGCTCTAAGGATTCTCTGTTTTCAGATAATAAATAACAAGCCCTAAGTCTTGTAGAGATGTAGGGAGGGAGATGCTTAGCAGCACTGAAGGCTGAAAAGGCCTTGGACCTCACTCAAGGGTTCCTGGCATCCTGATCCAGCTATCCCCAAAGGCATCTACTCTCCCACTTCTCTGACCTACAAGTAAATAAATTATCTTTAAATTCTTCCCAAGGAAAATAGGAATGAGAAGTAGGGAATGAGAAATGAGAGACAGAGAGAGAGAGAGAAATAGAAGAGGTACTAACCTTGCAGCAAAAATAACACGACCTCCTGCTCACAATCACTGTAGAGTTTGCAGCGGTACCTACCACACTTGATCTGAGTGCTCAGCCTTATAGACTGCTCTGGCTTCTGCCAACCACACCTCTCTCCACGCGATGTTCAGCAGACCAAGCAGATGTGCTCACCTGGAGTCCACATCCTCTTCTACAGCATGCTCTGAGGCCCTGGAATTCTCTGTCATAACATCTCAGCCTGCTTCCAGAATCTACACCAGCCCCCCTCTGCCAATCTGTCCTTCCTCAATGCCTCCAGTGTGTGACCTCTAGTCCACTGCTGTTTGTGCTGGTGTGTGTGGATGGAGGTGAGATGGGTTAGGACAAGGTCTCCTCAAGCAGTTACACAAAGCCCTTGCTGTCCAGGATGGAGCTGATGGTGGGAAGAGAAGAAAGGACTGGTCCATGGGCCAGAGCCATAGGCTGGCTTCTTCTCATGCCATTATGTTCTATGTTGAACTTCAAGGAGTCTAAGAACTCTGATCTCAAACCTGGCCTTCCACGTTATTACAATATGATTTGACAAGGTTGGAGGATGAAATACACTCCATTTAAGAGTTTGTTAAATTTGATTTTCAACTCTCTCTTTTTTTTGAAGTGTTTAGATATATGTAGGTGGACCACCTAAGTCAGCGAGTGACACAAATGGTTAAGAACTAGGCCACTAACTGAAAGCTTGGAAGTTTGAGTCCACTTAGAGGACTCTGGTAACATAGTGGTTACGAATTGGGCTGTGAACCTTAAGGTCAGCAGTTCGAAACTACCAGGTGTTCCACGGGAGAAGGATGAGGCTTTCTGCTCTTGTAAAGATTCACAGCTTCGGAAACCCTGTAGGGTCGCTATGAGTTGGAACTGACTTCATGGCACACAGCCACCACCACAGAGGTACCTTGGAAGAAAGGTCTGTCAAATTACTTCAGATAAATCAGCATTGAAAACCCTATGGAACTGAGTTCTTTTCTGACACAAATTGTTGTTAAGTGCTGTCGAAAAGGTTCCGACACATAGTGACCATGTATATGGTTTCCGAGGTTGTAAAAAATCTTTTAGGGAGCAGAAAGTCTTATCTTTCTTCTGTGGAGTGGTTGGTGGGCTTGAACCACAGACCTTGTGGTTTGCAGTCCAGTGCTTGTCCTACAGGCCCACCATGTTCCTTTCTGATACACATAGAAATTACCATGAGTTGGATTGGATTTGATGGTAACTGGAGGTGGGTCTCCATTTGTGCACTCGCCCAGCCCCTGCAACTGTAGAAATGGGCTTGACTTCCAAAGCCCATTCCTCCTTCTCCCACCCACCCCCAAAATATGGCTGGGTCATCACAGTAATACTATGAACTGGGTGTGGTCATTTTCATTAGCAAATGAAGAGTCCGAGGCTCAGGGAGGCTAAAACATGTTTCTGAATTCACAGAGCTGGGAAGTGGCAGAATTTGGACATGAAATGAAATTCTCCAACCTCATCTCTTACTCTTCCTACTGCCCTGACCACTGTTCCCTTTAGAAGGGGTTATCTTTCTCCCCTCTGGATGTCCAGTCAGGTGGAGGGGGCACACTCTGGTAGGGAATATCCTAGAACGACCTCAACCTGGTGGAGGAGGCTGTAAGCAGGGCACGAACAAGAAGAGAGCCCATTTAGAAGAAAGAAAAATGAGAACCTAACAAGATTAGTATCAGATGGGTGCCTGGAGACAGCTACTATTTCAAAACCATAACCTCATCATACCTCCCTGGGAGCCCTCCTCTCCCAACAAACTTAGAGTTTTCCATTGTTGAGAAGGAAAGAAATGTGGCTCAAATCCCCTTTGTTCCATGATTTCATCTGCTCTGTCTTCCCAGGGGTGTCAGGCAAATAGTTGGAGGAGGGAAGGTGGGGCAGGAAGGGGAGCCAAAACCCTCCTTTAGGGGTCTGAGGGTCATCTTGAGTTCTCAGCAGGATGGAGGGAGCTGGGAGGGACTCTCCATCTTCTCTCTTCACCAGGCCAGGAGAGAAAATCCTGAGGCACTCCCCTGAGGCCATCTCCCTTTCCCTCCTCCATGGTCCACGCTCCCCATCCCTGATTCATCTCCTTCACTCCGTTCCCAGTTTCTCTTGCTGTCTAAGTATGGACTTTAATCATTTCTCATCTTGGTTTTGCAATAGCCTTCTAAGTGGTTAGGAAGCTTAGTAGCGCAGAGGTAAAAGCACCTGCCTGGAAGGTTTGATTCCATCAGCTGCTCCTTGGGAGAAATATGAGGGAGTCTTCCTCCATAAAGATTTACAGCCTTGGAAACACTACGGGGTATTCGACCCTGTCCTATAGGGTCTCTATGATTCAATGGCAACCGGCTTTATATAATAAGTTGAATTGTGTCCATTCAAAAAATATGCTGAAGTCTCAACTTCCAGTATTAGTGAAGGTGATCTTATTTGGAAATATGTCTTTACAGATGTAATTAAGTTAATAAAAGGTCATGCTGGTTTAGGGTGGACCTTAAAGAGGGAGATTTGGAGACACACAAACACACGCATATAGGTGACATGGTCACGTGACGATGGAGTCGACGCTTGGAGCAATGCAGCTATAAACCAGAGAATGCCAGGATTTCCTACAAAAGCGGGAAACAGTCTCTCCTAGAAAGAATGGAGGAGAGGAGGAATCGTTGCTTGTCTCTTTAGAAGAAGGCTCAGTCCTACTGCCTCGATTTCAGACTTCTGCCTTTCAGAATGGTGAGAGAATACATTTCTGTCATTTAATGTTACTGAGTTTGTGGTCCTTTCTTTTTTTTCCAGTTTTTATTGTGAATTGAGTGATTGTTTACATGGAAGAACATCGGTTTTATATCCATCCTATCCTATTTTGTTTCATTGCAACAATTACAATCCTGTGGTACTTTCTTACAGTAACCCTTAGACACTTGGAGAACCAGTGGCCCCCAAGACTCCAGTGCTGGCCCCTCCAGCCCATCCTCCACCTAGTTAGCCAAGTAACTCACTAGGTCACCCCTTGAAGGCTACTCAACACTCACACAATAAAGCCTAGGCTCCAACTTGGCTTTCCTAGACCTCCTGGTCCTCTCTCTCCTCCTCTCCAATATCAGATGTCACCATCTTTTCTTGGTATTTTACTCTCCAGTAACCCCAGACTCCTTAGGGTAGTAAGTATCCTTCCCAACATTGCTCCTGTTGCTTTCTCACCTCCAGGAAGCCTTCACACACCCACACATGCAAAACAGATACACACATGTGACTACACACAAATACACAGACATAAACACACACACCTTGTTCTTTCCCTGCGGGTAGGACCAATCACTTCACTATTTCCCCTTGGGCTAGTATTGTCCCTGGTCCTTATCTCTACTGTTGTTGTTGTTGTTGTTGTTATGTGCCTTGGAGTCAGTTCGGACTCATAGTGACCATGTATAGGGTTTCTGAGGCTGTAAATCTTTATGGGAGCAGAATGCCTCATCTTTCTCCCGTGGAATGGCTGGTAGTTTCAAACTGCTGTTCTTGAGGTTTGCAACCCGATTCGTAACCACTACGCTACCAGAGCATCTCTACTGTACTACTCAGTAAATTATAGAGCCCTGAAGTGATGCAGTAGGATGAGCACTGGACTGGTGAACTCAAGGTTGGCAGTTCAAACCCACCAGCCTCTCTCAGAAACTTTATCGAGTATTGCTTGAAGGCACACAACAACAGAACTACCAGCTCCTTGAGGGAAACATTCCCCCCGACATTTTTGCTTTCTTGCTGGTGTTGAATGTCCTTGAGTCAGTTCTGAGGCCTAGTGATCCTGTGTAAGGCTTCCAAGGAACAGCTGGAGGATTTGAACTACTTACCTTGTGGTTCACAGTCCAGCTTTCTCAGGCCCTAGCAAAGCACTGATGGTGCAAACTGTTAAGTTGCTAGAATGGTAACCGAGAGTTTGCTGGCTCAGACCCCCAGCACCTCCTTGGGGAAAAGATCTGTCAATCTGCTTCCGTAAAGATGACAACCACGAAAACCAGATGAGGTAATACTACTCTGCCACTCCGCCATGAAGAGGTGAAATCAGCTATAGTCACCCAACAACCACCAAGTTCTTGGCCCATCAACCACCCCTCCTCCCTCGCTCTCCAGTGTTTCATGGAAACCAGGCAAGCTCTCTGCCCTCAAGCCCTCCTTTTCCATCCACTTTATCTTTCCTGCTGCTGGATATGAAACCATTACAGAATCCTTTTCTTTGTTTAAAAATAACTAATTTAACACACACACACACATCACTTTTGCTCCCTCTCAAACTAAATCCCACTAAACAGTAAAAAACTGTTATTGTATGTGTGTAAGACATACAAGAACAGGGAGACCAGGAGAAAAGACAAAAAGATTTGTCTTTTGGAAGCTTGAGAGAAGATGGGCTTAAGAGAAGAAAGTTCAACCTTAAGACAACCATAGAAAAAGTAGAGAAAAAAGCTAATGCTCATTGCTCATTCCCCCAAATCTTGGGAATACTGATCTCTAGATCCTCTAAAAGTAGAGGAGAAGAGTGAGGGCTCAGACTGGTAGAAAATTTGAGAAAGAGAGTCCCATATCTCTCTTCTCTAAGGACAGATAGTGACTGAGGGCATCTCAGAGCCTTTTGTATGCTCAATTGCTGTCGTATATTAGAAGAGATTCAAAGAGTTTGTGGAAACATGGAATTGAAAGATAATGGAATTTTCCACAAACTTTTTGAAGTCCTATCATATTGAGACTTCCCAGGAAGGACACTCACTAGGCACCATTTTCTAAATACATTTTTTCTTGGAGCATTTTGTTCCAAATCATCTTTTAGTATCTTAAGGCAAGTAACTTGGGCAATGTTGTTAAAACATGCCAGGGTCTGGAAGAGAGGGTGAGATCACATCTCGGAGGTTAGTCTGAGTAACCAGGCAAGCAACCTCTTCACTCAGGTCAACTAAGCCCAATCATTTGTTCGTGTGTTCATTCATTCATTCATCAAATGTTTATTGAATATGGGCTATGTGAGACAGTACAAGTACTGTAGATATAAAGGTAAGTAAGACACGGTCTCCACCCTTAAGGGAGGGTCTATGGAACAAGGTATGAGCATACCTCATTTGAATAAACTTTACTTTATTGTGCTTTTCAGATAATTGTGATTTTATCCTGTGTCAAGCAAGTGACTTCATATCTCTGTATCAGATTGTGTTTCTTTTCATAATATTTTGATTTTCTTCATAATGCTATTTCACAATCAATAGGCGGCGGCTGCTGTGTTTCTTCGTCAGTTCCAACTCACAGAGACCTTGTAGAGGTTTCCCTAGGCTGTAAGTCTTTAAAGGAGCAGAAACCCTCCTTTTGTTCCCTTGGAGAGCCTGGTGGATTTGAACTGCTGACCTAGTGGTTAACAAACCTACGCATAACCCATTATGCCACCAGGTAAGGGAGTTAGGACTTGAACTTATCTTTTTGGGGGATACAATTCAATCCCTAATGGAATAATCAATTGTCTGCCAGGTAGCCCCATTTAACTAACAGAAGGAGCTAGCCCTTTCCCTTCCTCTTTCCAGAATCATCTTCCTCTAGAATATTGGGGCAGAGACCATCTTCCAAGGCTCTGTACACCAGGAGGCAAGATACAATTCTCTGTCTATCTTGTCTCTTGGCCCTTACCTGGCTACCTCCTTTTGCCCCATTCTATCTCAGGCCTCTTCCAACTTGCTACTAGTCACTTCCCAAGTTCTATCAACACAGGGCTAGTGTGTGTTTTACAGACTGTCATTTGAGGTTTGAGGTAACACATGGTTTTCAAGCAGAAAGCCACTTAAAATTGAATCTCAGCCATTGTTAGACCAGGGTTTGGTGAACTTTTGCTGTAAAGGACCAAGTAGTAAATATCCTAGACTGTGAAGTCCAAGAGGAAAAATCAATGCTCTTATGTATATAGAACAACAGAGACAACAAAACTCAAAATATAATAATAATTGAGTATTGGTAATGCTGGACTATTGATGAGAAAAATGGACCTTTTTTGGGGGGGGGATAACATTTCATTTAATTGGGATTCAAAGTTAGTGTTCTCTATCATCAAATTGATTGCTCATGTTCATCTGTAAAAACAATTCTTGGGTTGTATGTGGGCCAGCAAGTCCATGGTATAAGGTAGTGCATTACTTAAAATGATCTTTCTAGCTATAGTCTTGTGACTCCTACACAATAACTGGGTGGGACTATGAAAATAAGGTGCTTAGAATCCAGCAAGGGGATTGGATAGCATTGCTAATAATGCAAATAAGGTACATGGAAGCTCTGCAGGAGTGGGACCGTGCTAATAAGGTGTACAGAACGCTAATGGGGGATTGATTAGTTTTGCCATTCCACTAGATTTAAAAATAGCGCCAATCCCAGAGCAGAGGGGGGACACAAAGAAAGAAGAGGTGGGACTGGAGCGACTCCTTGAACCCAACGTCCCTGATCTGGGAATCTCTTAGATCTAGGAGACAGAGAGCTGTAACATCAGAGATGATAAAAGACGGTGAGAAGTAGTGTCAGAGAAATGGCAGCAGCAGAGGCAGAAGAACCGGGAGACCAGAAGGACATGGCACAGTGGGCTTCCAGGCTCATGGAACCAAAAAGCTGAGCACCTTACGACCAAGGTTTAATGGTGGAGTGAGGTGCCTTTGGGCACTTAGTGGCAGAGCTAGAGAGCTTTGTCTGAGCAGAGCAGAGCAGAGCAGAGCAGAGCAGAGGCTGAGCTAGCTCAAGAGGCCTGAGGGTCTGAGGACTGAGCTCCAGGGAGAGGTCTGCCTGTCTGGAAAATTACATAATACTGAGAATCCTGCATCTTTCCTGACCCTGAATTGTAACGTGGTATTTCCCTAAGAGGCCCCACAATTGTGAGTGTTGTTTGTGAATTCTATGTGTCTGTTACAATGAATTATTGAGCCCAGCAAAGGTAGAGAGTGTGACAAGAGGGACAGCTTGCTGTCAGAACAGGTTAAAAATGATATTCCTTCCATTATGTCATTTGGGCTGTTGTGTGCAACTCTGTCTAGCACCTTATCAGACAAGCCAGACTGGTCAATGAAACCCAGCCTAATCTGAGCAGGAAACGGCCTGAGTGTGAGCTCACACAGGGGAGGCCTTGGACTTTAGTTCACTGTTGTTATGTCTTACCTTAATTATCTAGTGCTGCCATAACAGAAATACCACAAGTGGTGGTGGTTGGTGGTTATGGGCCTTGGAGTTGGTTTTGACTCAGTGACCCTGCCTGCATACGGTTTCCGAGGCTGTAAATCTTTACAGGAGCAGAAAGCCTCATCTTTCTCCCACGGAACGACTGGTAGATTCGAATTTCTGACCTTTCGGTTAGCAGCCCAACTCGTAATCCACTACGCTACCATCAGAGACCACAAGTGGATGGTTTTAACAAACAGAAATTGATTTTCCTTTGGGTCTAGGTGGTTCAAAGTACTGAGACCCTGGGTCTGAAGAACACTCTCTGCTCTTGGCTCTTCTTTTTTGGTGGTACTGAGGTCTCCCTGATTTCTGCTTGTTTAATCCCTTTTATGGATTCCTGGTGTAGCGCTGTGGGTTAATCCACCAGACTGCAAACCATTTGAACTGCAAGCTTGGCAGTTCAAGCTCACCAGTTGCTCCTTGGAAACCCTATACAGGGCTGCTATGGGTTGGAACCAACTCAATGGCACTTAACAACAACAACAATCCCTTTTATATCTCAAAAGACAGTAACTCAAGATACAACCTAATCCTGTAAACTGCATCCTGCCTTATTTACATAACTACCTTTAATCCTGCCTCATTAATGTCATAGTGGGGGAGAGCTCCCAACACACAGAGTAAATACATCAGATCACAAAATGGGGGGTAATTACATAATACTGAGGATCATTGGCCTAGCCAAATGGACACATATTTTTGGGAACACAGTCAATCCATAACAGAGGCTTTGGGTTCCAAGCAGGGTGGGTCACCTTTGATCATCAATGAGCTAATATTCAGTGGGGGAGTTCCAAAAGTTGAAGGGACAGCCAGGCCTAGCCCTGTGTGTGGTCCTGGCTGTGTTTGGGCCTCCATTTCCTCCTCTGTAATGATGGCTTCCAAGGCCTCCAACTCCAACCTCCCGAGTCTATAGGTAGAATGTGATGTGTACTGTAAGGAATGTGGAGATGTGGTCAGAGATGGACTACTCAATAAGCGAGGTAAGCATAGACTGACTTACATGTTGAAAATATGTAAAACTATTCACTACAGATTAGTAAGTAAGCACAAGTAAGCCTATACTTACCTTGACTACTGGGTATTCTGTCCCTGTCAGGGATTGTAAATTTGCTTTGGTGAAATGTCTATTTAAGGTCTTTGCCCATTCTTGATTGGGTTGTTTGTCTCCTTTTATTTTTATTTATTTTTTAAACCAAGAGAGCAGCATTCCCATTGTCGTAGGGGAAATGGGTTTGTTTCCTGTCTCAGCCCCACCTAGGAATCTTGCAGGATGGGCAGGTTCTGCCTTCCAAAGTGTGTCTAGTCTTGGCTGGCCCTGCCCTGTGAAAGATCCTCAGAGGCTGAGGACCCAACCTGAGGGGTTGAAGGAAGATGAGGGAAACGTGACCCCACAAAGAGCATGATGAGAAGAATGTTCTTGGATTCCCCCAGACTCATGCATCTATCGAGAAGAGCAGACTAGAATCTCCTGGAAAGGAAAAAAATTCTACCATCTGTTGAGTGTTAACCTTTGAACTATTTAACCAAACATTGGCTTCTCCTGTTATTTGATAAGGTGTATCCAGCAATGGGAGATGAGAAAATCGGGAGGTTGTTCTTTTAAATTACATCAGCTGGGGTTTGTTCTTGCTGCAGAGCATGGAGAGTCCTGTCTGGGACATCACATCACCACCAGCACACTCAAGGACAGACTTGGGAGCTCTCCTCTGCCTGGGAGTTCAGGCATTCACGGGGATATAAAAAATGCAAGAGGGATTTAAAAATAAAGTCCATGCATGCAGGCTGTCTGCCCTGAGCCAGCACTGCAATGAGGGGTGATTATGGAGGAAGGAATGGTTTGTGTCACCATCACACGGAAATGTCCGACGGCTTTTCTGGAGAGACAACACCTCTCAGTCTTCCAGAGTCTCCGTGCGCAGATTTCCGGAGCTGTCGGGGACCTTCAAGGCCATCCTGCCTGCCCCAGCCCCCCTTCCAGTCATGTTTCTGGGCAGGATGGGCCAGTGAGCTGTCTAGACTGATAGGGACCCCAGACTGGCCAGCTGGCTTAAGCTGGGAGCCTAGGCCTTGGCTGCTGTCTTTGGTCCAATCCTCCCCTACTGTTCCTCTCCTGTCCTCCAACTGATAGAAGCAGGTTATCTCTCAAGGCTTAGTTCCTTCCCTAACTCCACCTTAGAAGACCCATGAGAGCTGTCTTTCATGAGTCTAGTCCCTTCGTTTCTCTGGGCCTCTGTTTCCCCATGGGTCAAAGGAGTTGGATGAGTTGGTCTCCATAGTCTAGTCAATATAGTGTTTGTTCATAGTATCCCTCTAATAGGAAGGAAAGACCCCTTTCTTTCCTTTATCCCCATGACTCACAGCCCATTCATCAGAAGTCTTCCTGTCATCTTTTTTAGACGTGTCACTGAAGCTTCCCTCTGGCCCTCTTCCTTGGTTTCCAGAGCGGTGAGGCCATGACTGTTTCCTCCCCGAAGGACTCACCAGTCTTGTCTCCCTCACGTGTCACTTGGAGAAAGACTGACTAGCTCCAGGCACTGGACTGGTCTCCTTCTCATGTGCTAGCTCATTTAATCTTCTTCACATCATTTTTGAGGCAGACATAATTCATATTTCAGCTGAGGAAATTGAAGCTCAGAAATGGGCTTGGCCAAGGTCACACACAAAGAAACGTGGAGCCAGAATTCAGCCCCAGATCTGTCTGATGTGAAAGGTCAGATCCTTTCTGCTACATCACACCACACCTCCTGTGTCGGACAGAGACTCCAGACTCTTTGGAAACAGGAGAGGCAGAAAGGCACAGTGGGGAAAACACAGAATTTTGCTCCCCAAATCTCATTCCTTAGGCAGAAAGGGGACGAGGGAAGGGAGTACTCAGGTCTCAGCAATGGATTGGGACATGTTCTGAATTGAATTGTGTCCCTCAAAATGTGTTGTAAATCCTAACCCCTATACCTGTGATTAAAGGAGGCCTGGTGACACTGTAGGACAAGCACTGGACTGCTAATCACCAGATTGGCCGTTCAAATTCACCAGCGACTCCTCAGGAGAAAGATGAGGCGTTCTGCTCCCATAAAGATTGACATCCCTATTTAGGGTTGCTATGAGTTGAATTGACTAGGTGGCAGTGGGTAGAAGATACCTATGGTTATAGTCCTGTTTGGGAATGGATTTTCTTTGCTATGTTAATGAGACAGTATTAGTGTAAGGTGTGTCTTAAGTCAACCTCTTTTGAGACGTAAAGGAGCTATGGCAAGCAAGCAAGTCAGTAGAGACGGAGGGAAACAGATGGCATGCCACATGAAAATCACCAAGGGGCCAAGTAATGGGAGCTGAAGAGACGAAGCTCTTCCTCCAGAGCCAATATAGAAAGAAAGCCTTTCCATAGAGCCCACACCTTGAATTTGGACTTCCAAACTGTGAGAAAACAAATTTCTGTTTGTTAAAGCCACCAACTTGTGGTATCTTGATGGTAGCGGAGTGGATTAGGAGTTGGGTTGCTAACTGAAAGGTCAGAAGTTCGAATCTACCAGTTGTTCCGCAGGAGAAAGATGAGACTTTCTGCTCCTATAAAGATTTACAGCCTCGGAAACCATATGCAGGCAGGGTCGCTGAGTGGAAACCAACTCCACGACCCATAACCACCAACCACCACCACTTGTGGTGTTTCTGTTATGGCAGTACTAGATAATTAAGGTAAGCCATGACAATAATGAAGTCCAAGGCCTCCCCTGTGTGAGCTCACACTCAGGCCATTTCCTGCTCAGATTAGGCTGGGTTTCATTGACCAGTCTGGCTTGTCTGATGAGGTGCTGGACAGAGTTGCACACAATAGCACTCAACAGTACAAATGACACATGGGAGGGACCATCATTTCCAATATAGCATAGGTGTCTGGGCAAGTCCCTCCACCTTTCAGAGCCTCATTTCCTCATCGGTTTAATTTACCTGCCCACCTCACCAGGAAATGGTGAACACCAACAGTGAAAAAGACTCCAAGTTTTGACTCTGATGAAAGATATTCATCTTTTTGACTTTGCCTTCTCATAGTGCCCACTCGCAGTCTCAATCCCAATGGACTCCTGAAAGACACTAAGTGTATAATATTCACTCCCCTTTGGACAGTCCTTTACAGTTAGTTTATGGAATATTTCCATAACTTTCAATTTTTTAACTTTCCCAATAGACCTTTCAGAAGGCAGGGCTGCCCCTTGCTTCTGTCTCTAGTTGAGAGACACGGAAACTTGGACTAATCCTTTGTGGTCCCAGCTTGCTGAGGAGTTGAGGTGCTTCTCCGAGTCCTCCATCAACAGCTCTTTGTCTCCTTGTCATTTGGAGAGATCTGACCTGTAAGAGCAGCTCAGCAGCCAGCTGTGGCCCAGATGTGGAGACCTGGGTGAGTGGGAACATCCTCCCACTTCCTCCTGTGAAGATGAATGGTTCAGGGGCTGCTGGACAGTCTGCAGGCTGTGGCTCTGTGAGGCGGGAGATGTGCTCATCTTGAAAACAATTCCTACCTTGTACGACGGTTACTTGGAGGATGCTCAGTTAGCTGCCTCCCCCTCCCCTTCACATCACAACTTAAAATAATTTTGTTTAGGTTCTAGCTCTAAGGGCCCTCACCCTGGTCTGTGCCAAGGAGGAGATGCTAAGTAAGTAAAGAAACCATTTGGCCAGCATTTTGAAGTTCCTCCTCCGGCTATAGAGTGAGCAGATACATCCACGCACACCCCTGTGCACCCACATGCATGCACACAACCCACATGCTCACATACATACATCTACATACAAGTATGCATGTATATACCCATGTATATGTACCCAGACCTCTCAGAAGCAACCATTAGCTCCCTCAAGTCCTCAGAGCTCCCTTGAGCCCCTCAGGAGTGGAAGAAGGAAGCTGGCGTCTCATTCCTTCTAACAGGCAGCGTCCTCTCATCCCAAAGCAGCAGCTGAGATGAACTGGTCCATATTTCACAGACATGCCAGACAGAGCCTGCTGTCAGAAGCTGTCTCACTTCCTCCCCTGGCTGCAACCCAGATCCCCCCACAAAGAGGGCACTGAGGCGATTTGAGGGATGAAGGTGCCGCCTCCTGTTACTGCAGTCCCCAGAAGAGTCTGGTCTTGGCTGAGAGGCCTCCAGCCTCAAAGATTCAGCAGCCCCAGTTTCTTCCCATGGCCCACAGCCTTCCCAGCAGGTCACTCAGCCCACAGCAAGTCTGTTTGCAGAGTTCTGGTAACAGTTTCTCCCCAGGAAAGAGGCGAAACGGGGTGGTGGCTGAGGATTCAGAGGCGTTTCAAAGAGCCTGGTCCTCCCTACCCTGGCCCAGAAGCATAGCCTTTGGCTTGTAGTCTCTCCTTCTGGAGGCCCGTGTGCAGGGCCAGCCCCAGGGAGGGGCAGTGTGCCTGGTTCTCCCTGCCTTAGACCTTTCACCAGCAGGTCATTCTGGGAAGGGAATGTGGGCTCTGCAGGTCGATGGATGAGGGAGTGGGGACTGTGTGTCACTGTCAGACTTCCTAGGAGAATGTTGTCCAGCAGACAGTCCCCTTCTGATTCCTTCCAGGGGCACCTCCAAAAAGTGGGGCACCAGGCTACTCCTCCCCAGCTGCCAGGCTCCAAGGATCAAGATCCACTGGTATTCCCCATGGAGAGAATGTTGGGGTGGGTGGGCTTATGGCATACAAATACTTTAACAGCTGAGTTACTGTCCTATGATTGGACTGAGGGGCTGTTGTGTGTGGTCACAGTGTAGACGGAGTGGAAGAAGTTCTATTCTGGACTCCGTGTCCTCTGAGCCCTTGACTTGCATCTAACCCTAGATTCTCTTAGCAGCATCGCTCATCTGTCCAGCTTGGTGCTTATTAACCGTTTTGCCCATAATGCCTTTTTGTACTAAAGTCAGAGCAAGATATTAAAATGCTTCATTTTGCAGAGTTGTGAAATTGACCTAAGAGGGTAAGTGGCTTACTTATAGTCACACAGCAGACACATGTAGGAAAACAGCCACTAAAACCCAAGGCTCTTTCTTTTCCTTGTTGCAGCTTCCCCATAAAAAGAGAAGAAAACACTGTTCAAATGCTGTATCTGTGTGTGTGTGTGTGTGTCAGGGTAGGGTGTGGAGGCAAGTGGTTGGGAGCTGGGTGAGGAAGATGATAAGGAGTAAGCAATTTCTCGTCCTGCAATGCAGAGAATATGAAAGAATGCAACGAGAAGCATGATCCCCAGCAGGCAGCCGGCCAGCTCAGACACTGCCTGCTGCTCTCTGGCCAGGTGTGCTGGGCATTTCAGGCAGGATTTGGATTCCTAGAAAACAGGTTTTAAATCATATTTTAAAAATACGAATAAAACCTTTGCAGGCATGGGGGAAGCCTGGTTGCTTGATGGAAGCCGGTACAAGTTTTCTTTGTACCATGAAGAATTCTTTAGAGACTGTGAATGGGTCTCCTGGATTTCCTCAAAGCGTGGTCAGTCTGCTGAATGGTAAATAAAACCAACCGTTGGGCTCTCGCCAAGATGAGCCCAGACTGGATGTCTGACACCCTGCACGGGGTTTTCAGAGCCCGGCTGCGCCTGCTCTCTTTTCAATGACTCTGGAGTTACGCCCAGCCTCGGGCCTCTGCTCTGGGGACAGACGGGAGTCCTGAGCCAGCAACTCCAGTTAGAAAATTAATAAAGAAAGAGAAGCTCTCAAAGCCAGCCCACGGCGAAAGACGGGTTAGATCATGTCTCTTTCTGTTCAATCAGATATTGGTCCCAACCCTGATGTCGCCTTGAAACACAGGAATGCTCTCAAGGCCCTTATCAGCCATGCCTCTGAGTCTCTCTGTTGTCATTGGTCAGTCCCTGGAAGCTGTTTCTTTGGCAACATCAGGCCAAAGGAGAGAGACCATCCAGATTTGAGCCAGGACTCAGGACAGGGGTGGGGGAGTGGTTGGCATGGGAGTATTGGCACTATGGCCAGGATCAGAGAAAGTTCTCAAGGGGCACAGAAACTGGGTGGGTGTCCAGTGCCCCTCTTTTGGGCAGGGACATGGATGTCAGAACTGATGGCTCTGGAGGCTTTTTCTGTATGTATCAAGCCATCAGTCTGACTGGTTCTGGGCCAGAGTTGCCCTACATGCTTCCCTAGCAATGGGCACTTATGAGTTGAGAAGTCAGGCAAAACCACTAATTTAATAATTCCTTTCTTCAAAAAGCCTTTATTGAACATTTATTAAGTGCCAGACACCATGCTGGGAGCTGGGAATAACATGGACAGATGGGCCACATTCCCTCTCTACCTTTCAGCATGGAAAAACCAAATAAACAAAGAAGTAATTTACATGGTTGTGATGGTTATAAAAGAGCAGATACAAGGTGAGAAGGCAAAGATAAAGGATAGTAGCTGCCAGGGTTGATGGTGGCATTAGAGGAGGACATGAACTAAGAGGTTTCATTTTTTAAAGTGTCTATACCCTATGGCCTGCTAATCTCTTGGTCAGCAGTTCAAAACTACCAGCCATTCCACAGGAGAAGCATGAGGTTTTCTGCTCCCGTAAAGATTCACAGCTTCAGAAACTCTACACAGGGTCACTATGAGTTGGGACTGACACCATGGCACAGAACCACTACCATCACCATACCCTGGAGAGGGACATCATGCTTGGAAAGGTGGAGGGCTGGTGAAAAAGAGAAAGAGCCCCGGTGAGATGGTTGGCACAGTGGCAGCAGCAATGGATTCACGTGTAACAATAATTGTGAGGTTGGCACAGGACTGGGCAGTGTTTCCTTCTGTTGTGCATGAGGTTGCTATGAGTCGGAACCGACTCAATGACACCTAACAACAACCCTGGGTTTAAAGTGTTAAAAAGCAAAGATGTCACCTTGAGGAACACAGACCCTACCCAAACCATGGTCTTTTCAATTGCCTCATATGCATGTGAAAGTTGGATGTTGAATAAGGAAGACCAGAGAAGAATTGATGCATTTGAATTACGATGTTGGAAAGAATGTTGAGTATACCACAGACTGCCAGTAGGATGAACAAATTTAACTCACAAGAAGTAAAGTCAGAATGTTTCTTAGAAGCGAGGATGGCAAGACTTCTCATTTACTTTGGACATGTTATTAGGATGGACCAGTCCCTAGGAAAGGTAAAGTAGAGGGTCAGTGAAAAAAAGGAAGACACTCAATGAAATGAACTCACACAGTGGCTGCAAGAATGGGTCCAAACCCTCTCCATACACAGAGTAGACAGGGCTGGGCAACTTGGACAGTGGCTACCCAAAATGGGGTGGGGGGCTACAAAGGAAAGAAGTGACTGGCTTACAAGCTTTCAAGAGGGAACCTAGATCCAGAGGGCATGGAGGAAGGTAGAATTCCAATCTGTCTGGGCGGGGCTGATGAAATGAAATGTGGATATGTCTCTTGTGATACAATAGTGAATAATTGTTATCAGGACTGATTGTGAGGGTTGGAAATGTAAAGGTAGACATTTTGTAGCAAGGAGGGGAGTGACTAACTTT